>NC_044033.1:410433271-411058271 GCF_901765095.1 Microcaecilia unicolor
GTCTCCACTTTCAAAAGCTAAATATATTATTTTGCTTCTTCCATTTGTGAAGCTTTTTCACATGTGTAACTGTATATTTACACCACGTCAGATACACTGCAAATAAATCTCACTCTTCGGGGCAGTCCACCTTTCGCATTTCTGGTTTGTACTAGAGGCCATGGAGGAAGAATATGACTTTGCACAAATACCCTGGTTCCCAGCTCATATTGCATAGCTGTCAAGTTCTCCAGTTTCAGGGGGAAGACTTTTTGGCCAATCTAGTTGTTGCACTTACATCCCAGTTCAGGGAGCCTTTTACTAAGCAGCTAGCCTGGGTTTTAATGAGAATTAGAAATTAGCATTCCTCTACATTAACCTCTACTGTGCATTAAAACCAGCAGTGCAGTAACAAAACCCAAGCAAGCAGTTAAATGTGAGGTAGGAACCAGGCGTGACTTGGGTGGCTTGTAGGCTTAGTCAGCTGTGACAGCTAGCCACATGCCAACTGTCACGCCTGCCAATAGCGCGGCTGCATTTACTGCCACCTCAGGAGGAGGGGGAAAGTGCAATTGAACTACGGGCAATCCAGCAGTGTGGTTCAGTGGCGTAGCCAAGGGTGGGCCCAGGCCCACCCAGTAGCAGCACACCTATGATGTGGCTGGCAGGCATTCTTCCCAAGCCCCACCAGCCGAAAACTCCCAACAACTGTCCCTCCTGCATAACTTGTAAATAGATCTTCACCTGCAGCATGTAGCGACTGATACATGCTGTAGGGTCAACATGAGCAGTGTGTATTAGTTGCTGCTCGCTGCCAGTGAAAATCTATTTACAAGGTATGCGGGGGGGGGGGGGGGGATGTTTGAGAGACCATATGGTATGCAGGCGAGAGAGGGAGAGACCAGTTCACTTGTGGGACAAGGTGGAGTTCTTCTGCCCACCCATCTTGGGCCCAGGCCCACCCAAAATTGGGTGTCTGGCTACGCCCCTGGTGTGGTTGCTGTCACAAGTTCCGCAGTAGTACTCTCACCCCCATTGTCTGACCCCTTCAACACCCCCTCCTCCCAAAACATATCCGATCCAACCTGTCATAACTCCTTCCCCTCCCAGACACTTCACCCAATTCAATCACCCCAGTCACTGCAATGGATCAGATTAGGGAAACAACAAATCCAAACACACTCCACAGTCAGAAGACGGTTGCAGGGCGGTAGTTGAAAATTGACACACGTAGGACACGCGTACGCGCCTAAGTGGCTTAGTAAAAGGGCTCCTAAATTTCTTACACTGCAGTAAGGAATTGACTAGATCTCGTTGCTGGATGCTTAAAATTCTGACCATTAAATTTGAGATTCTCTATTATGGTAACATCATATGCCCCAGAAGCAGGCACAAGCCGAAATGTGGCCACATCAGGCAGGTGACTTTTGTACCAATAAATGAACTAGACATACTGGGAAAGACCAAAGGTCCATCAAGCCCAGCATCCTGTTTCCAACAGTGGCCAATCCAGGTCACAAATACCTGGCAAGATCCCAAAAAAGTACAAAACATTTTATACTGCTTATCCCAGAAATAGTGGATTTTCCCCAAGTCCATTTAATAATAGTCTATGGACTTTTCCTTTAGGAAGCCGTCCAAACCTTTTTTAAACTCCGCTAAGCTAAACGCCTTTACCACAGACCTCAAAAACCTTGCAGGTGTCTACAGTTGCAGAGCACCTGCCAAGTAAGTGACAGATGCATGCCAGAACACACTGTGAATCAACAGTAAAAGCTTAAATTGTATCCTAGCTTCCACAGAAAGCCAATCCAACTAACGTAACAACAGAGACATATGGTCATATCTCAGAGACCTATAAATCAATCAAGCAGCTACATTTTTATATACATTTTTCAACACCTGAGTCTCTTTTATTTAACTTATTATATAGCCTGGGAGTATAATATAAAAAACAAGATTTTCCAATGTTAAAAAACTCATGTATAAAAATCAGAGCTGTACCGAATAACATATTTTACTATTTGGCTGAATACAAACAATGAAAAATATTATTTGGCTGAATACGAATACCAAATATGAATAATGAGGTTTGAGCTTTAACATAAAAAATAATAAAAACAGCAATGTAAAATCAGAGATCAAGAGTTTATTTCAGTAGGATTTAGTACAGTAGAGTACCGGATTTTTCATATTCAAATTTAAATCACTATTTGGCCAAATATGAATAATGTATTCGGGGCTGAATCAAATATGAATGTTTGGTACAGCCCTAATAAAAACAAATACCTTTTCGTTTTCTTTGGACCACTGTGGACCTTAGCACTATGGATCTCTTCCTTTCCCACTGCTCTCCTACTGCAGCACCAAGATAGACCCCTCCCACTACTCCAATTAACTGCTATGGGGACCTTAACCCTCAGTTCAGGCACACACTCCAATAATGTGGCCCTACGTCAAAAAAAATTGCCCAGTACTGTGTACAAATGCTACTATCATTTATGTGTATCTGTGTCATGGGTCATTTTTCCCTTTATATGTGTGTGACATACTACACATGAGAAAAACAGTATGTACAGGTCTTTATCTGCCATCATTTACTATGTTACTGTGTGTGAACACACACACACACACAAAATGAATACATCAGTTTTTCTTGACAATGACAAATTGCTCCTTTGATAACTATGGGGCCTTTGTGTCATAAACATAGTTGGGTTTTAAATCCCATAAGCACTTACCCTCTACCTCCTTTCCTGTGACCTGAGCACAATCTCCAGATCAGATTAGCTTCTAGTGGATATTCTTAGCCCATACTGCTCTTCCCCTTTATGTGAAATTTACAAGAACCCATTGATGAAGTATTAGACTTCTGACCTCCAGTGAGACTGTAAGAGGAGAGTACTGAAACCTCATGGCAAAAAAAATCCAAGCAGTATATACCAGTAAGAAGCAGAAACTAACTTTTAATTTAATTACATCTATCTTGTTCAGCCCCATAAGGCTATGAAATCAGATATGTACTCATTAATACAACTGCATCCTAAATGCCAGTGCCCACAATGTAATGTAAAGGGTCATACATTTTGATATACAGGCCTTTCTGTGGTACAGCCAAAGTGGTTTACATATACAGTAAAACCTCTGTTTTCGTTGACGTTGGTTATCGTCGTTTTCGGGTTTTGTCGTTTTTTTTTTTTTAATTTGTCTCGATTTTCGTCGGTTGCCTCGGATTTCGTCAGCATGCATACTGTACTTGTGCTCTGAAGACAGGGAAAACATTAATCCGGCTTATCCTTTGGGAGCTCATGCCTCATACATAAATCCTTCTGAGAGGGGAGGAAGAAGGGATTACCCTGAACTCTATAAAGCTGAAAAAGACCCTACTGCTCCGATGCACCAAGACTCTCTTCCTGCCCCTACTCTCCCCCTGTGGATGAACTTGCCTTCCTCTGCACAAACTTCAGCCTCTCAGATCAATCAACTCTCGGCACCTCTCCCCCCCCCCCCCCCCCCCACACAAAATAAATGCAAAAGATCCCAAGGGAGACATGCACCCCAACCCTGGATTTTGACACCTTCTCTGCACTGCTCAGGCTGGAAACGGAACGAGGCGATCCGGGAATCATCCGGTCTCTTACAGCGGCTGCTCATGCATCTTGTTGCTTTCTTGGGGGGGGGGGGGGGGTTTATCTTCAGATCCACACGGCTCCCTCTTGAACAAGACCTGGAAGGAGGCCAGGGTAAGATCCTTGGTTGGCGAAAGCAGTTAGGGTGGGAGCTGGTTGCTGGTATGGATCTCTATAGGAGACAGTGAGAGACGTCCAAAGTGGAAGGTGAAAAAAAAAACCCTATAAAATACTTTTCAAAATTATTGCCTCGGTTTTCGTTAGTTTTGGATTTCGCCAATTGTTTTCGGACAGATTACCGACTGTATTAAATGTAGATACTTTCTCTGTTCCTAGTGGGCTTACAATTTAAAGGCCTGATATTTCGTCGGTGGCAGCATTATCCCCAGAAATTCAGTGCCCTGCCAGGCTCTGCCACTGAATTTCTGGGTATATGGAGCTGGTGAAAACACAGCCAGTTAAGTGCATAAAGACAACACTGTGTTTTATGCAGTTACCTTTGCCAGCTAACTGCTGAATATCAGCAATTAACTGGCCAAGTGCTGATTCGGCCCCCAGAATAGCTGGTTTTGCATTGGGCGCTAAGCGGACATTTTCAGCAGCAACAGCCTGAATATGGCCGGTTAATCCTGAACAAGTTATTTAACCGGCCAGCAGCCATTTGTGACTGGTTAAATCACTTTGAATATCGACCCCTAATATATATTTTTTTATGTACCTGAGGCAACGAAGGGTTAAGTGACTTGCCCAGGGTCACAAGAAGCCACAGGTTCTCAGCCCACTGTGCTAACCATTAGGCTACTCCTCCACTCAACGTAGAAGCCACCTGCAGAAAGAGACCTTGGCCCACTCAGTCAGACCCGTGCCCTGATCCCAAACACCTTCATCTCCTACCTTCACCCATTTTTGAATATTCTTTTTGTTGCACACAACTACTTCTGTTGATACACTATTCCAGGAATCAAGAACCTCCTCAGTAAAGTAATATTAATATCCTCTAAGCTTCCCTTTTTACAACTGGAGTTCTACATAAGAACATAAGAGTAACCATACTGGGTCAGACCAATGGTCCATCTAGCCCAGTATCCTGTTTTCCAAACAGTGGCCAAGCCAGCTCACAAGTACCTGGCAGAAACCCAAATCAAGGCAACACTCCACACTACAAATCCCAGGGCAAGCAGTTGCTACCCATGTCTGTCTCAACAGCAGACTGTGGACTTTTCCTCCTGGAATTTGTCCAAACCTTTTTTAAACCCAGATACACTAACCACTGTTACCACATCCTCCAGCAAAGAGTTCCAGAGCTTAATTATTCATTCAGTGAAAAAGTATTTCCTCCTATTTTCATGTAACTTCCTCAAGTAAAAAATCGTTCTACACCACTCAGGATTTTGTAGACCTCAATCTTATCTCCCCTCATCCGTCTCTTTTCCAAGCTGGAGCCCTAACCTCTTTAGCCTTTCTTCATACGAGGGGAGTTCCAACCCCTTTATCATTTTGGTCCTTGAGCTTCTTTTTCTATGGAAAATGCTACATTTTACGCATTACTGAAACCAAATGTTTCTGCCATAACTCTTTTTCCCCGAGGGTATATTATGAGCTTCTTAAACATTTTTCTGTAGGCCTGGCCTCAATGAGTAGTTCAGATTTACCTGTTAAGTGAAAAGACACTATGGATAAATCAGAAATATATCACTATCATAGAAAACCAGAGCTTGAAGGGACCTGAAAAATCAAGAGGCCATCTAATCCATCCCTCTGCCTCTACTGCGTTAAATCCTTTCTACACCAGGGAAGGGTACCCAGAAAAGTTTTATGCCATTTTCATTTGAAAAAAAAATTCTCTCATGAATGTCATAAATAGTGTGCCCACTTTCTATGTAGTATGCACTCTTTCCCGATAGGGTGCACATGTGCAATAGTTTGTCCTTGATAATCTGCTCCAAAAGAATAAAGTGATAGAGAATCCCACTTGTTCCATTGCTTACATAGAGAAGTTCTTCCTTGTGACTAACCTATATGTCCCCTTCTAGACTTGAGTCTTGCTCGACCAATACTGGTCTAGGAAAGTCTGAACATGTTAGCTCCTGCATGCAAGACCTGGAAAGAATGGGCAGTCTGGGATGCAGAAGACAATCGGATAACTCTGCAACGTTCTACCAAATAAAGCTTACAGGCACTGTGGTGGGCTTTGATCATCTAAATCTTGATGCCTAGAAATGGGTAGAAAGAGGATAAGAAACCAACAAAACTCTGAAGCCCTATTCTTTTGTCTTCATACACTATCCCCTAAGTTTTATATAGTGCGACCTAAGTTGTGTGTGCAAATCTGGTCGTATTCTGTTTTGAATGTGCAACTTAATTGGCCTAAGCCAACAAGCAATTATTGACACTAATTGGCTTTAATTAGAATTTATGCACACAACTTTCTAAGCCCTTCTATAAACTGATGCGCGTAAATTCTAAGATGCAGATCTGAAAAGGGGGTATGGGCAGGTTGTGGGCATTCCTAGCATATATGTGAAGTGTAATAGAATAAGCCCATTCCGAGTGTAACTTAGATGTCGGCATTTAGACCAGGTTTTAGTTGGCGTAAATGGCTCCTACTAAATATAGGTGCAGGAAACAGGTGCTGGGTGTATTCTATACACTATGCCTAATTTTAGGCATATTCTACAAACCGCACCTAACTTTAGGTGTAATTTACAGAATACACCTAGGTGTATATATTTTTTAACGCCGATTTTTAATCATCATATATAGAATCTAGCCCTATATGGGTCATATTTAAAAAAAATATTCCTGTGTATTAGGATTATTTTATTCTAATTGGTTTCCCTTTTTTATTTGTTTTTCACTATCAGGTGAATTTTCGAAAGAGAAGGACGCCCATCTTCTGACACAAATCTGGAGATGGGCGTCCTTCTCGCAAGGTCGGCCAAATCGTCATAATCAAAAGCTGATTTTGGGCACCCTCAACTGCTTTCCGTCGCGGGGACAACCAAAGTTCAGGGGGGGCATGTTGGCAGTGTAGCGAAGGTAGGACTGGGGGGTGCTTAGGAGATGGGCGTCCTCGGCCGATAATGGAAAAAAGAAGGGTGTCCCTGAGAAACACTTGGGCGACTTTACTTGGTCCATTTTTTTTTCACGACCAAGCATCAAAAAGGTGCCCGAATTGACCAGATGACCAACGGAGGGAATCGGGGATCACCTCCGCTTACTCCCCCAGTGGTCACTAACTCCCTCCCACCCTCAAAAAAAAATCTTTAAAAATACTTTTTTGCCAGCCTCTACGCCAGCCTCAAATGCCATACTCAGGTCCATCGCAGCAGTATGCAGGTACCTGGAGCAGTTGTAGTGGGTGCAGTGTACTTCAAGCAGGCAGACCCAGGCCCATCCCCCCCTACCTGTTAAACTTGTGGTGGTAAATGTGAGCCCTCCAAAACCCACCAGAAACCCACTGTACCCACATGCAGGTGCCCCCCTTCATCCCTAAGGGCTATGGTACTGGTGTACAGTTGTGGGTTTTGGGTTGGGTTGGGGAGCTCAGCACCCAAGGTAAGGGAGCTATGCACTTGGGACCTTTTTCTGAAGTCCACTGCAGTGCCCCCTAGGGTGCTCAGTTGCTGTCCTGGCATGTCAGGGGGACCAGTGCACTACGAATGCTGGCTCCTCCCACAACCAAATGGCTTCGATTTGGTCATTTTTGAGATGGGCATCCTCGGTTTCCCTTATCGCCGAAAACCAGGGACGACCATCTCAAAAACGACCTAAGGACGACCATCTCTAAGGTCGACCTAAATTTCATGATTTGGGCATCCCCAACCGTATTATCGAAACGAAAGATGGACACCCATCTTGTTTCAATAATACGGGTTGCCCCGCCCCTTTACAGGGCCATCCTGTGAGGACGCCCTCATGAAAACTTGGGCGCCCCGTTCGATTATGCCCCTCCACGTAACACTATTCTCCCTTGATGTGGGCTAAAAGGATTTTTTTTTTTAAGAAGTTGTAAGTCACATTTTTTTCCTTTGCTTTTTATTTCCATTCTTTGTACTTTCTTATGGATGTGTATCACGTTAGAAAATAAATAAATAAAAAGCAGTCCTATTGAGTCCAAATCATAGCCCGCCACATAGAATAAATCTGCATGCCAAATGTCCCATTTAAGTATGGCCAAGCTGCTGAGGAAGGGAAATGCTGCTAGCCTAGAAAACTTGCTGACTTGTAAGGTCTTTCCTTAATCTTTAGCTAGTCATCAAAGCACCACACAGAATAGCGAGTTTTACTCTCAATTTAATGACTATTTTTGGGCCCTTATAGTGCTGCCCTATAAGTATGGGAATAATCATCATGAATTACAGACTATGCTTATGATAACACTGCATGAGGCTCCTCTATTACATACAGAGGTAAACACTCAATTTGGAATGACTTGCAGAGAGCGTACAACTCTAGTTGCACTGGTTCAGTAACTCGATTCTGGCTGCATTACATTAAAATATCATATGGGCATGACAGGCTTACAGTGTGCTAAGCAACTTTTCCACTTATTCTAGGAAAATATACAGGTTTTACTGTGCACATTTTCTAATTGCAAACATTCTGTAACACTGGCATCTGCCAAGGAACAATCAAAATTAATCTGCTAAAGCAGTAAAGTCCACATTTACTGGCACTCAAGCATGCAATGAACAGAAAACTTGCAGCTTGTAGGTGCACATTCTAAGCCAGAGTTTTAAGGACTGAGGGGCCCTTTTACTGCCGTTCGGTAATAGGGCCCCTAAATATGTTAAAAAAAGCAGTGGTCTCAACACATACCCTTGGGGAACCCTACTATCTACTCTTCACCATTGAGAATACTGAACATTTAACCCTACTCTCTTTTTTCTCTCTTTTAACCAGTTTTTAATCCACAACAGGACATTACCTCCTATCCTATGACCTTCTAATTTCCTCAAGAATCTCTCATGAGGTACTCTGTCAAATGCCTTTTGAAAATCCAAATACATAATATCAACTAGCTCACCTTTATTCACATGTCTATTTACCCCTTCAAAGAAATGTAGTAGATTGGTGAGGCAAGATTTCCCTTGATTAAATCTATGTTGGCTTTGTCTCATTAATCCATGCTTTTGAATATGCTCTGTAATTTTGTTCTATATAATAGTCTTTCCATTTTGCCCAGCACCAACATCAGGCTCACCGGTCTATAATTTCCTGGATCACCTCTGGAACACTTTTTAAAAACTGGTGTTATATTGGCCCCCTTCCAATCTTTTGGTGCCATGTTTGATTTTAAAGATAAATTATATATTACTAACAATGGCTCTGCAAGTTCATTTTTCAGTTCTATCAGTTCTCTGATGTATACCATCTGGTCCAGGTGATTTGCAACTCTTTAATTTGGCAAATCACCCCATTACATCTTCCAGGTTTACAGAGATTTGTCCGCTCCTCTTTTTTTTCATTCTCTACCGTAGTACAGCAGTCAAAGATATTCTTCCTACTGAACTGATAAGGGTCCTCCTTTCTTTCTTCATCTCATATATAGATTACTGCAACTATTTATAAAATGGTTTACCTCTTGGATTCATTAAGCATCTGCAATTAGTTCAACCTATATAATGCTCACTGCTTTGACCATGTTTCTCCTCTCCTGATTGCAGAACATTGCCTTCCTGTCTCTACTTCTCTGAAGTTCAAAGTCCTTGTTTTGGTTCACAAGGCTCTCTAGACTCACTCACCATCTTACCTTGCAAGCTTCCTGACTCCCTATGTGGAGGGGTATAATCGAACGGTGCCGCCCAAATTGATGGCCGGCCATCTATTTGGCCGGCGCCGCAAAGAGCAGTCCCAAACCGTATTATTGAAAAAGATGGCTGGCCAACTTTCGTTTTGATAATATGGTTGGGGCCAGCCAAATGTCAGAGATGGCCGGGTTTCAGATGGCCGGCATCAGTTTTCGCTGATAATGGAAACTAATGCCAGCGATCTCAACCCCGGCCAAATCCAAGGCATTTGGTCGTGGGAGGAGCCAGCATTTGTAGTGCACTGGTCCCCCTCACATGCCAGGACAACATCCGGGCACCCTAGGGGGCACTGCAGTGGACTTCAAAAATTGTTCCCAGGTGCATACCTCCCTTACCTTGTGTGCTGAGCCCCCCAAAACCCACTACCCACAACTCTACACCACTACCATAGCCCTTATGGGTGAAAAGGGGCACCTACATGTGGGTACAGTGGGTTTTGAGGGGGGGTTGGAGGGCTCCCATTTACCACCACAAGTGTAACAGGTAGGGGGGATGGGTCCACCTGCCTGAAGTGCACTGCACCCACAAATAACTGTTCCAGGGACCTGCATACTGCTGTCAGGGAGTTGGGTATGGGATTTCAGGCTGGCATAGAGACTGGCAAAAAATATATATTTCTTTTGGGTGGGAGGGGGTTGGTGATCACTGGGGGAGTAAGGGGAGGTCATCCCCGATTCCCTCCAGTGGTCATTTGGTCAGTTGGGGCACCTTTTTGAAGCTTGGTCCTGAAAAAAAAGGGACCAAGTGAAGCCGGCAAAATGCTCGTCAAGGCCGGCTTTCTTTTTTCCATTATCGGGCGAAGCCGGCCATCTTGTACCACGCCCCCATCCCGCCTTCGCTACCCTACCGACACGCCCCCTTGAACTTTGGCCAGCTCCGCAACACAAAGCAGTTGGCGCCGGCCAAAATTGGCTTTCGATTATACTGATTTGGCCGGGTTCAGGAGATCGCCAGCCATCTCCCGATTTGTGTCGGAAGAGGCCAGCGATCTCCTTCGAAAATAAGCTGGATAGTCAGTCACTGCCTTCAATCATTCCTCCCTCCTCCTCCTCTCACCTTTGAATGTCTCCAGGGACAATGCCTTCTACCATTTAGGCCTTCACCTGTGGACATTTTCCCCCCTCCCTATGATCTGAATCATCTTTTACTAGTTTAAAGAAAGCAGTGAAAACCTGGTTATTCCAAATGAACTTCGGACAACACTAATGTGGTTCCCATACCCTAGCCCTTCTTCCCAAAATGAAATAAGCCCTTCTTCCTTTCTGCACCATTCCCCTCTCTCGCCTTTTCTACTCAGTCACGTCTTCTTATCCCTTTCTCTTTCCCTCCCTCTCTCCCCTATATTTTTTATTTCCCGTATTCTTTTATTTTGTTTTGTAAACTGCTGTGCTGCACACAGATGGTATATCAAGCTCATGTAATAAATAAATACATTTTGTGAATCATGAAAATAAGAGGAGTTTGCTGCTCTTGCAGAAAACCCATGGCATAAGATCACTCAGCCAGAGTCTTAAAAGAACCACATAGGGTCTAAAAAACATCCTTAGGCAGTGAAACTGCTGGTCTACCTCTTTAATGCTACATGTTCAACAACATTGCCTCCTCAACTCTTCCAACACTCAACTGATACCCAGATGTATTTTATAAAACTGCTATGACATGGCATAAACTAGCTGGATAACCTCTCAGAAAGAATCCGTTAGTGCACGGGCAGCAAATACCCCAAGGTCTCTGAACCACAAACTATATGCAGGGCTTTTTTTGAGGGGGTACTTGGGGGTACTGAGTACCAGCACCTTTTCCATTGTTTGCTAAAATTGACCCATGATCCCCAAGTTTTAATGAAAGAGCTCAGGCTCTACACACCAATTCTGCCTTGTCATAGGTTCTGTGACTGGTTGCAGGGGGCCTGGCTATTGTGGGGAGGGTCCCTCAGTGATTACCCCCACCCCTGAACAGTGGCCTAGCATTTGAGTACCGGCACCTTTTTCACTAGAAAAATTGCACTGACTATATGGCACCTTGACTCCATATGGGATATCAAGAGTAGGTAGATATCAAACATCTTCAGATTCCCTCTTGGTAGGTATGAAATTACATTTTACTTTTTTCACAATCTTTCCCCAAAACATTACTTCTTTACCTGAATATATAGGAAATGAACAGAATCAGAATTACTAGAAATCATAAGGCCTTAGAGAACCTCAGACATATTCTGTGTCATAGCTCTTGAAATAAGCCTATAACTATCTATCTTATCTGCATGGGAGAAGCATTTCAATTCTTCTAATGAAAAGAGAGCCTGCATATATCAGGAAAGACTGTGTACTCTTTTATTTGCAAATAGGGTACACTCTTGAAAGAATGGACTACTGTTAAAATGTGTTATTTTACTGTTAGCCCCAGTTATTATTAACTAAGGGACCCTTTTACTAAGTCGCACCTAAAAGCAGCTTGCGCTTGTGTAGGCGCATGTTTTGGATGTCAATTTCCTCAGCGTGCCTGGAAAAAAAGTCATTTTTTGTGCCTGAAAATGGACATGTGGAAAAATTAAAACCAGTGTGCATCCATTTTTGGCCTGAGACCTTACCGCCATCCACTGACTTAGCGGTAAGGTCTCACACGCTAACTGGGCAATAAGTGGTAAGCGCGCATCAACTGCCGATTACCACTGGGTAAGCACCACGTAGTAGAAAATAGAAAATATTTTCTACCATGTGTTTTCAGCATGCGCCAAAAAAAGAATTACCACCCAGGGCATGGGGTAGCTGGGTGGTAGTACCAATTTGACGCATGTTGGATGCATGTAGACGCCTACGCACCTTTGTAAAAGGGCCCCTAGGTACATAAAATGGGACCTGTACCAAAATAGCACAAGATAGTGGTGAAATAGCATACCTTAATGGTAACCCATGCTGATAAGTACACCCCAAAATGAAATAACCCCCCCAAAAAAATAAACATTCCTGGAAATGACATGACAGAAAAATGTTCAGCACACTTCTAGTACCAACCTGGACGTCTGAATTCCAATCTCAATGTTCCATGTATAATGGACCTTCACATTTTTGCAAAGGGGCTTTGGTAAACAGAGGCTAAGCATTAGTAAACATCAGACTTAATGTGTTTTGATGAGTTTCTCTAATAAAGTAAAAGAAAAGGACTTGCTCTAGCTATTTTCTCACAAGAACAAACATGTTTTAAGAGTGTCAAAATAGCTCCCAGGGAGCTACACAGGTATAGCATTGCTCAAGCTGAATGTATTTAGGTCTGAGTGACAGAGGCAGGTCTATGGGAATTGCGAAGGGTGCTATCATAGTAACATAGTAAATGTCGGCAGATAAAGATCTGCACGGTCCATCCAGTCTGCCCAACAAGACAGCCAGAGTTGAATCTGGCACTCTGCATAGGTTCCACTTCTTCATGATTAAATACTGGTATACTTTTTCTCTGTCTCTCCCTGCCAATTTTGGGGTACAGACTGTAGAAGTCCTACTTCTCTACTATTGGAGTTGCCATTGTAGCTCACTCCAGCCTTGATCCTGATCTGTTTTTTGCAATTTACAAGACCCAGACCACAGAAGTCTGCCCGGTACTGGTCTTACTTCCCAATTTCTGAAGCTGCCGTCGAAGCTTGTTCCAATTATGAGGTCATTTAAGTTTTGCTGTAATTGGATTCCATTCTTTTTCTATATAGTGTTCCTCTATGTTTATCCCATGCCCTTAATTTTATTTTATTTACCATTCATTCTGCAGAGGCCAAAGGGAATGGAATCTCTACATATACAGTATCTCCTGTACACTGTTTTGAAGGTTACCATGCTCATTGCTACAACTCAGTGTTTGGATATTGTAGATATGTCTTGATGCTTTGTAATTCTAGATACCTGTCCTCAGCCAGGAATAAATGCTTTTGAAGCCAGCTGAATTACGTCCAAAATAATTTTTCCACTGAAGTTCAGATGTGCCTTCATGACGACTAGAAGCAAAATATTATTTATAGAGCTGAATCTTATGGGCACAAATACTAGGGATAGGCATACCTTCAAAAATGTAGTGCATGCAAAATTGATTTGGCACACATTAACTTACAAACTAATATGCAAAAAGCTAATCTGCACACATTAAAAAGTTTTAACACATTATAAAAATCCAAAATTGTGGGAGAAAAAGGCCAAAAATCTTGAAAACAAACCAAAAATGTATTCATGTCCTCAGCAAATATTAATTTGAAATGTATTTATATTATTTTTCCTTTATGCTAAAATGGACTTGATGCTGTTCCTATAACTCTTGAATTCCTAATTGGAGAGCTGTATATAGCAAATAAGGAAGACCTGAACCATTTGTAACAATGCAATGTCCTAGATAAAAGAATGAACTAGGCCAGGGCCTAGAGACTGCACAATGAAGATGTACAAGAAAGTTGCATATACAGGATCTTCAATGTATGTAAATTTATTTTAAGTACATTAACCCTGGGATTCTGTATAGCGCAATATAAGTTGCTTGCGAAAATCCAGTCATAGTCTGGATTTCCACATGCATCTTAATCAGTTAACAAGCTAATCAGTGCCAATAATTGCCAATTAACAAGCAATTATTGACAGTAAATGGCATTAATTAAAATTTATGCACAGAACTGTCCATGCGTATTCTATAATGTAACGTGTGTAAGTTTGTAAGTTCTAAGTCATATAGTTGAAAAGGGGGTGTGGTCATGGGCGTGGAATGGAGGGTTGTGGACATTTCAAAAATCTATGCGTATAACATAGTAACATAGTAGATGATGGCAGAGAAAGACCCGTACGGTCCATCCAGTCTGCCCAACAAGATAAACTCATATGTGCTGCTTTATGTGTATACCTGACTTTGATTTGTATCTGCCATTTTCAGAGCACAGACCGTAGAAGTCTGCCCAGCACTAGCCCCGCCTCCCACCATGGTTACAGAACACACCCCGTTCATGCTTAATTTAGGCGTCGACATTTACACCAAGTTTTACTTGGTGTAACTGGCTGCAACTAAATTTAGGCACCTGGATGTGTGATTGGCGTATTCTATAAGGTGTGTAGAAATGTAGGCTTATTCTAGAAAGTACACGTAAATTTAGGCATATTTTATAGAATACTCCTAAGTGTATTTTGTTTCAGTGCTGATTTTTTAGGTGCCATATATAGAATCTAGTCCTAAGAGGGTAATTTTATAAAAGGATTTTCACCCATAAATATATTTGCTTCTCAGTATTAATGCTTAAAGGCTTGCACAGGCTTCCTTACACTTCCAAAACAAATCAAAACTAGCGGATTTTAAACAGAAAATCATAACAAATCCTCTCTTCAAACCCCCCCAACGCCAGCTTCAAGATGGCGGTAGGCTTCCAGTGTTAAGAGCAGAGTTTGTTTGTGCGCTGTTGTCTGAGCATTGGGAGGAAATAGCAAATGACCGCCTTTAATACCCATTGGACTACATTTAAATACAATTTGTGACCATCTTTGGCATGCACATTGTTTCCTGAATTAAAGCTCTCTGAACATTCTGCGCAGATTAGCCCCGGTGCTAGTCCAGCGCTAATCAGTTTTAAGCATTGGGGCCAGACACTTACAAAGCAGGGTCCAGAGGGAGAACAGTTGTAAAGGATTTCTATCAGGAGCCTCTACCAAAGTAGAGTGTTAATAAGGAAACTAGTAAAGACTGTAAGTGCATAAGTACATAAGTAGTGCCACGCTGGGAAAGATCAAAGGTCCATCAAGCCCAGATTCCTGTTTCCAACAGTGGCCAATCCAGGTCACAAATACCTGGCAAGATCCCAAAAAAGAACAAAACATTTTATACTGCTTATCCCAGAAATAGTGGATTTTTCCCAAGTCCATTTAATAATGGTCTATGGACTTTTCCTTTAGGAAGCCGTCCAAACCTTTTTTAAACTCCGCTAAGTTAACTGCCTTTACCATGTTGGGTGTGATCGTATTTACCGCCTTTACCATGTTCTACTACTACCTGTATATAGTTTCTACTAAGCTTATCTAGAAACATAGAAATGTAGAAAAATGTAGGCAGATAAAGACTATATGGCCTATCCAGTCTGCCCAACCATACCATTTACTCTCCCTATCACTCCCTGTACTTGTCCCAAGATCTCTTGAATTCAGATACTGTTTTTGTCTCTACCACTTCCACCAGAAGGCTGTTCCACAAATTCACCACTCTTTCTATAAAGAAATATTTCCTCAGATTACTTAGGAGTCTATCCCTTTTCACCTTCATCCTATGCCCCCTTGTTTCAGAGCTTTCTTTCCATTGATTGAGACTCGCTTCCTGTGGATTTATGCCACGTAAGTATTTAAATGTCTATCATATTTCCCCTCTCCTGCCTTTCTTCCAAAGTATGCATTTTGAGATCTTTAAGTCTGTCCCCATACGATTTATGATGAAGACCACTGACCATTTTAGTTATCACCCTCTGAACTGACTCCATCCTGTTTATATCTTTTTGAAAGTGTGGCCTCCAGAACTGTAAACAATATTCTAAATGATATCTCACCAGAATCTTATACAGGGGCATCATCACCTCCTTAATCCTACTGGCCATTCCTTACCTTATTAATCCAAGCATCCTTCTAGCTTTCACATTGCCTTTTCTACCTGTTTGGCCACCTTACGTTCATCACACCCAAGTCTCACTCCTCTTTCATGCACAAAAGTTCTTCATCCCCTAAACTGTACCGTTCCCTTGGGTTTTTGCAGCCCATATGCATGACTCTGCATTAAATCTAAGCTGCCAAATTACTGACCATTCCTCTAGCTCTGCTATGTCTTTCCTCATGTTATCCACACCATCAGGGGTATCTACCCTATTGCAGATTTTTGTATCATCCACAAAGAGGCAAAACTTACCAGACAGTCTTTCAGCAATATTGCTTACACAAATGTTAAAAAGAATTGGCACAAGAAACAAACCTTGCAGCAAACCACTGGTAACATCCTATTCCTCTGAATGAGTTCCATTTACCACTACCCTCTGTCACCATCCACTCAACCACTTCCTAACCCAGTCATTCACGGGCCCATACCGAGGGCACTCAGTTTATTTATTAGTCGTCTATGCAGAACTGTGTCAAAGGCTTTGCTAAAATCTAAATATACCATATCTAATGTTCTCCCTTGATCCAACACTCTGGTCATCCCGTCAAACAAATTAATCAGATTTGTCTGACAAGACCTGCCTCTGGTGAAACCATGTTGCCTCAGGTCCTGTAATCCATTGGATTCCAAAAACATTACTATTCTCTGTTTTAATAGCATTTCCATTAATTTACTTAAACAGAAGTCAGACTTACCAGCCTGCAGTTCCCAGTCTCTTCTTTAGTTCTGCTTTTTTGGAGAGGGACCATGCCTGCTCTTCTCCATGTCAGCCAGTGGAGCAACTAGAATGTCTCTAAGTTCCGTCAGTACCCTCAGATGTATGCCATCCAGTCCCATTTCTTTGTCCACCTTTACTTTAACCAGCTCCCCACAAACACAGTCCTCTGAAAATCTTTCGGGGACTACCACCCCTCCATTCCTATTTGTGTTTGTCTTCTGCGGTCCTGCTCCCAGCCCTTGTGCTGTAAACTCAGAACAGAAATATTTAAACAATTCCACCTTACCTTTATCAGCTTCTACATATTCCTCCCCTTCACCTTTGAGTCTCATAATGCCACTTTTGCACTTCTTCCTATCACTAACCTATCTATAAAATGTATTGACTCCCCATTTTACCATTTTTTTCTTCCCATTTGGCTATTTTTTTCTTCCACTTGCATTTTTGCTTTCCTGACTACTCTACCAGCTTAACTTTTCCAGATATTGTCGCCTGTCAACCTCTTTCTGCGATCTCTTGTAATTTAAAAAGACTAACCTCTCTTTCCTTACCTTTTCAGCTCCTACTTTTAAGAGCCAAAGTGGCCTCCTTTTCCTCTTACTTTTATTTACTTTCTTTACAATAAGGTTTGTTGCCCTTATAATAGCTCCTTTAAGTTTGGCCCACTGCTTTCCAACTTCTTCCAGATGTTCCCATCCAGACAGCAGTTCCTTGAGGTAAATCCCCTATCTGAATAAAGTCAGAAGGAGGCCTGTATATCACATCAATGCAAATACATTTGCCATTCCCTCTTTTCAGATTGACCCACAGTGCCTCTTCCTTACCCTGTAGGTTCTGCAATTGTGTGGCTTTAATATTATATTTAACATATTATGCCACTCCTCCTCCCTTTCTTCCTACCATGTCTTTCCTGAAAACATTATAGCCTGGAATAACTATATTCCAGTCATGATTCTCTGTGAACTATGTCTCTGTGATCGCTAATAAATCCAAATCAGCCCCTTCCATCACAGCATCAAGATCTAAAACCTTATTTCCCATACTTTGGGCATTAGTATATACTGCTTGCCAGACGTTGCCCCTTTTTTCTATTTGTGTAAAGGTATTTAATGCTTCACTTACCTGAGGGCTTGTACTTACCTGGGGGTTTTGATCACCCTGACCCAACAATTCTAGTTTGAAGCTCTCTTCAGTAGGTTTGCCAGTCTGCTACTGGAAACACTTCTTCCCTTCTTTGATAGATGGACACCATCACTGCTCAGGAGCTCTTGGATAAGCATCCCATGGTCCAGGAAGCCAAAATGCTCTTGACGACACCATCTGCGCAACCACATATTCATCTCCAGGATGTGAGCTTCTCTTCCTTGGCCTTTTCTCTCAACAGGGAAGATCAACGAGAACACCCCCTGTGAATATGTCTGCTTCATCCCGAAGGTGAAACAGACAGGTGTGCAGGTGGTGTTTTTTTGGCTGCTTCATCCAAATTTAAGTAAACCCTTTGTTTGAGAATTCTGCAACTTTTGGTCTGGAGTTGGGACATGCATTTGTTTGAAATGATATGAGAAATGTAATTTTGTATTTCTTCTATGCAAAAATAACAGGAACAAACCTTAAAATGACCAGCTTCTTTCCACTGTCTTTATAGTTCAGCATTTCTTTCAGTATTATTTGCTATGCTGTACAAGCCAACCTTGAACCTGTGACTTTCAGACTTTAAGGCAGCCACATTCTTGGAGGAGCTACTCTGTCTCTTGGGAACCTGCTTTAGCCAGCTCATGCCTAGCTGTGTCTTGTATTTCTGGTAATCTTAGATTTCATTTCCTGACTGGTCCAGCAGGAACCAGCTCAGGGTAGTCTTGAATTTTTCCTCCTGACCTCTAGGCTTGTTTTCTATTGCTTCAGTATTGTTCTTGTCCAGTTGTGCCCTAAAAAAAAATATATATATATATACACACACACACACACACACACACACACACACACACACATATATATATACAAAAACAAAAAAGTTTGCAAACTGAGGAACCAAAAAACCAATTTTTTTTTTGCCTGCACATCCCTAGCCTCAACTGACTTATTAGATGAAAGGAGAGTACTTAGTAATTGGATTTTTCTCTGCCTTCAGCTTCCTAGCTCCTATTGGTCCCAGCCCTGACCCCACAAACTCAAAATTTACCAAAAGCAATTCACCCTCATGCTCACAGGGTTAAGGGTTACACTGGCCATAAGGAAAGAATACAAATTTGACTAAAGCAACACATTTTTCATGACTCATAATTAGAAGAACTTTAAAAAAAATGTTAGCCATCGCTTTTGCATGTACACATAGCTCTGGAACTTGAGTACTACTACTACTTATAATTTCTAAAGTGCTACTAGACGTACGCAGCGCTGTACACTTGAACATGAAGAGACAGTCCCTGCTTGACAGAGCAGAAAACATATTTGGCATTAATGGCCATATGCATGAAATGCACCATAAGCAGTCACCCAGCTAAGTCAGCATAAAGCAGTATTTCAAAACGCAGCCTGAAAAGAAATCAGGACCGTACCATGAGGCTGAGCTGTTTTCCATTCACTCATTTTAATCCTTCACATAAGGGAAAAGGCCAAACTATATCAATCACAGACTTCAAACCTACATATCTAAGTACACCTACTGGTTTTCCAGTAAAACCAAACCTATAAAACCTATTACTTAACCAGATTCCTCCTAACTTTTTTGGGAGGGTGGGGGGTTGTTGTTGGTGTTTGTTTTAAATACTAACTAGGTAGGAATAAAGCAAAATAAGATTTTACTTTTTCCCACACATTTGTCTCCCTCACAGAATCCTGTAAAACTAATAGTGACTTGATTCTACATGGTATGCATAGAATCACTGCAGACCTTCAGGCTGAATTTGATCATTTATCGTTTTAGGTATGAAATGCTGAAGACAATGGAGGGCCTGTGCAGCTGAAGATTTACCTTTCACACCCATTGTGACACATATTATGACAGGAAGAGTTAAACTCATATGACGCGCAAGTCACTATGGGCTCCTTTTACAAAGCGGCGCTACCAAATAGCGTGCGCTGAATGTGAAGAAACCCATGGGAACTGAATGTGCTTCCTAGCATTCAGGGGCCTAATGTGGGTTTACTGCTCGCTATTCCAGGACTACCGCCAGCTCAGCATGGCCGCTGGAGGCAGTTCTAGGTCAAACGCACACCATTTTCTGTGGGGAAAAAAACCCTGGAAATGGTTAGCACAGCAGTAGCACTGCAGTAATCAGGAACTGCAGTGCACTTCCCAGTTACCACTGGGTTACAGTGGGAGCCCCTACTGCCACCTCAGTGGGTGGCGGTAAGGGCTCCCTGACGAATGGCCACACGGTAAAAGTTTTCTTACCGCATAGACATTTTATTTTGGGGTTTTTTTTACCTGCTGTGGTAAAAAGGGCCCTGGTGCATGGGAAAAACAGCCCTCACCGCTACCATAGGTTCCTTTTTCCTGCATCTAGGTAAAAGGATCCCTCAGTGCACCGTAATTGGTAGCGCCACTTTCTAAAAGGAGTCCTATGTGATAAATTAATAGTCAGCATTAAGATATACAAGTAACCACATTCCAGTACAGTGGCAGCAAATAACAACAGCCCAAGTTTGGATTTTGTCTTTAAAGAGACAGGGGTGAGAGGGCAAGGATAGAGAATATTTATAGTATGGGACAGGATTCAGCCCCTTCACTAGGGCTCCTGTCTCTTCCTTATCTATTAGGGGGTGAATCAAAAGCAAATTGAAGACCTGGCTTTTCCAGAAAGCTTTTGAGGGTACTTGAACTGTAGGGGTTGGGATCTGGGCAGAATTAGGACTCGCCCAGCAGTCAAGAAAAGGCAGCACCAACACATCAGAAGAAAACAGCTGGAAAAAAAATCAAGAAAACAAAGAAGTACAGTACGAAAGTCACCTGTCCGATGCGACCTGATTCAGGGGCATATGATGTAACCTTAATGGGGAATCTCAAATTTAATTGTCAAAATTTCAAACATCCAGCAATGAGATCTAGTCAATTCCTTTCTGCACTTCCCAAACTCTACTGAACAAATGAGAAAATAGAACAAGTCATACTTTTACAGATCCCTACAAGCTGCACAGCAGCAGAATACATCACCTGGGCCACACACAGACATACAAACAACCAACACAGACACACCCTCCCTAAATACATAAAGGGTGACAATTAGATAGACTTAGAAAACAGGCAGGCAAAACCTGAAATGGAAACTAATGTGTAAAAGAATTACTACCATTAGACAGAAAAATTAAAATGTAGTCAGGCAAATCTGTGAAGGTGCATCTATTTGGAGCCACTTCTACTCAGGAAAGAAGGCAGTTTCCTTATTTGAATACAAGCATAGAAACACTAATATATGGGCATAATTTAGGTGTTACCTCTTACATCTGCTTCACACATAGATTACTAAAACAAATGCACAGATATTGGCAAACTTACATATTATATTTGTAAGACGCAAAGATTTCAACATTTTGTTCATCAATATACTTTCCTGTCTTTGATAATTTTCTAGATATGCAATAATAGCATTTAATCTTTAAGCTTAGTATACACACTGTTTGATGTAATAATCTGCATGTTCACTTTTATTGTTTTATTTCTATTTAGATCCTTGTGCTTTTATACTACACATGTAATTGCCTTTTTAACATTAACATATAGGTGAATTATGGATACATGTTTAAATATGTATTTATGTTTTTGATTTTAAACTGTTCCTAATTTATTAAATGTTTTTGAATCTTTATATATTTTTTTATTTTATTTTTATTATATATATATATATATATATATATATATATATATATATATATATATATATATATATATATATATATATATATATATAAATCTTGTTATTTTGCTGATTGTTTCATTGTGTTTTGTCAGACTCCTGAGGCAGGCACACGTGGCACAGAAACACGGCCCGCGTCGGGTCTCTTCCATTAAAGATTGTACCATTGTCCCCACATTGGAGGCCCTTTTGTGCTTTTCTGTTGGCGATTCTATAATTAGGAACATAAGATTAGCCGTACCATCTAACCCAGTATCCTGCTTCCATCAGTGGCCAGCCCAGGTCACAAGTACCTGGCAGAAACCCAAATGGTAGCAACATTCCACGCTACCAATCTCAGGGCAAGCAGTGGCTTCCCCATGTCTATCTCGGTAGCTGATACGGACATTTCCTCCAGGAACTTGTCAAAACCTTTTTTAAACCCAGATACGCTAACCACTGTTACCACATCCTCCAGCAATGAGTTCCAGAGCTTAGCTATTCGTTGAGTGAAAAATATTTTCTCCTATTTGCTTTAAAAGTATTTCTATGTAACTTCATTGAGTGTCCCCTGGTCTTTATACTTTTTGAAAAAGTAAAAAATCGATTCACCTCCACCTGCTCCACACCACTGAGGATTTTGTAGATCTCAATCATATCTCCCTTTAGCCGTCTCTTTTCCAAGCTGAAGAGCCCTAACCTTTAGCCTTTCCTCATACAGAAGCAGTTTGAACCTTTTCTGATTCTGCTATGTACTTGAGATATGGCAACCGGAACTGAACACAATACTCAAGGCAAGGTTGCATCATGTGGCAAAACAGAGGCATTATAATATTCTTGGTCTTATTTTGCATCCTTTTCCTATTAATTCCTAGCATCCTGTTGCTTTTTTGGCTGCCACCACACACTGGGCAGATTTCAGCATATTGTCTACAATGACACTACTACTACTTATCACTTCTATAGCGCTACAAGGCATACACAGCGCTGTAGACCATACATGAAAAGACAGTCCCCGCTCAAAGAGCTCACAATCTAAATAGGACAGACAGACAGAACTAAGAGACAGGGAATTAAAGAGGTGGGTATAAAAGGGTACAGGGCAAGTGAGTAGTGGTTAGGAGCCAAAAGCAGCGTTAAAGAGGAGGGCTTTTAGCCTAGATTTGAAAATGGCCAAAGACGGGGCTAGATGTACAAGCTCGGGAAGTCTATTCCAGGCGTGAGGTGCAGCGAGATAAAAGGAACGGAGTCTGGAATTAGCAGTAGAGGAGAAGGGGACAGACAAGAGAGATTTATCCACAGAACGGAGTACCCGAGAGGGGGGGGGGGCGTAGGAAGAGACAAGAGTGGAGAGGTACTGGAGAGTGGTAGAGTGAATGCACTTATAGGTCAGTAAGAGAAGTTTGAATTGAATGCGGAAACGGATATGGAGCCAGTGAAGTGACTTGAGGAGAGGGCTAATGTGAGCATAGCGACTCTGGTGGAAAATGAGTCGCGCAGTAGAGTTTTGGACTGATTGAAGTGGGAGGCCGGTGAGAAGCAGGTTGCAATAATCTAGATCTTTGTCTTGGATGCTCACTTCCAAGGTGGACCCTAGCATCAGGTAACTATGATTTGGATTATTTTTTCCAAAGTGCATCACTTTGCATTTGTGCAATTAAAGCACATAACAGTGCACTCCACCCTCACTCTGCCCATGTGTATGCCCTTTGCATGCATTCTTGGCACCTAAATGTTGGCATCCACTTTACAAAATTACCTCCAAAGAGGGTAAGTTTATAAAGGGATGCCTAGTTAAAGGTGCCTATTTTGTAAAATATGAAGTAGAAGGTATGGATATTTATATCATCCCTAGAGCAGGTATAAATGCATGTGTCAAAATTTGTCAAGTATGCTTGTAGTGTGTGCTTCACCTACAATCTGCCTACACTGCAGGTTAGTGAGTCATCCAGTAAATTTTCCTGCAGTAAAGAGATTGTGGGGTCCTTTTACTAAGCTGCAGCAAAAGGAGGCTGTGCTGCCATCACTACATGTTTTTGATGTGCACTGAGGCCCCCTTTTACTGCAGCAGGTATAAGGCTAGGGGCTTTTTTGTTTAAAGAAATGGCTGTGCAGCAAGTGCTTCACTTGCTTCATGGCCATTTTGGGGGGAGCACTTACAGCCACCCATTGAGGTGGCGGTAAGGACTCTGGTGCTAACCTGGCGGTAACTGGGCTTGATTACTGCAGGGCAAACACCAGCACTACAAAAATAGAAATATTTCTGTAGCACTGGAAATGGCGTGCTGGAGGTGGGAACTACCGCCGGGCTGCTGAAGTAGCCCGGCAGTACATCCGGTTTAACAAGCAGTAAGCCGCTTAGTAAGTACATAAGTAATGCCACACTGGGAAAAGACCAAGGGTCCTGTCCACGACAGCGGCCAATCCAGGCCAAGGGCACCTGGCAAGCTTCCCAAACGTACAAACATTCTATACATGTTATTTCCTGGAATTGTGGATTTTTCCCAAGTCCATTTAGTAGTGGTTTATGGACTTGTCCTTTAGGAAACCGTCTAACCCCTTTTTAAACTCTGCTAAGCTAACCGCCTTCACCACGTTCTCCGGCAATGAATTCCAGAGTTTAATTATGCGTTAGGTGAAGAAAATCTTTCTCTGATTTGTTTTAAATTTACTACACTGTAGTTTCATCGCATGCCCCCTAGTCCTAGTATTTTTGGAAAGCGTGAACAGACGCTTCACATGCACCTGTTCCACTCCACTCATTATTTTATGTACCTCTATCATGTCTCCCCTCAGCTGTCTCTTCTCCAAGCTGAAAAGCCCTAGCCTCCTTAGTCTTTTTTCATAGTAAATAGTGGTCTTAGATTGTAAGCGTTCTGGAACAGAGAAATGTCTACTGTCCAGTATGTGATAGTAACTTGCCCTGTGCTTGGGTTTGGAAAGGTGGGTAATTATATCTATATTCCAAAGATTTATTTACTGCCTGGCTGATATGGTTCCAGGTAGTTATCAAACATCAAATATCATCACCATAGAAAGCAGACTGCGGAGTACCTCAAGGATCACCACTATCACCAACTCTTTTCAACCTAATGATGACCCCACTAGCCAAGTCCCTTTCCAGTCTTAGCCTTAACCCTTTCATTTACGCAGACGATGTCACACTATACATCCCTTACAAACACGACATATCAGAAATCACCAATAAAATCAAACTTAGCTTGAACATCATGAACTCATGGGCGAATGCATTTCAACTCAAACTCAACTCAGAAAAAACACACTGTCTCATCCTCTCATCTCAATACAGTACGAACAAGCCCACCAACATAAACACAGCTGACTACACCCTCCCCATCTCAGAAAGCCTGAAAATTCTTGGAGTTACAATTGACCATAACCTCATGCTAGAGAACCAAGCAAAATCTACAACAAAGAAAATGTTCCACTCAATGTGAAACCTTTTTCCCAAGGGGAGTATTCCGCAACCTGGTACAATCCATGGTACTAAGCCATCTACACTATTGCAACGGAATCTATGCCGGATGCAAAAAACAAATCATAAAGAAACTCCAAACTGCTCAAAACACAGCAGCTAGGCTCATATTTGGCAAAACGAGATTCGACAGCACCAAACCTCTACGAGAAAAATTGCTTTGGCTCCCAATCAAAGAACGTATTGTGTTCAAAATCTGCACCCTGGTACACAAAATTATCTACGGTGAAGCACTGGGATACATGACTGAACTCATAGAACTACCAACTAGAAACACTACAAGATCATCACGAACTTACCTAAATCTCCACTACCCAAGTTGCAAAGGTCTAAAATATAAAACAACCTATGAATCCAGCTTCTCCTATATAAGCACGCAACTATGGAAAGCATTACTAAGCGCTGTGAAAACAACTTATGACCACTTAAACTTCCGGAAAGCACTAAAAACTAACCTGTTCATAAAGGCATACCCTAATGATCCAACCTAAATGCCTGAACCCTGCAACACAACGAAACCAAAACCATATTCGAAATAACTAAACCCTTCCTCCTCTTTACGATCCCCAAATATTTTTGTCACACATGAACTTTACCCTACTATAACTTCACTCTGTATTTTGTTCATACCAGAATTGGTGATCACCTAATGGTATTATGTAAGCCACATTGAGCCTGTAAAAAGGTGGGGAAATGTGGGATACAAATGTAATAAATAAATAAAACATAGCAAAATAAAACGCTAGTTGTCACGAAACACCTAGCCACCCACCTAGGGTTATCCCGCGGCCACTTAGATGATCTAGCACCAGCACAGCTCAGGTCTGTCTGCACCTGCTGTTTGTGCTCTACACAAGTCTCTCACTCTCAAGCTATCCCCAGTGATTTCTAAGTTACTGGGGCCACACTCCCAGTGGTCCCACAGTTCCCAAAGCACTCACAGACCCAATAAACAAACTACCAGGATTCTTTCAATCCAGACAGGCAGAGTCAACAAACGAAACAGGTTTATTGTCACACTGGAACAAGGAAACTGAAATATGGATCAATTATAACACTAACTAAACATCTATATACTTTCTAAACAGTACCTGGGAAGGTCAGAACATATAATTAATCGAGCCTCAGCAAAGAGATTTGTCTCTTTTTCTTCCCGTGCTAAGACTGAAGCAACAGCTAAAAATAGGAATGTGCTAAACACTAGAGACGCCAGTGTATTCCTATTTTTAGCATGCGCTAAAAACACTAGACCATCTTAGTAAAAGGACCCTTCAGTTCTCTGTAGCAGCTTTAAATCAAAGAAACACCACCTGCTGGCCAAATAGGAGAAATACACTTCAGAACAAAATGCAGGAAAATATCCAATACATTTTGCAGACTCAAAACACACTGTTTCTTCACACCAGTGTTTTGATTTCCAATAGGCCATTTTGCAGGTGTAAAATAAGGACATACTAGGATTTCATATACAGAAGACATTCAGAACTGTTTATGAGTGTCTAAGATGATTGAACTGCCACAGTATAATTCATTTACTGATCTGTTTCCGATTTGAAGAAACAGAACGAAAGACATATTTAAGTAATAATCCCAAGACAACAAAAATGAATTGGAAGGAATTCCAGAACAGTAAAGAACTACAACAGAAACCATATGTAATCTGAGGAAGGCTATTAATTCATGGTAAGCCCTTCTGCCAAAAATCAACTCATAATAATACATTCTCAAAAAAGAGATTGATACCAGATTTGTTGAACCACCTCTGGGGGGGGGGGGGGGCTTTCCCTCTATTCCTTCCAATCTAGTTCTCTTCAAGGAGACACCATATACAGTTTCTAGTACCTTCTGCCGTCTTCCACATTTCCTCACATACAAGTCAAGCACTGCAGGGAGATGCTTTTTGACCAACACAATATTATCCAAATCCCCTCAGAGCTAGGACCAAGTATTGCTTTATATCTTGGGACTTGGTATTCAAACAAGCACAGTAGTAGTGTTAATGGCTTCTTAAGGTCCAGAGTGTTACTTTTAGCAGCTTTAAATATAAGATCCATATCTCTTGTTTGTCAACAAAGAATGCTTTTGCAATATTTAAACACAGCATAATTATTTCACCTTGCAGATAGAATTCCTTCAAGACTTAATATTTTAACTAGCAAGTGTGAATTTCCACTTATTGAAAACAAGTAAAACATACAAATTATAAAAATATGCTAATTTCAAAGCGATTTTAGATCAGGAGGTTTCTTAGACTGATGAAGAAGCTCGTTCAGCATTCACATTGAAATCAAAAAAGATAGTGATAGCCGAGTATCTGAAGTCTTTTCCTCCATCCAATTGCTGAACATGACAGATTAAAAGTTCATTAATAGGGGGAAATACACACTTGCTAGTTAAGATATTACGTTTTGAAAGGAATATTTAAACACAGAACATTTATCAGACATGAAAAAAAGATGCAGCCCAGCTGAACTTTGAAAAGGTCAACCTTGGCAATCATTCTTTTATTCTTGCAACATTTTCTCTGCATGTACAGTAGGGTAGTCATGCACATAACTAGTGTCAGCAGATGGTTATTCCAGAGAAACAAAGGGGAAAGGGAAGTAAAGTCTGCTAGAATTCATAATATAATGGTTGGGAAACACAAGGAAGATTTAAAAGTAATAATTTCAAATGGGAAAGATTTTGATGATCAATTCAGTTGCTAATTTTTCCAGGCTGCTAAAGGGATTTCCTTTAAAAACTATACCATGTTGGTAGCTTAATATGATTAAAACCAACAAGTAAACATCTTTGGAACACAAGCTTTGAGACCAAATATATTAAAGGGGAGCTGCTCTATTAGCTCAGTGGTAGAGTCCATATTAAGTAGTTCAAATCCTAAGATTCACACCTGGAAAGTAGACTGTGGCACTGCTAAGTGATTACAGTAGCTGTCACTAGGGGTTGCAGTGGTCATTTTGAGGCTGGATCTGCAACAGGCAGGAATGAGTGGGCATCATTCCTGCCCATATGACCCCCTAGACCTCCAGGGACTGTCAAGGTAGGCCTACAGTGGAGGGGGGGGGGAGAGGAGCTCAGGTTGGGGCTGCATCTGTCTTCAGGGGGAGGCGGATCGGGACTGGGGGTGCTCAGGCCGCAGCTGCAGATGCATCTCTCTTCGGTGGGGGGAGCAGGGGAGAGAGGAACAGGATATCAGCATCTTCTTATGCGGGTCCCAGATGATAATTTTTTTTTGTTACATTTGTACCCCGCACTTTCCCACTCATGGCAGGCTCAATGCGGCTTACATGGGGCAATGGAGGGTTCAGTGACTTGCCCAGAGTCACAAGGAGCTGCCTGTGCCTGAAGTGGGAATCAAACTCAGTTCCTCAGTTCCCCAGGACCAAAGTCCACCACCCTAACCACTAGGCCACTCCTCCACTTGCCTCTTCTTTCAGTTATGCCGGTCAAGTACAACTAGGATGTGCTTGTTGGCAGCACCTTTCAACACATTCATCAATTTTAACATGAACATTAACACCACAAATGGTATTTTCACCACACTCTACAGCAATCCTTACCAGAATCTCTCATCACACACTTCCCAGTACTGTAAGCTTGCCAATCTTTCACTCTCAGGAACCCATAACGTATAATTTCACACTGAATTACTTCACTCAGAGGAGAACCACTCTCACATGTCTGGTCAGCACCAGCTCTTCAGCCTTTTTCCTTAACGGAAACTCATTCCAGCTCCTAGGACACTGACTCCACTGATGTCATTAGTGATGTCATCCTTCCTGCCAGACAGCCTCAAAGCCAATCGAACGCATGCACTAAGAACATTCTTTAGGTTTTACATGCATGGCAGTTCCAGTCTGCAAGTCAAAATCTATGTCCCATAGACTTACATTATAAATAAAAAAATTCCTCAGTTTTCTCATAGGGGTCCATCTATGGGCTGCATGGCACTTAACACATACTAAATTGTTAGCACACCTTAGCAAAAGGACCCTATAGAAAATCCCAAGCATTTCTCTCAAAACCACTTTTAAGCCTATGTTTGACCAAAATTATTCATACAGTATTTTTCCCCCATATTTTTAAGTACAATAATTTACTTCACACATTTGTCACAAACCCACAGACTCCCAAATAACCCATAAGAAAAATAAAATAAATGAAAAGGAAACCCAAGATATGCCTTACCTGTGTCCCACGATGTCCTCCTGGCTGTCACCACCTTCAAATTTAGTCTTGTTGGACTCCTTGCACTACCTGTGGCCTCTCGCGGCAGCCCGCCAGATTGACTAAAAGATTTATACCACAGCTAATCTTTGGGCTTATCAGAGCTCTGGGCACCCAATCATGCATTTGTGAAAAACCACGCATGCTCCGGAGCTCTAGTAAGTCAGACCTTATAGTCTGCCGCTTTCCTGCTACCTGCTTCCCCATACAGACCAGCCATTATGGCAGCATGAGATCGTGTGCCTGCCATAACAACAACCCTGGCTTCTACCTGGACATCTCCTGGACCCTTTTTGGGTCTCAACACAGCCCTGCCAGTCCAGACTTGCCCAGAACTGACCCTATTCAACTTGGGGCCTGCTCAGCACCAGCCCCAGCCTACTGCATCGGAGCCCCAGCCAAGTAATATTTTAAAATGAACCCATTGGGTTGCATTACTACTGGGCATTGAATGAATTAGAAAAGTCAACTGAAGAAACAAAAATTAAAAATTAAAAAATTCTCTAAAGAAGAAAATGTGTCACCATGGACGAAACAGGACTGTGTGGCAGGAAAATCCATGTGTGCTCTGAAAAGCCTAGAGAGTATTTCCAGAACTCTCTGTGAAACTTTTCTGTGTCAGCATGGTTAGAGCCACATGAGTGGCTAATACATCCCATTTGTACTCCTAGAAATAGGAGCAAATTTGGAGATCAAGTATGTGTAGCATTGTGTTAGGCAGGGGAAATGTGCTTTAGGTTCTTTATCTGCTATCATCATATACTATATTCTCTAACATCCAACAAGGGGCTAGAAAGCAAAGGCTGAATTTTCTCAATCAAGCTTGTGACTAAAGAAACAGCCGGCTATTTTATAGAAGTTTCGTCCAAGCAGACTTTCCTTTTATAGGGGGTTCACATTCCACTAATCCAGCTAACATTATAGAGTCAAAGGAGGACAATCAAATCAAACCACTTACTTTAAAAGCTAGCCTTTCAGAAGGGATGCACCTATATATGCCAAGACAAGTAATCATCACAAGAACAGCTGGAAGTACTTGATCTTTGCTTTTCTACTGCTGTCTCCCAATCCTGTCTTCTTCAGCTTCTTCTCATCTCTCACATCCATCCTTTTCTTACTGCTTTCACCTCTAAACTCTCTGGTCTAAGCAGTAGTTTCATTTGAACTGCTGTAGCTTCTGGCTCGTTGACTTCCATTCACTGCATATCTTTCACTTTAACAAATATAAAAAATATTATTTCTCAACTCCCAGAATGTAGTTGTGTCATTTCGTTTTTGAAAAGATGAACATAAGAAAATAAGATTTGCCATACTGGGTCAGACCAAAGATCCATTATGCCCAATACCCTGTTTCCAGGTCACAAGTACCTGGCAGGATCCTAAAAAATAGAAAGATTCCATGTTGCCTACCCCTCTTCATTTTCTCATCACCCTCTAACATAGTAACATAGTAGATGACGGCAGAAAAAGACCTGCACGGTCCATCCAGTCTGCCCAACAAGACAACTCATGTGTGCTACTTTTGTGTATATAAGTCTGCCCAGCACTAGCCCCGCCTCCCACCATCGGCTCTGGCACAGACCGTATAAGTCTGCCCAGCGCTATCCCTGCCTCCCAACCTCCAGTCCCGCCTCCCACCACTGGCTCTGGCACAGACCGTATAAGTCTGCCCCGCACTATCCCCGCCTCCCAACCTCCAGCCCCGCCTCCCACTACCGGCTCTGCTATCCAATCTCGGTTAAGCTCCTGAGGATCCTTTCCTTCTGAACAGTACATATAGTTCATAAATATATTTCTTGCTTTGTTTTAATTTTAATTTATTTACTTATAACCACCCACCCGTGATCAATGCTGCATGAGGAACAATCAGAAACATACAAATTAATCTAAAACAAACAACCACATATCAAACATAAAAATATATAATATAAAACATTAAAGAGCCCTTTTACTAAGCCACGTAACCATCTACGCATGCCCAACACTTGCCAAAATAGAGTTACCGCCCGGCTACTGCATGGCTCTTGCGGCAATTTCATTTTTGGCGCATGTCCAATACGCGCGTCTGAAAAATAATTTTTATTTTCGGATGTGCGTATTGGGCGCACCAAGTGGCATTTGACGTGCATAGGTCATTACTGCCCGGTTACCGCCTGAGACTTTACCGCTAGGTCAATGGCTGGCGGTAAGGTCTCAGACCCAAAATGGACGCGTCCATTTTCAGCAAAAATTTTTAAAAAGGCATTTTTTGCAGGTGCGCTGAAAAATGATTCTGCACGCACCCAAAACACGCGCCTACACTACCAAAGGCCATTTTTCAGTACACTTTAGTAAAAGGACCCCTAAAATATTACCACATACCTAAAAAATGCTCTGAATTTCAGCAATATCAGAGATGGAGTCAAGAAAACAGCGTCAATGACACAGCAAAACAGCGGAGTCAGCCATGAAGTAGTATCAAGGAATCGGCTTTATTTAGGAGTTGAAGTAGGATCAACTTTATTTAGGACCTTAAATAAGATTGCTTGCTTGATCTTACTTCGTGGCCGACTTCATTCTTTGAATTTCAGCAAAACATTAAAGTCTTCCCTACTACTACTACTACTACTATTTAGCATTTGAAATGCTTGGTGCAATAAATGGGTCATCAAATTAGGTATTATGAAAATCCATCAAATTCTCAACAATTGGGCCAGCAGTAGAAAATACCTAGATCGGGTAGAAGTTAAATCACTTTAACCGGAAAATAGTCTAATAAGTCTTGCTGGCTACAGTGAAGTGCTGGGCAGACTTATACGGTCTTTGCCCTGAAGAGGACAGGTACAAATCAAGGTAGGGTATACACAAAAAGTAGCACATATGAGTTTATCTTGTTGGGCAGACTGGATGGACCGTGCAAGTCTTTTTCTGTCGTCATCTACTATGTTACTATGTTACAGTGAAACGCCCGAGATGGACAGTAAACACGCACTAAGGCTGATAAGTCTTCAGTTGTAACACTGAAAGGTTTGTAAGAAGTAACACCGAACCACCAGGAGTCAATGCAAATTCTGAACACTACATGAAATATGATCAAATCTACCATAGCTAGTTATAACATAATGTAACCACATTTTGGGCTAGTTGTACCATCTTAACAATTTCTCTGGTAGCTTAAAACAACAAAAGTTACAATAACCCATTAAAGGAAAGCTCCAAAAAAGGTCAAAGATATTGCAAAAGTTGGATCCTAAAATAACTGGTCAGACCACCTGGGAAACTTGTGAGCGACATGGAAGCCCCCATTACTCCCTCAATAACTCAACGCCTTCCTGTCTTTCATTCTTTCCCTCTTCAGACGTCTCTATCCATAACTTCTGTTCATCATTCTCATTTCTACTGAATTCTGACTTGTTCTCTTCTCTGTTTGCTTTTAATCTTTTTAATCCATTAGTGCCCAATGTTCCCATATGGCTTATTATGGGAACACTGGGTACTAATGGGTTAATTCTCACTTTAAAAATCATCTCTTCTAACCCTTAGCTTCATTATGACATACACTTGAATACTGTTTCATGAGGTCTAATACAACACTTGAAAAAGAACAAATGAATATTGAAATAGCATCCAAAAAGATTACTTTCTTTTATATACATAGGGGCCCTTTCACTAAGCCGCGGTAGGCTCTAAGCGTGTGCAGCACGCACCAAAATGAGACTATCACCAGGCCAGCACATCCTCCTGATGGTAATTTCAGATTTGGCACATACCCATAATGCCTGGATGAATAATTTATTTATTTCCTCCTCCACATGCCAGTTCTGTTGCCAACCAGTCACCGTGCGTGTAGCGCATGAGCCTTCACTGCTAGAGCAATGAGTGGCGTTAAGGGCTCAGGCCACTTTTGGGCACGCACTGGTTTTATTTATACCGTAGGCCCTTTTCCCGTCCCATTAAAAAAAAACAAAAAACATTTTTTGTAGATGCGGTAAAAACTGGCCTGGCACGCACCCAATATAGACACCTACACTACCGCAGGCCACATTTTCCCGTGGCTTAGTAAAAAAGGGCCCCCATAGTAATGTACTATGCAGCTTCGACAGCCTCCCCTAACACAGAGATCTGACCTATAGATAATGCAGAGATGATGCATTATGAGCTACTAACGTGGGTCCAATTGCAGAGATGATTAAGTAGGAAAATATGAGTCTGGCCTAGCAGCATTTCTCCTGAGTTTTTGAACAATTTTTACTGCATACTATTGGAAAAAGTGGAGACTTTTGTGAGGACCTGAAGTTTAGTACAAATGCAAAACAAAAATCATTATCCTCTGGATTCTATACAGCACGCCCATAGCCGCTGAGAGGGGGGGGCAGGGGGGACAAAATTCCCCGGGCCTCCAAGGGGGGCCCGGCGCCGCAGTCCCACCCACCCTCCGTCGTTGACTGTCTGCCCCCTGCATTGAAATCGCAGTCTCACCTCCATGAAAGCAGCGCTGCAGGCAGCAGAACGCCTCCTTTTGGCCCTCCTTCCCTCCTTGTGTCCCGCCCTCGCGGAAGTTACGTCAGACGAGGGCGGGACACAGGGAGGGAAGGAGGGCCGAAGGGAGGCATTCTGCTGCCTGCAGCGCTGCTTTCATGGAGGTGAGACTGCGATTTCAATGCAGGGGGCCTGGCCCGGTGGCGAACGGGGGAGCAGTGGCTGTGGCAATCTCGCGGGGGGGGGGGGAGTGGTGGCAACCTCGGGGGGTGGCGGGGGGGGGGAGCGTTGGGGGCGGCAAGGGTGGCAGGGGCCCCAGGAGTGGCCTTGCCCCAAGCCCGGCCCAGTCTCTCGGCGGCCCTGAGCACGCCTACAGATCGGTGCCAAAATCAGCACAGATTCTATAACAATGCACACAATTTAACAAGCTTAAGAAGCTAATGAGCGCTGATAACAGCACTTAACAAGCAATAATGAGCACTAATTGGCACTGATTAGAATTTAGGTACACAACTCACTAGGCGTGTTCTGTAGTGACTTGCACTGAACCTCTAACATGTGCAGGCATAATGGGGCGTGGTTATGGGTGGGGAAATGGGCATTTTGTGGGCGTTCTGAAATTTACATGCCTAGCTATAGAATATAGCCCAGTGCACCTAAATCTACGTGCAGGGATTTACACCACATTTTCATTGATGTAACTGCATGCGCAAACATTAAGGCATTGGAATATTAAATAAGCGTATTCTATAATTGGCGCCTAAATCTAGGCACCAATTATAAAATACCCTTAGTCGTCACTGATTTCAGCACCGATTTTTTCGGCGCCATATATAGAATCTCCCCCTATGCATACAAAATACACTATAAAGTGTGTTCTTCGGTTGTATTCCACACCTTTTCCTAATTACGTCTTTTGCTAGTGCTTTTTTTCTGGAAAATAATGCTGGCACTCATATGCACGACACTCTTTAGGGGCACAGGGTGACCACTTTGGACCCCACCTTTATAATAGCCACACCCCCTACAGCCAACCAACCAGTTTATGAGAAAGGCAGCATTGCAAATACTGTGCCAGTCCCTAGAACATTAGCACACCTGTACCTGGAAAACAGAATAAGTCAGAACAAGCCAGAGCGCTACAAAAGCCTGCACAGAAGCTATGCGTTTACAAAATACCTCACCTCAGTCATATATGCAGAATATAGATACAGCCTCACCATATTACCACAAACTAGAAATAGAAATGTTCAGATACAAACTGCATGCAGTGGAACACTAGAGAAATAGAAAGTAGAAAGGCATTTCCTCCTTTACTATGCAACATATAAAAATATTACCCCCTATTTACTGAGCCACGCTAGCGGCTGCCACGCACCAATACCGACACAGAAAACAGGGGGGGGGGGGGTTAGAGATGCTGCACATTCAAATATTCAGATCTCTAAACCAAATCTAATGCAATCCCAAGCTCACCTGTACCCTGCAGGAGACCAGCCCTGTATACCTTCAAATTTCTGGAGTTCGTTTTGTGGGGCTGAGTCTTCCTGTACCTATGATCATGTTTCTGGGACTTGTGCTGATTGGCTTCAAAAGAGATGGTTGTTCCCTATGCTCTGTGACAAATGCCCCTTGCACTCCAGAATTTGTCACAAAAAGATAGTGTTCAGCAACAGCATAACTGGAAAATACTTATTAACTGCACTGTACACTGTTACACCTAATGGTATTTATAAGAAAATCAACAGTCAGGGTGATCATTAAACAGAAATTAATAGAAAGCATTCAAATCAGTTTCAAACATAAAATAAACACTGGTTTTGCTGCACTGTTATAGAAGTGTGGAGATGTCAAGGCCAAATTATTCAATAAAAAAAAAAAAAAAAGAAATGGCAGCCAAAAGGCTAAAAAACATTTTCTGCATGCTGTACGCACATACCAGTTGGTGGCAACTGTGAAATGTTGGAAATGTTAGTTTTTTTAGGCATTTCCTTAAGTATTCTAAAAATGAATAAATAATTAACTTGAGATGAAAAATTTCTCAAACTACCTGGTCTCTGTGTAAGAGCCCTGCTTTGACTATAATTCCTTCCTGGGCTGAATGGCCCCAAATGTTGTTCACTCCCTTCTCCCAGGCACTAACTGAAATGTATACATTGCATTCATTTCTGGTCACAGTATCTAAAAAAAGATATAGCAGAATTAGAAAAAGTTCAAAGAAGAGCAAACAAAATGATAAAGGAGATGGAACTCCTCTCATATGAAGAAAAGCTAAAGAGGTTAGGGCTCTTCGGCTTGGAAAACAGAAAGCTGAGGGAGATATGATTGAGGTCTACAAAATCCTGAGTGGTGCAGAATGAGTAGAAGTGAATAGATTTTTTACTCTTTCCAAAAGCACAAAGGCTAGGGGACAATCAAGGAAGTTACACAGAAATACTTTTAAAACAAATAGGAGGAAATATTTTTCACTCAACGAATAGTTAAGCTCTGAAACTCTTTGCCAGAGGATGTAGTAATAGCAGTTAACGTATATGCGTTTAAAAAAGGTTTGGACAAGTTCCCCATAGTCTGCTATTGAGAGACAGACATGGAGGAAGCCACTGCTTGCCCTGGGATTGGCAGCATGGATTGTTGCTACTATTTGGATTTCTGCCAGGTACTTGTGACCTGGATTGGTCACTGTTGGGAGCAGGATACTGGGCTAGATGGACCATTGGTCTGACCCAGTATGGCTATTCTTATGTTCTTGGTCCCTGGTTAAGATTCTTTCTTGTGTCTGTTACCAGCAAGGATACAGTTCCACTCTTAATCCAGAGGATCCCTTGTCAGCAAGAGCAGGCAATTACCTTTCTCTTCCTTGCTTTATGAGACTGGGTGGAAGATCAGCTCTCCTCTCATTTACAAGTTCTCTTGTTTGCTGAAGCCCATAGAAATCAGGAGCCCAAAGATACAGGTAGCTGCCTCTAGACCTCCACTCTCATTTTTGGCTCTTTCTCAGTCCTCTGCTTCCAACTTCCCACTCTCAACTGACACACTGCAGTTGCATTAGCAGCATCCCAGAGTTCAAAAACAACCCATGTGGAATTTAATCCTGTCCGTGCTGGTATAGGCACAGTGAGTTCAGCAACTTCCTCTGAGTTCCAATGGCATGGTTTAAAGGAACACAACAAAACACAAAGCAGGAGTGGGCCAAGGAAAATCCAAACCGGAGATGAAAAAGTTCAAAATCTTTTATAAACATACAGTGGTGGAAATAAGTATTTGATCCCTTGCTGATTTTGTAAGTTTGCCCACTGACAAAGACATGAGCAGCCCATAATTGAAGGGTAGGTTATTGGTAACAGTGAGAGATAGCACATCACAAATTAAATCCGGAAAATCACATTGTGGAAAGTATATGAATTTATTTGCATTCTGCAGAGGGAAATAAGTATTTAATCCCTCTGGCAAACAAGACCTAATACTTGGTGGCAAAACCCTTGTTGGCAAGCACAGCGGTCAGACGTCTTCTGTAGTTGATGATGAGGTTTGCACACATGTCAGGAGGAATTTTGGTCCACTCCTCTTTGCAGATCATCTCTAAATCATTAAGAGTTCTGGGCTGTCGCTTGGCAACTCGCAGCTTCAGCTCCCTCCATAAGTTTTCAATGGGATTAAGGTCTGGTGACTGGCTAGGCCACTCCATGACCCTAATGTGCTTCTTCCTGAGCCACTCCTTTGTTGCCTTGGCTGTATGTTTTGGGTCATTGTCGTGCTGGAAGACCCAGCCACGACCCATTTTTAAGGCCCTGGCGGAGGGAAGGAGGTTGTCACTCAGAATTGTACGGTACATGGCCCCATCCATTCTCCCATTGATGCGGTGAAGTAGTCCTGTGCCCTTAGCAGAGAAACACCCCCAAAACATAACATTTCCACCTCCATGCTTGACAGTGGGGACGGTGTTCTTTGGGTCATAGGCAGCATTTCTCTTCCTCCAAACACGGCGAGTTGAGTTCATGCCAAAGAGCTCAATTTTTGTCTCATCTGACCACAGCACCTTCTCCCAATCACTCTCGGCATCATCCAGGTGTTCACTGGCAAACTTCAGATGGGCCGTCACATGTGCCTTCCGGAGCAGGGGGACCTTGCGGGCACTGCAGGATTGCAATCCGTTATGTCGTAATGTGTTACCAATGGTTTTCGTGGTGACAGTGGTCCCAGCTGCCTTGAGATCATTGACAAGTTCCCCCCTTGTAGTTGTAGGCTGATTTCTAACCTTCCTCATGATCAAGGATACCCCACGAGGTGAGATTTTGCGTGGAGCCCCAGATCTTTGTCGATTGACAGTCATTTTGTACTTCTTCCATTTTCTTACTATGGCACCAACAGTTGTCTCCTTCTCGCCCAGCGTCTTACTGATGGTTTTGTAGCCCATTCCAGCCTTGTGCAGGTGTATGATCTTGTCCCTGACATCCTTAGACAGCTCCTTGCTCTTGGCCATTTTGTAGAGGTTAGAGTCTGACTGATTCACTGAGTCTGTGGACAGGTGTCTTTCATACAGGTGACCATTGCCGACAGCTGTCTGTCATGCAGGTAACGAGTTGATTTGGAGCATCTACCTGGTCTGTAGGGGCCAGATCTCTTACTGGTTGGTGGGGGATCAAATACTTATTTCCCTCTGCAGAATGCAAATAAATTCATATACTTTCCACAATGTGATTTTCCGGATTTAATTTGTGATGTGCTATCTCTCACTGTTACCAATAACCTACCCTTCAATTATGGGCTGCTCATGTCTTTGTCAGTGGGCAAACTTACAAAATCAGCAAGGGATCAAATACTTATTTCCACCACTGTAATAATCGTACTGTCAGGTTCTCAGGTTCAGAGCCCACAGGGCCGGGCTCTGGAGCAAACATGAGCCCTTGGGCTGCTGACGAGGAGTGACAGCAGCAGGCAAAACCCACCAACCAACGCTGGGCAAGCACATCGGCACCGGCAGGGACTGCAGGCACCGCCCAGCGAGCCGGAACACATGGACTGGAATCCCCCAGAATGGGGAACACAGGACTGGAACACAGGACTGGAATCCCCTGGACTGGAGGACACAGGACTGGAACACTGGACTGGAATCCTGGACCGGAACACACCGGACTGGAACACACTGGACTGGAGCCCCCTGGACTGATCTGTACAGCTTCACCTGCACTTAGCCACTGCCCCCCAAGGGTTGAGCCCTTGGGTTCGAGTGGCCGGCAGGACTTACAGGATGACACCGGATGACACAGGGACCAGGACTGGAAACAGAAGTACTCCTAAATCCTAAACTGACCTAAGTGCTCCCAAGCCCTAAACCAACAGAAGTGTTCCTCACAGAAACTAACAAAAGGACTTCCTAAGCCCTATACTAACAGGAGTGCCCCTAGGCATTGACCTAACAGGAGTGCTTCTCACAGCACCAAAAGGAAAAGCAGGGGAGCCACAAGGAAGAACAGGGAAGCTAAACACATAAGCCAAAAGTGCTTCCAAAGCACCAGACCCAACCGTGCTTCTAAAGCACCAAACACAGCAGAGCTTCCAAAGCCCTAGACACAGAAGTGCTTCTAAAGCACCAAGAGGGAAAAGCAGGGGAACCACAAGGGAAAAGCAGGAAAGCTACACACTATCACAAGTGCACACTGCACTAACACTAACCTGGACCTAAAGCAAGTAGCAAAAGCAAACGTTGCAAAGGCCCTGAAGGGAAGAACACCACTTCCTTATCAAGGCCCTCCCTGATGATGTCACACTCCCTAGACCCAGGCAGACAGCACACTGAAACCCAGAGAGGCCCAACCCACACCAATGCAGCACCGTGAAGCACTTGAAGCCGGTACACCCAAAGAGAGGTAGAGCTAACTTAGTCCACACACACAACTGTAGTAAAATGAAACAATTAGAGTCATGCTGCTAGAAGCTGCCAGCAAAGAGAGAGAGAGCTAGCTCAGAAAGGACAGACAAAAGAAACAGAAGCCAGCTAAGAAGCTAACCCCCAGGAAAAAGGTAAGTTTGAGAGGGGTTCTGACCACAATCATAACACATACAAATCATCATAATAGACATCATAATAAAAAATCAACATAGACTGTCTGTATAAAATTAACAACGGCTGTAAAAAAAAAAGTCCACCAGAGGATGCTGTATCCAAATACCCTCCAATGAAATTGGGGGAAACACTTAAATAACAGAATCCTACCAAGTAAAAACATACAGACAACTAAGCACAATAAGATAAAAATCATAAAATATAAATACATATTTGTAGAAAGAAATGTTCTGTAATATATACATAAAAATGAACATGGGCATGCCATAATTAAAAAAACAATGATATAAAAAGAATCATCTTCAATATTTACATAGAAATGCATAAAACAATCATTTTGTATACACATGAACTGACCTCCACAGACACAAATATAAGATTGCCAATAACATATAAGAAGCTGATGATAGAAAACATGTGTATTAAAAACTACCAAACATCACCAGAGAAGGACATACCAAATTTGTACAGGTGAACAAAACAGATGAAGACCTCAATAGTAGCACAGTATCAAAGTGATCAAAATCCAAGCAGAAAAAATTAAAACATGCTCAAAGCCCAAAAAAGCTAAAATAAAAAGGCAAAATAAGAGAACAGCTCACTGTGAGTGTAACAAAATAGAATAAATGGCAAATATTTATCTAATCATACTATGGAAATACAAATGAAATAAATAAGCTAGAAAATCATGCTTAGCCCAAAATGTTTAATACTATGTATAAACTCGATTGATTCCCAAAAACTTAAAACCAGATCAAAAAGCAACAAATGACACTATAATATAAGGAGGGCACAACAAGAACGAAAAGTTCCATCAGAGGGCAATGATCATGAGTATGAGCGAATACCGGGGCCTAATCTTAAATGCAAAAAGAAGCAGAACTATGGCTGTGACTAAGCCGCGGTCCGAAAGCAACATGTATGTAACAAGAAAAAGAGAAGAGCAAAAAGCAGGGTACATAAGAACTTACTACTTGTACAAGCAAATGCCAACAGGATCGCAATCTGAAAATGACACGATCTGCATGTGCAGGTGAACCCGAAACGTTGCACATGTGCTCTTTATAAACCACGGGTGTCAGTGATGTAAGGTGACATGATGCCACAATGAGGGAGTGGTTAAGGCTACAGTCAAACCCACATAAATGAAACAGAGAGAGCCGAGCATCCATTGGAGGCGCCTGGTGATATTAATTACATTCAAGATATCAATATAATAACATAATCAATATGTATTTCCCCCACAAGGTGCAACAAATCAACTTGATGTAACAAAACAAGTATAGGAAAAACATTGCACTTTTTGCTGTAGGAGCTTTGTGGGGGGGGGGGGGAGGTATCCTATTGTATTTAATGAAAGGTTCTGAAATGTCATTGTGTTCATGTGGAAGGTGATTGTTAGTAACTGGAGATCTGGAGGGAAGGCGTGCAATGATTATTAGTATTATTGGTTTTTATTAGAAGATACTATTATTTATGTTATTCTTTTTTTTAGAATTATGTTTTATGATTGTGAGCTATTTGTAATGATTTTTTTTTTCAGGATAATTGTATGTAAATTTTAAATAAACAGAATTTCCAACCACTTCTAAAGTCAAATCATTCGAGCAGCGGTTCCCAAACTGTGCAGCGAACTTTCAGGGGTGACGCAGCACATTGCTCCCTACTTTTTCCTCCCACAGGTCCGGCATCTGTTGCTTCCTGCTTCTTCCCCCACCACAGCTGCAGTGCTTGCAGCTTACAATTTCGGGCCATCCGCAATTCACACAGGCACTGCAGGGACTTCCCTCTGCCACATTCGGCCCTTGTAACAGGAAGCTGCATCAGGGAGGGCCAGATGCGGCAGACTGGGAAGGCAATGGACTGCCTGTGTGAATTGCAGATGCCCCAAAAATGTAAGCTACAAGCACTGCAGCAGCAGTGGGGGAAGAGAAGGAAGCGGCAGCGATCCTGGACCTGCAGGAAGGAAGGTAGCGAGCGATGCTGGATTTGGGAAAGGCAGAGTGCTGCAGGGAAAGGGAGACCTATGTGGCGGGGGGGGGGGGGCTGTGGAGACCTAAGTGGCCGTGGGGGGGGGGCAGAGATCTATGTGGCTGGGGGGAGGGGGGAGGTGCCGCGAACCAAAAACGTTTGGGAAACCCTGCATTAAAGGAAAAAGAAAATGCACCACTGAAGCTGGTGAAGCATAGCTTTTCAGATTTCCAAAGAACACACCAGGTTTTGGTCACAAATTTTCAAAATTGGCCCTTCCTTTTTAGTTTCTAGGCATTTGTGAAGAGCAAATATTTTTGGATCATTTGGGCTGTTTTCCTGATTTTAAGACTTTTTTCAGCTTGTTTCAAAAATTCAGTTGAATAACAACTTTTAACATGTGTTGGAACTTTTAACATATGGCAAGTGACCTAAAGCACATTAATTCATAGAATAGTATGTGTGAAATCAATTTCGTGGGCTCTAGAGGACCCTTTTACAACAGGCTGGTAAGGGTAGAGCCAGCTTGGCATGTGACGATTTCGCCCTACCGCCGCATTCTAATTCTGGTGCTAGAAAATATTTTTTGAGCTTCTAGCACTGGGGGCATGCCCAGTTACTACTGGGCTACTGCTAGATCTCCTACCATCTCCCAAATAGGAGGCAGTAAGGGCTCCCCCAGGAAATGGCCCTGTGGCAAGTGTTCAACTTGCCTCATAGCCATTTCCTTCCTTAAAAGGAAAAAAGCCTTTTACTGGTGGCGGTAAAAGGAAGCCTTGGTGCGCAACAAACCCATGTGCTGACACCACCGCAGGACCCCTTTTTCTGCCGTTTGGTAAAAGGGGCCCTACATTTTTTAAGCACTAATGATTCAAATGCATGCTGAGTGCATATCCCTGGTTAGTTTCGCTTCATCCTTCCCCAGTTTCTCTGTTTTACTCTGCTTTCCTTTCTACCCCTCTCGTGCCCCCACACAGTTCCAGTCAAAATCACATTTACATGCTTGCTTCTTGCAGCCCACATCCTTTAAAGTAAAACAGGACTGCTTAATGTTGGTTTTTTTGATTTAAAAAAAAAATCTTAGTCACTGCTCAAGCAATACTTTCCAATAAAATCTAAAACGTGCCTTGGCTGCCAAGCTCAAGGTCCCTGCTTAAGGGCATAGCTGCACAATCAACATTCAGTCTGAGCCTCCTTTCCAGGAATGGGGAAGTGGGATAGAAAAAAAATAAAGCAACTTCAGTCCTTGCCCATTATATCCTCTGGTTCACTAACTCTGGGCTCTGGAACAACTTGCCTGCTGAAAACAGAGCACATATCATGCCGAAATACATGCTTGAAAAACTTTTAGAAGGCATTCCAGCTTATAATCGAACGAGAAAAACGCCCAAGTTCCGACCTAAATCGGGAGATGGACGTTTATCTCACAAAAACGAATAAAGCGGTATAATCGAAAGCCGATTTTTGGGCATTTTCAACTGCACTCCGTCGCGGATGCGGACAAAGTTTATGGGGGCGTGTCAGAGGTGTGGCGAAGGCGGAACTGGGGCGTGGTTATCTGCCGAACAAAGATGGGCGCATTTCACCGATAATGGGAAGAAAGTATGCGTTTTTAGCTAGAATTTAGGACACTTTTCCTGGACCCTGTTTTTTCACGAATAAGGCCCCAAAAAGTGCCCTAAATGACCAGATGACCACTGGAGGGAATCGGGGATGACCTCCCCTGACTCCCCCAGTGGTCACTAACCCCCTCCCACCACAAAAAAATGATGTTTCACACATTTTTATTTTCACCCTCAAATGTCATACCCAGCTCCCTGGCAGCAGTATGCAGGTCACTGGAGGAGTTGTTAGGGGGTGCAGTGGACTTCAGGCAGGTGGACCCAGGCCCATCCCCCCCTACCTGTTACAATTGGGCTGCTTAATGCTTATTAGTCGTCCAACCCCCCCAAACCCACTGTACCCACATGTAGGTGCCCCCCTTCACCCCTTAGGACTATAGTAATGGTGTAGACTTGTGGGCAGTGGGTTTTGAGGGGGATTTGGGGGGCTCAACACACAAGGGAAGGGTGCTATGCACCTGGGAGCTCTTTGACCTTTTTTTTTGTTTTTGTAAAAGTGCCCCCTAGGGTGCCCGGTTGGTGTCCTGGCATGTGAGGGGGACCAGTGCACTACGAATCCTGGCCCCTCCCACGAATAAATGTCTTGGATTTATTCGTTTTTGAGCTGGGCGCTTTCATTTTCTATTATCGCTGAAAAACAAAAACGCCCAGCTCACACATTGTTGAATAAAACATGGGCGTCTATTTTTTTCGAAAATACGGTTCGGTCCGCCCCTTCACTGACCCGTTCTCGGAGATAAACGCCCATGGAGATAGGCGTTTTCGTTCAATTATGCCCCTCATTGACTTTCAGATGGTTATGAAATACAGTAGGAGATATTGTCAGGCTTTGTCCTTGAAGTATGTAGAAATAAGATTCAATAGGCACGCTTAATGTAATTTATTGGATTAACTTTGTTCTATAGAGCTCTGTCCCTTTCATCAGCTCAAAGCAAAATGAATTAAGGATGGGATCCACCGCCTTGGGTGAATCTCTTCATAAAGGCAGTTAATAAATCCCAATAAATAAATAAATATCTGTAGTCATTTTGCCCTGACTTCATCAAGAGAATACAGCATTATGAAAGGTTGTCACCAAATGTATCAATACTGTAAACAACTTTGTTGACTTTTTAAAATTATTTTATTTATGAATTTACACATTACTTCCACTTGAATGCAAATTAGAAATACAGCATTGACCAAATCAAGGAAAACATAATATCAAACAATTTACTACTAAATACTTTAGTCCACCAAAGAAGGAAACCAAGAATGAGTAATAATTAAGGAAAACATAGTCAAAATATCTTCAGGAAGTCTACCAGTGAACTCAATTGGTAAAGGAAAGTCTGTAGAAGTCCTTTAATTAATGTTGGCTTCTCTTTTTATAAGAAAATCCCTGAGCAGCTTAGGGTCTGAAAATAAGTAATTAACACCACCAATATTCAAAAAACACCTACAAGGAAATTTTAATATTAAAGTCCCCCCCCCCCCCCCACCCACCGAGCTATAACTCTTGGTTTAATAACCAAGAACTCCTTCCTCCTAAGTTGGGTACTTCTAGACAAATATCTGAAGTAAAGTCTTAATATAGTATTATGGTCCGGTTCTAGTGCAGGTGTAACTAACACAATTGATCTTCCAGTTAGTATGTGTACTAAAATAGTATTTTAAAAGTTCACTTATAGAAAGCACTAATACTCACCCTACATCATTTACAAACAACAATGTCAAACCATTACATTTGGAATGCCTTGAGCATGTATCTCATAATACCCACTGCAGCCACATTAGCAAGATGGTTGCTGAATCCTTTTGGTCTATGTCACAAAAGACAATGTAGAACCCACACTAATCAATCAGATCCTACTCTGGTAGAGGTCGTTTCTGACACTGTTCGAAACAATGGAGATACCAGAGGTCCAGGAAAAACCACAGGGAAGCAGATAAAAGAATGATACAAAACCCATGCCACATTACATTTTTCACTGATGTAAGGTACACACTTCAGTGGTGTAGCTAGGTGGTGCCACAGGGCCTGCCCCCCCCCCCCCCCAATTTCCTCTGGGCCCCTGGTTGGCTGGCGGGGGTACCCTACCCCCGACAGCTGAAGGCTTCATCCAATGCTGGTCTGCGGTGGCGGCGGCGCCGCATTGTCTGCCCTGCTCTCTCTTCCTCTCACGTCAGGCACACTCCTTTTAATGAAACTGAGCATTGTTTAAGTAAAAGATGCTATATTTTTATTTATTAGGATTTATTTACCGCCTTTTTGAAGGAATTCACTCAAGGCGGTATATATTTTTTTTAATCCTGCTGTTTGCTGTGTTTGAGTATTATTATTATTATTTGTTGCATTTGTACCCCACATTTTCCCACCTATTTGCAGGCTCAATGTGGCTTACATAGTACCGTCAAAGGCGTTTGCCAAGTCGGTTGATAACAAATACAAGGTTGAATAGTGATCGAATGCGGTATATATGGGGGGTCGGAAGGGATGAGGTTTGCGTGTTGTCCAGTACGATCATAGTCATGCTGTGTTTCCGGGTGAAGAGATTTACGTGGGGTCATTGGAGTAGTCCTTTTTGAAGAGGTTGGTTTTTAATGATTTCCTGAAGTTCAGGTGGTCACGGATGGTCATGGTGGTCATTATCTCTTTGATGTGCATGCCTCTTTATTTTCATTTATGGATTTCCTTTCCCTTTTTCATTGTTGTATGTAATCCACTTTAAACTCACCTATGTAAAGGTGATATATCAAATAAAGAAATAACCATAAAATGTATTTGTGGTAGGGGAATCCTGGAATTCCACACATGAACAAGCAGTGAACACCTGAAACTGCACTGGAAGAAAACCTACATATTCCCCTGGAAATCAAAGGTTTACAACGTCCTTGAACTGGTGCTTTTTTTCAGTTGAGCAGGAAGCTTGCTTTTTTTTTTTTAATCATTTTAATTGGAAGTGAAAAAAGTACCAATAGAAGCCAGAACTAAATACAACCTCTAATAGAGTACAATTCAAAATATTATGAACCTAGACTTCAAAAGAATCAACAGCAACCTCAACATCGGCTTTTAACTCTTTCTCCTAACATCAAAGGAATGTTCTGCTTGAATGAAAAGGGGAGGCGTTCATCAATACAGCTTTATCTGACTCTGGTCTGTAAAAGAAAAAGTCATTTGCTCTGATACAAAGTAGCACTGATAATTGAAGACACCAAGAAAGCCCATCTAAGAACTTTAGGGGTCCTTTTACTGAGGTGCGCTAAAACATGACCTGCGGTAGTGTAAACGCGTGTTTTGGGCGCGTGCAGAATAATTTTTCACTGCACCTACAAAACAGGGGTGTAGCCAGACAACAGATTTTGGGTGGGCCTAGGCAAGAAGTGGGTGGGCACCAAACGTTCTCCCCCCACCACCACCAAAAGATATCTCAGCTGTCAGGAAAATGCTTCTTTCCACCTTGGCAGTCTGCAGCAGGCATGAGCTGAAAACTGAACATGCGCAGGTGCCAGTATCATGGAGAGTAGCATTTTCATTACCATCAGGGGGAAGTCTTCAGCTGGTAGAGCTTGGGATCTCCACCAGCTACCGCTAAACATGTGCTACTGTTGGGTGGGCCTGAGCCCTAAGTGGATGGGCCACGGCCCACCCAGGCCCACCTGTGGCTACGCCTCTGCTACAAAAAAAGCCTTTTTAAAATTTTTGCTAAACATGGACGTGCGGCAAAATGAAAATTGCTACGCGTCCATTTTAGGTCTGAGACCGTACTGCCAGTCATTGACCTAGCGGTAAAGTCTCATGCAGTAACCGGGCGGTAATGAACTACACGCGTCAAATGCCACTTGGCACGTGTCCGATACGCGCATCTGAAAAGAAAAACTATTTTTCGGATGCGCATATCAGACGCGCCCCAAAAATTAAATTACCACAAGAGCCACGCGGTAGTCGGGCGTTAACTCCATTATGGCGCACGTAGACTCTTACGCAGCTTAGTAAAAGGGCCCCTTAGAGACTGATAATGCCCATAAAACCAGGAGGATCCTAAAGTACACACTTAAGATAAAGGGCAGAGGTCAATACAATGTACCCTCAAGAACGACGTTGCTGAACGACCAATTGTCCATTGTGGCAGCGTTGCTAATAAAATTGTCTACATGCTTTAGGCTCTGCAAAGACTGTAGTCCATAGTCCTATGATTACATTGTTCTTCATCAGTTACTGGAGTCGGACTAGTAATTTGAACTGGGTTAGTTAGTCCAACCTATAATTTACTGACTACAAATTGGAATCCCTAAATAGATAATTTTCCTCTGCTTTCTGATTAATGTTCTTTATACTATTGCCTTGCAAACAGCCTTCTGCCCCAATACCCATCCTTCAAGGTTATTTTTTTCAAAAGGTTTTTCCACTCAGTGAGCCAAGAAAAGCAGGCTCCAAGTATGATTATCTTTCAGTGGTCGGAAAGCACATGATGGTGTTGAATATTTTGACAGCACCACTGACACAGCTACATCAGAAAACCAGCATTTTCATTAAATGACTGGCGGGACAGGTTACCGAGCCCTACCTGACAAAAGCACCTCTGTTTCTGGCACACGTAGATCCAAATCACTGACATGGAATAATTACTTCCAGCCATTTCTGCGATAATGTAGATATGCTAGAAAACAGTTAGCTAATATTCATTATCTTGGTGCACTGTGTGCAAAAATTAGCAGTCAATGCGTGTGTGCTAGTCCATATATTAACAGAAGTGGCTAGAATGGATGAATAAATTAAATTTTCAGGAGCCCTCTCTGGATGAGTATGAAACTTGATTTCATGTTTGTGAATTGCTATACATAGATGTTTATAAATTCACAAATACAAATACGAGTTTCACATACATCCATGTACAGTGACCAAAAATTCATCCACAGAAACAGTCAAAATTCATGTAAACTTGAAATTGGCTTCATCTGTTTGCAGTAGTAGTGTTTACAAAGAAAAAAAAGTGGACTAACACGGCTACCACCCTTTACAGTAGAGTTTAAAAGCAAGTTCTTTTTCTTTCTTAGTGTAGACTACAATTTTCTATGAGGATAGTCAACTGGAGTATAACACACCCACTCTTCCCCCCCGTCCCCCACCATGAACTGGGAACATATGCCCAGATTCAAAAGTGTAGTAAGCTTACTAGGGAAAAGTGTGTTAACTTCACTTTTCACCATGACCAAGGGGTAAAAGGGGTACTCAGGGAAAACAAAGCCATAGCGGAGAGAATAAATGAATTCTTTGCTTCGGACTTCACCAAAGAAAATTTGGAAGAGATACCAGTGCCAGAAATGGTATTCAAAGCTGACGAGTCAGAGAAACTGAATGAAATCACTATAAACCTGGATGATGTAAAGGCACAAATTGACAAATTGAAGAGTAGCAAATCGCCTGGACTGGATGGTATTCATCCCAGAGTACTGATAGAATTGAAAAATGACCTTGCAGAACTATTGTTAGTAATATGCAATTTATCTTTAAAATCAAGCATGGTATTGGAAGATTGGAGGGTGACCAATGTAACACTGATTTTTTAAAAAGGTGTTCCGGGAAATTATGGACTGGTGATCCTGACGTTGGTGCCGGGCAAAATGGTAGAAACTATTACAAAGAACAAAATTACAGAGCATATTCAAAAGCATGGACTAATGAGACAAAGCCAACATGGATTTAGTGAAGGGAAATCTTGCCTAACCAATCTATTACATTTCTTTGAAGAGGTGAACCAACATGTGGATAAAGGTGAGCTGGTCAATATTGTGTATCTGGATTTTCAAAATGCATTTGACAAAGTACCTCATGAAAGACTCCAGAGGAAATTGAAGAGTCATGAGATAGGAGGCAATGTTCTATTCATCTAGAGATGGGAGTAACTAGTGTGGTAATTACATTTGCTGATGGCACAATGTTATTCAGAGTTGTTAAATCTGAAGAGGATTGTGAATAATTACAAAAGGAACTTACAAGACTGGGAGACTGGGCATCCAAATGGCAGATGATGTTTAATGTGAACAAGTGCAAAGTGATGCAAGTGGGAAAGAGGAACTCGAACTATGGTTACATGATGCAAGGTTCCACATTAGAAATCACCAACCAGGAAAGGAATCACCAACCAGGAAAGGGATCTGCATGTCATAGGAGCCAACTTTTCAAAATGATTGGGGGTGCTGAATGAACGCAACCCAATATTCTCCCGCCACCTGCCACCACCAAAACAGAAATAGTCTTAGACTGCATTCACCTTTCTTTTGTTTTTTTTAAATATATTTTATTGTTTTGTTTTTTTTAATATATTTTATTGCAACAGTCAGATAAAACAATAACAACAGAGCAATACCAAATCAAAAATGAATGGTGTGCAAAATGAATCTACTGTCTTAGTTGCAGCGTACAAGTGTAAAAACTTGCGCCACAGCATTTCTTATCATCAGCTGTGGGAGACAGTGGGACTGCTGTGCTGATAAGATCCTAAGTTCAAAACAGGCTATTTCTCTCATATTGACAAACCATAGCTGCAGATAGTGGTGGTGAATCTTCTGCCACCCAATAGGTCAGAATCAATTTCTTGATGAGCAAAAGAGCATTATAAAGGAAGTGGCACTGCGAGGCCAAGATGCCCTGCTCCACCAAGTGTTCCTGAATACCCAAAAGTAAAGAGCCGTAGTCCCACTTGGGGAAGCACTGGACAACTCACGCCAACACCGACAGTCTTGCCAAACCTGAAACAACATGTTATCAAAATCTCAGAACCAACAAACAGATCCCTTTTCAGACACTTGGCCTTGCAGTCACACATGCACAACAGAAATAACCCCTCTTCAAATTCTTCAAAAATTAACCTGAAATCCTAAGAAGCTAGACTCTGAATGCAGCACAATACCAGAAAAACAGAAAGAAACACATTGCTATACACTGCAAAATAAGACAGGAGATGTACATTCACAAATTGAACATATTCCAAACACTAAAATGAAAATAAAATGATTATTTTCTACATTTGTTGTCTAGTGACTTTGTTTTTCTGATCATGTTGGTCCCAGGCTCTGATTCTGCTGCTCTCTATCTGTTTCCAGGGTTTCCTTTGATATATAGAGATAAACTATAAGTATTATTAGGGAACTGGTTTCCTCACAATTCCTCACGGTCTGATCACGGTCTTGGTTGAAGAAGGCTGTTCGCCTGCCTAAGTTAAGTAATCTTCTAGGACTGTACGGCAGTGCTGTGTATTTATTTAGAAATTGAAAAATATTAAAAATAAGGAGGTTTTTAGCCGCCGATGATGATGAAGTCCTAGCCCTCATCCTGTTATAAATATGGGAGAGGTGCTTCTCGAGGCGTTTTCCTCCAGAAAGGACACTCTTATGCTTACATATTTGTAACTGTGTTCCAGGGTTTCCTTTCCATTTATTTCTTTACTTTCCTCCTTTCTTCTTCATTTCTTGCCTTACATCCATAGGTGAAAGCTGGGTCCTCCGCAGACTTGACTGGAGAAAGTATAGAGTGGATCCAGCTTTTGCCTATTTTCTCCATCCATGTGTAGTTTTTCTCCTCTTTTCCCTTTCCCTCATCTCCATCAGTATGCATCTTCTTCCTCTTTTATGCCTGATTTGGTATCTTTTGCTCCTCCTTCCAAATAAATGAGCATTACTATTCATTTATTTATGACATTTATACCCCACATTTTCCCGTACAATTTCAAGTTCAACGTGACTAACAAGCTAAAAAGAAGTCATTACAAAATATGAAATACTTAAACCCACACATCAATAAGGAAAGAATCGTAAATATATAAAGAATTCAATGATAAAGCATAATGGAGAGAATGGAAGGTGGGAGAAATATAGGGCCCCTTTTACTAAGCCGTGTAGGCACCAATGTGCGCCCAACGCATGTCAAATTGGAGTTACCACCCAATTATCGTATGGCCCTTGCAGTAATTTTAATTTTGCGGTGCGTCCGCTACGCGTGTATGGATAATATTTTTTATTTTCTGGCGCATGTAGCAGATGTGCGCCAAGTGGCATCTGACGCCCGTAGGTCATTAGCTCCCAAATTCTTTATGGCTAGATCTATGGCTGGCAGTAAGGTCTCAGACCCAAAATGGACAAGCGACAATTTTAATTTTGTTGAACGTCCATTTTCAGCAAAAAAAAAAGGCCTTTCTTACAGGTGTGCTGAAAAATGATTCTGCGCGCACCCAAGACCCGCGCCTACACTACCGCAGGCCATTTTTCTGGGCACCGTTGAAAAAGGACCCCATAGTTTACTATCCTATAACCAATGCCTCTTCTTTTCCCCTCCCCTAAAGTTGATAGCCAGCTCTAAATTTACCCAACAGGTTGATCCAGTTTACCACAGTCCATGCAGGAATTTGTAGTCCCGATTTTCCTAATACATTACCAAAGAAAAGTGAGACTAGAAATCCATGCATACAGAGGGTATTTTACTAAGCTGCGGTAGAATTTTTAGCTCGCAGTAGAAATCAACTGGCAGTAAATGCCAAGATGTCCATTATATTCATATGGGTGACTCAGCATTTACTGACAGCTGATTTCTACTGTGAGCTAAAAACGCCAGCGCGGCTTAGTAAAAGACCCCCCACAGTGGGGTAAAGCCAGGACACGCTGAAGCTGTTGAGCAAATATGGAATCATCTGGCAACCCCATATCTCCCACCCCACCCCCCAACAACACACACACACACACACATACTCTTATTTTCCCAGTGAGAAGAGGGTGTTAAATTTACTAAAATGTTTCTCCCTTGTTTGTGTGTAGGGGCAAAATGCTTCTAATACTTGGCCCAGTGTTGCATATTTTAGGTTTTGCCTAGCACCATAAATCCAGTTAAAAGAATTCACACCGTCTCAGATGTTTCAGAATCAGTTTACATGCACATTACAAGCAGGGATGAATTAAGGCATTTATAAACTGGGCACATATCTAGGGCCTCAGTGTTTAGAAGGAGCCCACTCAGATGTGCAAGTTTAGTGGCAGACTTTTGCCCTGATTTAAGTCAGCTGATGGCAAACAGAAGAGTGATGGTGATGGGGACCAGTGAGTCCACTAGAGAATGACACAGGGCAAAGTTTGTCCCCATCCCCACGGGCTCTGGCCCATCCCTGCCCCGTCCCTGCAGGCCTTGTCTCTCCTTCTCCATCACTGCCCTGTCCCCGTAGGCTCTGTCCCTGTCCCACCCCATTCCTATGGTCTCTGTCCTCATCTGCAGAAGCCTCAAACACTGATTTTATATTTCAATCTTTTTATTAAAGTATAAAATGGAGCAATATTTTGTGCAATTGTTGTTTATAAATCATAAATAGAAAACAACAATAACGAGCATCTATCATTTATTTATTTAGATTTTGCTCACACCTTTTTCAGTAGTAGCTCAAGCTATGTTACATTCAGGTACACTGGATATTTATAATAACCCCTCTACCTCCCCCTCCCCACCCTTCCAATCCAAACAATAGCAGATTTCTACTCCAAGGAACCCTAAACTACCCTGTTAAAATGTCCAGGGGTACAAAATACAACCCGCTCTGTATGCCCTAGCGGGGGAGAAATATGTCCTAAGATGCACTGTTATGATTTTTTAATCTGTGGATGAATAATAAGTCATCAACAATCTCAGGATTCAGTCTAGCTCTTCTGGTTTCCTGCAGGAACGCACAGGGTCCCCCGTGTAAATTTTGTCAGTTGTGGTCAGCACTTTTGCTTGTTTATAGAAAACATGAAAACATCATCATCTGCATCACTCAAACATAAATAACAGTCCAATTCATTAACAGCCTTCAAAGTAGAGAATGACACGGGGACAAGTCCTGTCCCCGCAGGCTCTGTCCTTGTCCCCAGCCCCGCGGTTATTGCGGGTCTCCGTCCCCATGTTATTCTCTAGTGTCCACTGCCTGCAGAGGTCTGTCTATTCTCTCTCTTTTTAAAATCTATTTCCTTTTCCGCGATATCCCATTTACAAAAACCAGGTAAAGGACAAACAAATAAAAGAAACAATTCAAATCATAAGGAAAAATATAGAAACATCCATCAATCCACATCACACAGGAGCAAAGGTAAAATATCAGGCAAAAAAAAAAAAAAAGTTAGGAATACAAGATTCTACTGAATTCCTGGATAAATTACAATTTCAAGTCCCCATCTTAATTCTCGTTCAGCGAACTAGGAAATGAAGGATTTAGCTCTGTTTTTTGGTTTTAAAAAAATACTCAACTTGGGTAGGATCAGGTTATTTAGCACTTACAGGGCAATTTAAGAAAAAAGATCCCACCTAATGTAAAGATCTGTACCTTCATTTGAAGAAAAGTCTGTGTAAGTTGAGTAACATAAGGAAAAATCTTTACCTTTTGGCCACAGAACAGGAGCTTCTTCTTCTTAAATCAATACTTCAAAACTAATAACTTGTTGTCAGAAATAAATATAACCAAGAGAGTGGCAAGAAATGCCTGTGAAGATTCCAGAATCTAGACAGATCAAAATAAGGAGAGGAAATGACACCCATACCAACGTCTTGCACTCTTTCCGTAACCACATTAGGCGGCCCTTTTACTAAGGGGCGCCCAAAAGTGGCCTGCGCTGGTGTAGGCGTGTGTTTTGGATGTGTGCTTGTCCATGTCCTGAGCGCGCCTGGAAAAAACGGATTTTTGGGGGGACATGCGAAACCAGCACATGTCCATTTTCGGCCTGAAACCTTAACACCACCCACTGACTCAGTGGTAAGGTCTCACACGCTAACCAGGCAGTAAGTGTCCAGCCCACGCCAACTGCCGCTTTCTGCTAGGTAAGGGCCCAACAGTAGAAAATATCTTCTACTGCGTGATTTGGGCACACGCCAAGAATGGAATTACCGCCTGGGGCATGCAGTAGCGGCAATTTGGCACATTTTGGATGCACATAGGCGCCTACACGCCTTAGTAAAAGGGCCCCTAGGTGAAAGGTAATGACATTTGGATATTAAAATTGACTCCAAAATGGGCAAAGCGAATAACTCCTTATAACAGGTTTATCTATTTCCCCCCCCTTTTCTGCACATTGAACAGTGCTGGGCAGACTTCTACGGTCTGTGCCCTGAGAACAGCAAGGTCAAATTAAACTCGGGTATACATATAAAGTATCACATTAGAGTGGCTTGGTCCCGTGCGGGCAGGAAGGCATGCATGCACAGTATGCCGCACTCAAAGGCTTTGAGAAGTTGCTGGAGAGCGGTTCCCATGCAGGGCTTCATCAAATAGGAGTGGCTGGTGTGGAGGAGTGGCCTAATGGTTAGAGCACCAGTCTTGACATCCAGAGGTGGCTGGTTCAAGTCTGACTGTGGCTCCTTGTGATCCTCCATTGCCTCAGGTACAAACTTAGGTTGTGAGCCCTCCAGGGACAGGGAAATACCTAGTATACCTGAATGTAACTCACCTTGAGCTACTACTGAAAAGGTGTGAGCAAAATCCAAATAAATAAATACCACGTAAAATGAGTTTATCTTGTTGGGCAGACTGGATGGACTGTTCAGGTCTTTATCTGCCATCATTTACTATGTTACATTGTCCTCTAGTTGATAGGAAAAGTTGGTGAGTCTCACTTCTTCCATGCTGCTGCAGTCAGTACCATGGGGGAGTTTTTATGATATATTTATTTTATTTAGATTTAACTTAACGCTAACATGCATGTTTACCTACAGCTCACCGAAGAGTTAAACCTGCTCTGATTACAAAGCAAAAAGACAAGGTCATTTTCATTAACTGGATTTTTTTTTTTTTGTTAGCCTTGACCTGGAGGAGGTTTTCAACAGAGTTTAACACCTTTTGAACTCAATTAACTATGGAAAAACAATTTACACTTCCAGGTGATTTTGGTGCTTCTGCATGCTGCTTAAGTGGCCTTGAGCAGGCTGGGTTACCACATGCTCTCTCTCTCTCAGAACGATGCCATATCTACAACATTATGTTCTCCAGTGTCTATGTTGGGATCAATAAAAACTTTATTTCTAGTTTTATAAAGTTTTATAATTTTATATGAAAGTGCTGGAGCTTTGTGTCTTCTCTACATAAGTGCTGGAACTAGGAATGCTACACAAAACTCCCTAAAAGTGCAGACTTTCATTATACACAAATCATAAACAGTTTTCCACACCCCCATCATAAAAATTGTTCCAACTGCCATGACTATTTTTTTTTTGCCTCTTGTTGATTGTGTCAGAAGATCTTGGTTTCCTCCCCAACTCTACTCCCAGAACGCCCCACTCCTGTCCACTTTCAAAACCTGATGTATTCCCATATATTAAAAAAAGGTGAAAAAAAAGGCCAAATGATTCTCTGCAAGGTTAAAAGGTAAGGTAAAAAGGGCTATTACTGCCAAAGCTCCTTTCAAAAAATGGAAAAAAAGATCCGAATGAAGAAACTGGAAGAAGCATAAACAGTGACAAGTTAGATGCAAAGCATTAATAAGATAATAAGCAATGCCAAAAGAGAATTTGAAAAGAAGCTTGTCATGCAGGCAAAAACTCACAATAAAAATGTTTTCAGGTATATTAGACGCCCAAAACCTCTGAGGGAGTCAACTGGACCATTGAGGCACAAAGGGGCACTTGGGGAGGATAATGAATTATTTGTTTTAGTCTTTACTGAGGAGCATATAAGGGAGCTATCCTTGCCAGAAATGGTATTTAAAGGTGATGATCTGGAGGAAATGGAACAAATCTTGCTGAACCTGGAAGCTGTAATAGGGCAAACCAACAAGCTAAACATCAACAAATTACCTGAACTGGGTGGTATGCACACCAGAGTACTGAAAAACTCAAAAATGAAATTGCAGATCTACTATTAAATCATCTGTGGACCTGAAGACTGGAAACTAGCCAACGTAACACCACTTTTTAAAAAGGGGAAACTGCAGACCAGCCAGCTTGATGCCAGTGCTCGGCAAAATGGTACAGGCTATTATACAATTATTGAACACATGTAGATAAAAAATGTGTTCTGGGACAGATTCAACATAGATTTAGGTAGGGGGAAGTCTTGCCTCACCAATCTGCTACATTTTTTTAGAGGCATGAATAAATATGTGGATAAAGGTGAGTTGGTTGTAGAGTATCTGGATTTTCAGATGTTTTTGATAAAGTCCCTCATGAGCGACTCCTGAGGAAGTAAAAAAAAAAAAAAAGCTAAGCAAGCAGAGGCAATGCCATGTGGTGGATTGGAAACTAGTTAAAAGAAAACAGAGAGTAAAGTTAAATGGACAATTCTCTCAGGAAGATGACCAATAGAAATAAAACAAAATAAAACATGGAAAAGAAAATAAGATGATACCTTTTTTTATTGGACATAACTTAATACATTTCTTGATAAAAAAGGATGGAGTTGGATTCTAGACCATGAATAGACTCCGAAGGACTGACCAAATCAACTGTCATGTCAGGAATCCTGCTCTAAACAGTAATGAGATATGTATGTGTGAACTGAGGACCAGGTCGCAGCTCTGCAAATCTCCATTTTATACTTATGGGCTTCTTAGCTTTTAGCACGTGCTTTCCATTAGCTCAAACTAAGTTTTAGTAAAAGGGCCTCTAAAGGGTATATGAGATTGTTTTCTCAGTTCTTTGAATATTTAAGTTCATGGGAATTTCCCAAGTCTGAACATTTTCTGATATTAATTTACATTGACTGTGGGAATTATATATAATCATTGTTTATTTTTATTTCTTCCCCTACTTTTTTATTTTTTTGTGGTCTACATTTAAACATTAATTCTAGAAAACAATCTGAAAGTCAGTAGCTTTCAGGTATTGTAAATGTGTGACTCTTGGCCAACTCACCCAGTAATTAGGCATAGGGATGGGTATAATGGACTGTTTTGTATGTTGACTTCACATAACATATGATTAAGTTATGCTGTAGTCAAATTGTGAGGCAGACTGGATGGACCATACAGGTCTTCATCTGCCATAATTTACTATGTTACTATAAATGCAATCCAAGTTTAACCATTAGCTGTCTGCAGGACTTAATTTAAAAGCCAGAAGTGGGGGCAGAGCCAAGGCCGAAAGTGAACTTACCCCTATACACACAATACACCTGAATTCTGTAGAATTTATTATGTTTCTTCTTCTTCTGGTTTAATATGTGATTAGTCTGTAACCCGCTTTGAACCACCACCTGGTTTGGGATTTAGCGGGATATAAGCACTATGTTATATCATATCGTATATCACACTACATTTGTGGATAACAAGGAAGCTGATATGCACATATACTAGGAAAATTTTAAAGAATATCACCAAAAGTTGCAACTTGTGAACAATGTGGCCCTTTTACTAAGCTGTGGTAAAAAGGCTGAAAAAAGAGATGGCCATGTGGTCAGATTGCTCTTACAGTGCGGCCATGCGGGGAGGGGGGAGCACTTACCGCCACCCATTGAGGTGGTGGTAAGGGCTCCCATGCTAACCTGGCGGTAACTAGGTAGCAAACAACGCTGCTGCTCGACTACTGCTGGGTAACCCCCTAAGGACATTTTTTTAAAAATATTTCCGCTAGTGCCGGAAATGCCACATGCTGGGAGTAGAACTACCACTGGCACCCGTGTTAGGCCGGCGGTAGCTCCAGATTGGCACACAGTAAACTCACGGTGGGCTTACCGCCGCTTGGTAAAAGGGCCCCAAATCTAGGACTAATCAGTGTTTTTCTCAGCATTTACACATTTGATACCACAGTGTTCGCTCCGGACATTTTCAGCAGCCTGCTGGCATGAAGGAGTAGCTGGGTTAGAACCAAGGAATACTGCGCAAACACACAGACATTTAAAGTAAATGTATAATCCAGGGCAAAAATTAGCTGATTAAAGGAGGATGTTATTAACGTGGGCTCCCATGAAGATGGCTTATATTACCACAAGTTATGCTCTTTTAGCACAGGGTCTCATTGCATAAAATGGTACCCTGAGCTAAAATAGCACAACTGGTGGTAACATAACTTGTCTTTACTGTCGTCCATGTTGATAACTTCCTCCTTAACGATAATTTGTGCAGCAAAGGAAAAAGATGTGTACGATAAATTAATTTTGTTGTTTTACAAATACTATTGAAAACAAAATCTTATTTAAATAATAAAAATTTATATATATACACACACACACACACACACATACACATGAAAAATGAAAACAATAAGAAATATTGTTAATACTGTAAACATAACAAATGTTTCAAGGACCTTAAGTCTGACACATGCTCTGCATCCACAAAAATCCAACCACCCCCCAACAACAGGTAGATTATTTCTCCTTGGAAGTCACTATGCAAAAAATATTCTGATTTTCCTCTCCTCTGAGCAACTGCAATTGCAATATAAATCTCCCCACTACCAGGCACCCTGAAAATATAAAACTTGAAAAAATATTCCAACTCAATATACATGTAGCAAACCTGTTCTACAACAGTAGTAATTACTATGATTCAAACAGCAAGAACCCCACCTATGAATAGTCAGCACTACAGGTATTACCCTGCGTCCTAGAACACCAATACACTTACTACTGGTCAAATAGGGGACTGCTACAGATTTCTACACAAACATGCAAACAGAATACCACACCATGATCATAGTCAAAACAGAGCTATATAGGAGCCAGCTCTGTGGATCCAATGGTGCTGAGCACTCCCAATACTGATGACGCTCCTTCATTGTGTTTGGGAAGGGGTTATTTGTATTCCCCTCAATGCTCAGCCAGCGGCGGTCAGCTCATGGTACTATATAGTACCGTGGTAAAACACAGTACCACGAGCTGCCGTTAGAGGTCGTGGTAGCCATTTTCATTCTGCGGACGCAAGGGGCAGAAGCGAGGGATCTGCACTACTGCCCTCAATGACCTCACCCAAATGCTACAGCATTCTCCCCCCCCAAAAAAAAATGTTTCAGCATTTCTCTCCTCTCCCCCCTTCCCAGTGGTCCAATATTTGTCCTCCCTAATGCTCCAGCATTTCTCCTTCTCTCCATTGCCATGGTTCAGCATTTGTCCTTCTCCCTCACATAGTTTTTTCTTTTCTCTCTCAATGGTCCAGCATTTCTCCTTCTTCTCCCCCTCCCCCCAATGGACCAGCAATTTTCCTACTCTCCCTCCCCAACTGGCAATCCGGTATCTCCCCTTACCTTTCAGCTCCCCTTGTACCTTTTAAAAGTGATTTTCACTATTAGAGGCCACCAACAGTGAGCAGTGATTCAGACGTACTGCTCACATCCACCAGAGAGCTTTATCTTTGATGCTTCCTGCCTCTGTGGAAACAGGAAGTTGTGTCAAAGAGAAGGCTCCGAGGTCAGTGTGAACAGTGTGTCTGCTGGCAGCCTCTGCCAATGGAAACCACTTTTAAAAGGTACGCCCAGGGGAAGAGGTGAGAGGTAACGGAAAATGTTGGACTGCTGGTTAAGCAAGGGGGGCAGGAGAAATGCATGTATAATCTCAGCATTCTCTGCCCCCTCCCAACCCCACAGTGCATTCTTTTATCTCTCCCTCATCCCCATTGCACACATTCAGATTTATCCCCCCCCCCCCCCTCCACCAATCCCCATGGCACACAGTCACCTTGTTCTGCCCTCCAATCTCCATGGCACAGACTCACATTACTCTGCCCCACCCCATCCCCATGGCACATTCGGCCACCAGCATCAGCTGCTCTGTTCACCTTCTCTTCCCCTTCCCCACAGAGATCACACAGCATGAGGAGGAGGAAGTAAATGGCTGCATATTCGGGTGCTGCCTTCCCCCTGTGCTGGAATGGAGTTGACTTTCTTTAAACCATGGGGCTGTACCATAAGGCTGCAGCTAGAGGTCGCGGCAACCCTTTTGAGGAGGCAGCCACGTCAGGCAGGAGTGAGTGGACATCACTCCTGCCCGTTTCCCATTAGACCAGGATAAAGCAGGTAGGCCCCCTGTGATCCTGGTGGAGGGGACTTGATATTCCGGGAGGTGGGAGGGAGGGAGAACCAGAAACATGGAGGAGTTAGGACCTGGCTATAAATCCTTATGCAGGTCTCAGCCGATATTCAGCCAGCATCCACATAAGCTCTGGTGGCTAGCATTGCACATCATGAATTCAATGCCAATGTCTGGGCTAATTCTGCCCGCAGTGGCCAGCAGGCACCGAATATCAACCAATTTGCATTCCTCTTACTTTTCCTTAATGCATAAGTACCCTGTTCAACTAAGGCAATCTTTTATTGAGCCATACGAAAACTCATTCTGAGGTATATGTTACCAAAACTATGCAATGACCAGTCTTACACTGAGACTGGTCATTGCATATTTCCAATGAAGATCAAATATCAATGAGATATTTGATGTTCTTTGAAATTTTCTGTCTCCAAGCATCCTAACAAGCATAATTGAGGAGTCATTTCTAGCGTTGTCCCAGTAATAGTTATTAACTTCCTTAACTTCCAGTCACAAATTGTAGCCTTTCTAAAATGCTATATAAGTTCCTAAGGGGGACGATTCATCAAGCAGCGTTAGGGCTTTAATTGGTCCTTAGTGTGACTTACAGGCCTATCTCAGCTTTTCTAAAAATACTATGGTGATATTTAATTTGACGCAGGTTAGTTAGTAATGAGATGCAAAATATGCAAATGCATGTTTTGCATTTCATTACTATGCAAATACTGTAATGCGGCTTGTGGTGATACATCGCAAGTCGCAATAAGGCCCACAAACCACGGTAAAATAACTCCAGCTTTTTGCTTGGGTTATTTTACCATCCGGGAGCATCAGGCCACAAAACAGCAGCCTGATGCTCCTGGGTCACTAGAAGAGAGTCCCTCCAGACTTCCGCCCCCCCCCCAAGCACTCCCCCCACCCAAGCACCCTCCCCAGAGTCGAAGCCCCCACTCCCCCTCCCCCACCTGAAAGGCTGGTGGTCCAGGGTGGGGGTCTTCTGGGATCCAAGCGGTCTTCCAGGGTCCGGGGGGCTCTTTAGGCAGAAACGATGTCCAGTTGCTCCTGCCCTGTCCAGTGCTGCCTTCAAAATGGCACCCCTAGAGCTAGTATCAAGTTACTACTGCTAGGGGGCCATATTCCATATAAGAAGGACCCTCAGCTAGTGGCCCAGGAGCATCAGGCCACTGTTTAGGGAGGCTCACAAGCAGCATTATTCCTCTAAGACAGGATTCAACAACCAGGTTGCTGAATCCCATGGGAAATCAAGGTAAACGTTTACCATACCTTGATGAATCTCCCCCTACGTCTCCAAACTCCACATCTCCTCCTCTAGAAACCTACCTGTGCAATGTAATAACTTCTATATTATTTCTTGGTTTTTTAATTCAGCAAATATTCTTTGCTAAATCTCTGCATGGCAATCTTGGATCTGTTAGTGAATCACTCTACCTCTTTACCTCCCTTTGTCAAAGGTTATGTTATGTTATGCACTGCTTATACTCCACAAAAGCCACAAATGGTTCGCTGCAGATCACAATGTAGAGAGAAATTGCAGAAATTCAGTACATATCCCATCACAAATAAACAGACACTAACATGTTTAAAAATCATCTTAAATTGTTTCTTTGAACAAAAATGTCTTAAGGGCCTTTCTAAAAACACAGTAATCAGTAAAGGTCTGAAGTTGTACAGGTAACCATACCCATTCCATATACAGGCAACTTGATAATAAAGAGAAGAGTCAAAGATCCTTCATTTAGTAATCCATGTAATAGAAGGAAAAGCCAATAATATTAGATTCCAAATTTTGGCTCCAGTTTTTATGTGTAATAAAGTGATCCAATCTGTGAGATAAAAAGGAGCCTCGTCATAAATAATCTTAAATGTTAATACACAAAGCCTAAATTTAGACTTTGCGTATATAGGGAGCCAGTGAAGTCTCTGCAACAATATTGAAGCTGAATTGAATCTACTTGAGGTATATGCTAAATCTCTATAAGGCAAAACAGTCCGACATGGCACATGCTCTACTCAATGTGGAAGTTCAAACGCCTGAAGCAATTCTTCCCGAGGGAAACATTTCGCAACCTGGTACAATCAATGGTACTAAGCCACGTAGACTACTGCAATGGAATAAATGCGGGATATAAAGAACAAACCTTAAAGAAACTTCAGACCGCTCAAAACATGGCAGCTAGGCTAATCTTCGGAAAAACGCGATTTGAAAGTGCAAAACCCCTCCGCGAAAAACTATACTGGCTCCCAAAGAACACATTGCTTTCAAAATCTGCACTCTGGTTCACAAAATTATCTACGGTGAAGCCCCAGGATACATGACAGACTTGATCGACCTACCAACTAGAAACACATCCGAATCAACAGGAACGTACCTAAATCTGCACTACCCAAGCTGCAAAGGACTCAAATACAAATCAACCTAAGCATCCAGTTTTTCCTACATTAGCACACAACTGTGGAATGTATTACCAAAAGCCTTGAAAACTACGTACGATCACCTAAGCTTCCGGAAAACACTAAAAACTAACCTGTTTAAAAAGGCATACCCTGCCGATCCAACATAAATGCCTGACATCTGCAACACAACAAAACTAAAGTACGTAATGGACATAACACAACTCTTCCGTTATATGATGCCCTAATGTGGCTGTGCCACATGAACTTTATCTTACCAAAACATCACTTTGTATTTGTTCACACTGGAGTCTGCAAAAGTATCTCCAGTACTACGTAAGCCATATTGAGCCTACAAATAGGTGGGAAAATGTGGGATACAAATGTAACAAATAAATAAATAAATAAATGTTTCGCATAAGCTGTTTCAAGGACATACCCCCATTATTGCTTTTCTCCTTAGACCAATGATGTGCTTGATTCTTGAAGCTTTATAAACTTCTTATGAATGAGAGAGATCTGAAAACAGTGGATGTAGTGGGCATGCAAATCTTTCTCATGCATATTCATTGGGGTTATCCTGAAAACCTGGTTTGTTTGTAGCCCTTGAGGGCTGAACTTGGACAAGCCTGCTCTAAAGAAAGTAGTCGCCTACTTTCCTTAATAGAATAGACTCCTATCAGGCACCCAATTATGGAATTGCCCTTATATTGTATCTGATGTGTCTCGCCTGGGAAGTGAGTCTTGAAATGACCCTTTGATTCCCTTACCATTCGGGCAAGGGCATGTAAAGCTAGGTTGCAAAGGAGTGGTGAAAGAGGGTGTCATTGTCTTGTTCTCTTGTTGCTCAAAAACAGCACTAGATCGCAACCCGTTTGTTAGGATCATGGTCTCTCGATGATGTGGTCTCTATGCACCTCCCTTTTCACACTGCTGACATTATGGGCTTCAATAACATTAAGCGTATTATTATTCCATTATTTTTATGGTTTTGAAATGAGAACTGGATCTATATTTAGGCCATATTAACTAAAAGTTTGTATGTGGGCATGCTCCAATTTCTGAAGGGGCAAATTAAACTTACGAAAATGTTTCAGTGTATTAACATACTGTGTGCCCAAGAGTACCCCAATCTCTGCTTTTACTTCACTGATCTGAGCTCCATTTAGCTCAATCAGAGGGCAAAACTGGTTGCAGCTTTGGTAATTAGAACTTGATGGGTGGTACTAATAGAAAAGAAAGTCTGGGAGAGCATCAGGCATGAGCTTCAGTGCTGTGCTGCAGAAATATTTTCAGCTAGGCCAGCCAATTACTTTATTGCTAGGATGGCATCCAAACACTTGTGCTGCCCCATCTCCAAGCAAACTACAGCCAGAGGTGTTATGTTGGCAACTATTTATATTCTCATCAGATAATGTCAGTGCTATTATCATTACATCAGGATTGTTTCACACACGCTGCAGGTACACCCAGTTAATCTGCTGCCAAGAAGTGCCAGCCACAAAAATGACGTAGACTCCTGCAGGTGATGTCTGGGTCCTGCTCTAGCTTGTCCTGAGAAACCCAGGATGGCTGCATAAGCCAATACTTTTCTCATTATTGTGCTACTCATACTGTAAGCACACAAAGCCTACTTAAATTACAGATAGAAATCCAACCACCACGAACAAGGCATTCTTCGAACCTGTACAAATCTAGCTAGCAAACACCTTAGCAGAGTATCTAGTGCATTCCTTTCCTTGAAGGTAGATCTTTTTTGAACATCTACTTAACCACAGAAAACTCCAAAAATAAAGACAGAACTTTCTAAGAGAGATGTTCTCATCTCAAGGCCTGGGGATAACCAAACTTGGCAAATTAGCTTTGTTCTTGAACTCTAGGAGGGGTCACTTCTACAACTAGGTGCCTCCATTTAGGTGTCCTGAGGGTGGGTGGTAAGTGCCTAGGTTCCCTTATAGATTAGCATAACCCAGTATTGACATACCTAACATTTAGACATATATACATTTACAGGGGTGGCCCAAGATAATCTGTTGCCTGAGCCGAGGAATGAGCCGCTGCTGCTGCCCCCCCCCCCCCCCTTGAGGTAAGGAATGAGCTGCTGTTCCCCCCCTCCCCCCCCCCAGGCAAGGAATGAGTTGCCTCTGCCATGATCTTCCATCTTCTTCCTTCCTTCCCCAGCCCTCTTCCACCAATTTACCTTTTCTTTCTTATTTTTCCAAAGGCGGTGGCAGCGATTCTCAGAGGCTGCCCTGTCGCCGGTCCCGGCGGCAGGACAGCCTCTGGAAACTGCTGCTGCTGCGGCCTTTGGTAAAACAAGAAAGAAAAGATAAATTGGTGGAAAGGGGTTGGGGAAGTAAATGACCCTCCCTGTGACCTTTAGCAAGTCACTTGGCCCTCCGCTGCATCTGATACAAGCTTATGGTAAGCCTTTTGGAGAACAAGGTAATACCTCCCGGTACTATACTTGAATGAAACACACCTTGAACCTGCTTCTGGAGAGGCATAAGCTAAATACAATAGGGTTGAGGAGGAGAGGCTCTGCAGGGTTATCTGCCAATATTCAGCGACACTTAACCAGATAGCACCGCTGAACATCTCCTCTAACCGCCTAAGCTGAAACCAGCTATGTTGTAGTCTGTCCGGGGGTGGAGTCGGCACTTATGCACTGATATTCAGCACTTAACCGCCTAAGTTAACCAGACAAATTGGACTACAGAAAACACAATCCTATCTTTGTCCAGGGTCACCTATCTGGTTAAGGGCTGAATACTGGCCTTGGCTGGATATGTGTCATCCGTCTGCACATCCCTGAATATTCAATGCCAGTGATCATGCGTGGCCCGGCATTGAATATCGGGGTATAAAGCCAGCGGCAGCTAAAAAAAAAAAAAAACCTTCACTGCCCAGGCTGAATATTTATCCCTAATAAACAAAAAGTATATGCTAGTATTCTAAACATTTAGAAGTGCCTAGTTCAGTGATTCCCAAACCTGGTCAGGTTTTCAGGATATCCACGATGAACATTCATGAGAGAAATCTGCATGCACTGCCCCAACTGGATGCAAATCTCTCTCATGAATATTCATTGTGGATATCCTAAAAACCTGACTGGCTGGGGTGCCTCCAGGACCAGATTTGACAATCACCGGCCTAGTTTATAGAACTGCCCTTTATGTACATCTGAGGAACATTCATTGTGGACATCCTGAAAACCAGACATGTTTGCAGCTCTGCATTACAGTTTCTCTGCTGGAGAGTCAAACACAGGTAATGGTACAGTCCACAGATGGGACAAGTAAATCACTTCAGTATGACAAAGCGGATCTCACAAACATCTACTCTCGGGGTAAGTTAAGGGTCAAAGGTAGTGATTACAGGCAAGCTTGGAGATTGTCTTCCAAAGAAGTAACCTGATAATAAGAGAGGTAGGGTGATGCCAAAAGACTTGACAAATCCCTCTCCAGATACAGGCAGACTGTAGCAATCCCAAACCATGCATTTTCAATGAACCTAATTTAAAGCAGATCTCAGAAACACTGAGGCAAGAACAATGTTCTTTTAAGTGTCATCAGTGCAGCAAAGGAAGGTTATTAGGAAAGGGAATCGAGCCACCTGATTCTCCTTCCTGGATCTCAATAGAACCATATTGTGGGGTATTTGCTGATACAAGTTTAGATTAAATGCCTGAGGTAAAGGCAGAGCAAAAATAGTACAGACTGCAGACAATATTTTGAAACAGTAGATGATCAGTGTTCTCTCTAAGCTGTATGTGGGTGCACACGGGTCAGAAAAGGAACGCAAACACCTAGAACTGCACATGCAACAGTTTTTCTGGCTTCCTTTATGGTGAACATAGGCTAAACTGCACACGTTGAGTTGATGCTGAAAACTTGAGCGAGCACAAAATGCTTTTCAAGCACGCACTTGGTACAGCAAAGATTAGAGAAAACATTAACAGATGATTTGTCAGTGAATGTAATGTCTTGCAAATTTGGGGAAGGAAGGAAACAGAACATAATTAAAAGTTCCAGAGTAATATCCTGAAGGGGAGCCAAGATGGCATCAGAGTAAGATATGGACTCTAGCTGCTCCCACATTTGACTGATTTATTAAGTTCCTTGTTTACTCTTTTATTGCTTGAAAATGCCTACGCGTAGGGGGAAACTTCTCCTTCTGCTACTGGAAGCCTTCGTCAAGTCACTATAACAGCTTTTGTGGTGCCTTCTCCAAGAGTTTCTGCTGCTGGTACTGGGAAGAGGCCCAGCTTGAACAGTGAGGTATCGCTGAGCCCTAGTGGACCTGCTACTCCACCATTACCTGGATCTCTCCAGTGATCTCAACTACCATAAGATATAGAGGATGCCAGACTTTCTCCTAGTGTCACAGGATAGGATGAGCAATCGAGTACCAGAGAAGAGAGTTCATTTGCAGCACCTTTTGGAGCAACTGCGCTATCTTTGATGGAGAGAATGACCTGGACACTAACGAGAAGGAAGGAGAAGGACGCTGAAGATTTGTTATCTCAGGCAGAAGCTAGCCTGTTTCCTCAGTGGTTCTGCCCTGTTGAAATCGCTGGTGAAGTCTAACATGATGACCCTTGAGAAGCTGTGGTTGGCTATGGAGAGTTTTCATCAGGTTTGCTCCTCTTTTATTTCCATTTCTTTAACTTCAACCTCCAAGATTTGGGGGCTGATATTCTGAGTACGAGAGGTAGTAGAACTGCTTCCCTTGGCCAACACTGAGACCGGACATTCAATGCCGGGTCATTTCCAGTAATCAGCATTGAATATCCAGTTTATTTTTGCCTGGTTTCAACTTAACCAGTCAAGTCAATATTCAGCGCTGGCCAGTTAAATTGAAACTGGCCAAAGATAGGCCTGCTAATCCTGTGGCCTAATTTGGCCGCCAAACTTATCTTGCGATGAGCTGTATATTGATGGATAGCCTGTTTTATCAAGTGATTTAACCAGTTATCTGCTAAGCGCTAAGAACATTGTCAGATAGCCGGTTAAGTGCCATTTAACCAGCCAGGACCCGTTCCTGGCCAGTTAAATAGTTTTAAATGTCGGGCGGCTGGAGACTAAATTGAATTTTCACACTTTCAGAATTGAAGCAGTTGATAAAACAGCGACTGAGCTAAACTCTTCTCAGACTGTTTTACTTCAGAATACAACTCATAGAGGCCTGAATTTAAGATTGTTCAATTTTCCGCAGTCCAGATTGACCTCAGCTAGGGATCTCTTTCATAGATTCCCGCAATCGGTATTGAAATATCCAGAATCAGTTTTTCCACCTTTGCAGAAGATTTTTTTTTCTATAACCTCTACTGAAAAGAAAACAGCTAAAGCTTCAGTAGATTTAAATATACTGGATATTTTGGAATCTTCACAGATTGAAGTATCAGAAAGATCTACTCTATTGGCGTCTTTTGGTTTTTATCAAGATAGGGTGTCAATATTGAGATTATAAGACTGCAGATTCAACATTCCTGGGAGATAAAGTACAAGTGTTTCTGGATGTTTCCAAATAGACGCATTCTAGAAGGAAGAAGTTTTTGGAACTACGTTCTACTGTGACTTCTTTAAGAGCTTCCTTCCAACTTAGGTTTCATTGTACATTTTTTGCTTTGTAGCAGAATAAATCAATATGTTTTTTTATGAACTTGTCCAGCTGACGTTCTTTTTGGAAGGGAAAAATGTAACTCTCAGTTGAAACCAAGCGGTCATTGGTTGTCAGGTCCGTATCAACAGGGTTTCTCTTATTCTTTTCCTTGCCAATTTTGCTTCTTAAATATCCATCTTCCTATGGATTTTGAAGAAGCAAAATTAGATTAGAAGGAAACTGTGTGCTCCTGTTACAGTTCAGTCACCAATATAACAAGACCACCTTCAATAAAAAAAAAATAGCCTCTGCCACAAAGCAAGAGAGGAAGAACCTCTAACCTAACGGGTCACTGAGAGATTGTTCAGGCATTTAGCATGATTACATGATGGAGGAGATAACTTGCGGGGATAAGTGGGGATGCAATGAATCTTAGTGGGGACGTGCGGATATGGGTTAGATTCCAGTGGTGTGAACTGACAATTTTTTGTGCCTTGTAAGTGTGCCGCGAGACAAAAAAGGTTGAAAATCACTGCTCTATAGATATAGATTATACGTTAGGCTTGAACAACTATGGACAATTATGCTAGAACAGGATTCTCTGGCTATTTTCACTACAGATATACTATTGCTACAGAGATCAGTACGGGTTTGTCAGCTTAAAGATACACAGGTCTGTTATCAGCAGGGAGATAAATCTAGACATTTCAAATAATTCCTACATTCAGTGGCATTATCGCCCTAATTTTATATGTAGAGTTCAAAACTGCGCATGCAAATTTGGGCATGCGCTCAAGTTACGTGTGCAATTTAATAGCTTGACGAACCAGTTATCACTAATAATTGGGTGCTAAAAATCAATTAATGGTGCTAAAAGGCAATAATTGGAATTTGTATGCGCATCTTTATAGTTGCTATTCTATAAAGATGTGTCCGTAAAATTTCTATGCAAACCCAAAGGGGTGTGTGGCCACAGATAGGGGCATGGGCGGGTCGGGGTGTTTCTGGGATTTGCACGCAGTATTATAGAATTCAGTGGATCCACACATAATTTAGGTGTAGGGATTTACACCAGAGTTCAGTTGGTGTAAATCCTCATGCTCAAAATTGGGCGCAGACCCCAGCACTAACCCTCAAGTTCTTTATAGTGCACAAATCCAGTCGTATTCTGGAGTTGCACGGGCAACTTAATTAGTTCACAAGCCAATCAGTGCCAATAACTGCCAATTGACAAGCAATTATTGACATCACTGATGCATAATTGACGTCACTGATGTCTGCCAGTCAGCCAATTTCTGCAGCTCAGCGGTTTTGTCCTACTGAGGATTTTACAGGAGTTCAACAGCCTGGACTCTGACTACACTCCTTTGCTAAGCTTTTTTGCCATAAGAGACTAACCTGACCCCTGAGGTAGGCCTTTGTGCTGAAATACAGCTGTGTCGGGTCATCCTTTTGCTGTTTGCATTAAAGTCTTCTTGATATCCTCTTTGGATTTACCTCACTTTTTTGTTTGTTGCTCATGTTCGCGTGAGGTCTATTCCTCCTTTTTTTGTGCGTTATATGTAAACCACTTTGGAATTACCACAGAAAGGCAGTGTATCAAACCCATGACCCTTTATTACAAAGCAGAGAAAATACTTAGCCACAAATATAAAAGCCCACCATCAGTGACCCTCCCAGTGACCTTTGGCAAATCTCTATCTCCAGTTGTCTGTTTACTCAGGTGTAATTGGTTATTATTATGCTTTATTATCCCATATTAGCAAACCGCTTGTAGGAGAGCAACCATCAGTGGCGTAGCTAGGTGGAGCGCCAGGGGAGCAACCGCTCCCCCAAACAGAGTTCTGCCAGCGCTGGCACCTATATTTTCTTGTCGTGTTGCACTGAAAATGTGTGCCGGCGCAAGTCCGCTCTCGCTCCCCCCACGCCGTCAACCTGGCTCAACCTGGCTCCGCTTCCAGCAACCATCCCGCCCCACGGCACTGGAGCCACTGTCCTCTTACTCTCACTGTGCTCCTGCCTCAATGTCCTCCAGCCTGGGTGTATTGGTGGATTCAGAAGGCAGCTGGGGGATAGTGCTGGGCAGACTTATACAGTCTGTGCCAAAGCCGGTGGTGGGAGGCAGGCCTGGTGGTTGGGAGGCGGGGATAGTGCTGGGCAGACTTATACGGTCTGTGCCAGAGCCGGTGGTGGGAGGCGGGGCTGGTGGTTGGGAGGCGTGGATAGTGTTGGGCAGACTTATACAGTCTGTGCCCTGAAGAGGACAGGTACAAATCAAGGTAGGGTATACACAAAAAGTAGCACAGAGTTTATCTTGTTGGGCAGACTGGATGGACCGTGCAGGTCTTTTTCTGCCGTCATCTACTATGTTACTATGAATAACACAACTTGTAAGCAAGCTGCATTATTCTTCCTCCCAACCCTCCTCCCACCTCCCTCCAAGTCATGATTTACCCCCCCCCCCCCCCCCCCCCCCCCCCCCGCCAAAGAACCCCTGGGGGTTTGGAGAGGTAAATCTTGCCTTCAGGGGTGGGTGGGTTTGACTGCAAGGGGGTGGGAATTACTCATGCCTTCAGGTGGTGTATGACAAGAAGAACTTAACACCAGCCATTTTAAAAAGTTTTCTGGAGCATCAGGCCCTATGTTAGCAGGAAGGCAAGATAAACTGTGTTATTTGATTTGCATAGTAATGAGGCATTTTTATTCACTTGTGTGCTTTGCAACTCTTTATTATGTATCCCATGGTAACTTAAACTAACGTGCTTTACAGTCTTAGACTCTCAATTCTGCAGCTCATCTCTGTTAGAATCGTTCCAGCTGGACTTGCCTCTCCTAGGCCAAAGGATTCAATATGAGAATATTTTCAGGATAGTTCCATTTCAGAAACAACTTACATATTTTCTATCTATCTATACACATACACACACTACATGGCGTAGTTACACATACCTAAATTGTTGGTTAAGAAAAAACTTATTGACTATCCAAAGACAGCACATTCATTTGAAATGTATTGTAACTGGAGTCATTTTCAAAGGACTTCCATGGATAAATAATGACCTACCAAAAATCCCTAGTTAAAAATTACCCCAGGCCCTGTGCAGAGAAAAGTATACATGTGCAAAAAGCGGGGACATGGGGTGGTGGGGGGAGCACAAAAGTATGTAAGAGGATTTCATTCTGAAATCCCCACAACAAAGAAAAGATGGTGGCATGTTGGATTATGGGTCACTTACGCCAACAAGCGAGCACCATCTCTTTATTTGGGAATACTATTACTCCAGTAGACTCCTTCAGATATCATGGAATCATGCTAGACTTCAAGTTTTCATTTGTACTACAGGTTTCACAGTTGTACAAGGCCAACGTTTTCATTCTTTATCAGTTGCGTTCAGTCAGACATCTCTTTGAAGTTCATATTTTCATGGACTTATACTCTCTCTTGTTATTGCAAAACTGGACTATTGCAATATCATTAATGCCAGCCTTTGACACTCCTTAGTGGAAAAAACTACAAACAATACAAAATGTAGCCATCTGACTACTATGTCATGCAAAGAAAACGGACCATATTACCCGCTTGTTTAAAAAATACCACTGGTTACTGGTAACACAGAGAATTATGTATAAGATTTGGTTTCTACGTTTAAGGCACTTAAAGTAGGTCTACTAGATTATCTTGCTGTTTTAACAATCCCTTATACCTCATCTCATGTTCTTCGATCTATCAATGATTATCGGTTAGTTTTTCTGGGTCCAAAACAAGCACAACTGAACACTACACGGCACTCTGCTTTTTATTTTTTAGCTTCTTTTTTATGGAACAATTTGCCACTGAATCTCTGTGGTTATCTCCTCTTTAAAAGAGTTCAAAACAGAATTTAAAACATAGCTTTTTGGTCAGGCTTTTGATTCATAATGTGTGTGATGACCTTCCTCCTTGGAATTGTAATTTTTGGAATTGTACTTCCCATAGTCATTCTTTGATTTAATTTAAATTTTTACTTATTTACTGCTATCCTGTTGTGTGTGTGCTTGGAAAATGACTGCATTCTATCCCTCTATGTGTGTGTGTGTTTCTATCCTGAAGACTGTAGTTCCTTTCTGTTTTTGATATTGTTTTTTGTATTGTACACCTCCCAGTTCTGCCTGTCAGTTTGGGCAGTATAGCAGGACTAAATAAACCATAAACCATCTGTTTTTTTCCCCACATATTTTTGTACCTACAGAGTATTTGGAGAAAAGCCTCCTTATGTAATGTAATGTAATATAATGTATCCATTTGATATAGTGTTCTTTACCAAGCTTTAAGGGGTTAACAGTTAAAGTACAGTAGTACTACAGTTAAAAACAATTAAAATAAATTACAACTTAGATCAAATAAAACAAATTAAAAATAAAAGAAAATAAAACTACAAAACAAGGCTCAGCATTTTCCAGACCCAAATATATACATCCTTCAAAAAATTAATCAGCAAAAAAACTGATAATTTATTTGTTGCATTTGTATCCCACATTTTTCCACCTATTTGCAGACTCAATGTGGCTTACAATAATACATCATAACAAGCGCTAATCAAGAGTAGATAAACAATTGGTTACATAAAGAACAAGTGTAACATAATGGATATAATCAATTCAATAAATCAGAAGGCAGATAGATTATCAAGTAATTAGTGGTGTGTTGGAATTCCTACTATTGATTATTATGGTAAGTCTTGTTATAAAGGAAAGTCTTTAAAGATTTTCGAAAGTTGATGAGGTCGTGAATATTTTTCAGATCCAGTGGTAATGCATTCCACAGCTGCGTGCCAATGTAAGAAAAACAGGACAAATGTACTAGTTTGTACTTTAGACCTTTGCAGCTAGGGAAGTGAAGTCCCAAGAATGTGTGTGCTGATCTTTTAGTGTTCCTGGGTGGTAAATCAATAAGGTCTGACATGTATGCCGGAGCATTTCCATGAATGATTTTATGAACCAGAGTGCAAACTTTGAACACAGATCGTTCCTTAATGCAGCTCAAGTAGCTCAGCCATAGAACTACACAAGAAAACAGGCTTTTAAAGCCTAGGGAAACTGAGAACTATTTCCTTTCATGCAACTCTTGAGGCAGGGCTGGCTCTGCAGCTAGGCAGACTAGGTATCTTCCTAGGGCTGCCGCAGTTGAGGCACAGTGGTGATGCAGCATCTCATCTCTCCCCTTTCCCCTTCCTCCTGCCACAGCTGAAGCAACTGGATTCAGCACTGGCTTGGGGCCTACAAACACAGGCCTACACTCAAGCATAATTGTATCTTGCCTCACCCCCTTCAAGAGGAAGTCCTGTATTGGAGGAGAGAAGGGTGCAGCAATGATTCAGTGCAGGCCTGTGTTTCAAGGTCCTGAGCCAGTGCTGAATCTTGATTCTTCAGCCGTGAGAGGGTGGCAGGGGTAGTGGAAACAGCAGCAGCAGTTCTGGTGGGAAGAAAGGAAAAGAGCAATATGCTGGATTGTGGTGAGAAGAGGTGTAATGGGATTTGATATACTGCCTTTCTGTGGTACAATCAAAGCAGTTTACATTTATCATATACAATTACTTTCTATGTCCCTAGTGGGTTCACAATCTAAGCATTGTATCTGGGGCGATGGAGGGTTAAGTGACTTGCCCAGAGTCACAAGGAGCTGCAGTGAGAATCAAACCCCAGGTTCTTAGCCCACTGCACTACTCCTAGGGGAGATGCTGGAGTTTGCGGAACAGGAGTTTTGGTAGTATGGAATGTTGCTACTAATTGAGTTTCTACCAGGTACTTATGAGCTGGATTGGCCACTGTTGGAAGCAGGATATTGGGCTAGATTGCCCGTTTGTCTGACCCGGTATGGCTATTCTCATTTCTTATGGATTACGGGAGGGAATGGGAGATGCTGGACAGTAGGGAAGACAGGTAGTGAAGGGAAGGGGAGATGGTCTGTGAGGACGGGGTAGAGAGGGGAAAAGGTAATTCTGGACTGTGATAAAGGTGGAGAGAGAGGGGGGGAGGGGAAATGCTGTAAGGCCTTGAGCTGCCTTTGGGTAAATGTGAGGGATTTGAATGTCTGAAGGTTTGCCTAGGGCATTGGATAACCTTAGGCTGGCTCTGTCTTAAGGCAAAGAGTTCCAGAAGGATGGACCTATAACTAAAAACACTATTAAGAGTAGCAACCAAATAGACAATGGATAAGGTTGGAAGCTGCAAAAACACTTTTTGTAAGACTTGCAGTGAAAGTATATTCACTCTACTTACCTTTTGGCCAGATACTGCAACAGATAGCACTCATTTATACAGTAACTTGTGGACCGCATAAAGTATTTTTTAACTGATAGAACAATTCATCAGAAAGCCAACACAACTCACGTAAAACTGAAATGATGGCACTGACTGACTTCATGAATTTTTAAGAGAAATCTCCATGGGGAACCAAATGCTGTGAGCATGCAAATTAAATGAGTGGCTGAAAGTAGCTCTTAATATGTCTTGCTGACTGTAAAGTCTTCAAGGCATTCACAATTAGTAGAAGCATAGCAGTTTAGAGTAACTAAAGACTGCTGCTAGGCTCACTTACTTAAACTTACTCATTCAGGTTCATAGATTTCCTTTCCATAGAAGAAAATGCTTGACTTGTGTATTATTTATACCTTTGAGATGTCTGAATGTCTCTCTGGTCTTCCCTACTCATGTTCTCTTCCACTATCTACTATACATAATTGGGTCCTTAAATCTCACCTCATAGGGCTTATGGTGCAAACACTACACTTTGTAGACTCCTTTGCACATGCGACTGCCAGAAGTAGAGAATACTTCAGAAGAGGTCTCAGCGATGATTTGTATAGCAATAATACCACCTTTTTTTCCTACGCTTATACCCATCCCAATGCATCTTAATGTTCAAAAAAATCTCCCAAAAGTTGTATCACAACGGTTGGCCATCTTGAAGTCATCACAAAGGATCTATAAAGCAGGGGCCAACATTTACAGTACGTGCTGATTTCACACACGTTTAAAATACTGGCATGTATGCACATGTGCACACCTATGCCTGTAACTGCCAAAAATGCACCTAAGTGCTACTCTGTAAATCATAGGCTTAGTTTGACTGTTTCATTTGGGGGGGCAAAGAATGGGCGGGGCATATTAGCATATCATTTGCATATATACATATGCAAATGAATATGCTAATATGGAGGAAGGAATTGAAATTTACAGGCAAAATATCACAGATGCACATTTCAAAAAGCTGACACATTTCAATTAATAAATTATGAATAAAATACTTTTATCTACCTTTGTTGTCTGATCATTTAGTTTTTCTATTCGCTTTGGTCCCAGTGTCTTCTGTTTTATGCAGTGTCTTCTTTCCAGTAGGCTTCCCTCTGCTCCCCACCCCTCCCAGTCCCAACCATCTCTTGCTCCTTCCCTCTGCTCCCCACCCCTCCCAGTCCCAACCATCTCTTGCTCCTTCCCTCTGCTCCCCACCCCTCCCAGTCCCATCCATCTTCTGTTCCTTCTCTCTGCTCACCATCCCTCCGTCCCATCCATCTTCTGCTCCTTCCCTCTGCTGTGCCTGACCTCTCCCAATCCCATCCATCTCCTGGTCCATCCCTCTGCTCCCCACCCCTCCCAGTCCCAACCATCTCTTGCTCCTTCCCTCTGCTCCCCACCCCTCCCAGTCCCATCCATCTTCTGTTCCTTCCCTCTGCTCACCATCCCTCCATCCCATCCATCTTCTGCTCCTTCCCTCTGCTGTGCCTGACCTCTCCCAATCCCATCCATCTCCTGGTCCATCCCTCTGCTCCCCACCCCTCCCAGTCCCAACCATCTCTTGCTCCTTCCCTCTGCTCCCCACCCCTCCCAGTCCCATCCATCTTCTGTTCCTTCCTTCTGCTCACCATCCCTCCATCCCATCCATCTTCTGCTCCTTCCCTCTGCTGTGCCTGACCTCTCCCAATCCCATCCATCTCTTGGTCCATCCCTCTGCTCCCCACCCCTCCCAGTCCCAACCATCTCTTGCTCCTTCCCTCTGCTCCCCACCCCTCCCAGTCCCATCCATCTTCTGTTCCTTCCCTCTGCTCCCCACCCCTCCCAGTTCCATCCATCTTCTTTCTACTCCCCCCCCCCCCCCGCGAGGTCCAAGATCGTGACTCCGTCTACCCCCTCTCTTCCTCCCTCCCTCCGGCGCAGGCAGCAGTCTTTTCCAGCGTTCCTGGCAGCGGTAGCGTTGTACACGCTGCCTTCGGTCTGCCCTGGAAGCCTTCTCTTCAAGTTCCTGTTCCCACCCATGCGGGAACAGGAACTTGAAGAGAAGGCTTTGGGGCAGAGCCGAAGGCAGCGTGTACATCGCTACCGCTCCAGGAACGCTGAAAAAGACTGCTGCCTGCGCCGGAGGGAGGGAGGAAGAGAGAGGGGTAGACGGACACGCTCCTCTCCACTCCGTCCACTTGGCTTCCCTGCCCTCTCTGTCTGCGTCCTGCCTTCCTCTGACGTCAGAGGAAGGCGGGACGCAGACAGAGAGGGCAGGGAAGCTAAGCAGACGGAGAGGAGCGCGTGCCTGCATGTGTTTTTTTTTTTTAACTAATGGCGCGGCGGCGCCTCGTCATCATTTGGGGGGGCATTGCCCCCCCTCGCCCCCCCCCCCCCCAGTCTACGCCTATGCTGTAAATATTAACTCAAAATGAGCCCAGCACGTCAAAAGATCTAAGCAGGGAATAATAAATGTATTTTTACACAACCTCAGTAGTGACTCTTTTCACACTTGCTGACAGCCTAGTGATTCACTGATATCATTGCTGGTCAGTATCAAACTTTAATAATCCTTACAAACTTTGGTGACAGATCCTTTAATATCTGAAGCTAAGAAGCTAAGTAGCTTTTATTATAAACTATATTAAAAGTAAGAAAAAAGTTTGTAAGGATTATTAAAGTTTGATATTGACCAATGACGGTATCAGTGAATCACTAGGCTGTGAACCAATGTGAAAAGAGTCACTGCTGAGGTTGTGTTAAAATACATTTATTGTTTCCTGCTTAAATCTTTTCAGGTGCTGGGCTCATTTTGAGTTTATAATCAGTGCCCCCACCGATACGTTTAGACTGTTGAAATTGGATTTATCACTCTGTAAATACAAGCTTATCTTATGCAGCACGTACTTTAAAGTTAGGCATACACATAAGCGGATTCTGGGTGCAGCATGGGTGAGACTGACACTTGCGCATATAACTTATAGAATTTATTTAGGGGCTGGATTTAGTAAATAGCAGCGAAAGTTAGGTGCCGGAAAGATCTCTGCTAAAATTGTATTCTATAAAGAGCGCTCCATGCCAAGCTTAGCACAGATTCCTGCAACCAACTTTAGTGCACGGACTTGCACCAAGTCAAACCTGGTATAAATCCAGGTGCACACGTTGAGATGTAACCTCAAAATTCTATAACTTCGTGACTACATTATGGGAACTCTCTTGCCTCATCCATGCCCTTGCCACAGTCACACGCAACTTTATAGAACAGCGCATAGGCAGAAGCGTGCGCAAATCCAAAGAACTGTAAGTTAACACCAATAATTGTGTTAATTGGCTCATTATCTATGTTCTGTGCGCATCTCAGGATCACGCCCCATAAAATGCAAATATCTTCTAGTCAAAACAGAAAATGATAAAAACTGAAATATTTGAAAACAACAAAGAACGACCTTTGCGAGCAACCAAAAAAGGAAGCATGCTGCTGTTTTCAACAACCTAGCCCCTGTAGTATTATTACTGATTTAAACTATGAGCAGATCAGCTGTTGGAGACTTTATTTGTACAATTATGAGCTATTTGCGCTGACTGTGACTGTCCTCAGGGTCAGCCAGAGGTTGAACCTGGCTTTCCTAGCTGAACTTGCGGTTCTGTGAAAAGCAAGCAGGGGATCTGGTCAGCTAAATCTCTGTTCTTAAAAAAAACTGCTGTTTGTGCTAACAGAATGTAATCATAAAAGGTTCACTGTTTCTTCCTTCCCAAAGGAAATGGAAGCTGCGAGGAGGTAGACTCAGGGACAAGGTCAGGAAATATTTTTTTCACAGAAAGAGAAAGGCCTGCCTAGAATAACCTCCTGGAAGAGGTGGTGGGTACAAAAAAGGAATTCAAAAAAGGCATGGAATAAACACACAGGATTCCTTAAAAAGAAGAGGATGGAAACCAAATATGAGACTCTTCTGCTCAAAACAGCAGTGAAACAACTTATTTGCACTTCTGTTGTTTATGTTTTATTGTTCTCGGCCAAGAATTCCAAGATTGTGAGGATTATAAATAAGTAAATAAATAAATAAATAAGAAGACGGGGGGGGGGGGGGGGGGGGGGGGAGAGAGAGAGTTACAGCCCTAACCATCTTACTGGGCAGATTGAATGGGCCATTTCAGTCTTTATCTGCCCTCATCTTCTGTGTTAGTGTAATAAAAAGAACCGAGCATACACGGCTGCTGAAAGCTGGTGATAATCTACTCAGCAGGATTTTTTAAAAATCACATTTCAGAGACTTTGCTTGTTCAGCATGTAGCTGCAGTCCAAAAGGATGATTTCTGTTGCACAGTGCGGACAATAAACGGCACCACCGAAATATATAATTATCAGACAGGCAGTGTCCCGCAGGGCGCTGACACTTTATGTCTGGGCCTGAAGTTTATTTGAAAATGTCATCGCTGCACGATTTTGCTCCGGTCAACTGTCTACAGGAAACCTTCAAACAAGTAAAAACCTATTAATTCCCAAAGTAATAAATTATCCCCAAGGAAGTCAGAGAAATGACAGCTCTCCTCCCTTCCTTTAACCCTCTGCACCCTTCCCCACCCCCTCCAAAATCTCTCAACAAAAGACTGAGGAAATTGCATCAGTCCCAGATGCCTGCTTGCCAGAGGGAAATCCATATGTCACCATTTAAGGAACGTTACTCATGTAAAAATAGTTCACAAGAAGTTATCATGAAGGAGAGTTTTTATTTAACAACAGCTGGCCGTAAGAGCATTTTCAGGTTACCGATACAGACACAGAAAAGTCTTGATAGGAAAAATATGCTTCCCTTATAAAAACCAGGTCCAGATCCTTGTTCTAACATCAAAGTGTTTCTAAACTTTCTCCTTTTGGACAGTAAAGGCAGAAAGTGCATTAAAGCTGAAAGAAACCACATAAAAGTTTGTTTCTGTACCGGAGACAAATGTTCCCAAATGCTGAACTAAACATGAAAAGTCTTTGCAGGAAGAACTAATTTAATGCACTACAACACACTTTCCCATGGATTCTGTATTGGTCACCCAAATTTGAGGACAGATCCCAGATCCATGCATAAATTAATTTGTCAATTAGGCGCTAACAATCAATTACTGGAGTTAATTGGCAGTAATAGGATGTGGTACTATGAGCAAGGGTGGGCTGTGGAGCATAGTCAGATAAGTCGCACACACTCCACAAGTTACAGTGAAAACAAATAATATTTTATTAAAGGTTTCCGGGAAGGGCTCCAGTTTACTTTACAGGAGGGGAGAAAACAATATCTACAGCTAATTTGTAAGCACAACAGCATCTTTGGGTGACCTGCTCCTGCAGGGCCACAGCATACATGAACATCTATTCCTCAGCAGGAATTCCTACTAGTCTCTGGCCTGGTCTCTGGATCCAGTCACCCACACTGTCTCTAGCAAGTACACATAGCTGGCCTGCAACTGCAACTCTTCATGGTTCCTAGTTGAATTTGTCCTGACTAGACATAATGGTTGCACGTTCTTAGCTTTGGGATGGAGGCATCTGCAGTGGGTATCACTGCTTCCCTCTGGGGCTCCTTATCCTAGCTCTGTCCTTGCCTTTTATACTTCCTGGGTTATGCCCTCTTGGCTCCTCCCTCCCGTGTCACTTCCTCTTTGGGCAAGACTAGGAATGTCTCTTTTGCCCACTTAACAGCTAAAGCTTCCTTTTCAACCACAGCATAGTCCCTTCTCCCTAGGAAACAGCTTACCGCTAATGTAAGCTACAGAGTGTTCTTCACCATCCACTTCTTGAATCAAGACAGCCCCGAGCCAAACATCTGATGAATCCATCTGCACTACGAACAGTCAGTTGAAGTCCGAGCTGACCAACACTGGCTCCAAGCATATGTCCTTCTTCAGGGTCTGGAAAGCAGTGTCCAGGTCCGACATCCACTGTACATTCTCAGGGGCTTTCTTCTCCAGGAGACGAGTAAGTGGTTCCGCCTTCTCAGCAAATCCTGATAAATTGATGGTAGTACCCAACGAGCCCCAGAAAGGCTCATGCCTGCTTCTTGGTCTGGTCTACCGGCACTTGTGTGATCACTTTTACTTTCCAGATCTGGGGTTTCACTTGTCCCTTCCTGACAGAGTACCCAAGGTATTGGACCTCCTGTCCTCCCAGGAAGCACTTTTTAGGATCTGCAGTCAACCCAGCTGTCCGTGCACTATCCAGTACTGCTTCTACCTGGATGAGATGGGTCCTCCAATCCTTACTGTAGATGATGTCGTCGTCTAAGTAGGCAACCGTGTAGTCACCATGTGGCTTAAGTAGATGGTCGACAAGGCATTGGGAGGTAGCTGGAGCTCCATGAAGGCGAAAAGGTAATACACCTTAGGGTGTAGAAAAGGCTGTCTTCTCCTTGGCATCCAGTGTGAGGTGTACCTGCCAATATCCTTTGGTCAGGTCCAGGGTCAAAATGAACCAGGCTCCTCCCAGCCTCTCGATGAGTTCATTGACCCTTGGCATCGGGTAAGCATCCAGTTTGGAGACAGAATTAACCTTACAGAAGTCGATGCAGAACCAGAGGTTCCCATCAGATTTAGGTACTAGCACAATGGGTGATGACCAATTACTGGTGGATTCTTTGACAGCAGAGATGCTTGACCTGGGGATTATTTCTTTTGCTACTGTCTGCTGATGGGCTTCTGGAATCCGGTGCAGGCATTGGCAGACCACCACTCCTGATTCCATGATGGCATCACGCAAGGTGGGTCCGGTCCAGCACATTGGAAAAGATGTCCTGGTTCTGGCGGACCAACTGTTCCAGGTCAGCATTCGATAAAGGTGAAAGCTGCTAACCAAATGGGACTTTAAAGGGCTTCAGCTGTACCGGTACCTCTGTACCTAAATCATCTGTTTGGACCAGTGCCGCAGACACCGGGACCCACTTCTTTAACAAACTAATATGGAAAATCTCTTATTTCTTTTGTCTGGTTGGGCCAACTTGTAGTTTGACTAGGCTCCTCTTCCCAAGCTTCTTGAACCACATCCAGGATTCCCCTAGGTCTCCGACCATATAACAGTTCAAACTGAGAGAATCCTATTGAACTCTGGTGCACCTCCCAGATGGCAAACAGTATATAAGGGAATAGGGTATCCCAGTTCTTCCCATCTTCTGCCACAAACTTCCTCAGCATTTGCTTGAGAGTCTTATTAAAGCTTCCACTAGACCGTCTGTCTATGGATGATATACCAATGCCCGCAAAGTCTTTACTTTTAGCAGGATACACACTTGTTTCATGACTCGGGACATAAAAGTGGTGCCTTGGTTAGTCAGTATCTTAGCAGGGATCCCCATGCGGGAGAAGACCTCCCATAGAGAGTTGGCCTCAGTGGTAATCTTCATATTACACAGCACATTTACTAAGGCACATTAGAGTTTTTAGCGTGCACTAATATTTAGGGCAAGCTAAACATTAGTGATGTCCATAGGAATAAATGGACATCTCTAACGTTTAGCGCGCCCTAAATATTAGCGCACGCTAAAAACGCTAGTGCACCTTACTAAAAGAGGCCCTTAGTGTATAAGAAAATATTTTTAACCGAAAATCCCTGCACTTGTAGGGGATAAGTTTGTAGAGCATTTTCTATATTCAAAGCATATTCTACATGCAAAAAATGACTATTATAAAAACTAGACACATAGGAAAACGTTTCCAGGGTAGTAATTTGGGCAGAGGTCTGATGCAAACACATACTTTACACAATACATGCGTGCGCACATGGATGATGATTTTAAAACTAGGCACCCAGAGTGAATTCTATAAAACACCAGCGTGGAAAAAAATGCTTAAGCGCTATTCTATAAGCCACTCCTAAAGTTAGGCACGGTTTATAGAAAAATGCTTAAGTGCAAATGTGGTGCAAATTGCCCTGCCTAAATTTACACACATAACCTCTTTATTCTATAATTGCGTGTATAACTGGAATTCATGCCCATGCTCCACCCTGAAACACCCATGACCCTCTCATTTCCATGCCTCCTTTTCTGGGATGCACATAAAATGTAGGTGCAGATCACGTGCTTAAATTTACACGCGTACATGTTGATTTCAATTAGCGCCAATACTTGCTTGTTAAAAATCCAATTATTGGCACTAATTGGCTTGTTATTCAATTAAATTCCACATGCAAATTGAATGCATGCCCAAATTTGCGCCTGCAATTTTTGGTGGCTTTTATAGAATTAGGAGGCTAGAGTAAGGTGTCCAAAACATGCCTATTTCAAGCCTACTTTATAAAGATCAGCAGGTACCAAATGACATGTTTCAATTATAGCTATTCTTTAAATATTAACATTTAATTCTCATGCATCTGTTTATATCTGGTGGAACTGGATTCTTATGCACAGGAAATATAAAAATATGTTACAGTATAATTCCTCTTCCAAAACCTGTCACTACCGTAAATGGAAACCTAGCCCTGGTGATCGACGCCCCCTCGTACCTTCCAACAGGTAAGAGTTCTCTCACCGCATGGCCATGTATGCTGGGGGCTTTTTTATACGCTGCAATAAAAAGGGCCCTGGTGCGTGGGAAAAATGACCACCAGCACAGGGCCCTTTTTCCCACAGCTTGGTAAAAGGGCCCCATAGGCAGCTCCACTGTTCTCATAGGCTGTATTCCCTGAACAGCAAAATTTAAGATGAGATGATCCACTGTTTCTGTGACAAAGTTTGCAATAGCAAAATCCTGTTCCCAGTTTTGCTGTTTTATTTGGTTTACTGTGGAATCATTATTTACATCTTGCTTCCGCTTTCACTTTTAACGTTTAACTGCAGGAACCAGATGTAACTGAGTAAAAGTACTACTACTATTACTACTTATCATTTCTATAGCGCTACTAGATGTACACAGCACTGTACACTTGAAGTAGTAAAAATTGGTGAAATTATTACTTCAGAAAAAGCAGAAGTAACAAATCTTATCCTGTACTTCTTTACAACTTTTACTTAAGTACAGTAACTAGTTACATTTATTTAGTTACTGTACAACACTGGATATATCCATATAAATACCTATTTAGCCATGCCAATGGCTCTGAAAACTGTTCTCCCCATGAGCTAATTCTGTTAGCCATCAGCTAAAGCAATTTCCTCATATAAACTAAGCCAGTATCCATCTACTTTACCTACAGCTCTGGTCTGCACATTAAGGGCTGCCGAACAGGATGTATATTTTGGAAACTGTTCAAATAAGCATTAGTAGTAGTAAGTAACATTCACTATGCCCTAGACCTCATGAGACTTTTTCTTTTCTGCCACTTTTGTTTATTCTTATCACTCCTCAAGAAAAAAAAAACAAAGGGATAATAAAATACATGGTACAAACCTTAACTTCGGTGAAAACTCCTTGTGAATGGAAACAGTGGCTACTATCTTTTTTTTTTTTTGCAATTACAGATCTTGCCAAAAGCCATAGCAAAATTACAGGGCCAGACTAAATATATTTATTTTAACAAGCGAACAGTATAATTTTTTTTTTTTTCACATACAATTTTTTCATGATTCAGGGAAAGAGTAATTTCTTCTCTTGATAGACCACCATCGTGATCTAAAAAACGTTATCTCTCTCTTCATGTTATAACACAAGAGGGGAGGCAAGTCAGAGCTCCAGCTTCGATTCCTGAAGCCAGCTCCTGCACCTCAGGCCTGAAGAGGCAAAGAGCACTGCCCAGATAGCAATCACAACCAAAGGGAAAGGAGGAATACCATAGGATGGACTACAAATCAAAGCGGGTATAAAATGAGAAAGGTGGATGAAAAAAAATGACATGAATAGGATTTTTAGAATGTCGGGGTGAGTGGCTGCTTAACCAGAGAAAAGAGAGGCAGAGACATGCTTCCTCCACTGTGCAAACCATGCAAAATACAAAGAAAATGCACATTCCCCAAAAATGACAGCAAAAATAAAAGATTTTTCACAAAAGAATGAGCAGGAAACACTATATAATCTGTGAGGAGACAAGAAAAACAGCAGTGACATCAGCAACATATGCTGTATTGTGCCACCAGGATCAGAAACTTAATAAGAGATTTATCTATTCATTTATTTCCAGTGCTGAGTTTGCATTCCCCACCACCATCCCCAGCAGCATTGTTTTCATTGTGTGCAGGCATTTACTGGCTTCTCTGATAATCACCTACTGCAAAGCTAGCACATAAGAAGCTCCCATGTTCTTTACACCTGCTATCTGTGCATGGCCAAGGGGAAGAAGCCAAATGGCACAGGGGATTTGGACTTAGCTCAGTAAGGCTCCAATGTTCAGTTCTCCGCAATGTTCCAAACAGCGCCACAAAATTACTGCCAGAACAGCATGGGGAGAGAACGCATTATTAGTATTGATCACAGGGGACGTCTGTGGAAGGATTGTGCCTTGGCATGCATTCTGACACAATCCTCCCGCAGAAGAGGTTTAACAGGTCTGGGCTAAAAACCCAGAACTGTCAAACCTAAAGCCCTGGTGGTCCGGTGGTTCTCCAGATCCCCCCCCCCCCCCCAGCACAGGGGCCTGGAGGTCCAGTGGACCCCCATACCCCTCACCCCCCAAAACACATAACCCCCCACTGCAAAAACATTGAACACTGGTGGTCCAGTGGGACCCTTGCTAGGACTCCCCCCTCTGGAAAGCTAGCCCTGGTGATCTAGCATTGTACCCCCACCCCCAAGCCCCCTCGTACCTTCAAAACAGGTTCCTAGGTTGAAACTAGAGGAGGGACTAGCACTCCTTCTCTCCTCCTGCAGGTGCCGCCTCAAAATGGCAGCGCCATGCCCGGTGCATCCTGGGATGAACTGGGTGGGTCTTAACTATGCTTGGCAAGGGTCCCACTGGACCACCAGGGTTCAATGTTTTTGTGGGGGGGGGGGGGGGTTATGTACTTGGTGAGGTGAGTGGTCTGGGGATAAACTGGTCCTCCAGGCCCTTTTGTGTTTGGTAGGGGGGCCTGGAAGCATGCAAATGCATGCTGAACAGGCTCTTCCCAATCCTCCCCAATGCCCTGGCAAACCCTAACTCTGGCTCTGAGCTGACATAGTGTTTGCCGTAGGAGCAGCACCCTTGTTTGGTGTGCTTCCCACTGAGTATTGGGGAGGAATAGTGATCACCCTGTTTATTTATTTATTTATTTATTTATTAATACTTGTATCCCACAACTATCCAAAAACAAGTTTCGGTTCAATTTGGCTTACATTTAACAGTAAATGTAAATGTAAGCCAAATTGAACCGAAACTTGTTTACATTTACAAGTTTGTATGATGCTATGTTTTACAGTGGTTGGCAAGATAACAGTATTCAGAGCCAGAGAGCGCTGGAAACAACAAGCTCGCCAGCTCTGAACATCCTGCGGCAAATACAGGTGCTAGTCCGGCGCTAATGGCCTCTAGTGCCTGCATTTGCTTCTCAGCATCTGGCTGTAGATATTTTCCTATCACCGGAGGGCTTTCACCCGCGCTAGCTAATGAGACATCTGTATGCAATTTTATGGCCATGTGATGCAGCGAAGTGTTGTACATAGAAGATAATGCATGAATCCACGTGTAGCCATATTAAAATGGACGGTAATGAGGCTATTAAAAAGTACACAGATGACTTTAAGGCAATTAGGCAAGCACAACACTAGAACTCGAGTGTCAGTTCTGAGAAGATGTAGAAGAGTTAGTTCGATCTTCTACAGTAGGGACTGTGAAGATTTAATGCCAGTTTTTCCTTTTTGCTGCGAGCATAACAGTACCCACACTTTTAAGACAGAAGGGGAGGTGATGGTTTTGCGCACAGTGTGAGCAGAAAAAAAATAAGTTGTACCTGCGCATGTACTAGAATGTTCTTCTGCACATAAATATTAATATTGCAAAAATTTTATGTGCAAGAAATTTTTGCAAGACTTCCACTCATACACAGATGTGTGCTGATACTCAGAAGAGTGGAGTAGTCAAATGGTCAGTGTACTGGCTTGAGAACAAGGAGAAGTAATTTCCACTGCAGCTCCTTGTGATTCTAAGCAAGTCACTTAGGGGTCTGTTCTGACCTGGTTTTACAGCCTGCCTCACTGACACAGACTACTCAGTAATTACTGTGGATTCTTTTGGATTCGTATTAGGTAAATGAGACTTATTAGAGGTTCTAAAAAGCAACATGATTAAGCTATATAACTGCCATACTGGGACAGACTGAAGGTCCATCAAGCCCAGCATCCTGTTTCCATCAGTGGCCAATCCAGGTTACAAGTACCTGGCAAGATCCCAAAACAGCATAATACATTTTATGCTGCTTATTCTAGAGTCACAAAAGGGAGGGTAAAACAGCATACAAAAGAAATAAACAGTGGATTTTCCCCAAGTCCATTTTAATAATGGTATATGGACTTTTCTTTTAGGAAGCCATCCAAACCTTTTTTGAACCCTGCTAAGCTAACCATTTTTACTACATTCTCTGGCAATGAATTCTAGAGTTTAATTACATGTTGAGTGAAGAAATATTTTCTCCTATTCGTTTTAAATTTACTACTTTCTAACGTCATTGAATGCCCCCTAGTCCTAGTATTTTTGGAAAGAATAAACAAGCTATTCACATCTACCCATTCCACTCCACTCAATATTTTATAGACCTCTATCATATCTCCCCTCACCTGTCTTTTCTCCAAGCTGAACACCCCTAGCCGCTTTAGCCTTTCCTCATAGGGATGTCGTCTCATCCCCTTTATCATTTTCGTCACCCTTCTCTGTACCTTTTCTAATTCCACTATATCTTTTTTGAGATGCAGTGACCAGATTTGAAAACAATATTTGAGGTGCGGTGTGATGCCTGAAGACTTGTTACTAAATTGAACCATTTTGTGACATCATGGCTTTTGGTGGTTGGCTCCTTCTGTTCCTTTTCTTGGCTATACAAAATGGGCCTTTGCATCTATTTGGCTAGATCCCACTCCTTAGTTTTCTTGGTTGAGCCTCACGTACCGTGCTATTTTCAGACCTACTTATATCGTAGCTCCTCTGTAACGCATTACTGCAGCACTTCATAAGTCTGGGCCAGAATCCTGGACTCGCTAATGTGCCACAGAAAATCTGCAGCTGGAATGAGAAAACACTCGGGTGTTTCAAGTACAACAATCACATGTGTTAAATCAAGGCATGACACACCATTTGCTATCATCTGACCTGAAAGCAACTGATCATTCCTACTAGTATAGAGTAGTTTCAGGTCTGCAGCATTAAGCCTGGGAAGGGGAATTACAATTTGGATGTAGAGGAATGTGTGTTTGATGACCTTAAGATTAAAATAATTGGAAAACTACTCGTGCCTCAACTTTCAGCCTGCCATTTTCTACTCACAGTATTTGTAATCTGGCACAATACAGGGGATTTGATTCTGGAACACATTTATAGGGATAATTTTAATAAGGCATTTTTGAGTGGAAAATAGCATTCATAAAACTATAAGGGCTACAGGATATGCATGTAAGCTTATGTACATAAACCCTGGATATGCAAAAATGAGGATGTTATAATGCCTTTGTATCACTCCATGGTGCGACCACACCTCGAACACAGTGTGCAATTCTGGTCACCGCATCTCAAAAAAAGATATAGTGGAATTAGAACAGATACAGAGAAGGGCGACAAAAGTGATAAAGGGGGTGGAACAACATCCCTATGAGGAAAGGATAAAGCAGCTAGGGCTCTACAGCCTGCAGAAGAGACAGCTAAGGGGAGATATGACAGAGCTATATTGTTTTGCTTTATTTTCTACCATGTAAGATGCTTTCTTTTACAATGTAAGCCGCACTGAACCTGCTGTATGTGGGAAAGTGCAGGGTACAAATGTAATAAATAAATAAATACATAAAATAATGAGTGGAGAGGAATGGGTACATGTGAATCGCTTGTTTACTCTTTCCAAAAATACTAGGACCAGGGGGGGCACACAATGAAGCTACAAAGTAGTAAATTTAAAGCAAATCGGAAAAAATATTTCTTCACTCATTGTGTAATTAAGTTCTGTAATGTACCCACCATCAAAGACAGAATAGCTGGATTATTGTCAGGGACAGGGAAATACTTAGGGGCCCTTTTACTAAGCTGTGATAAGGACTAGCACGTGCTTAGCGCAAATTAAAAGCGCTTACTGTAGAACCTGCTCAGGCGTCCTGTGGCAAGAGCCCAATCTGCCAGCTCAAAGCACACAAAAAAAAGTAATTTTATTTATTTTTGCAGAGACAGGGCCCTGCCAAGGGTCTCTGGTGCCCCCCTGCAGACTATCAGTTGGCGCCCCCCTGGTTTGGCACAAGATGCAAAGGAAATAGGAGCTGAAAGATGGAGTGCAGATCTTTTCAAGAAGGCATACCATAATCATCCATCTTAAACACTAAATAATAACACTACACAGGCTCTATCCCTCCCCATCTTCAAATCCTTGCTTAAAGCCCACCTCTTCAATGTCGCTTTCGGCACCTAACCATTGGACTAACCAGGAAACCCAGATTGCCCCAATTTGATTGACTGCATTCTTGTCCCTTAAGATTGTAAGCTCCTTTGAGCAGGGACTGTCCTTCTTTGTTAATTTGTACAGCACTGCATAGCCGTAGTAGCGCTTTAGAAATGTTAAATAGTAGTAGTACTATACAAAACCGAAAGCCTATCACATGATTGATTACCCTCCTTGCTACCTATATTTAAGCACTACCACTTCAAACCTCATCTTGAATAGAATCTCTCTATAGCAGATGACTACTACTTATCATTTACAATCCATTTTATTACTCATCAGCTTATCTTCCTTGTTCCTTTCCTCGTGCCTTGGTCTCCCCTCTCCCCCCCCCCCCCCCCCACAGAAATGTCCTCCTTGTTTTTCCTATCTTCCTCTTTGCCTTTCTGTTCCATCAGTTCTTATTTTCCTTTCCTGCCCTTACTCTCCCCTCCTTCATTCCTCCCTGATTCTAGCTTGTTCTCCCCCCACCCCACAGAAATTTCCTTGCCTGCCTTGTCTTTCTTTTCTTCTTCTCCAGCTGGCCTGGTGGTTCCAGTTCCCCCACCCAACCTGCAGCCTCAAATGTACTTAAAGTAGGCCCACCACGCCACGCCAGCCAGCAGCCATTATAATGAAAAGTACAACAACAAGGGCAGGCAAAACCTTACCAATAATGTCCAGTCCACGCCACTGCCACAGAACAGCAGCGGATCCAAGCAGCACGGTGCCGGCTCTCCTCTCCTCTCTCCTGCAGGGCAGCACTAACGCGGCGTCGGCACTCAGCTCAGCAACACCCCCCCAAGTCCTCCAGAATTCGACTGCCTGTGAGGCTCCAGGCGCGTGCGTTGAAGAGCTGAGGGGCGGTGCTAACAGTCACAAATGGAACGAGGCAGCGCTGCGCACGGGAAGGCAACAACCAGAGACAGCAGCGGCGCATGCGCATATAGGCGCCAATGCGACTATGCGAGAGAGGTGAGGTTTAAATTTATATTTTTTAATTGACTCGGCCGGCGGCGGCGCCTCTGAAAGGCAGGCGCCCCCCTGCCATGCTTACCCCGCTGAGTGGGTTAGCATGGCCCTGTGCAGAGAAGGCATGTCTGGGGGTGGAAAGTGGGCACTTCTGCGCCAATCAGCACAGTTACGTTACCGTGTGCTAACTGATTAGTGCAGGATTAGCATGTGAGCCCTTAGGACTAAATTCTATAAATTGCACCTAAAATATCACTGAAAAAACGCTTGAGCACTATTCTATAAGCTGCACCTAAAGTTAAGCGTGGTTTATAGAATAATGCCTAAGTCTCAGGGATTGCGCATAAATTTAGGCACATTCAATTGAACCAACGAAAATGTGGTGAAAATGTCCTGCCTAAATTTACATGCGGAAACCCCTTATTCTATAATTGTGCCTGTAACAAAAAAACACGACCACAATCTGCCCCAAAGCACCCATGACCCTTCCACTTCTGTGCCTCCTTTTTCAGGATATGCCTAAATTTATATGCGCACATCGGAACTGATTCCAATTAGTGCCAATAACTGCTTGTTAGAAAGCCAATGATTGGCACTAATTGGCTCGTAATTTAATTAAACTGCATGCACAAATTAGGCACACACCCAAATTTGCTCACACCATTTTTGGCAACTTTTATAGAATTAGAAGGTTACCTCCTACAAGACAGGTTTCAGTAAGTGCTGAAGCACTATTTTTTTTTAATGGCATCATGGCATCATTAGCACATGGTCATTAATTCCGAAATGGAAAGTCGGTCATTTTACTGCCGCAGTAAAAATGGCTTTAGCACAGGGGAAAAACCAAAGCAAGGGCACACTAAGGCCACTTCTTTTACCACAGCTTAGTAAAAGGGCCCCTTAGAGTGTACCTGAACATAACTCACCTTGAGCTACTACTGAAAAAGGTGTGAGCTAAATCCAAATAAAGAAATAAATAAATGTGTGTGAACATACTAGGTGGCTCCTTATGGAATTACCTTCCTTGATGCATAAAGTACATGCATAACCATAAAATAAACGTGGAAATTTGTGTATGCCTCATAGTCGGTGTACATTTGCGTGTCTCTGTACTTCCGAGGTGGGGGAAGGGGTGAATTGTTACAGAGCTGGTAAGCACAAACGTTTCCCTTTTTAAAGCTGCCATCACTTTTGTTCCTACCTGTCACACAGATTAGTCAACCTGCTATAAAATGACTCCCCAACCATCTAAAGGGCCCTTTTACTAAGCTGCGTAAGCTTCTTCGCGCGCCTAACGCGTGCCAAAATGGAGTTACCGCACAGCTACTGTGTGGCTCTTGCGGTAATTTCATTTTTGGTGCATGTCCAATACACACGTTCGAAAAATTATTTTCGGACGCGTGTATTAGGCACGCACCAAGTAGCATTTGACGTGCTTAGGTCATTACCGCCCGGTTACCTTGTGAGACTTTACCACTAGGTCAATGGCTGGCGGGTAAGGTCTCACACCCAAAATGGACGCATGACAATTTTCATTTTGCCACAAGTCCATTTTCAGCAAAAATTTTAAAAAGGCATTTTTTTACAGGTGTGCTGAAAAATGATTCCATGCGCATCCAAAACATGGGTCCACACTACCGCAGACCATTTTCCAGTGCGCCTTTGCAAAAGGGCCCCCTAAAACTCTCCTATACCTTCCTAAGCAAAACTATATTGAACTATACCAAGGTCCAATTAGTTCAAGACATTCACAGACAAGAGCACATTTGTTTGAGTAACTCGGCACTGTGAAAGTAACAGCTGTGCTCCCAGGAGTGGAATAAAGCTGGTAACTTAATATATTTTATTTCTTCTCCTCATGTTCACCTCCACATTTATAAAACTGTTTGACTTTCCCTCCCCTATATCCGACACAGTAGCAAATGCTTCAGAGGACAAGATTTCTAAGTGCAGTTTTTTATGTTATCTGAAATGACCGCTCAGGCCCCAACAGCCTAAAATTCACAAATCCTCTTGGCTAAGAAGGGGTAAATTATTTGCCTTTCAAAGAAACCAGTAAAACGTTCGAGCAATTTCATACCCACAATTTATTTGTAGAGAGACAGTCACCTAATATTATTTATTTATTTATTGCATTTGTATCCCACATTTTCCCACCTTTTTGCAGGCTCAATGTGGCTTACAATGTATCATTCTTCGTAGATAATAGATTGGAAGATAACAATTAGTGTTACATAAAGGACGTGAATGATATAGTAGAAAATTAAACATGCAGATATAAGAAAAAACAGTTCTGATTATAGGTAAGGTGGAGATGTGTTATATTTACAATTGCTGGTCTTTGTAGTATGCCTTGTTGAAAACGTGGGTCTTCAGAGATTTGCGAAAGTTAGTTAGTTCATAAATAGCGTTTTAAGTTGTGCGGCAGTGCGTTCCATAACTGTGTACTCAGGTAAGAAAAGTTTGACGCATGCGTTAGTTTGTATTTTAGACCTTTACAACTGGGGAAGTGAAGATTGAGGAATGTGCATAGAAGCCAGTTCTGTGGGCGCCACTGGATGAGCACCCTCAATATTGAGCTAGTTCCTTCACTGTGCCGGGGAGGGGCGACTTGTATTGAGCTTGGCACCCCCAGTCATTTTGAAATGTTGGCACCTATGATCAGATGGAAAGGTTTGGGCTACTGTACAATTTATGGGGCTTACCGCTGCTTAGTTAAAGGGCTCCTGTATTAGGTATCCTTTTTGGTTTCAAATTCAGAATTTTTTCTGTTTGTGAATTTGCCCATAAACACACAGAGGGCTCCCCTCCCCTGACTTAAACTACTACTACTACTACTTAACATTTCTAGAGCGCTACTAGGGTTACGCAGCGCTGTACAAAATAAACAAAGAAGGACAGTCCCTGCTCAAAGGAGCTTACAATCTAAAGAACGAAGTGTCAAGTTGGGCAGTCTAGATTTCCTGGGTAGAGGTGTAGAGGTTAGGTGCCGAAGGCGACATTGAAGAGGTGGGCTTTAAGCAGAGGTTTGAAGATGGGCAGGGAGGGGGCCTGGCGTATGGGCTCGGGGAGTTTGTTCCACGCGTGGGGTGAGGCGAGGCAGAAAGGGCGGAGCCTGGAGTTGGCGGTGGTGGAGAAGGGTACTGAAAGGAGGGATTTGTCTTGAGAGCGGAGGTTACGGGTAGGCTCACTGTCTCTGTGCCCTGTGCCCTATTGCAGTGGTTCTTAACGCAGTCCTTGGAGCACAACTAGCCAGTCGGGTTTTCAGGGTTCCCACAATAAAAAAAAAAAAAAAGCTTGTGACATGATTGCTTGCACTTTCTCCATTGTATGCAAATCTAACTAATGTATATTCATTATGGATATCCTGAAATCCTGACTGGCTGGGTGTGCTCCAAGGACTGGGTTGACAAACACTGTCCTGTTGGCAGCCTAGTGACAAGTTGCTTTCCCGGAATGTTTTAATCTGTCACAAATAATTTAAGTCAATGGTTTGCATATTTATTTATATATTAGGATGTTGTTCGTTATCATTCCTATAGGTCAGAGGTTCTCAACCCAGTCCTCAGGACACACCCATTCAGTCAGGTTTTCAGGATATCCTCAATGAATATATATTCTCTCCTATACCTGTGAGAAATTTCTTCAATAAGTTACAATTACTGTATTAATTCTTCTAAGTTACAATTCCTGTATTAATTCTTCTCAGTAACTTTGACCGGTTTCAATCTTTAACAATACTTTATTTATTTAATGTTTCTTTTACAATTTATAAACTCTTAAAATCCACCTTATCCTCACTGTTTCAATCACATGCATACATACCATACACTTCTCTTCATTCTAATTTCATTCAAACATAAAATCCTACAGCAGGGGTTCTCAACCCAGTTCTAGGAACACACCTAGCCAGTCAGGTTTTTAGGATACCCACAATGAATATATATGAGATACATTTGCATGCACTGCCTTCTTGGTATGCAAATCTATCTCATGCATATTCATTGTGGGTATCCTAAAAACCTGACTGGCTAGGTGTGTTCCTAGAACTGGGTTGAGAACCCCTGCTATAGGTGAACTTCTAGAAGGCAAAACATAAAATTTTATGAAATAACTCCCTTTTTGTTGCATTCCTTATTCCTTGCCAAAAAGAAATTCCTAGGTAAGGCACAAGCTTTACAATGTTGAAAAAGAAGTGCTGAGTGTGCCTCACCTGAATCACTATACCAGTGGTTTTCAACCCAGATCTCAGGAGCCACCTGGCCAGTTGGGTTTTCAGGGTATCCAAAATGAATATGTATGAAAGATTTGCATGCCAGGAAGGCAGTGCATGCAAATCTCTGTTGTGCATATTCATTGTGGATATCCTGAAAAACCGACTGGCTACATGGTCCCGAGGACTGGGTTGAAAACACTGTCCTAGACACTGCCATGCACAGGTGCAAATTGCCTGCTTACTTTGGGGGGAGTGAGAGCGCGGGGAAATAGCAGGTAAGAAACCATATTGGAGGTTGGGGATGGGGACAAACATTAGCATCTTCATCATTTGGAGGGGCACTGCCCCCCCCCCCCCCCCCCCCACACACATACTATATGTCTAAGCTGCCAATTAAAGATGAAAAATAACTTTTGGGAAAACCTCACAATGTTCCTCTCATGAGTCTGAAAGTCACATCAAATGATCCATATTAATAGCCTCCACTAGGTAATATTAGGATTAGAATTGCACCACTGTAGCTATGAAATTTCAGCAACAAACTTCAATTTCTCTTTGATTAATTTACCAATAAAATTATTTTTTGTTTGATGTTTCCAGCAGAAAATTCATTGAAAAACACCCTTGCTGGACTGACAGATTTGATGGCCTTGAACATCTAGGGGTAATTTTATAAGAGGCCTAAGTGAAATGTCCAAAACACAACTAAAAATCGCATGCCCATCAAAAACATTTCAATAGTCAAATAATGCTTTTGATATTACGTGACTTTTGATTGTTTTTTGCAGGTATATTTTTTTTTTTTTTTGGGGGGGGGGTTATTTATATAGGGGCCCTTTTCTAAACTGTGTTAAGTGCTAACATTTGCTTAATGTGGGAAAAAGGCTTAGGGGCCCTTTTACCAAGACACGCTAAAAGGTGGCCATCGCTGGTGTCAGCACATGGGTTTTCTGTGTGCTACTGCCACTTTTAGCATGGTCGTAAAATGGCCACCTTGGCATATTCTTTTGGAATGGCCACATGCCAATTTCCCCATTAGCGCATGCCCATTACCACAGGAGCCCTTACTGCCACCTATTTTGGGTTCCCTTGCTACTCCCACGCTAATTGGGTAGTGCACAGTAATGTGCCTGAGCTACACGATTAGCACAGGCATGCCTACTCTCCACCTATGGGCATGCCTCCCACACTGGAAATTAAAAAAAAAATTTCCAGTGTGGGATGAGTGCATGCTAAGAGGAAACCTACTGCAGGATGTCTCAGCGCACCCTATGGTAGTGCCAGGGGCGTAGCCAGACTTCGGCGGGAGGGGGTCCAGAGCCCCAGGTGAGGGGGGCACATTTTAGCCCCCACCGGCACCGCCGCCCCCCCCCCCCACCACTTTTGAACCCCTCGGTGCCGCCACCCCTTCCCCGTCCCTTTCGACCCCCCCCTCCTGCCGCTGCCAACTATCTTCCGCTACCGCCAGGTACCTTTGCTGGCGGGGGTCGCCAACCCCCGCCAGCCGAAGTCCCCTTCAGTACCGGTCTCCGAGTCTGGCACGCTCGCTGATCTGGATTCTGTTTCTGTGAGTCCTGACATCCTGCACGCTACGTGCAGGACGTCAGGACTCACAGAAACAGAATCCAGATCAGCAACGCGCCAGAGACTGGCACTGAAGAGGACTTTGGCTGGCGGGGGTTGGGGACCCCCGCCAGCAAAGGTACCTGACAGTAGCAGCGGGGGAGGGTTGGCGGCGGCAAAAAGGGGAAGGGGTCGAATGTGGCGGGGAAGGGTCAGCGGCAAGGGGGTGAAAGCAGGGGGGCCAGAGCTAAATATGCGGGGGCCCACGCCCCCACCTAGCTACGCCCCTGGGTAGTGCCCTTTTAGCATGCGATAGGACCGCATTAAGCTTACCATGCCTTAGTAAAAGGACCCTTTATTGCATTTTGCGGTTATTTGCCTGTCACACACTATTTTTTAAATTATTTTTTCGGAGTGGGCATGGAAGTGTTATTCAGGTAGTGCCATCCTATTCGCGCACTCTAGCTGATGTGGAGTTAACACGGGAGCACTGAGCACCTCCTAAACAGGAAGCAGTAAATGCTACCATGTTAATATTTTTGCAAGTCTCACCCACTAATGGAAAATTTAGGGGCCCCTTTTACTAAAGGATTGGCGCACAGCAACAGACTTGCCACACACCCATCCGGAACTATCGCAGGAGCCCAGCGGTAATTCCCACATCCCAGTGCACATCATTGCCGTTGCTACAAAAATATTTCTATTTTTTTGTAGCACTGGTGCTTACCCAGTTAACACTGGGTTAGCGCGGGAGCTCTTACCACTACCTCAAAGGGTGGCGATAAGTGCTCCCCCCCCCAAAATGGCCGTGTGGCAAGTGGTTCACTTAGTGCACAGCCATTTTTTTCCAGCAAAAGAGATATCCTTTTACCCACTGCGGTAAAAGGGGGCCTCAATGCACGTCTAAAACACATGCTGACATAAGTACATAAGTGTTGCCATACTGGGACAGACCGAAGGCCCATCAAGCCCAGTATCCTGTTTCCAACAGTGGCCAACCCAGGTCACAAGTACCTGGCAAGATCTCAAAACAATACAATACATTTTATGCTCCTTATCCCAGAAATAAGCAGTGGATTTTCCCAAGTCCATTTTAATAATGGCTTACAGACTTTTCTTTTAGGAAGCTAGCCAAACCCTTTTTAAACCCCGCTAAGCTAACTGCTTTTACCACATTCTCTGGCAACAAATTCCAGAGTTTAATTATACGCTAGCACACGACCCTTTTACCACAGCTTGGTAAAAGGGATTCTTAGTACTGTTCTTGCAAAAAGAAAAAAAAGCCCTATTATAGGGACATGCTAGAAATTAGCTTTGCGTGCAGGAAAGTCCTGTTAAAAACATGCTAAGCTCGTTTCTTAGCATATCTTAGTAAAAGGGCCCCTTAGTTTTTTATAAAGATAAAAGAGGCACCTATGTGCCTTTACAAAAAATGATCGTACAATGACCCCTCAGTAAATTTTCTCACAGAAATTTACACCTACTTCAAATGTGTGTGTGTACTCTGCATATACACACATATTTTATACAATACACTTGTACATCTCAACTCTGCTCCAGCTGCACCAAAACTATGCCCCCCCCCCCCTTGCAAGAAAACGTAAGTGCAGATGAAGTAAATGCATGAACAATCTTGCAGTGTGCCTACTTTTAACACATGCATAACCCTTTGGACACGTAAACCTCTGCCCAATTTTATAAATGCAATTTTCTGCACATAAAACTCACTATACACCTGGATAATACTTTATAAAATTAACCCCTAAGAGCAGAGGTTTTCAACCCAGCACTCAGGGCACACCTAGTCAGTCAGGGTTTTCAGGATATCCCTATCAATGGGGATATCCTGAAAACCACAACTGGCTAGGTGTGTCCTGAGGACTGGGTTTAAAACCTCTGCCTTAGAGAGAGAGAAACAGAGACAGAGAAAGACCAGAGAGAAACATTAACCTGGCTGGGACACAGAATGCTGACAAGTTAGCCCTGGGCAATTTTTTTTTTTTAATTCTGTTTATTAATATCCAACACAATGAAAATGGTATCAAACAAATCCAAGGAAAACAACACAAGTTGGATAGCATTTTTATCTTTAATTCCCCCCTTCTTCCCCCTCCTTCCCCCCCTCTGCCCCCCCCCCCCCCCCAGTACCCCAACTAAACCCTCTCCCTTAACAGTTCAAAATTTTACTTCTGTCCACCGGAGTGAGAGTATCCCAGAATGGTGACCAAGTCTTGCAGAATGTGTCACCTTTCTCAGGGGCTAAGTCTTTGACTCCCCCCCCCCCCCTCCCTGGGCAATTTTAAGTAAGGTACTGCTGCTACTGGTGCAAATTGAGCTCTAGAGGTAGCTGAGGGGGAGAAGCAGCATTCGGCTCACATAGAGGCCCTTATACTACGCTGAAGTATAAGGGGCCCTGCGGTGTTGGCAGCGCATGGATTTGCCGCGAATCAAGGCCCCTTTTACCGCACTGGGGGTTTGTGAATAAAAGGAAATAGCTGTGCAGTAAGTATATACTTGCTGCATGGCTATTTCCTGAGGAAGCCCTTACCGTCTCCCAGGGGCGTAGCCAGACCAGCGGGAGGGGGGTCCAGAGCCTGAGGTGAGGGGGGCACATTTTATCCCCCCCACCACCATTGCCGACCCACCCCCGCCAACAACCCTCTCGACCCCCCCCCCTCCCCGCCGCCTACCTTTGCTAGCGGGGGACCCCAACCCCCACCAGCCGAGGTCCTCTTCTTCTGGCACAAGGCTTCGTTCTGTTACTGCGAGTCTGACGTCCTGCATGTACAGACTCACAGAAACAGAACGAAGCCTTGCGCCGGAAGAAGAGGACCTCGGCTGGTGGGGGTTGGGGTCCCCCGCCAGCAAAGGTAGGCGACAGCGGCGGCAGGAGGGGGATCGAGAGGGTCGTCGGCAGGGGGGTCCAGGGCCAAATCTACACAGCCGTCTCCTATTTAGGAGGTGGTAGGGGCTCCAGTGCTAACCCAGCGATAACCCTTTATGGAAAAAATAAAAAACTTATTTCAGGCATTCCGGAAATGGCATGTGGTGGGGCTGGCACTCTCACCGGTTCCCATGGTGGGCCAGTGCTAGTGCCAGATTGGCATGCGACAAAGCAGCAGTAGCTCTACCATCACTTTCCACTTTGTAAAAGGACCCCATATTCTCAAGTAGGCAGAGAACTCAGGTATTTGATTCTAACAGTGAAATGCACAGCCTGTATTTAAACTGTTGACTGGGAAAGGTGGTTTTAAGAAGAAAAAAGTTTTGGCTTTCTAATGGGACTATGCAGAGAGGCTGGTAAGACGAGATGGATGGGGGGAAGTCCTGTACATAAAGTTAAAATTAAAAGCATACATTTGAAAAAAAAAAAAAAAAAAGGCTGGCTTTTGTGAAGATTTTTCCCGGAGGTATATAAGGAAAGAAAGAGTGATTTATTTTTATTATTGCCTGAGAAACAGAACCACTGACCTAAACAGACCACTGTCAAAGAGGTGTTTTCGTAACCTCACATCCCCCCTTCCCCCCAAAAAGAAATAAATACAGTGGAAAAATCACATCTCTCTCTTCAACGTTGCCTTCATCAGGCAATGAATCAATCGATACACACTGCGCTTCGGGGTCACGTTTCCATCCTAAACTGCAAGATGGCAACACAGCCTGTGGTTGTGCCAACAAAAGAGGATTTTAAAACAAATTTTGCACTATAAACCAGAACACCATTTCTGTAGTTTCCATCTAGCCTCCTGCAGAGCCCGGGACTCACTTTTCCGTAACCCTATGAGCCCGGAGTTTGCCACTAGTTACTGAACTCTAAAGCCAGGCACTAGCCCGGTGCAATCAGAACTAGTGCAACGCAAGGCTGCGTCACCTTCACGACGATAGTGCGAAAATCTAGCGCAAAAAGAGGTAGGAAAGAAAGTCATCTTACCTGTTGCTTCTCAGTTCGGGATGCAAACTAGCACAGAGCAGCAGCAGCAGCTGGCACCGGCCGAAGGCTGGAAAGGAATGTGACAGAAGAGAGCAGGAGGGGCTGTGACTTGGCAGCTCAGCGATCCGTGCAAGAGCAGAGAGTGAGAAGCTACTGAATGATGGGGCGAGCGGAGGGTGGGGGAGGAGGAGAAATGGCAGGAAAAGAGCTTCCCTGAGCTTGGGCCGAGACAGGATCCCCTCTCCTCCCCCCAACAGCTCGTTTACTTGTCCACACCATTTTTGGCACGGTGCATATTATTTTGATCGCTAGTAAGTCGTCTGCCACACTTACAACCGGGGATGGTCGAGTTTCAACCCTCTAGTGGCGGGAGAGTGGTGGGACCTCCCTCTCCCCAGCCCTCGGTCGGATTAAGGCAGGGGAGCCTCTGTCTGGGACGATCCTGGTTACTTCCATTCAGCTGAAAAAGTTGGGAGTCAGCAAACTGTGCACAGGCTCGAACAGATCAGTTTAAAAGATCTTGTTTTGGGTTGTATTTCTTTTCTTTTTTTTTTTCAGGAAGGCTTGGTGCTCACATGGCAAGGACATGACTGGCCTTATGGAAATTATGTGTACCACATGCTCAGTCTGTGGTATGATGAAGGGTTTCACAATGAACCAAAGCTGGAATCTATTACCTCTGCAAGAGTAGATTAAAATAAATAGGAACGTTTAGGCGGTACAGTGTATATATGAAACCCATCACTCACATCTGAGAGAAAAAAAAATGACACTACTAAAAATTGTAGGAACTGCCTTCCATAGTGGGATAAAACTAGAGTTCAAATCCTGTACTGCTGCTTGTGATCTTGGGCAAGGCAGCATTTTCAAAGGTCGTGACTATCACTGGCTGAATCTGAAAAGAAAGCGACAGTGGGAAGGTGGAGAAGGCTTGAGAAAAATCAGGTATGCACGATTATCTTATTTTACAAAACACTTCATTTCTTATACTTGCAATTACATGGAATGCATGACAGAGCTCTGTGTTTTGGCACAGAGTGCCTGCCTCAAGGGTCATGAGATCAGGGGCGTAGCCAGACTTCAAGGTGGGAGGGGGCCAGAGCCCAAAGTGAGGGGCATATTTTGGTCCCCCTCCCTTACACCCCCAATCGCCATGCTGCCCCCCCCCCCATCTACCACCGCTGCTGCTGCTACACATACCTTGGCTGGCGGGGATCCCCAACCCCTGCCAGCTGAAATTGCGCATGCCAGTTGTGAGGGGAAGAGAGAGCAGGGCAGGAAATGCGGCGGTGTCGGAGGCCAGTGCTGGAAAAAACGCTTCAGCTGCGAGGGTTGGGGAACCCCACCAGCCAAACCAGGGGCACAGATCCAGTATTGGGGGGCCCAGGCCCCCATGCCCCCCCATAGCTATGCCACTCTATGAGATATTAATGTATCCAAAACAGTGCTTGAGTATAGCACTAAGATAGCACTTCAATACTTGTGAAATTGGTCTTTAGAAAGACCTTTGTAATGGCCATGCGTCTGCAGTGAACTGCAATGCAAACCACCGCCATTGCAAAGGTCTTTCTAAAGGCCAATTACACAAGTATTGAAGCAATTTCTTAATGCTATACTCAAACCCTGTTTTGGATACATTAATATCTCATGACCCCTGAGGCAGGTACTCTGAGCCGAAACACGGTACCGTGTCGGGCACTGCATGTTATTGCAAGTATAAGAAATAAAGTGTTTTAGTAATTGACAATCACCTGGTTTTTCTCAAGCTTTCTCCACCTTCCCCACTGTCATTTGCTTACTACATTCTATGTGGGATTCCTATCGGTTTTCCTTCTTTCCACTGGCTGAATTTGACCCAGATATTCAAAGGCTGCCTAATCCAGGCACTGGCATTGAATATCCAGGTCATAGGTGGCTACTGGAACTTAGTTGCGTAACGGTGACATTCAGGGCTTGATGCTCAAGGGTCGCTTTTGAAATTACCAATTTGTAAACAGCGACCGATGCTCAAAGGGAATCACATGCAAATGTGAGGCACAGAATTTCTGCAAGCAGCTCGGTAGAGAAAGCACCTAATTCGTGTGCAGAACAGTCTTGGTAAGTGTCCATCTTCTGCGCAGACCCAGGAATCATTTTGTCCTGCTGCTGCATGCTCTGCCGGCCCTCAAAAAACCATTTATGAATTTGAAACAAAAAAGTATTTACTCTGAATTCAATTTGTAAAACTCTATTTAATGAACCGCCATGGAGAACTGAAATGTTACCAGTCCATAGTTAGAAAGATTTAGCATGGCACAGTTTTACTCACAGTGGAGAGTTTGGGCTGAAATGTTATCAGGGTCACACAGGGACAGCTCCAGACCTGTCGGAAAATTTTGTACATTAAAGTTCGGTGCTCCTTTCTGTGCATTGTACAGAATGCTCATTTTAATACTAATGAGCTCATTGTAATACTTTTGCATACGGTTATGGGTAGCTGCTTTGTGCACTGAACCCTCAGAATGACACTCAGGTAAGTACCTGGATGAAGTTATGGCAGCCTGTTTTCCTGTCCTAACTTATTTCAGGCACTTACCCAGTTAGCAAACTATTTCCACAAACTGGGTAAATCCCAGTGCTCTCCTGGCTCCACCCTAGAATTTCAGCAGCATTGTGAGGTTAAGCCTCTCCTGCCTGGTTAAATCATTCTGAATATCTATCCAACAGAGTGTGAGCTCTCTGGGAAGAGAACATAAGAGCACAAGAGTAGCCATACTGGGTCAGACCAATGGTCCATCTAGCCCAGTATCCTGTTTTCCAAACAATGGCCAAGCCTGGTCACAAGTACCTGGCAGAAATCCAAATCGTGTAACACTCTATACTGCAAATCCCAGGGCAAGCAATTGCTTCCCATGTCTATCTCAATAGCAGACTATAGACTTTTCCTCCAGGAATTTGTCCAAACCCTTTTTAAACCCAGATATGCTAACCGCTGTTACCACATCCTCCGGCAAAGAGTTCCAGAGCTTAACTATTCGTTGAGTGAAAAAATATTTCTTCCTATTTGTTTTAAAAGTATTTCCATGCAACTTCCTTGAGTGTCCTTGTACTTGTAGAATGAGTAAAAAATCGTTTTACTTCTATTCATTCTACATCACTCAGAATTTTGTAGACCTCATATCTCCCCTCAATCATCTCTTTTCCAAGCTGAAGAGTCCTAACCTCTTTAGGCCTTCCTCATATGAGAGGAGTTCCATCCCCTTTATCATTTTAGTCGCTTTTGTTTGAACCTTTTCTAATTCCGCTGTATCTTTTTTGAGATACGGTGACCAGAACTGAACACAATACTCAAGGTGTGGACACACCATGGAGCGATACAAAGGCATTATAGTATTTTCAGTCTTATTCACTATCCCCTTCCTAATAATTCCTAGCATCCTGTTTGCTTTTTTGGCCGCCGCCACACACTGAGCACAAGATTTCAGCGTATTATCTACAACAACACCCAGATCTTTTTCTTGAGCTCTGACCCCCAAGGTGGACCCTAGCATCAGGTAACTACGATTCGGATTATTCTTTCCAGTGTGCATCACCTTGCATTTGTCCACCTAGCTGAATGTAGCTTGCCTTGAAATCAGGGGTGAACAAACCAGACTGTACATAGGGCAGTGCCCAAGGGCCCACAGCAGTCAGGGAGCCCATTCTCCCCTAACCAATAAGAACCAGTAATATATGTTGGATGGGTGGATAGGGGCCCATATCACTGTAAGTCCACCCATGCTTGAAGTACTACCTAAAAAGACATGAGCTAAATCTAAATCCCAAGGAAGGATCAGCATAGATGATTTTGAAATCTTGCTTCTCATTTGTCAGCAGCTGTCTCTAACCTCATAGGATATATAAGGTGGCCACATCATAGTGTGTGCTGTAGGGTTTGCTGAATGTCATGTGTGTGTGTTGCAAAGCACAAAACCAATATGCGAAGACATACTGAAATTCTACAACCTGCAATTTATGATTAGGCTTATTCTGAGAACTAGAAAACTAATATATTGTGTTTTCAGAATAAAAACATTAACTTTTAATCTTTGACTATTATTTTTCATTTATCTCAGGTAATAAGGCTGGAGCCTACATTGATGATATCAGGCTACTGGTGACATGTGGACTGTTCACTGGAGGGCACTGATACAGAAGCTTGACTTTTCTCCACTGTTTCATAATTGGTGTTTTTTAAATTTAATTTCCTTTATTAATTAATTTATTTTATTTCTGCCCTTTTTAAGACATTCACCTAAGGCGGTGTACAGACAACTAGACCTAGGTAATAGACAACTGCAACAGAAAATATTTTCAAATAAAAAAGCATATTATGACTTGGAGAGGCATAATCGAACGCGAACGCCTATCTCCATGGGCGTCTATGTCCGAAAATGGGTACGTGAAGAGGTGGGACAGACCGTATTTTTGAAAAAATGGACGTTTTTGAGCTGGGCATTTGTTTTTTTTAGCGATAATGGAAACTAAAAATGCCCAGCTCAAAAACGTCCTAATCCGAGCCATTTGGTCAGGGAGGGGCCAGGATTCGTAGTACACTGGCCCCTCTGATATGCCAGGACACCAACTGGGCACCCTAGAGGTCAGTGGGGTGGACTTCAGAAAAAGCTCCCACATGCATAGCTCCCTTACCACGGGTGCAGAGCCCCCAACCCTCCTCCCCCAAAACCCACTACCCACAAATGTACAACACTACCATAGCTCTTAGGAGTGAAGGGGGCACCTACATGTGGGTACAGTGGGTTTTGGAGGCCTCCCATTTACCAGCACAAGTGTTACAGGTGGGAGGGGGATGGGCCTGGGTCCGCCTGGATGAAGTGCACTGCGGTACCCACTAAAAGTGCTCCAGGGACCTGCATACACACAGGCCTCTAGGACTTGTTGCTGCTATAGAAGCTTGGCACACCAGTTGGCACCTGAATACTAATCTCTCCGAAAACGTCCTTTATTGGAATAAGCACGCTTACTCACAGTTAACTGCAGATCACAGGTTGTACCCCACTGGCAAAGAGTCTCCCTGGTACTGAGATTAACAGTAGGTCAGAGCTGGCAGAATGCTGTACAATGCCCTCTTTCAGCCACATTCAAGGTAAGAACTAAGTTCTGTAACGTGGCTAACACATGAAAGGGATCTAAAACTGGCTTACAAAAATGGCCACTACCTCATGGACTACCGGAAACAAAACAGGGCACACTCTGACCCAGTTAGCAGGGGGAAAAGCACCATGGGAGTAGAGCCTACCAACTACCAACATCGTGAGCATTTGCCACAAGTTAGTGGAATCACGGAGCCCAATACCCTACACCCACCACAATGCATTGCTGATGTGACTCTGCAGTGCGCATAACAGAAGAGGTGTCACACTCACCCAAGAGCCACATCAGAACCAGGGAAAGGCTGTCAGAGGACAGAACACATTCTGCTGTCATGGAGGTGGGTATGGCATTTGAGGCTGGCATAGAGGCTGGGAAAAAAGTTTTTAAAGTGGGGTTTTTTGGTGAAAGGGGGTTAGTGACCACTGGGGGAGTCCGGGGAGGTCATCCCCGATTCCCTCCAGTGGTCATCTGGGCAGTTGGAGCACTTTTTTGGGACTTGTTCGTGAAAAAAAAGGGTCCAAAAAAAGTGACCCAAAATCGTGGTAAAAACGCCTTTTTTTTACTATCAGCTAAAGACGCCCATCTCTCCTCGCTGATACCTATGCCCCAGTCCCGCCTCCGACACGCCCCCGTCAACTTTACTCGTTTCCACGACGGATTGCAGTTGGAAACGCCCAAAATCGGCTTTCAATTATACCGATTTGTTCGCCCACGGGAAAAAGACACCCATCTCCCGATTTAGGTCGCAATATAGGCGTTTTTCTCTTTCGATTATAAGCAGGATAGTATGCTACTTACAATGTTGATTCAATGCAGAATAAAACACCTTAATAGACAACATAAGGTATTAGCAGAGGTGGAACATAGAAACAGATAAGATGGAGTAACTGGAGTTAGATAGTCAATAAGCAGACTAACTTAAAGTTGTACATGACCCCTTTTACCTGCATTTTATAATGAAGGTTGTCATTCATCTCTCACCGTGTCTGCTTCTGCACCTGCCATTCTACTGGGACTTGTGGACCACTTTCCCACTTGTTTTCTATGACTCAGCTAGGACAGGAGTTATGCAGGAAACTTTCTGTAAAACTATTTGCAACAGCTGGACTGCACTCTATACATAGTAACATCATCACATAGTAAATGACAGCAGATAAAGACCTGCATGGTCTATCCAGTCTGCCCAACAGTCACACTCATTATTCAAAGCATTATTGAACCAATGGTCCAACAGTATTATTACAACATTTTACTCACCCTCTCTGTGGGCACGCTCGCCGCTGGTCGCCTCAGCCCATTCCAGCCCTCCCTGATGGATAGATGATGAAATGAGTGAGTCATGAGGCTGTGTACTTCATGTGAAAAAAAGTCATCACCGAGATCCAGTTCAATTAAGAATCTAATCTGTAGTGATGCACCCATAGGAGAGATTTTATAAGGCGTTGGGTTGTAGAATTCATTTTGTATCTAAGTCCTCACCATATGAGTTAACAGGACCTACAATTATTGATTTATCACAACTGGGCACAATGGGCAGCTAGTGCTGTCCAATGAGATCTGTTGGCTGCTGCAGATTCTGCCATCTCCCAGGTGATGTCAAAGATTTGCAGAGCTTCTTTAAATGTTGAGTGGTCTGCCTTTTGGAATGTGGTCTTGCTGTTTTTGGAATGTGCTGTTCAGTGCATTTTTTCTAGTGAAAAAGGTGCCGGTACTCAAATGCCAGGCCACCCTTCAGGGGTGGGGTAATCACTGAGGGACCCACCTCACAATAGCCAGGCCCTCTGCAACCAGTCACAGAATCTATGACAAAGCAGAGTTGGTGTGTAGAGCCTGAGCTTGTTCATTAAAACTTGGTGACCAGGAGAAAGAAAGTTCAGGTCACGTGATAAGATGGCGGCACGTTAGTTTGTGGCTTGTGAGCTCCTGAAAATTGTTTCCCAAACGTTACCTCTTTTTTCAAAAATGCCCCATACCAAGCGGAAGGGATCGGTCAGAGGCGAGACCTCGATGCCTAGACCCCCCGGAGGGCAACAGATGATGGAGAGATATGCCACAATTACATCTACCCCAAAATCCGGGAATAGTCCTGCTGCCTCGTCGGAAGAAGACCCTTGGGGCTTGGGACTCGATGACACCTTGTCTCCCCCTGAACTCGAACCGCCGCCCCAACCCGAAGGACGCCTTCTCCAGCGTGAGACTCTGGGACCGGAAGTGGTGATACAGGGCCCCACGGATTGAGGAGTGGAGGGGGCGAAAACCGACGGAGGGAAGGGAAAGGAATTTTCCCTTCCTGAGCAAAGAGCTCCATTTTCTAGGTCTGGGACGGTGACGCTGGAGAGTATTTGGAATGCTCTCCAGCGTTTGGATACTTCAGTAGCCAATTCCACGAAAGAAATTTCATCACTTGTAAGTAAAGTGGATTTACTTTCTAAAACTATGGAAAATACAAAACAAGAATTTAACTTGCAGGTGTCATACTTAAAACAAGAAATAAAGAATTTACAGGAGTTTAAAGTGACAACAGTTAAAGATAGGACTTTTCTTCATCGAAAATTAGAACAGATTGAAAATTTTCATCGTAGATTAACACTACGGTTTTTGAATTTTCCAAGGTCTTTGGGGGTTAGCCCACTGGATGCATTTAAGAAATATCTATTGGAAGTCATACATTATTCCCCTGAAATGTTTCCACCAATAAACAAGATTTATTATATACAGCCAAAGAAAGTATCTGATGTACAGCTAGATCTAGGGGCTTCCGAAACACCAAAAAACAAGGAAATTGTGAATCTAACTGACTTTCTAGAAACTTCTATGACTGAAGACTCTGAAAGATTGACACTATTAGTGAACTTTGTATTTGAACAAGATTTGGAGGTGGTTAAACGCCTTTACTTTAGAAATGCAAACTCACTTTTCTTAGGAAAAAAAATATGGATGTTCCCAGATGTAACTAAATTAACCCAGGAGAGAAGGAAAGCTTTTCTATCTCTTAGGGCCGAAACCATAGCTCTGGGAGCATCTTTCTATCTTAATTACCCCTGTAAATGTGTGGTTAAATTCCTAGGGATAAAATATGTGTTTTTTCAACCAGAACATCTTAGTGTATTTGTAAAAATAAAGAAATTGGCTACTGGGTAGATTTAGTTCGATGATATTTAGATTGGATAGATGTGTGCTAAGCTATATAATTTGATTTTGTTTGCTTAAAACTTCTCCTGTTGTATTTCCTTCATGTGGCCTCCTAATATTGTGGTCTAAAGAGGACAAAATATTATAATTTCTTCTGGGTAAATTTACCAATGTTTTTATATATTCAGGTCCGCATTACCAGTTCAAGTTTATGTATGACTTGTAAATGTATTGTAAAAGCATTAATAACAAAATAAATAAATAAAATAAAACTTGGTGACCAGGGGTCAATTTTAGCAGACAATAGAAAAGGTGCCGGTACTCAGTACCCCAAGTACCCCCTCAAAAAAAAGCCCTGGTGCTGTTACACAAAACGTGATCACCAAGCTGCATCTTGTGCTCCATCACTATCTTTTCCAACTTGCATGAGCCAACCACTGCAAGATCCCTTCACTGAGAAATTAATCATGATGTGTAATAACTAGTGTTCTCCATAGAGGGCATTAATGAAATACATTTAGAGGTCCTTTTTACTAAGCCGTGGTAAGCACTAGTGCTTCCAATGGCTTACCTCTGGACGCACTCAGGAATCCTGCGGTAATTTTTGGATCTGCGTGCAATCCACGTGCTAAAAAATATTTGTGTCTAGGGGTGGAGAGTGGGCATTTCAGTGCTAATCAGTTAGGGCATCTACATTACCGCATGCTAACTGATTAGCGCAGGATTAGTGCGCAAGTCCTTACTACCTATAAAAGAGATGACTGTAAGTGCTCACACACTAATATTTGTTAATGGCCACATGCCAGTGGCAAAATTAGCACATGAACATTAATTCAAAAATAGAAACTCGTCCCTTTTCCAGCTGTGGTAAAAATGGTCTTTGCGTGTGGGAAAAACCCACGTAAGGGCACGCTAAGGCCACTTTTTACCACGGCGTAGAGGGCCTACATCAGGAGTCTACAAATAAAAACAATGTGTGATAGTAAAATACTGACAAAAACAAGATGTGTAACAGAAAACACATGTAGTATTGAACATTAATAGATGTCTGTTTATGACTTACGTATAGCATTGAAATCTTGAACAAACTAGCTATGAAATGTAAAAACATGAATATGCAACAGAAATATATTTGTACTTGAGAAATCATATATATAGAAAAAAATATAAAAAAAATTAAAAACAATAAGTAAAAAAATAAAAAGTATGTTATTCAGCATTTGTGTTCTCTATCTCTCTAGACCACCATTATCCAGCATCACAATTTCAAGATTCTCATCATTTTTTGTTTAAGCATACAGGTTAGTCCCTTTTCAATTATACTTTTCTGTAACACAAATAAATTTTAAAAATTTTGTTTATTTCTTTCACAATTTTCATTATCATATCCCGTTCTGGAAGTTAGATTCTACATATTTTTAATGTATCTTTTTTAGAATTTTTCAATTTTTTTAATTCAGTTTGCTTATACATATACACATATGGATGGTTACCTTGCACACCATTATTATGTAATGTCATTTTTACATACTTTTTATTTTTTTACTGATTGTTTTTTATTTTTTTATATATTTTTCTATATATATGATTTCTCAAGTACAAATATATTTATGTTGCATATTCATGTTTTTACATTTCATAGCAAGTTTGTTCAAGATTTCAATGCTATATGTATAAACATAGACACCTATTAATGTTCAATACTACATGTGTTTTCTGTTATATATCTTGTTTTTGTCAGTATTTTACTATCACACATTGTTTTTATTTGTAGACTCCTGATATAGGCCCTCTGGCCGAAACACAAAGTTGTGTCGAGTTATTTTATTGGTTAATAAACTTTGTTTCATTTTCACTACTGTTGTGGTCCAGTCTCTGGGAATCCTGGTTTTTATTCCCACTTCACTTTGTTATTGAGTTTCTCCATGGGACTTCTTGAGTGCTCCACGTCTGTGGATTCTCTTTTGGTTTTCTTTTTAAATAAACACTCCCTCCTATTGGTCCTAGTTTGGTCACTGAAATATGTTCCTGGGGCTATGTACTGGGGCTGTTTCCAGAACCTTCTATGCTAGGCAATAAATCCAGTGAGCAGATGTGACCTGACCTGGAAACTGAACCAGGAGCCCTCTGCATGCGTAGTGCATGGTGCTATCCACAGAGCCATTGCATCTGTCCAGTAGGTTCTTTTCATAGAAAGCTACGTGCATAGTTTTCCTTTTGAAATTTTCTTTTATGGGTATATGGGTAAAACATTGCTCCCAGACTTTTTTTTTTAGTTCAATATTCAAATAAAGAGAGCAGTGACTGAGTTAGCCAATACAATCAGAACAATAACAATAATTACCATGCTGGAAATAACAATTAACCATGTCAATTTGATAATGATAGATGTGGTGAACAATAAGCGTAAATAATGACATGATTAAAAAAATAAAAAGTAAACCAAATGGAAAAAAGAAAATAGTGAAAGATAAAACAATGACAATGACAAAAACCCAATGATGGAATTTTCAAACTTTGATTTCTAAATATTGTTCCAGAGATTTCCATAAATATGTTCTCTTATGGACCTTGTTTTTTTTTCTAATGCTTTAAGTTCATATTTAAATACAAGGCATACAGTATGCCACCAAAATTGTTGCATTTTTCCATGATCCTACAATCATTTGAAAAGAAACTAAAAGAAGTAAGTTCAGCGAAGTATTGTGATCATCTTCTAAGTTAAAATCAGGATGAAGTGATCGAAGAATCAAGCATATAAACGGCAAGTGACCGACTCACCTGCAAATGCGCAGTAGAGACTTCCCTCTCTGTCCCACCCTCACATCAAGACGTGATGACGTCAGAGGGCAGAACAGAGAGAGAAACGGAGTCAGAGTCACTGTCGGACGCTGCCGCCTGGAAACGAACATCGCGCGCACCAACCTCCCCCCTCCCCCATCCCCTCTGCCGCTCCCGCCTCCTCTGCATCGGGCCCTGCACTGACCTGACAGCGCCTCTCACCTCTGTGTGGAAGCGCTGCAGGCACCCCCTGCAGGTCAGTGCAGGGGGCCCGCCACGGAGGGGGGAGGGAGCGACGGCGAGGAGGGTAACTGGAAATCTCGCCTGTTTTTACGGGCTTAACGGCTAGTAACAGATAAAAGATACCTGTGGAAATATGATAAGGCACGTGATGGAGTGATTTTAAAATTAGAAGACAATGGATAATGTGACCAAGGTCATGAAGTACTTTAACCATTAATGTGAGCCTCAGTGTTAGTTTAAGTACTAGTAATGTGGGAGTACTGCTTGCCTTGATGTATCTATTGAAGTATACGTGGAAGCGAGTTTTTGTAGCTGGTTTTCCCCACAGAAAAGGAGCTAGTTATTACAGAAAATGAGATAGGTATTTCAATATTCAAAATCTTTTGTATAGTTTTCCAAATATAGAACCAAAAGCCATGTATGATAAGACATTTGTAGAACATATCTTGTAAAGATCCAAATGAAGAGTTACAATGCCAGCAAAGATTATTAACATGTAATTTTGCTTTACATTTCACATTCTGGAATCCATAAAACTGTATGAGCTAAAAAGTACTTAGATTGGAGCAAACTAGCTGACTGTGTTGATCTGGAAATTCTGTTGCCCCCAGACTTTTTATACTCCCATTCCTTTAAAATCTCCAGGAACATTCTTTTAAATGAAGCTTATAGTATGCATGTTGTGAACTGGGTGTACCTTTCAGTTGCAGTGGGGACAGCAATATTCAGATAGCCAGTTTACCTATGTACATCACTATTTACCAAAGTTAAATAGCTTTAAAGACTGTCCTCGTTATGTTCATGATGTGTCTTGAAGGACTTTGTCCTCTTCTTAGAATGAAACATATCAGAAATATGCTCCAATTGTACATCAATGTATCTAACATGCGCCAGCTTCAGGGGGCCTATATCAACCTCTCACCCATGTCCTTACTTCTTTTGTCCTTCCTTTCCACCCAAACAATTAAAATCTTGGCATATGGCCTGCTTAAATATACTTTTTAAATAGTAAATTCTAACTTATAGTAAATTATGAATTGATTCAGAATTGTACTCCTTATCCAACATTATTTGAAATACTACAAACATTCCTCTTCTAAGTCTACATACTCAATCCTTGGTTTTGATCCTTTACTCCAACTGAGAAAAATGAATCAAAGAGTCACAAGTGCTCACTTACTGCAACCAGGATGAAACTGCGGCCTACAAGTGTTCATTGTTTAAGGTAAAAAAGTATCAGATGTTTCATTTTGGAATAACAAGCCTCAATACAAAATGTTTTTTAAGCTGTGCCATTTACACACTCTGGCAAATCCTTTGATCTAAATAAAGGCCATGACTTCTGTAACCTTTCATACTTTTCTTTGGCCTTCATAACTGAACTGAGCACACAATCTTCAGGTATCAGCTGTCATTCAGTTAACAAGCGATTATTTTCAATTAGTCAATGAAACTGAAGCAGCATTCCATTCACATTCAAATGAATCTTGTAGCAGTCAGCCATTTAGTCTGAAATGGTAGGGGCTCAAGAATTTGGAAGTCCTTTTCATACGGAGTTCCCACACGCCACCCTGAAAATCAGCCTCTAGGTCAAATTTCACTGAAAGTATCCCACACTGTAAGCAAAGGCATGTTAGTATATACATATATATTGCATTGTATTAATCAGCTTTAACCAATTATGGTTATGCAACCTGTACAGCCAAGTTTTCGGACAACTCCATTCACCTATATTCTTATGTTTCTGTTTATTACCAGTCTTACTATACCACCATTCGTAAAGACATCATAGTGGTTTACAAGCTTTTACTAAGGCGTGCTAATGATTAGCGTGTGTTAAATGCCATGATTCTGTAAAGATTGTCAAAAATTGTGTGTGTAAATTTAGGCATGTTCCTGATTTGCACACACAATTTAATTGAATAACAAGCCAATTAGTACCAATAATTTATTCACATTTATTTACAAAAATTGTATATTCTGCATGATATAAACATTGCTCAGCGGATAACATAATAAAACATTCACAATGAAACAAGTCAAAACATACAACATACAAGAACCTACTCAACAATACATCAATCAAGCTTTTTAACAAACAATTATTGGCACTAATTAGATTTAATTGGGACCAACATACTTAAAGTTTGGTGCAGGATCCATGCCTACAATTTGTGTATGTTCCAAAAATGGGGGCATTAAAAAGGGAGGGGTCATGGGCATTTCAGAGTAGACCGTGGCATGGCTTCCAGTAAGAGAAAAATCCCAAAGGGTTTCCTCTTCACCTGACTGGCAGCTAAGAAACTCTGCAGCTGTTACTCAAGCTGTTTTTTTTCTTATTTGCCTTCAAAGATTCAGATTGCAGAAACTCAAGCTTTGCCTATTTTGTCAGGTGGTGCTCAGGAAGTTATTTTAAAGGATATTTGTGATTTAAATTATCATATGGTGGTGATGCTCAAGTCCATCATTTCTCAGTCTGTGACATTTTCTAAACAAGTAGTAGACAAATTTGTAAATGTTGATGCTAATATTGCCTTATCAGATAAATGAGTTTCAGGTGTGGAAGCTCAGGTTACTACACTCTAAGCTGCTTCTGTCATAACTATAAAAGATATGTTATTCATTTGAAATTGGAAATGACAGAAAATTCAAGGAAGGTTTGTAACCTATGTTTTCTCAATTTTCCTTCTATTTATTTGTTATCCCCTGAAATCCTCCTGAGGAAATACCTTAAGGAGGTTCTGGGGTTGCCTAATTCTGAAACTCTTCCATTAGGCTATTACTTGCCAAATAATAAGAAACTCTAGTTGGTCCAACACAAGGTTGATCAATTGATTTCACATGAGGTGGATTTGACTGCACTTTTCGAGGATTCTCAAGAGAATATTAAAACTAGATCTACTCTACTGGTCACATTCACCAATGAAAGTGATGTCGTTGATTATAAAATGTTTCTTTCAGAAAAAAAGATGTGAGTTTTGTGGTGCAAAGGTAAATGTTTTTCCTGATGTCTCTAGGGCCACTCAACTCAGAAGAAAAGCTTTTTTGCTCTGAAAATTAGTTTTGGCCATTGGGGCAACTTTTTACCTTAAATATCCATGTAAATGTCTTATTACTTTTCAGGGAAAGGTTTTATTTTTGGGGAATCTTTTCAATTAGAAAATTTTCTTAAAGGACACGAAATGATTAACTTGTTATTGGGAGTCATTAGAATTATAGTTCCAATGAATATGGTTTTATAACCTTGTTTTCAGATGTATACGTTTCTTGACAATTGGTGTTTTCTTCTCTGTAGATGTGGGCTAGATAGCTGGTACTGTGCAATTTGCACTGGATTGTTTTTCCTTTTCAATGTATGTGTATTGAATTGCCATTGTTGAATTTTCTGTTGAACGTAAAATTTTGAAAATCAAATTTTAAAAAAAGGGAAGGCAGAACCAACATAGAACAAAAGTTGTATGTCAACAGCAAACAGAGATGGGCTAACCCATAGTGAGTGGATTAGGGTAGTAAGAGGGCTAAATTAAAAAGACCTGGGTTAACACTAAGCTCTGCAGGACACCACCTGGGAGAGGATGCAGCGAAGATAAAATGGAAGTAGCAAGGACTCTAAATAAGCAATCCCGTAGAAGTGAAGCAAACCACCTCAGAAGGGTACCTCCTACTCCAAAGTCTAAAACCCAAGCCAGGAGAATCTGGTGGTTAACCAAATCAAATGCGGTAGGTAGATCCAAAAAACCCCATAATGGCATATCTGCCTGCATCAAAATCTGCCTGCATTTTTCAATCATCTTTATTTGGTTCACTACAAATTACAAAACAAAATAGGCACAACAGTGTACAACCAATACAGTACCAGGCTTCTTCCCACCCTAACACCCCCACCCCTCCCCCAGATGCTACATATCCCAAAAGCTATGGTCCATATCACAAGAGCTATGGTATACTCCATCAGTTCTCTAAGGGCCTTGTTTACTAAGGTGCACTAGCATTTTTAGAGCATGCTAAAAATTAGCGTGCCAACCGTGTAGATGGCCATAGGAATATTATGGGTTGTGGCTTAGTAAACAGGGTCCTAAATCAATGATCTAACAAGCGTCTAAAAGCCAGTGGTGTGAGATATGACCATAACGGTTCCCAAATACACTGAAAAGCCTTCCAGAAGTAGAGTCCAAGTCCAGAAAGGCACAGCGTTCCATGGCAGGCTGGTGAATCATCAATGAGCACCACTGTGCCAGAGTAGGCCAGTCTGAAGCCAGTACTGTAAAATATATTCTTAACCAACAGATAGAGCATTTAACAAAACCCACAAAACTTTTAGGAGCTGGGCGGGTACAGGAAACATGATCAATAAGCAAATGAGCCATTGGTCTCCATCTCCAGTTCCACAGACTAGAAACATGTGTCATCACAGCACCCCAGAAAGTGAAAACTCTAGTACAGGACCAAAACATATGCCCAAGGGTGGCCTGCAGCTGAAAAACATTTCAAGCAAATATCATAAGGTCACATTGTAGCTAGAAAAGCTCTATGGGGGGATACATACAAGCATAAACATATATTGTAGCTCCCAATGCAAAACATTGTTAGTACAGGCCTTCCTAGTCATCAAACTGCACTTAAATTGTTCTACAGAGAGCGTGATCCCCAAGTCCTCATTCCATTTATGCACATATTGTTCATAATCCAGATCCTATAACTGATCCTGAAGATGTTTATGATAACACTTTAAGGAGATGGTGTGTTGTGCATCCAGCCAATACAACTCAGTATACAATTCATGAATGGACACCGAAAGCACCTCTGTTGGTAGTGAGGTGACATGGAGGGGCATTTTCGAACAGGGACGCCCATCTCTAAGGGCGTCCATCTCTGAGGATGTCCCCGTGAAGGGGCGGGGCATCCCATATTATTGAAACAAGATGGGTGTCCATCTTTTGTTTCGATAATACAGACGGGGACGCCCAAATCTCAACATTTAGGTCGAACTAAGAGATGGTTGATCTAAATGTTGAGATGGTCGACCGGTTTTCGGCCATAATGGAAACCGAGGACGCCCATCTCAAAAATGACTAAATCCAAGCCCTTTGGTCGTGGGAGGAGCCAGCATTCGTAGTGCACTGGTCCCCTTCACATGCCCTAGGGGGCACTGCAGTGGACTTCATAAATTGCTCCCATGGTGCATAGCTCCCTTACCTTGGTGCTGAGCCCCCCAAAACCCACTATCCAGAACTGTACAACACTACCATAGCCCTTAAAGGGTAAAGGGGGGCACCTAGAAGGGAATCGGGGATCACCTCCCCTTACTCCCCCGGTGGTCATCTGGTCAATTTGGGCACCTTTTCGAGGCTTGGTCATGAAAATAATTGGATCAAGTCGGCCAAATGCTCATCAGGGACGCCCTTCTTTTTTTCCATTATTGGCAAAGGACGCCCATCTCTTAACCACGCCCCGTCCCACCTTCGGTACACTGCCGACACGCCCCCGTGAACTTTGGTCATCCCCATGACGGAAAGCAGTTGAGGACGCCCAAAATCGGCTTTCGATTATGCCGATTTGGGCGACCTTGAGAGAAGGATGCCCATCTCCCGATTTGTGTTGGAAGATGGGCGTCCTTCTCTTTTGATTATGCCGCTGATAATGTCACAACTGGTGGTACTGAAAGACAGCAGTGCCCCCCAATCCAAATTCTGCCTACAAGTCACCAAAAGTTTTAATCTGATCAGAATCTTGTACTACATGCAGAAGGTAATGATTGTACACAACAGGGACTCAAAGTATAATGCAAACAGAATAGGGACCATGGGCACCCCTGATGAGTACCCCGCTCGATAGGAAACACATCAGACTGGACACCATTCATCAAAATTGCTGCTATTCGAGAAGCATATAACAAACAAACTGCATGGAGAACCAACCAACAATCCCCACAGACTGCAAAATGTTAAACAAATATGTCCAATTAACTTTATCAAAAGCATTCTTCACATCTAATCCCACCAACATACCCAGTACCCCCTCCATTTGAGCACGGGACATCACCAAAAGCACCTTTTGAACATAGACCACTGAGTACCAGCCCATTATAAACCCAACCTGATGGTTCCCCATCACTGATGGCAAACTGCGTCACAGATGAGTAGCTAGAATATGTGCCAAAATCTTAATATCTACGCTGATGAGATAAATAGGCTGATAAGATTCATAGTATATGCTTTGTTTACTCGGTTTAGGAATCAAAGATATACTCATTAGCATATTCAGAAAACTTTCCTTTCTCAAGGCTGTTCTCATAATATGCCTATAAAGGCCTCAACAACGAAGTGGACAACATCTTTAAAAACTCTAAGGAAAACCCGTCCGTGCCAGAAGCCATATTATTCTTAAATTGTTTAATACACAGCTGAATTTCCTTCACTTGCAAAGGCTCATTCAAGCAAGCCCTCTGGTCAGGAGATAACCCAGGATTGCCGGAGTCCTCTGAGTAATCACGAATCTGTGGAAACAAATTATCATCCGGTGCTGCATAAAAGTTCTTAAAGTTACAATAAAACTGCAAGGCAATGTCGCATGGTTGGTAAAGACATGCCCCAAAGCATCAAGCAAACTAGAAATATAACAGGTGTCCTGACAGTGTTTAGTGACCTGAGCCACTATCCTTCCTTGGATGATTCCCAAATTGGTGATAATGAAATTTCCGATACAGTAACATATTTCGTGATCGCTCATAGATAAGAGAATCGAGTGCAGTCTGCGTAGCCAAAAAGGCCTCACAAGCTGCTTGTATGGGGTGCCGAACACACTCCCGCTTAGCCAGCGCTCACTTCTTCTCAAGATGCACAATACCCTGGGCAATTTGGCATTTGCAAGGGGCCATATGAGCAATGACATCTCCCCTAAGGACAGCCTTAGCAGTGTCCTAAAACAAGTGAGGTTCCTGCAAGTGCTTCCCATTAAAAGCAAGAAAATGCTGCCATCTCTGAGAGAAATACGCAACATCACCCTGTAGATAAGCAGGAAACCACCAGGTACCAGGTGTTTTACAGGGTCCCCCCACTTCCATCTGCATCCGGATGAAAGAGTGGTCTAACACCTCCTGCGGTCCAAATTTGGGATGTTGGACTCCAGAGAACACAGACTGTGATATAAGTATGTAGTCAATGCGTGACCACGTGCCATGCACTCTGGAGAGCTAGGTGTAATCTCTCTCGCCCGGATGCAGCAGTCTCCAAGGATCAACCAATCCCAGGGCTGTACACAAATAACAAACCCCACGAACAGTGATACACTCCTCAGGGGACGCCTCCCACCTGTTCTTAACTTGCTCTTAGTTTGACCTATGTACAGGAGGTCACATGGGCATCATATCATATATCACCCTATTGGTGTTGCAAGTGGTGGCACTGTAAATCTGAACAGTTTTATTACCCTGAGGCCACCAAAAGTTAAAAACACGGTTAGCTGAACATAAACATTGTTTAAAAGCGAGAAAATTAGAAGCACCCATGGATAAGGGGCATAAATTTACAGACTTAAATTGTATGGGGATTGATCCTATACCAAATAACAGTTGAAGAGGTGATATTTCCAAAATATTACGACAGCGTGAGCAACATTGGATTTATCAGTTGCAAATTGTGGCCCCTACAGGAATGAACAGACCTAAAATGAGGTCAGGTTCCTTTAAATTTCCTCTTTGTTTTATTGGAGACTAGTAAATTCAGTGTCTTATATCCCCTAAAAGCCCTAAAAGCTATTGATGAAATAACTAACTTCCGCAAATCATTGAAGACACATCTCTTCAACAAGGCCTACAAAGAGAACCCATAGCCTTACAAAACTACCTCACTAATCCACCCAGTTATTAAAGCCCACCTTCTATCCTACCTAACACCTCCCTTCTCTCTTCCCTTACCTAATCTTTGTACAATACTAATTGTATCTGATAACATGGAATGATTATGTCATAACCAATCTCTGTAAGCCACATTGAGCCTGCAAATAGGTGGGAAAATGTGGGATACAAATGCAATAAATATCACCATCTTGAATCTGTAATGTTGTTGTGAAGTTTCCAATCATAGCAATGGGTGAGAATATTCTTGCAAAATTTTGTTATGGTATGCAGCTCGGAGATCATCTACATTCTGTAGCTATATATTGCAAAACAGCTGCTAATCTGCCAATTTCTTGTGGGCTAGTACATTGACCAAAAAATTCTCCTCTTATCTCAGACTCTTTGGCATTGATTAAGAAGAAGGCAAATCCCAAGCTTAGAGTTTTAAGACCCTTTATGCTCCAAAGACCAGTGTTTCCAGAGAAAAAGGATTTCACAGGGTACCCTGTCAAAATAAACATCTCTAATTTTAATAATGTATCCTTATTTCATCATTGAAAATTAGATTTCGCAACAACTGTCAAACACAATAAACCACTCAATCTATCAGTTAAATATGGCTGATTCATGACTTTAGTTTCATGAAAGCAAAACCACATATCTGTTTTACCATACACACAAATGACGCACTGTACAAGGCAACATAAATGCATCTTGTACAGGGTGTTCCTTTCTCATACAAATGCCTAGTACTGTTTAGCTGGCATTAAAATACAAGGGATTAAATCAACTTTGACTTATAAGATAACTTCCTACCACGTGCTTATGGGACTTCTAATAGCAGGATATGTCTACAAATAGTTATGAATGTTGATTAACCACAGTTATAAGAGTTTGCATCAAAAATGTCCAATTGAGATTCAAAATTCAAATTACAATTTTAAAATCTTATGCATGAATTTTAAGTTGTTATTATATCCACAACATGTGGAAACAGATGTTATTCTAAATGATGTATGTACAAGCATACCTCCTGATCAAAGAAGGGCCTACGGTATCTGTTTCCTTTCTACAATCCTTACCTATATATATCTATTATCATAACAGGTTTAGCCATAAACACTATATCTGTCTTCATTAGGTATTAGCCGAAGAGCAATCGAAGAGAGGGTTCAAAAGTACACAAAGTCAAACGGCAAAATGAAGCAGAAAAGGGCCTCAAGAACTGGAACAATGGTACAATCTTTAATAAGACAGGACCCGGCACGGGCCGTGTTTCAGCGCCCAAATGCGCCTGACTCAGGGGTCAAACTGAAATCAATCTTCACAAGTTTTAAAGCTGACTGTACCAGAATCCGTGTATTCACTTTCAACGTTCCTTAACAGAACCGCCAAAAAAGAAAGTGAATACACGGATTCTGGTACAGTCGGCTTTAAAACTTGTGAAGACTGACTTCAGTTTGACCCCTGAGGCAGGCGCATTTGGGCGCCGAAACACGGCCCGTGTCAGGTCCTATCTTATTAAAGATTGTACCATTGTTCCAGTTCTTGAGGCCCTTTTCTGCTTCTTTTTGCTGTTCATTAGGTATTACACAGATTCCTTCACTATACATATATGTCATTACCTATGGTCTTTACACATAGTTTTTCCCTAAAATAAAAGGGTTTTTTTTCTGGTGTTATATTAGGCCACATATATATGTAGTTGGCATTAGGTTGTAGAAAGGTTTAATTTATTTTTTTATCACATTTGAGTGTTTTCATATCATAATGCATATATGCCCATTGGTACCAACACTTGCTTCCAGCATTTATATTCATACCAGTGGTGTAGCCACAGGTGGGCCTGGGTGGGCCGGGGCACACCCACTTAGGGCTCAGGCCCACCCAACAGTACCACACGTTTAGTGGTAGCTGGTGGGATCCCAAGCTCGGCCAGCTGAAGACGTCCTCCTGATGGTAACGAAAACGCTACTCTCCATGATACCGGCACCTGCGTATGTTCAGTTTTCAATGCATGCCTGCTACAGACTGCCAAGGTGGAAAGAAGCATTTTCCACCAGCTGAGATATTTTTTGGGTGGTGGTTGGGGGAGGGGGAGAACTAGTGCCCACCCAGTTCTTCCCTATGCACACCCAAAATCTGTTGTCTGGCTACGCCCCTGATTCATACTTACATAATTTCACACTGATTGTGTTATTTCACATACAATGTTTATTTATTTTTATTTATTTAGATTTTTGCTCACACCTTTTTCAGTAGTAGCTCAAGGTGAGTTACATTCAGGTACTCTGGATATTTCTCTATCCCAAGAGGGCTCACAATCTAAGTTTGTACCTGAGGCAATGGAGCGTTAAGTGACTTGCCCAAGATCACAAGGAGCAGCAGTGGGATTTGAACCGGCCACCTCTGGATTGCAAGACCAATGTTATATGTTTAAGTAACAAACAAAGTAGACTTGTATCAATTACTGTTTCTTCCTAAACTCTTGTATACAAATATCTCTATCTTTACAGGTGGATATGAGGTCTCATAAATCACAGGGATGCGTTGCTGAATAGTATTTCTAGAATATATATCAAATCCCTTTCTTGTGATTGTAGATAATCATAGACCTCCACAACCTCTTCCTGCCTGAAATGTGGATTTAAACGTCCTTCTTACTTTTTTTTACTATTTTAAAATTTCTTTCAGTTTTGCTTATCATTTATTTCTTAGCAATTGTTGTTTATAAAGCAATTAACAATTCAGTCAGCTTTCATCTACTATTGTTCCACTTTTCTTTACAAGCTCAGCTTGTTCCCACAGCACAACAGCAGAGAGACAATTTCAAATGTTCCCCTGCTCAAGTCCCCTGAGAAAGTGATAGTGAAACAAGCGCTTGTCCGGACCAGCTGAGCTTGTAAAGATAAGTGGAACAATAGCAGATGAAAGCTGACTGAATTGTTAGTTGCTTTACAAACAACAATTGCTAAGAACTAAATGATAAGCAAAACTGAAAGAAATTTTTAAAAAGTAAAAAAAAGTAAGAAGGACATTTAAATCCACATTTCAGGCAGGAGGAGGTTGTGGAGGTCTATGATTATCTACAATCACAAGAAAGGGATTTGATATATATTCTAGAAATGTTATTCAGCAACACATCCCTGTGATTTATGAGACCTCTTATCCTCCTGTAAACATAGAAATATTTGTATACAAGCGTTTAGGCAGAAACAGTTAATTGATACAAGTCTACTTTGTTTGATGCAGATTTTGGATATTGTGTAGACGAACACACCTTTTAAGTATGCTTGGCGAGTATATTATTGTTGTATGATATGATAAAGATAAGGTTTTTTCCATGTTTGTGGTTTTACTTATAGTACATATACACCTAGTATAGCGCAGTTTATCCATATCTTATAAGTTAAACTAAGTATCATTATTTTGTGCATCACATTTATTTTATTTGCATTGCTATAATACAAATTACGTTAAGTTCCTATATTGAATAATGTTCACTGTCATTCTAGTGCAAATAAACTCTGTAGGTTTTTCCTACACTTATATAGTACTAGTAAAAAAGCCCCGTTTCTGATGCAAATGAAACGGGGGCTAGCAAGGTTTTCTTCTGTGTGCATGTGGGAGTGTGTGTGTTCCTGCCCTCTCTCCCCTCCCCCCTCTGAGTCCTTCATTGTTACAGAGAGAGCGATTTGATTTCCTGCTTTGCTGTTTTCCTTCACTGTTTGTGTTAGAGAGAGAGCGAGGGCGGGGCAGACACTCATGGGGAAACCGGATAGCTCTCCCTCTTCACACTTCCGGTTGGAGGCTTCATAGAACGTTGGTGTTGCCTTTTATATATAGAGATTGTTAATAGTTTTGCTTGTAAAACTGTTGATGTTGTATTGCACCTACATTGATTTATGCTCAACATTATCTGTTGCCTGTGCTTATTGCAATGTATTTCATGCAGTATACCTTTTCTTCATGAACTATGAATTGCATGCATCATCAGAGACTTATGACTGTTACCGTTCCTCTGGCATGGATTTTTAACCCATTAAAAGAGGTGTGATATGTGCCACCTTCAGCTTTTGTTACTGCATTATTTATTGCCCAGCATGTTAAAGACTGCATTCTATGGACTGAGTTACTTTTGGACTGTCTGCGCAGCTATACACCACCTGCAGCCCATGCTGTGGACATTCAAGGTCACTAAAATGGTACATCAAACACTACCTTCAATGCAGTGATCCATCACTCATCTGTTGCAAAGCTTTGCTATAAAGTGACTTTTCTTTCATGAACTCACAAGCCATTTAACTTTTATGGACATTTGCTTAGGCATTTCAAAGTCACTTAACCACATTTCCTGATGAACATTATTATCTGCAATTCAATATGTCTGTTCATTGCATAATCATGCATTCCAGTATTGTATCTTTCCATACTTATAGGCTTGGTCTTATTTTAAGTTCATGTTTTAAGCTCGATTACAATGTTGTCTGTTACTCTTAGATGTGTGTTTATGCGTCAATGCAAGAATGTCATCTAAAACGCTTGATGAAACATGGTAACAACATTCATTGTGATGAAGTAACCTATCGCTCACTTAGGGGCCCTTTTACTAAGCCACGTAGGCGCCTATGCCTGCCCAACGCACGCCAAATTGGAGTTAACCACCCGGTTACCACGTGGCCCTTGCAGTAAATTCAATTTTGGCGCGCGTCCGAAAAAATATTTTTCAGACGCGCGTAGACCATTACCGCCCGGTTACCAAGTGAGACCCTACCACAAGGTCAATGGCTTGCGGTAAGGTCTCAGACCCAAAATGGCTGCACGGCAATTTTCATTTTGCAGCACGTCCGTTTTTGGCAAAAAATTTTAAAAGGCATTTTTTTGTAAGTGCACTGAAAAACAATTCTGCGCGCGCCCAAAACACGCGACTACACTACCACAGGCCATTTTTCAGCACACCTTAGTAAAAGGACCCCTTAACTAGCATTTCAAGCTGTCCAGCTACTCCTTAGAGCAGAATACATGAAAGGAGGGGAATGTAGGAACAATGCAAGCACTATCATGAGCACTATGCCCAGCTGTCCATTAGGTTTTAATTTGCTGTTTTCAAGTTTTCCTCTTTGTATTTATGTTTATGCGTGCACATTTTACTATTGTTATGCTGTCAACAAAATTGTAAATTTGATGTTAAACTGTACCTACTGTACACCGCTTTGGGTGAATCTCTTCATAAATGTGGTTAATAAATCCCAATAAATAAATATTCTTGTTGTACACCACCATGGGCGGATTTCTTCAAAAAGACAGTAAATAAATACTAATAAATAAATAACATAAATAAGGCTTTAACATGCACATTAAAGTGATCTGGAAGACATTAAAATGAGCTTTCTGAAATTTCATATGCCCAACCATATAGATAATCATCACGTGAGTTTTTAGTGTGTGTAAAGTGAATGGCGTGATACATTATTTACCAGTAATTACTAATGACCTGAAATTTAACACCTGCTGATTCAAACTGAAAAACCGCTAGCTCACTTGATCTCCCCAGTGTAAAATATAAAGTTTTCATAAGGCTCCATCAGGACAGAGAAGAGAAGGAGGGAGAAAATAATACAGAGAACGAGGTGACATTGAAGACTAAAGCTGTCAACTGGCTCTACATTTTCAGAAGAGGCTAATCTAATCCTGGATTTTATCCCACTGCATACATGAGACTGTACTGTTGCTTTCTTAAGGGAACACAGAAGGGGATTAAAGTCCCTGCATGCAACAGAGTAAACCCAGGACAGGATCAACCTGTCCTGATAAATGGAGCCAGTTGGCAATCCTAGAAAACACATGTCAATAAGCACCTAAAAATGAAATCTTCCTTTATTTACATAAAGTAAATGTATTTCTGAAAAACAGGATGCCAGAGGACAAAGGACTTTGTTGTCACTGATATTGCTAGTACTGCCAAAGGCCACTAAAAACATTCAAAAGTTGAACACCAAAAGCTTCTGTGAGCTCACCAATTATGTTGGTTTGAGTGCAGAGCTCTTTCCTATTAGCTCTGAAGCACAAGCCCTGTGGGGTCTAGCCACTGCAATGCCTACACTAAAGAATGGTCTTAGAGAGGGGAATGATCAGATAGCAGTGCTCTTCTGAGTAAAGGCAGTGAAATTTCTCCCTGAGTTACCCTCTTCTTTTCTACATTCTCTCCCCATTACCTTTCACACCACTATTTGAAGACATTTATTACTACCAAAGACAGACGGAATAAACAACAAGAAAGAAAGATGGCTCACGTCTAGCAGCTCTCCTGCTTCTTCCATCAGCAATGACAATCACCATCTGCCAGGCTCACTAGTGTGCCCTTTCAAAGCAAGCAGGTGGAGCCAAGGGAAGAGAATACACAGACACATAATAAATGATGGCAGATAAAGGCTATATGGCCCATCCAGTCTGCTCATTCATATCATCCACTACCTCTTCCTCCCAAAGTCCTATGATTTCTTTAATTCAGATACAGTCCTCGTCTCCACTACCTCCACTGGGAGATCATTCCAAGCATCCACCACCATTTCCGTAAAGAAGTGTTTCCTTAGATTACTATTAAGTCTATTCCCTTATAACTTCATCTTATGCCCTCTCATTCCACAGTTTCCTTTCAGCTGAAAGAGACCTGCCTCCGGTGGATTTATGTCATGGAGATATTTAAATGTCTCAATCATATCTCTTCTCTTGTCTTTCTTCTAAAATATACATATTGAGGTCTATGAGTCTGTATCTATATGCTTTATGATAAAGGCTAATGACCATTTTAGTAGCCACCCTCTGGATCAACTCCACCCTGGCTATATCTTTTTGAAGGTTTGGTCTCCAGAACTGTACATGGTACTCTAAATGTGGCCTCCCCAGAGACTTACACAGAGGCATTATCACCTCTTTTCCCTGCTGGCCACTCCTCTTCCTATGCACCCAAGCAGTTTGGCTGTTACCCTTTCTACCTGTTTGGCCACCTTAAGAACATCAGAAACAATCACCCCCGAGTCTCACTTTTCTTTAGAGCAAAAAGAAATACTGACCATGCTCGGTTTTCTGTGATTTTGCTAGTTAGTTTCCCATCAGTAAGCAATTTGGTCATGCTACTTAGCCAATGTATTTTGAGGTCTCTGGGCACAATAAAATTTCAGAAACATTTTTACTTCGCTCATCTTAAACTTATTAAGTGGTATTTTAAACTGCATTTAATTTTTTTTAGTACCTTAACATTTTAAGGGGCATGTTTGCTAAGGTGTGTTAGCGTTTTTAATGTGCCTTTAAAGTTACAGCATGTTAAACGCTAACACGCTTATACATTTCTATGGAAGCATTTGCATTTAACGTGCATTAACCATTAACGCGCATTAATAACGCTAGCACGGCTATAGTGCACCACAGTAAACATAGGCGTTAGTGTGTTATTGCATAGGCCAATATGTTTATTCTAATTCACCTCTGAATTTAAAAACTATAAAATATGTCCGATTAAAATTGATATATCCATGTTTCAACTTGGATTCACATATTTGTTCAGGACATTATGATAGTCTTGGGTAAATTATCCTAGTCTAGCCTTCTACTAGGGACTAGGCATCAATCTTGTCCTGTGAAGCATTCATGTTCAAAATCTGGAAGTCAAACCTAGCTCTGGAGTGAATAAATCAGTCATACCCAGGAGACATTCCAAGCATCAGTTCCTCAAAGTATGGGAGTAGAGTTTACGTTTATTTCAGATCCCTGATGCAGGCACTTGGTCACCGAAACACGGCCCGTGTCGGGTCTTTCCAATAAAGAACTCTTCATTGTCTTGTTTCTGGAGGTCAATGTGTGCTTTTGTTTTTTATATTTTAGAGTGTGCAAGTTAAAAAGGGCGTGGCATAGGCAAGTCAGGGGCATTCCCAGAAATTAGACATGATGTTATAGAATAGATTCATTTACATGCTTAACTGCCATTAGCTGCACATCCAGCATTTACACCAGGTTTCAACAAGCGTAAGTGCCGCTCCCAAAGTTAGGTGTGAGATCCACGCTAAGCTAGCATTCCGTACGTCTAGTAGCACTATAGAAATGATAAGTAGTAGTAGTAGTAGTAAAGTATACTCCGCACAGAACGGCCTTGCAGAATACCAGTTTAGCATTGATATTCCCAGTGCCTAGCTTTGGGCACCAGTTATAGCATTCCCCCCACCACCCTTTGTGGAAAGCATTTCTGGTAACTGTGACTGCAAACTGGCTTCAAAACACTTTCGGAAGTCAAAGCCCTACTATTTTTAAACAAACAACTGAAAAAACTCTAGCAATCAGTACAACTTTATTCTGAGATATATAAAAGAAAACCTCATGGGACTCCAAAAAAGCAAAAACCATTTCAGGTCGGTGCTCTTGTCTTTGAATGTTACTATTTTCACTAGCTTATCAGTGGGTGTAATCGACTGGGGGATTTATGTGGTCTGAAGCTGCTGTGTCATGTCCTGGAGTGAACAGAGGCAGAGATATGAACACACAGGTTTAACGAAGAATTAAGGCCTCAATTAAGAAATCAAGTACGCTAGCGTTTAACTATAGAAAAGGTGATTACGACAAAATGAGAAAAATGGTGAAAAAAAGACTGAAAGGAGCAGCTCGCAGAGTAAAAAACTTGCATCAGGCGTGGATGCTGTTTAAAAACACCATCCTGGAGGTTCAGGACAAATATATTCCACGTATTAGAAAAAAGGGAAAAAAGACTAAACGTCAGCCGGCGTGGCTAAACAGTAAGATAAAGGAAATCATTAGAGCCAAAAAACAATCCTTCAGAAAGTGGAGAAGAGAACCAACTGAAAGTAACAGGATAGATCATAAGGAATGCCAAGCCAAATGCAAAGCGGAGATAAGGAGGGCAAAAAAGGACTTTGAGAAGAAATTAGCGTTGGAAGCAAAAATACATAGTAAAATTTTTTTTAGATACATTAAAAGCAGGAAACCGGCCAAAGAGTCGGTTGGGCCGCTGGACGAAAATGGTGTTAAAGGGGCGATCAAGGAGGACAAAGCCGTAGCGGAGAAATTAAATGAATTCTTTGCTTCGGTCTTCACCGAGGAGGATTTGGGGGGGACACCGATGCCGGAAAGAATATTTGAAGCGGGGGAGTCGGAGAAACTAAACAAATTCTCTGTAACCTTGGAGGATGTAATGGGTCAGTTCAGCAAGCTGAAGAGTAGTAAATCACCGGGACCTGATGGTATTCATCCCAGAGTATTAATAGAACTAAAAAATGAACTTGCGGAGCTACTGTTAGAAATATGCAATCTGTCCCTAAAATCGAGTGTAGTACCGGAAGACTGGAGGGTAGCCAATGTTACTCCGATTTTTAAGAAGGGTTCCAGAGGAGATCCGGGAAATTATAGACCGGTGAGTCTGACGTCGGTGCCGGGCAAGATGGTGGAGGCTATTATTAAGAATAAAATTGCAGAGCATATACAAAAACATGGACTGATGAGACAAAGTCAGCACGGATTTAGTGAAGGGAAGTCTTGCCTCACCAATCTAATGCATTTTTTTGAGGGGGTAAGCAAACATGTGGACAATGGGGAGCCGGTTGATATTGTATATCTGGATTTTCAGAAGGCGTTTGACAAAGTGCCGCACGAAAGACTCCTGAAGAAATTGCAGAGTCATGGAATCGGAGGTAGGGTATTATTATGGATTAAGAACTGGTTGAAAGATAGGAAGCAGAGAGTAGGATTGCGTGGCCAGTATTCTCAGTGGAGGAGGGTAGTTAGTGGGGTCCCGCAGGGGTCTGTGCTGGGTCCGTTGCTTTTTAATGTATTTATAAATGACCTAGAGATGGGAATAACTAGTGAGGTAATTAAATTCGCCGATGACACAAAATTATTCAGGGTCGTCAAGTCGCAGGAGGAATGTGAACGATTACAGGAGGACCTTGCGAGACTGGGAGAATGGGCGTGCAAGTGGCAGATGAAGTTCAATGTTGACAAGTGCAAAGTGATGCATGTGGGTAAGAGGAACCCGAATTATAGCTACGTCTTGCAAGGTTCCGCGTTAGGAGTTACGGATCAAGAAAGGGATCTGGGTGTCGTCGTCGATGATACGCTGAAACCTTCTGCTCAGTGTGCTGCTGCGGCTAGGAAAGCGAATAGAATGTTGGGTGTTATTAGGAAGGGTATGGAGTCCAGGTGTGCGGATGTTATAATGCCGTTGTATCGCTCCATGGTGCGACCGCACCTGGAGTATTGTGTTCAGTACTGGTCTCCGTATCTCAAAAAAGATATAGTAGAATTGGAAAAGGTACAGCGAAGGGCGACGAAAATGATAGTGGGGATGGGACGACTTTCCTATGAAGAGAGGCTGAGAAGGCTAGGGCTTTTCAGCTTGGAGAAGAGACGGCTGAGGGGAGATATGATAGAAGTGTATAAAATGATGAGTGGAATGGATCGGGTGGATGTGAAGCGACTGTTCACGCTATCCAAAAATACTAGGACTAGAGGGCATGAGTTGAAGCTACAGTGTGGTAAATTTAAAACGAATCGGAGAAAATTTTTCTTCACCCAACGTGTAATTAGACTCTGGAATTCGTTGCCGGAGAACGTGGTATGGGCGGTTACCTTGACGGAGTTTAAAAAGGGGTTAGATAGATTCCTAAAGGACAAGTCCATAGACCGCTATTAAATGGACTTGGAAAAATTCCGCATTTTTAGGTATAACTTGTCTGGAATGTTTTTACGTTTGGGGAGCGTGCCAGGTGCCCTTGACCTGGATTGGCCACTGTCGGTGACAGGATGCTGGGCTAGATGGACCTTTGGTCTTTCCCAGTATGGCACTACTTATGTACTTATGTACTTATGTACTTAATGTTGCTTATATAGACACTAAATATAAAGTCTGCAGAGCTACTGCAGCAGATACAGGCACAATGTGTAATTAAACTCTTAGCTGCCACCCAGCGACTATAGCTAGCATTCACATTGTAGAAAGAATCTGTAACAGCAGCAAAATATCTTTCAACCACATAAAGCACTTGACTTAGTACAATAATCCCTCATTTCCTTTTTAAATTCAAAACATGTGACACGTGGAATAACAAAGAAATTAATGTCCTGTCAACCAATTTTGTATGAGTACAATATTGTCCAATGCTGCTTGCCATGTTTTATAGAAACAAGTACTATACTTTGGAGATCTAACAGCTCCTTCCTGAAATATTATAGAAGGGAAAATCCAGCCTCACTTCATCTCTTTACCCCGTCCCTTAACATTTTGCACCTCTTTGTTGTTTGAAGAACACAGACAACTTCTTCCCCTTTATTCCCTCTTAACACTGCCTCAGTTTTCATCTTTAGAATAAGGCAAAACCTTCTCATTTGTCTAACCAGCTGGTATGATGCTATGAGAAAGCTTAAGCAGAGATACTAAACTGATTTTGAATCTCAAAACCATTGTTTTACAAGTAGCAGAGATGAAGGGGGGAAATGTTAAAGTTGTAATCAGGGCAATAATCAAATGCTGCAGTCAGTGCTGATTTTAAATGCCAACTGCAGTGTACAAATTATTTATTTATCTTCTGCACAGTATCCACAGAAGTGGTGGCACCAAATGGTTAGTGCAGTGGGATGTAACATAGGCAGCCGAGATCCCTCGGGCCTAGGGGTATTCGTGATATTGAAATAATAACAAGACACATGGTATTTTCTTAACTTGGCAGAACTTGGCCGCAGCTTTATTTTAAACACAAACGTCATAACCCTGGGGATACCCAAGCCAATCAAACTTCCAGCTTAGCAGCCAACCCAGTCCGCCATCACAGCAAGACTGACCAATCGTATACAGAGCTCCCCGCCGTACAGCAAGGGCGCTCGACCGTAAGCGCAGCTATCCCAGCTGCTTAGCTTACACCATCAGGCTTGGGTACCCCGCCAAAGCTGTGACAAAATATATACATTTACGTATCCACATAACATTGGGAGGGGGGGCTGGGTGCATGCAGATGCCCAGACGCCAGAAGAGGACGTCCGGGCTCCGCCCAGGGGGTTTTAAACCCCTTTTCTCTCCACCCTCCCCAGTGGGGTGCCTCCGAGCGGTGGGAACGTGCCCATTGCGCTCCGCTCCACCCCGCTGGCCTTAGAGCACATGCCCGTCGGGGCATGGCGCCATGTTAATGGCGGCTCCATGCACCCGAGGGGCACTGCGCCTTGCTTAGAACCTAGGGAACTGGGTTTGATTCACACTGTGGCTCCTTGTGACTCTGGGAAGTCACTTAGGGGTGAATTCTACATTCAGTGACAAAAAAAAGTGCTTAAAGTTAGGCACAGTTTATAGAATAACGTTTACGCCCAGGAATCGCGCCTAACTTTAGACATGGCCATTTGCATCAACTGAAACATGGTGCAAATATTTGCACCTAAATTAAGCATGTTCACCCTTAGTCTACAACTACATGCATTAATTTTAGGAATGCCCTCATTCCACCCATGACCCTCCCATTTCCATGCTCCCTTCTTGAACTCACACGTAAAATTTATGAGCAGATCCTGCGCCTAAATTTACATGTGCATATTCCAATCAAATCTAATTAGTGCCAATAATTGCTTGTTAAAAGCACATTATTGGCACTAATTAGCTTGTTATTCAATTAAATTGTGCGCGTAAATTGGGCACCTGCCCAAATTTGTGCACACAGTTTTTAGCGACTTTTATAGATTTGGGGGGTTAATGTGTATTTGACAGATGAACATACATATATGAAGAGTCTGGGCAGAGCACAGGCGGGACTCACACTTAGGCATGTAGAGCAGGTATATGGTATCTCTGGCACTGAAGTGCAAGCACATACCCCAGCTCTAAATTATAGGTGTGTATTTCACCTGTTACAGTACCATCCTATAAAGGAAAGTAAGTGCCTATCTTCCTTTAAAAAGTAAGCGCTGCTTAGGCAACCTCTCAGTGCCTATATATAGGTTCACTTTTACCTACTTCAGGAAGTAGGTGAAAGCCTGTCTCTTCTCTCAAGCCTTTACTACATATGGGGCTAGATCCTGTATATGATGCCTGAAAAATCCGCATGGAAAAATATTATGCCTAGGCGCATTCTCTACAGTACGCTACGCCTAAATTTTATAGAATGACTCACAATTTCCGTGTGGTATATAGAATACTCCGAGCGGCTCGCCATGCGACTAATTTGGTTTTGTCCATTTAGGCCACCGTGTAAATCCCAATGCCTAAATTAGGTGTATTCTATAATAATGCGCACTGATTTTAGAAACACCTATGCCATACATACATAAGTATTGCCATACTGGGACAGACCAAAGGTCCATCAAGCCCAGCATCCTGTTTTCAACAGTGGCCAATCCAGGTACAAATACCTGGCAAGATCCATGCCCTGCCCATGGCCATGCCCTCTTTTCAACTATGCAACTTAGAATTTAGGCGCACCATGTTACAGAATACACTTAGCACATAAATCTCAATTAATGCCAATTGGTGCTAATTGCTTGTGAACATCCAAATAACAGCGCTGATTAGCTAGTTTATCAATTAAGTTATGCACATTGTTACAGAATACGCTTTGGTTTCCAGGTGGACTTTCAGGCGCCATATATAAAGTCCAGGGGATGGTGACTGTCTATACAGTAATTCCACATATGGACTAGCTGGCTACACACACTGTAACTTAGACCAGTTCCTCATATTATGTTTAACTATACAAAGAACTTGCCTTGAGTTTAGCCACCCATCTATTTATTCCGATTGACTCTGTGCTATCCATCTTGTCCCCCATCTATATATCTGCACTTGGCCCCTCGGCTACACGGTAAGTTGTATTGTAGAAAAGCATTAGCATCATATCTATGTTATTTGACTTTTCTAATGCGTGCTTATTAGATGTTCCATTGGTATGCTGGCATTGTATTATATCTCTGTTATTGGAATGTTCTTCCATGCTGTCTCTTATGGTACTGTTTGTATTGTACTGACATTTATCCTTTTTCTGTTATATGATTGTTCAGCAGTGCTGTTAAATGTGTATACTTTTTGACACTGCTTCATAGTCCCATTATTAGGTTTCAATTTGCTGTTTCCCTTATTGATTGTACTTATGCTTCTGTTTGGTCATTTTACTATTGTCAAACTGTTCCTGCTATAAATCATCTTGGGCGAATCTCTTCATAAAAGTGGTTAATAAATCCCAATAAATAAATAAAAATATAGAATTCTACCTATGGAACTAGATTCTATAAACGGCACCTAAAACTGGCACTGAAAAAAAACGTGCTTAATGCTGTTTTTATAAATCTTGCCTAAAGTTAGGTGTAGTTTATAGAACACACGTAGCGCCTGTCCCATGACTAAAATTTAGGTGCGACCATTTACACCAACTAAAATCTGGTGTAAATGCCCATGACTAATTTAGGCACAGATTAGGTGTATTCAATAACAGTGCATGTAATTTTTACATAAGAACATAAGCGTTGCCATACTGGGACAGACCATCTATAACAGTGGCCAATGCAGGCTACAAGTACCTGGCAAGATCCCAAAACAGTATAAAACATTTTATGCTGCTTATCCTAGAAACAAGCAGTCGATTTTTCCCAAGTTCTGGTGGTTGGGAGGTGGGGCTAGTGCTGGGCAGACATATACGGTCTGTGCTGGGGCTGGTGGTTGGGAGGCGGGACTAGTGCTGGGCAGACTTATACGGTCTGTGCCGGGGCTGGTGGTTGGCCGGCGGGGATAGTGCTTGACAGACTTATACGGTCTGTGCCAGAGCCGGTGGTGGGAGGCAGGGATAGTGCTGGGCAGACTTATACGGTCTGTGCCAGAGCTGGTGGTTGGGAGGCAGGGTTGGTGGTTGGGAGGCAGGGATAGGGCTGGCCAGACTTATACGGTCTGTGCACTGAAGAGGACAGTACAAATAAAAAAGTAGCACATATGAATTTATCTTCTTGGGCAGACTGGATGGACCGTGCAGGTCTTTTTCTGCCGTCATCTACTATGTTACTATGTTACTATGTTAATAATGGCTTATGGACTTTTCTTTTAGGAAGCTATCAAAACCTTTTTTAAACCCCACTAAGCTAACTGCTTTTACCACATTCTCTGGCAAAGAATTCCAGAGTTTAATTACACATTGAGTGAAGAAATATTTTCTCCGATTTGTTTTAACGTTATTACTTTGTAGCTTCTTTGCTTGCCTATGACCCGCCGATACCCCTCCCAGGCAACACCCCCTTTTGTGATCTGCTCATTAGAATTGGTGCACCACTTTGCAGAATACGCTTAGAAAGTTGCTTGTGTAAATTCTAATTAGTGCCAATTAGTGCCGATAATTGCTTGTTAGTGGCAATTATCAGTGCTGATTAGCTTCTCAAGCAATTAAGTTGTGTGCGCAAATGGTTTATGTGTGCTGATTTGCATACGCAACTTTTGTTGCCAGTTATAGAATCTGGAGGATGAGGTCTGTCACCTATATGACCAAAAGAATTTTGTAGACTTTTGCAAAATGATCTTGAACCACAATAACTTATTTAGGGCCTCTTTTACTAAACCGCACTAGCGATTTCCGGCGTGGCAACTGACAAAGCCCATTCACTCTGAATGGACTTCGTCAGCACTGCTGCGCAGGAATCACTAGCGTGGTTTGGTAAAAGAGGCCCTATTGTTCATATTCACTTAGGGAAAATCATCCATCATTTTTGTTTTCTCAGCAAACAAGGGCTTTTTTCATTAGAGTAAACCTCTTGCGGCTGCTGTTTGATATTTACACATAATCTCTTTCTAAGTGGTGACAATTCGTGGAGCTGAAGCATTTTTCAGTAATAATGCTCCCCTTCAAGAAGGATTAAAAAGGTAACATCATGCTGCACAGGAGAGAACACTTTTTTCTTGACATTCTCTTTTGGTTTACTTTTTGAAAATATAATTGGTGCCAAGACATTTTACTGTTCAGACACAGTTTTCGTAAGAGAAATAGGCAGTGGGTAACAGACAACTCCGACGCAGCCTTTAACTCATCTCCTCTGGGCTCTAAGAAATCAAGAAACCACATGTTCAGACTATTCTATGACTTGGTGCCAAAGCTTGTGTGCTATTTATGTGCCTCTGGAGCACCAAAATTGGCAAGAATGTGTGTAAGTGCACTAGGCAACACTCTATAAGGTCTAAAAGGACATAGAAGTCAGAATTGAGACATTGAACAGAGGCAGAGATATGATTGAGACATTCAGGTCAGGTGGCCTCATTGTAGAACAGAATTTGCCAATACAGTTCTAAAATACTGAAGAAAGGGACATTTATACACCAAATGAAAGCAGCGCAAGCATTCATTTTAGAAAAAAAAACATCGAAAATCTCAACAGGTTGAAACCCAGCACATAAATATGTATCGTAGTAAGTTAAGAAATATGAATATGTACTGTATTTTCCTGATGCTATCTCAGAGACCAGTATCCCTTGACAATTTGTTTTTTTGGGGGGACAAAAACCACTGGGGGGGATTAAGGGTGCAACCTCCCCTAATCCGTGCAGTGTTGCCCAATTAAAGCAGTTTGCCAAAACATACTTGTGCTTGGTAGCAGATGTAAATCCCGACACTGACATTTATTCTCCTTCTGATGTGTTCTCAACACGTATATGAGAGAAAAGGTGGAAGGTACGTATTGGGAAAGAAACTTAGGAGTGCTCATGAAATTCTCCAACCGAGGGATCAAAAAAATAAATAAATAAATAAAAAAGAGAGAGAAGACAAATTCTTTAGCAGAAATGATTTCCTCCCTAGATGGGGACATATGAAGTAATATGTTACCTAAATCATGATATGTGTTAAATAAAGTTGAGTTATGGCTTTAAGTGTTCTCAACATGTAAGGAGGAATGGTGACAGAGGTATCAAAGTTGATGGAGGCACACAATGTTAACACCATGAGTATGGTGAATATCAACTAGGATGAAATTTTAAAAAAAGGGGAGGAGGAAAACACAGAAAAAGAGAAGAGATTGTGAACATGGAATTCATGAATATTATGACAGTAAAGGTATATGATAACAGAAAAAAAATTGATGTTTGTGTATTTGATGTTGAATTCCCAAGAGAAGGGGACCCTAGTTGGGAGGTACAAGGGATCTAGTAACTGAGGGGGGAGTGTCATCCCCTATTAAGTTGGGGATTACTGGAAGGGAAGGTTCCCTTGAGAGTCATTGGGGGGAATGACCTAGATGTCCCTGAATGGGAGTTGGCCCGTACCATGGGGAATACTGATACAAGTTACAGGAAGAGAAAGGTTCCCTGGGAGTGATTGACAAGGAGGGAGGAGTTATCAGACAGATTAAAGGGGGGGTAGACCCATGAGGGGGGACTTTGGTTGTCTAAGCATCCCCTGCCAAAAAACCTGGAGGAGAAAAGGGGACTGATCTCTGGCTGTAAATAGAGGGGCTGTGGCTCCTGAAGCGGCAACCAATAAAGTGTGTGAGCTACAGGTGGGTAGAGGAGAGACTCAGTCCGTGAGCAGGGGATTGGAGCCAAGGAGAGCTCCATCCCAATACCAGGGTGGATCCAGAGCAGGGTCACCAATGGAAGAAGGTCAGAGAAGAGTCTGATCCCACAAGACATTGAGCCTGCACTGGGAGAAGAATAAACAGCCAGTGGAAATAACAATACCCCACGGGATAGGAATGATTAGGAGAACTGTATAAATGTGCATACTCTTTATTTGAAATCTATCCTTGTAAATAAACATGAGAGGACCAAGTGGTATGGGAGTTCCCCAGAGGAACAACAGAAGAACTGGAATGCAGTTTGGGTGGTGACAACAGAAATCCTGAGAGTCAGGTTCTTGACTTCCCTATAACTGGCCCCTTATTTCTTCTTCCCAACAACCCTGAATAATAACTGCTGCCAGCAGCTTCAACTGGAAATGTTGAAGGTCTGCTGTCCATAGGTTCTGTTTGCTTCATAGTTTCTGAGAAGTCAATGCACAACGGTCGCCGTTAAATATGGCAGCTACCGGTGAACTTACCGAATCGTAAACAGTGACTGATGCACGGAAAGTTAGCGAGGGAAAGCACGTAGAACACACGCAGAACAGTCTCTCAGTAAGAGTCTATGTTCTGCACATGCCCAGGAATCGTGGCAGCATGCTCTGCCAGTGGGCTCAGATCCTGCCTATATCTGCCTACCAGGGTTCACTTTCTGCCTGTGCCCATAGGATCCCAGTTGTGTTTCCAGCTTCATTCAGCAGCTGATAATTCTTCTATGTGGGCTGTCCCAAACGCTTTCACCCTTCCTACATGTAACCCTAGTCTCACCACACACAGTCCAGGCACCAGCTAGCTCTTCGTGGGTCATGCACTCGAGACCAGGGCCACAAAAATATACTTTATCAAGTCAACCAAGTTCTCAGTTACTACAGACTCACTGAGCTGGGCGCAGACTAGGGCTGGATAAAATCTGGAAGGCTCGTAACCTTGGGGTCATTTTCGACTCCTCCCTCTCCTTCTCTGCACATATTCAGCAGACTGCTAAAACCTGTCGTTTCTTTCTGTATAAGGCCAGCAAAATTTGCCCTTTCCTTTCTGAGCACACTACCAGAACCCTCATCCACACTCTTATCACCTCTCGCTTAGACTATTGCAACTTGCTTCTCACTGGTCTCCCACTTAGCCATCTCTCTCCTCTTCAATCTGTTCAAAATTCTGCTGCACGACTAATATTTCGCCAGTGTCGTTATGCTCATATTAGCCCTCTCCTCAAGTCACTTCACTGGCTTCCTATCCATTTCCGCATACAGTTCAAACTCCTCTTATTGACCTATAAGTGCATTCACTCTGCAGCTCCTCAGTACCTCTCCACTTTCGTCTCTCCCTACATTCCTCCCTGGGAACTCCGTTCACAGGGTAAATCTCTCTTATCTGCACCCTTCTCCTCCACTGCTAACTCCAGACTCCGTTCCTTTTATCTTGCTGCACCAAATGCTTGGAATAGACTTCCTGAGCCGGTACGTCAAGCTCCATCTCTGGCCGTCTTCAAATCTAAGCTAAAAGCCCACCTTTTTGATGCTGCTTTTAACTCCTAACCCTTATTCACTTGTTCAGAACCCTTATTTTATCATCCTCACTTTAATATTCCCATATCTCTTGTTTGTCCTGTTTGTCTGTCCTAATTAGATTGTAAGCTCTGTCGAGCAGGGACTGTCTCTCCATGTTCAAGTGTACAGCGCTGCGTATGTCTAGTAGCGCTTTAGAAATGATAAGTAGTAGTAGTAGTACTTTATCTCTTTGTACCTTGTTATTTCCCCTTCTTTATTAGTCCAGGTGCAAACAGACTCACTCAAAGAAGACTCCAATCCAGGTTTTTTATGAAACCAAACAAGAACTTTACTAGGTTTGCTGCAACAGGCAGTTCAAAATCCTTTCAGAATATAACAGGTTAATTTATAATCCAACTTGGTATCTTGTAACAATAAGTCCAGAGCCAAACTCAGGCATATGGTGTAACTTACAACTCCTCCTGTCCATTACCCATCCTTTTGGGTGAAACAACCTAAGGCTATGCCTGCAGTACTAATGCAGCAAGCAATCTTCCCTATGGACCATACCTCTCCATCTGTTAATCTCCCAAAGGAGTATCTCTCTAGGCTACCACCTTTGGCTCTGAACAGGCTCTTTCCTGTTCCTGCTCCCAGGCTGGGATCCCCTACTTCCCACCTGGAGCACTCTTCCACTTCACGGTTAATGCTGTGACTGGCAGAAACCGCCACTTAGTTCAGCCTTAGTTCCCAGCAAGGGTAGAAGCAACCAAAGACCTTGTGTTCTTCCCAACAATCAGGGCCAGTTTTAGACAGGCTTGGGCCCAGGGCAGAAATTAAGGAGAGGGCCCCTCCCCCAATCTCCCCACCCACCATTACTGCCACACATAAAACAACTTACATAAGAAAATAAGAGTAGCCATACTGGGTCAGACCAATGGTCCATCTAGCCCAGTATTCTGTTTTCCAAACAGTGGCCAAGCCAGGTCACAAGTACCTAGCAGAAACCCAAATCTTGGCAACACTCCATATTACAAATCCCAGGGCAAGCAGTTGCTTCCCCATGTCTGTCTCAATAGCAGACTATAAACCTTTCCTCCAGGAATTTGTCCAAACGTTTTTTTAAACCCAGATACACTAACCGCTGTCACCACATCCTCTGGCAAAGAGTTCCAGAGCTTAACTATTCATCGAGTGAAAAAATATTTCCTCCTTTTTATTTTAAAAGTATTTCCATGTAACCTCCTCAAGTGTTCCCTAGTCTTTGTACTTTCGGAATGAGTAAAAAATCCATTTGCGTCTACTTGTTCTACACCACTCAGGATTTTGTAGACCTGAATCATATCTCCCTTCATCTGTCTCTTTTCCAAGCTGAAGAGCCTTTTACCAAATACAAAACAAGGGATCAGAAATTACAAACAGAAATATGAACACCAAAATTTAAAATTTAAACTTGGCAAGTACTGCAATACTACGATACTGAAGAAATAAAATCAGAAATGCACTTCCTTTTGTATTGAACACAATCGGTAGCATCACCATGGGGGTCCTGGGTCCCCCCTCCAACTTTAGTTTCAGACACCCCCAAAATTAGCCACCACCCTTGTTGTGGCTGGCAGAGATCCCCAAGCTGTGTCATCTGAAGACCACCTCCTCTAGTACGGCAGCCAGAGCTTTCCAAGTTCTGCAGCTGATGGCTGTGTCCTAAAGCTGCAGCCACAATTGCTTCCCCCTCCCCCCCCCCCCCCCCCATGCTTGCTCAGATTTCATGTATGCAGAAAAACAAAGCATTCACAGGGGTGGGTCAGCAGTGGCAGCAGCAGCAGCTCGGGGATACTGCAGCTGGCTGCAGAGCTTAGAAAGTTCTGGCTGTTGGAACAGCAAAGGAAAAGGAAGTCTTCACCTGGAGGGTCTTGGAGATACCTGCGAGTTCAGGGAGGGGCAGGCAGCAGGGAGAAAATTTGGTGCCCACCCACGTTTGAGTTCAGCCCTGCCCCCCCCCCAATCAAATCATCTGTGATACATATATCCCAAAGTTAAAATATTCCAGTTAATAAATTGAGAATAAAACACTTTTTTCTACCTTTGATGTCTGGCCATTTTTTTTTCTGTCATGATGATCCCAGTTTCTCCATCTGTCTTCTGCTAATATTCTTTCCAGAGAGTTTGTCCATTTGTCTTTTCTTCTCTCTCCTGTCTTATTCTATTCCTTCACTACACCTATCTCTGATATATTGATCCTTCCTCCCTTTTTCCTTTCCAACCTCTCTATCCACTCAAATTTTATCTTCTTTCCCACCCTTCTCCTTCTTTTAACTTCTTAGCCATTAACTTTCCGTATTCTTCTCTCATTCCCTAGCTGTCCCATTTCCCATCATTCCTTCCCCAGCCTGCTATTCCCTTCCATCTTTCATCTAACCTCCATTACTACAGTTCTACCTCTGTATTCACTATCCTCCTCTCACTCATTAACTTGCCACCCCTTCTTGGCCTCTCTCATATGGTTCCGTCATTTGCCCTGTTTCCCCTCCCTCTCCTTCCCTCAACACTTGAAGACCAGTATTTCCTCTTCCTCTCCTCCCCTGTGGTCTAACATCTCCCTCTCCCTTTTTCTCAACACCCCCATCATCTCTCTTCCTTCCTGCCACCCCCCCCCCCCCCCCCATTGTAAATCATCTCGCTTCCTATTTCTCCCCTCCATGGTCCAACTTTACTCCTTCTCTCTTTCCTGCTATTGTTCCCTCCCCACACCCTATTCCACATGACCCAGCATCTCTCCTTCCATCTTTCCTCCCTCCCATTGTTCAACACCTGCCTCTACCTCCCTTCCTTCCCTGGGTCCAACATATTTCCCTTTCTTCCCTGGGTCCAACATATTTCTCTTTCTTCCCAATTGCCATCCTATCTAGCATCTCTCCCTCCCTCCCTCCCTCCCTCCCTCCCCACCACCCTCAAGTCCGAAAACTTTCCCTTTCTCTTCCTTCCCTCTACCCCATTGTCTGCCATCTCTCTCTCTTCCTCCCCTGTTCCTAGTCCATCATTTCTTCCTCCATCCCCTTCCCCCACTCCCAGTATGGCATGTCCCCCTAACTCTCAAACCCCTTCCCCTGGCCTACTTTAGGATAGCTCCAGGGGTCCCACGATCTGCCATCTCTTCCCCTCTCGCCACTGCGATCCGAGGTCTCCCTCCCTCTCACCTTCCCTGTCCAGCTTATATCATGTTTTTGTTGACAGGGGATCGTCAGCATGGCAGCAATTCTGATACGCTGCCTGTGACTGCCCCAGCACTGTTCCTCTGCCATGTTCCACTGAAACACGAAATTGATTCAGAAGAGGGTGGAATGTGGCAGAGCAACAGCACTGAGGCAGTCACAGGCAGAATCACTGCTGCACCGACAGTCCCCCATCAACAAAAACATGATGTAAGCTGAACAGGGAAGGTGAGGGGAATGGGAGAGACCTCGGATCAGGGTGGCAAGAAGGGGAAGAGATGGCAGACCGTGGGGGCCCCCTGGAGCTGTGGGGCTGCTCTGTTTACCCATCCCCTAACACCGGCCCTGCCAACAACAATATTTATTAACTTCAAACTCCTCCCCTACTGTCATTCAATAACCAGAAACATTTCCCTCAGCACTTTCCCACAAACACTCCCCCTTGGGGGTGGGCTTCTCACTCTTACCATAGTTCCCTTCCCTTCCCCTCCCTCCCCCCCCCCCCAGTGACTCTTGGGAGGGTTTTCCTAATAGGGTTGCAAACTCCACAGTTTTCCTGCAGGATTGGCTTTTTAAAGTCACCCGTGGGCACTTTCCAACAGCCACAAGTTGTGACTTTTTGGGTGGTTTTTGGCAGCCACACGGCTTGAACCAATGATTCCGGCTCTGTCTCCTATTGGTCAAATTTAGAGCCAGAATGAGGCCTGGTGCATCTGAAGCCTCATTCTGGCTCTAAATTTGACAAATAGGAGGGTAATTTGGGTGATGAGGTCATTCATCAACAGCTATGCGAGGCAGCGAACACGTGAGCAGTAACCACATGGGATTCTTGGAGGAGGCAGCAGAGCAAGCAGCACACAAGCACACAGGTGAGAGAGTGACTCCTCACATAGCTTATTGGGCTATTTTTAGGCTCCTTTTGGGCATGGATTGGGCTGTAAAATTGTTCACTATCTGGCAACTCTGTTTCCCAAGGGGAAGAGAAAGAAACCCCCCTGGGAAAAGGGTAGGTACAGAGATCAGGTCACAGGACAGCTCCAGACCTGCTGGAAAAATTAACACAATAAAGGTAGGTTCTCCTTTCTGTGCATCACACAGAATGCTCATTTTAATACTGATGAGCTTGTTCTAATACATTTGTATAGGTTTATCTGTAGCTGCTACGAGAAACAGTAAAAGGGATGCAGAACCCCTTTGTGCATTAGTTGCTATATAACGTTTGCTTTAGACCAACTCCAACCGGGCGAAAGCAAACATTGCAAGCACAATAAGCTTTGTGCATTGGCCCCTGAGTCCTATATGTGCACAGGGTTTTGCGTTATCTAGCAGTGAATGGATTTTATGTTGCTGTTACCGAGATGACACCAGAATTTGAATATATATATCTATATCTATATATACCTGTATCTATATATATATGGCTTGCATAACAAGTAAAAAATCTGGGACTGGCTTGTTGCATACAGGTTTTTTAAAATATGGGATTGAATGGTAGACAAAATCACACAAAACACAATTAAATATTTAGGAGGGTTTTTTATTTTGTCCAATTGTGAATTTTAGTGTTGCATGTGTCGCACACATAAACATTGTCTGTCAAGTGTGTCACAACACAAATAGGATGAAAACTACTGTTTTACAGGGAAGTGCGATTCAAATATCCCTCTAGTCATCTGCCCCTGACACAGCCTTATAGGTGAAATGTGGCCACGTTGGGCACCGTTTTTACCCACACTTGTTTAATACATTTCTTGCTACTTTTATTATTATTAGCATTTGTATCTTCTAGTACATCTGATCTGTTTTATTTCTGTACTGCTTGAGCCTCCTTTTGTTCTGCTTCTGAATGTGTCCTTTTCTTAACACACATTAGTAACTATTCCTTTTAGGCTTTCACCTGTTTATGAGAAAGATTTCTGATATCCTTAGCCTGATGCTGTTCCCAGGGACTGTAGATGTTCCAAGCTTCCTTAGAAAGCTCTGAAAAGGGTAATTTAGTTTACAGGCTGCTTGAAAGACACTAACCTTTCAACCAGATGGTACTTTTCATCTGACACAACAAACAGCCACTGTAAACTCTGACCTTGGAGCTTTCCTTTAAATGCAGCAGGTTTTCTTCCCCAGGGCTTTGTGGGGAAGAGTGGGAGTGTCAGGAGGGTCTCCTCTTTCCCATACAAAAAGAAAACTGGCCACAGGAATGCCCACCTATTTCATCCGCATACCAATTTATACCTTCAGCTGGATTTACCATTAACTGTGCAAGCAAGTGTCGCCCTTTGTGCTCTCTGTAGCAAACGAGGTATTAATAAAATCTCTCAGGGCCAACTTTCACAATTGTGAAAAACTGTTGCTGCCTGCCTCTTTAATTCCCAAACCACCTTGAGTTAGAGGCAGTAACCACCTGATTATTATTCAGGGCACTGGTTTAATCTAAAGCTCAGTCTCAGAGCTCTTGACTTTGGTCAGACTCCTCACCTGGGTAATTATTGCAATTAAATGCTTTTTGTTTTAACTTAGTCTGCCATAAACCTACTGTCTGGAATCTATCGACAACTTCAGACAGGCTTGGTGGTACTATCATTAACAAACTAAACTGTAGATTACCGTGGTATTAAAGCTGATAGGAAACAGTTGCATACATTTAAATGCTTTCTTTGGCTTTTGTGTTTTTGTGGGGAGGTTGTCTGGTTCTTTATCTTGGCGATATCCAGGCCTCAGGCTTATTTTTCTTGCTCACAGGTTTGCTATTTGCCCTGCCCTTTAAATTTATTGCTCCCTCTTTAGATATTGTTCAAGTGCACTCAGAGGAGCAAATATACTGAAATTTACAAGGCCTCCAATATATTTATCATGTTAGAAATGTAAAAAAAAAAAATCCTTTATCCACTTTTTAGGTGTTTTTTTTTTTAACAACCCACTCTTTGGTTGTTACAATCATCTTTGTAATGTTTTATCAATCTTAAAATGCCCATATTGGCCTTTTAAGCATCTGTATCACTCTGAGGTATGTGAACTTCTCTCTACCCCTATATTACACATTTACTGTCAAAGTACAAAGGGCCAGTTTGCATGCACACCAAGAAAAATGTATCAGTCCAAAAACTGGCATTTTGAGGGCGGTGAGAACTTGGGAAGTCAAAACAGACGGCAGTCATTTTTAATATTGTGAAATTAACTATGGGGTACTTTTACTAAACTGTGATAAAAAGTCACCTTAGTGCATAGCTATTTTTTAAAATTACCGTGTGAGCACTTACCACCACTCATTTTGTAGGCAGCAAGGGCTCCTACGTTATCAATGCACTAAACAGTTAGCATACAGTAATGTAGATATGCTAACTGGTTTGCACAGGAACACCCATGCTCCACCCCTTACAAGCCCCCCCAAAAAATTTGAAATATTTTTTAGCGTACACATAATTTAAAGTTACCACAGGATGTCTGAGTCCCATGATATTCTATTTTTTGCTGTGTTAGGTGCATTAGCGCCTAATACAGCTAAGTAAAAGGGGCCCCATGTGCATTAAAACTTCTGTGTGTTGGGGGGGGGGGGGGGGAGAGCTGTGACAGATCAACTAGTCAACAATATTAATATAAACTTTTCACTTCTTATAGAGCCTTCCTTCATGTTTTAGTTTATTAGGGCAAACAAAAAAAACAGCACCACGGGCCTTTAAAAATGTAACACAGTTCTTTAATGAATGAGCCTTGACAAAAAGACCCGACACGGGCCGTGTTTCGGTGACTAGCACCTGCGTCAGGGGTCACAGTGATGACGTGGAAAACTTGGGGAATAACTCGAATATATTCCTCTACAATATATTATTCCTTACCCCACGTCTCATGTAGTAAAAGCTACAAAGCACCAAGGCACTTTCACTTTCTGTATCCTGCTCCCTCATCAGCGAAATGGCAGATGAAATTTAATGTGGACAAATGCAAAGTGATGCACATCAGAAAGAATAATCTGAATCATAGTTACCTGATGCTAGGATCCACCTTGGGGGGGGGGGGGGGGGATCCACCTTGGGGGTCAGCACACAAGAAAAAGATCTAGGTGTCGTCGTAGATAATACGTTGAAATCTTCTGCTCAGTGTGTGCAGGCGGTGGCCACAAAAGCAAACAGGATGCCAGGAATGCGTGGACTAACACAGCTACCACACTCCTCTACTTAGGAATTATTAGGAAAGGGATGGTAAATAAGACCGAAAATTGGAGGATAACCAGTGGGACACTGTCAATGCCGTAGTGAGGGTGGCTGACACCTGGGGTGGGTCGCCACTGCGCACCCTCCCCCCCCGGAGCGCATTCTTACTTGAATTAGTAAGCGAGGGGCGGACGAGAGGGCCGATCCACCCCCGAGTGCACGTCGCTGGGAGCTGCGTCGGCTCCGCTGGTTCCCTGCTCTCTCTGCCCTGGAACAGGAAGTAACCTGTTCCGGGGCAGAGGGAGCAGGAAACCAGCGGAGCCGACAACCCCCCCAGCAGCGTGCACCCGGGGAGGACCGCCCCACCGCCCCCCCTTCCTACGCCACTGGACACTGTCATACCAGAGTATAAATTATATCATAGTGATAGTGTGGACCAAATTGGTGGAGGGGTAGTATTGTATGTTAAGAAGGGCCTTGAATCAAATAGATTGAAAATTCTGCAGGATACAAAACACATCTTGGAATCCTTAGGGATTGAAATTCCATGTGTACAGGGGAAAAGGACAGTGAAAGGAGTGTACTACCGTCCATGTGGCCAGGATGAACAGAGAGATGTAGAAATGTTATCAAAAATTAGGAAGGCTAACAAACTGGGGAACATAATAATAACGGGTGATTTCAATTACCCCAGTATTGACTGGGTAAATGTAACATCAGGGCATGATAGGGAGGTAAAATTCCTTGACAAATTCAAGAACTGCTTTAGGAGCAGCTGGTAAAGGAGCCAAAAAGAGGAAGAAAAATTCTAGACCTAGAGCTTAGTGGAGCACATGATCTGGTGCTGGAGGTAATGGTGCTAGGGCTGCTTGATAACAGTGATCATAATATGATCAAATTTGATATTGGCTCGGAAGTACACACAGGAAATCCAATACATTAGTATTTAACTTTCAAAAAGGAGACTATGATAAAATGAGAAGAATGCCGAAAAGAAAAATCAGAGGAGCAGCTGCGAAGGTCAAAATTTTTAAATCAGGTGTGGTTTCTGTTCAAAAATACCATTCTGGAAGCCAAGGCCAGTTATATTCATTGTATTAACAAAGGAGGAAGGAAGGACAAGTGACAGCCAGCCAGGGTCAGCATTGGGGGGGGGGAGCAAACAGGGCAGCTGTCCTGGGCCCCACAGCTCCAGGGTGCCCCCACAGTCTGTCACCTCTTCCCGTTTTTACCACCCCCATCCAAGGTCTCCTTCCATTCCCCTCACTTTCTTTGTCTTCCTAACCGCATTTTGTTGACGGGGGGGGGTCAGTACAATGGCAGTAATTGTTATACACTGCCTGCATCTGTCCTGGCGCTGTTTCTCTGCCGCGTTCCTTTCCCTTCTGATGCAACTTCCTGTTTCAGATTGTGTTGGAGGCAAAAACACATAATAAAAATCTTTTTAGGTATACTAAAAGCAAGAAGCCGGCAAAAGAATCAGTTGGACCGCTAGGTGACCGAGAGGTATAAAGAAGCACTCAGGGAAGACAAAACCATAGTGGAGAGATTAAATGAATTCTTTGCTTCGGTCTTCACCAAGGAAGATTTGGGAGAAATACCAATGCCAGAAATAGTATTCAAAGTTGACGAGTCATAGAAACTGAATGAAATCTATATAAACTTGGAAGATGTAGTGGCGCAATTTGACAAATTGAAGAGTAAAAATCGCCTGGACCAGAAGGTATTCATCCCACAGTACCGACAGAATTCAAAAATGAACTTGCAAAACTATTGTTAGTAATATGTAATTTATCTTTAAAATCAAGCATTTTGGGATTTGGTTTATAATACAATTAAATATTCATTTTTGGAGGCTCTGTTAAAATGTTTAAGATATATGCATATTACATTGCCTTTTAGAATCTCCTGATGGCGCTTTCTTGTGAAACATGGTATCCATGTAGAGATTCTGTGGACAATTAGAATAGAATAAAGCTGTAAGATTGATCAGAGGGTCTCTGGATGAGAATATATGCAGTATTGAGCAATGAGGATAATCGCATAATAAAGCGATTGAGATCTGTATCTGGGACATTATCGATTCGATCGTTTCTATGTGTGAGTGGTTTCAACTGATTATTATTATTTATTGCACTTGTATCCCACATTTTCCCACCTATTTGCAGGCTCAATGTGGCTTACACAAACCTGATGAACTCTTCAACTGCATTTTCAAAGACTCAAGAGCACATGAAAGGGATTTGGGACTTTCATAAATATCACTGTCTAGTTAAGTATTTGATGTTTTGAGGGTGGTGAATAATCTGTAACAAATATTTTTTTTGTTACATTTGTACCCCGCTCTTTCCCACTCACTGCAGGCTCAATGTGGCTTACATATTGTATACAGGTATTTATTTGTACCTGGGGCAATGGAGGGTTAAGTGACTTGCCCAGAGTCACAAGGAGCTGCCTGTGCCTGAAGTGGGAATTGAACTCAGTTCTTCAGTTCCCCTGGACCAAAGTCCACCACCCTAACCACTAGGCCACTTCTCCACTCAATTTCAGAATTTGTATATTGTTAATATATTATTTCTAATGAATGACAAATCTATTCATGTGAACAGTGAGTGAGGGGAATGAAAATATTTGTAGAGTTCACCAGTGTTTGGGATGATAAAGTTATTTTATTATATATTTTTTGAAATAAAGATTTCTTAACATTTGATATAGATATAGTTGTCTTCACATTAATGTATGCTTATTAACAATTGTAGACTTTTTATATATTTGAGTCCTATACATTTTAGACTCGACACATTTAAAGAAGAATAACATTATTAGATGTTAGGGTCATAATGGTCGTAGTTGGGGGGGTATTGGGGTGCTGTACACATTATCCCTCATTCCCTAACATGTATTTTCTGAATAGATGAGTCAACTGGCAAATTCCATAATCTGATATTGATTTTATTGTCAATGCTATATCATTCCACCATTTCACCGATAGATAGGATAAGGTTGTTGAGTGTACAGTCTTAAATCTGACACCTTTTGTTCATGGAAATACTAGGTCCAGATTTCCTTTCATTCTTTTCAGTCTCTTTTCGGGTACTATTATCCAACGGTTAAGATATTCTGGCATTTTGCCATGTAGAAATGTGTGTATCATTGTGCAGAGTTTAAAAATCGCTTCAAACAGTAGTGTGACGAACGAAGGAGTTACTCTTTCGTATTTTGATTTAGAAAAGATCAGTCTAGCTGCAACATTTTGTACTGTCTGTTCTTGCAATAATCGATTTGTGCAAAAATGAGAGATTGTACCAATAGTCAAAAATTGTCTCGGCTGATACAGTGACATATTCTCCTGAGTTTTTTTTTAGTACACTCTGACTCGTGAGCTTTGATTACCATGTCTGGCACCAGTATCTCTCACAAATCTAAAGCAAAGAATATACTGCTTGCCTGGAGCACCTAAGAACCACACCCTCCTCTACAGATGAGGGCTAGCTAAGGACTAACTGGTTCTCCCCTGCTACTGCAGCTCCCAGGAACCTGTCTGCCTTTCTCCTGTTGTCTTCTAGGCAGTTATGGAATACTTGACTCACTTGCAGGAAACCATTCCTGTCACTACTGTTGCCATAATTCTCCTCTATGTTCCCCAAGCTGTGGACCTGACCAGATTCCTAGGCTTTGTTTCCTGCCTATTCCTCCTCCCAGGACTTTTGCCTCTTCCAGTGCCTGGGTTTTCCAGGACTCTACCAGTCTGCCTGCACAGGTAAAGACAGCTTTTTTCCCCTTTTCCTCATTTACTGGAGAATAGAGGAAACTGCAGTGCTTTTCCTTCTTGCCAACCTTTTCCTTTATCTCCTCAGACTGTGACTGGCCCAGCCGGTCACAATATTCAAGAATACAAAAAACTTAAAACATGTTAAACCATAAACCTGAAAGGCGTAATGGAGAAAACTGACAGACTAAAACATCACACATCCTAATCCAGAAAGATCTCTGAAAATATTGTACTATCTTCCCCATAAAGACCACTGTTCCCTCCTTCTTCTTTCCCTTCTCAGTGCAGACCCCAATCTTTCTTCTCCACCCCCAGACCCCATTTTCTCCTTCTTAGTTCCCTTTGTAGACCCTCATTCTCTTCTTCACTCTCCCCCGTTGATCTCATTGTCTTCTATTCTGCTTTATAAATCCCAATTCCCTCCTTACCTCTGTCCAAGAAATTTAATCCTCCATCCTCCTCCCCCAGGCCACAGTTCGGTCTTTACTCTTTTTCGTCCCTCCTCCCTGACCCAGGCATCACATTCTAACATCAGTCAGCCCACCCCAAAGTTACCTATCTTGAGATGCCTGGAGAAAACCATAGAGGTTGGTCCTAGGTCTAACTCAGGCAGAAGACTTGATTGCAACCGAGCACAGGCTGAGCTAAAACAGCTCATGCTCATGGTCCCCATCGCTCTTAGGAATCCAAGAAGAATAGGGCCATCATTAGCTTACTCAGTCACCAGTTCATACTCTCTCATAATCTGGCTTTCTGCCACTGTCAGTGCCTCCGTCATATACACTGTCCATAGTACATCTGAGAAGTTCTTGGCAAGTCTAACGGGCCCCATTAGTCATTCATGGCACCCACAAGCTGCCATGTGTGGTGAAACCATCTAGAAAACAGGCAAAGAAATGTATGTCTGACTGTGTTCTACAGGGTTTCGTCTCTTTAATGAATGATTAAATACATTTTAGTTTATTGACCCAACTTGGGGATATTGTTCTTAACTTAGAGAATGCTACCGGTTATTGAGTAAACAAGTCACAGTTTTTTCAGCTTTTCAGACATGATCTATTTGTGCATAATAATGCGTGAGCGATGAAAGGCGTTGTACTATATTGCATTACTAGATGAGCTTTCAGTGTGCCTACTAAACTAACCTACCAAAGGTTTTCTGTTACATTTCCAGACTCTTGTCACCACCTGCCCCCCCTCCTGCCTTTATAATTATTACTGCATATGTTTCTCATCTATGACACTGAACCCTCACAATGACTGCACCATGGAAACAGCATTTAAAACAGCTTCCAACACTGTAATTATCCAGCCCTTTGGGATCTCCAAACCCTCTAATTTTGAATAAAGGGTGTGCCACATGGCAGAGCAGATATGTAACAATGAGGCCATTCCACTGCTGCTGTTGTATTAGCTATGTTCTCTCTTGTGGAAGAGATTAGTACCTGAGGTAACATTTAACAATGGCCCAGTAAACCAATGGCCACTAGCCTTCTGAGCTGGAGGAAGACAGCTATTTAAGACATGCTGGCAAAGCTGGCCAGTAGCCCTTTCCTCCAGTTCCCTGGCAGCAACATACATGCAGAAGCTCAAAAGTAAAAAAAGAAAAATCTAAATTATCATATTAGATATGGATATACTATGAAAAGTTACTATTACACCTACTAATGCGAAAAAAGTTAACTATATGTCTGGAAGTGCACTTACGTTTGTTTGTTTTTTATTTAAAAAAAAAATTTTTTGTTACTTTTGTACCCCGCACTTTCCCACTCATGGCAGGCTCAATGCGGCTTACATGGGGCAATGGAGGGTTAAGTGACTTGCCCAGAGTCACAAGGAGCTGCCTGTGCCTGAAGTGGGAATCGAACTCAGTTCCTCAGTTCCTTCACATTGCCAAAAGATTATAATATTCACCAGTACAACATATGTCCACAACAGCTGATCCGTCAGTTAAAAGGTACTTCTCTAGTATAGCATGCTCGTACTAACACTTTTCTTATTTTCCCTACTTATAATACCAGTCATATCACCCCTCCCAAATAGACACAATAAACCTCCACATTCATAGCAGCAAATATATAATCACTTCAGTTAGATTGCACTATGATGCATTTTGTCACGTGACTCTGGTTCTGGGCAGTAATTGGCTGGCTCAGTCTCTGTTCCCTTGGCTATCCTAATTCGAAATCTCATAGATGACGATCTTTGGACTCTTCTTTTCACCAAATTCTTAATAGAAATTTATAGCGGATTGGCTGGAACATCAAAAATTGATTCTTAATCCATCAAAATGTGAAGCATTTTGGCTAAGAAAAGACCTACTATTTTTTCAGCGCTATTCAAAATACCTGTATCCAAGTTAATGAAACCATTAGATTTGTTAGATGTGATCTTGGATAACAAGCTTATCATTTATACTTCACATCTCTGATTGTTAGACAAAGTTTCTCAGTCCTCGGGAGAATTTGTTCTCTAAAACAATATTTAGATTCCAGAGCACTAAGGACATTAATTCATGCTTCAGTTATCAACCAGATAGATGTGAAAACTGAGACTGCCTTTCAGACTCATTTTTTATATCTAATTATTTATACAAGCAACCACGTTCTCCTGTGGGTAGTAATGTTTGTTATCTTGGTGAAATAGGCAAGGAAAAAACTTGGCCAAATTCAAAGCCTGAACACAACTAGGGAAAAAAAAAATTGGCGCATTTGTTGAGAAGATGCTGATGTCACTTTTAAATCCATCTGTTTGAAATGGAAAGTTTCTATTTGTGGTTTGGATTTGATCTGTGGTTCTTTACACTGGGCTACCTCAAAAATCTGTTTCACCTAGGTCAAGTTCTTAACCACAGCAGCTAACACAGAAGGGCAGCCGCTTTCAAAAAGACCAGTGTACTAAACAGTGTACTAAGAGATGGTCATATTGAGAGTCAGTGTATAATGTGCTGGCTATGGCATCTATTGTAAGCCTATTGTATAAAGAAAAAAAGTATCTACTTTTCTTTACAGAATACTAGCGCAAGTGGCAAAGAGAATATGCACATCCAGGCACAACCACTTATGAGGTTTAAGATATCTGAACACATTCCTCTTTGGAAAAAAAACATATAGGTCAATATTCAAAGTGATTTAACTGGCCAGAAACACTCATTCCCAGGAACGCCGTTCAATAGGCAAATCTCTCCTAATTGTTCCCTTCTCCTCCATCGCTAACTCCAGACTCCATTCCTTTTATCTCGCCGTACCTTATGCCTGGAATAGACTTCCTGAGCCATTACGCCAAGCTCCTTCCCTGGCCGCCTTCAAATCCGGGCTAAAGGCCCACCTGTTTGATGCTGCTTTCGATTCCTAACTTGTCACTTACTCTTAACCCTTATCTTGTCTTCCTCTCCTCAATAGTTCCCTTTTCCCTTATTTGTCCTGTCTGTCCTGGTTTAGATTGTGAGCTCTTTTGAGAAGGGACTGCCTTTTCTTCATGTTCAATTGTAAAGCGCTGCGTACGTCTGGTAGCGCTGTAGAAATGATTTGCAGTACTAGTAGTTAAATCACTGGCTAACTGATCGTTTTCAGTGGAACTTAACCATTTAGTGCTGCTGAAAATGTCTGGTTAGCGCCCCACATAAAACTAGCTCTTTTGAGGTTGGAATCAGCACTTGAGTTAATTGCTGACATTCAGCACTTAACTGGCCAAGGTAACCGCATAAAAGTCATTCTTATCTGTATGTGGTGCCCCATAATGATTCAGTGCTGAATATCTCATTTGGGGCCCTTTTACTAAGGTGTGTACGTGCCTACAAGCGTCCAACGCATGTCAAATTGGCACTATCGTCCAGGTACCACGACCCATTGATTTAGTGGTAAGGTCTCATGCACTAACCAGTCAGTAAACGGCCAGCACACATAAACTGCTGATTACCACCAGGTAAGCACCACGCGGTAGAAAATAAAAATCAAAAATGGAACTACCGCCCAGGGAACGTGGTAGCCAGGCGGTAGTTCCAATTTGACGCACATTGGACATACGTAGGTGCCTCAAAGAATTAATTATTGACTAACCCAGGGATTCTATATATTGTGCCTAACATTCTGCGCCAAAATCCAAGCATATTGTATAACAATTACATAAATGGATGCTCCTACAGTTAGGCACAGTCATGGCTGCTATGCATATTCTCTATACCACGCATAATTCTAAACAGCATTTATACAATATGCCTATATTCTGTGTGGATTTTTCAGGCACCATATATAGAATCTAGTCCTAACTAGCTTTAGCCAATAATTGGCTATAATTACTGCTAATTGGTATTTAAATACTTAATTGCCCTTATTTATTTATTTAGATTTTGCTCACACCTTTTTCAGTAGTACCTCAAGGTGAGTTACATTAAGGTACTCTGGATATTTCTCTGCCCCAGGAGGGCTCACAATCTAAGTTTGTACCTGAGGAAATAGAGGGTTAAGTGACTTGTCCAAGCTCACAAGGAGCAGCAGTGGGATTTGAACTGGCCACCTCTGGATTGTAAAACCAGTGCTCTAACCACTAGGCCACTCCTCCACACCCTTAAATCAGTAATCTGTAATCTGTGCACTCAAGTTCTAGTGTGCACAACCCCAAGAGGGGCATAAAAGGCAGTTAGGCACACAGGTTACAGAATACTAACAGGGCCGCAAAGAGACAGAGCCAGACCCAGGGCAGGACTGCCTTAGCTGCCCCCCACTCGGGCCATTACCACCCCACACTCAGGCAGCCGCCGCCCCCCACATATTACCTTCCCGTGCTCCTCCCATGGTCTGTCACTCTCCATCTCCTGTGTGCCGGGACTCGGGTTACTGCGTTAACACAATCATCTGGGTCCCGACACACAGGAGCAGAAGAGAGACAGACTCTGGCGCCAGCCCTCCCCCTCTTGGAGGCCAGGCCCGGGAAATCTTGCCCCCCCCCCCCCCCTCAGCAGCCCTGAATACTAGCATTTACATGCAAACTGCCTATAGTTAGACTCAAGCATTTACACCAGTCATTGAGCTAGCATAAGTGTTCGCACATAAAGTGCGGACTTTATGTCCCTCCTTGTTCCCTACACTCTTCCCAACAATCCTTCTTATCTTTGCCCCCTCCATTTCATTTTTTTTCGAGATACAGTTTTTTTTCCCTATCTACATAAGTACATAAGTAATGCCATACTGGGAAAAGACCAAGGGTCCATCGAGCCCAGCATCCTGTCCACGACAGCGGCCAATCCAGGCCAAGGGCACCTGGCGAGCTTCCCAAACGTACAAACATTCTATACATGTTATTCCTGGAATTGTGGATTTTTCCCAAGTCCATTTAGTAGTGGTTTATGGACTTGTTCTTTAGGAAACCATCTAACCCCTTTTTAAACTCTGCCAAGCTAACCGCCTTCACCACATTCTCTGGCAACGAATTCCAGAGTTTAATTATGCGTTGGGTGAAGAAACATTTTCTCCGATTTGTTTTAAATTTACTACACTGTAGTTTGATCGCATGCACCCTAGTCCTAGTATTTTTGGAAAGCGTGAACAGACGCTTCACATCCACCTGTTCCTTCTCTATGGAATTCTTTCCCTCTGCAGATCCATTAAAGCCCACTTACTCTTGTTTTAAAAAGACAATCAATACTCATTTACCCTTTTTGATTTCATCCAACCATCATCATACATTCTTCCTTAATTACAACACACTATTCCAATTTACACCCTTTTCCCACTCTCTACCTCTACCACCTTCCTCCCTTACCCATCTTACTTACCCACTTTTTATTGTCTACTTCTATATTCAGCTGTTTTATCCATTTTGTGTTATCTTGTAAACCTGTTATATTTGTAAGCCGCATTGAACCTGCTAATAAGCGGGAAAGCGTGGGGTATAAATGTTACAATACAATAATTGGCTCTTTAAAGCTACTTTCAGTTTAGGTCCTTATGACACTTCTTGAAGCTTGAAACAGTTTCCCCTCCCTTTTCCTTTACCTATCCCTGTCTTTTGTCATTTTCCATCCCGTCTTCTAATATTGTCACTTAATTTCTCCCCTCTTTCCTATTCTTTCTATCCTTTTTTGCAGATGCTGTATTTCTCTCTTCACATTTTTGTTTTACATTTTGTAAACCATGCAGTAGCACCACTGGCTATGATCTGTGGAATATCAAGCATCAATCAATCATGGTAAGTTCAGCTCTTGCTATTCCCCAGTTGGTCTCAGGAAGCACTTTTAAAGAGATCATGAGCTTGGCTACCTGGGTTATTTGTCAATCTCTTTTAATTCATTTGTCAGGTCATCTTCTTCTGTACATAAGTAAACAATGATACAAGAAAAGTGCCTTTGTAAAAAATTATTCTTTTTTTGAGCACTGTTATAATAGCTGATATTTTTTCACTATTTGGGAAGGTTTTTGCCTATGATGAAGTAAAGATCTGTTCAGATCGCTATAAACCTTGTTGGGTTTGAGCAACTTTGAGGCTTTTCCTTCCTTTTTTTACTATCAATGCATGAGTGTTTCGTAGCGATACCTCTGGATTAATTTTGAGTTATAGCTTTGAGCGCTGGTACTCCCACACCCATTTTTGTTACCATAGGTAAACAATGTCCAGTTTGCCTCTTTTCTGAGCTCGGCACATTCCTGCAAGCTAAGGTAGCAGCAAGGAAAACAACTTTCTTCTCCCACTATTTCCAGCGGTGTACCTTCTCTATTCCATCTCATTTAAGGTTCTTAATGCAAAGGATTTCCTCATCAACCAATTCCTGCTTCAAGCGCTGTCCGAGGTTGCCTCTGTACCAAAGCATGGCTATATATTGGTGATCCACAATCTCCATTCCTTCTGATCTTACTGTAAAATTTACTTTTTAACCCTTTTGGAAGCTTATGCCAGTGGTACCAAATAGAACAGCACCCTATTTGCTCTTTCTATGAATTGGAGATATCTTCTTTTTTTAAAACTTTATCTTTATTAAATTTTAACAAGATAATACAAAAAGCTATCTTCTAAGGACAGAAGGTTGTGTAGCTCAGTTCCCAAAATTTTCCATGAGAAGAAACAATGTTTTCTCTCCCACGGAAGATAGTTGGACTTTTTCCATTTTCCATTTATTATTATCCAAGCTGTGCTCAGGTCAATGTAGCTTACAATATAACAACATTTTGCAATATAACAATGTAACATTGGAATAGACTTCCCGAGCCTGTACGTCTAGCCCCCTCTTTGGCCGTTTTCAAGTCTAAACTTAAAGCCCACCTCTTTACCACTGCTTTTGACTCCTAACCACTGCTCACTTGCCCTGTCCTTTTATCCTCACCTCTTTATTCCCTTGCCCTTAATTGTTCTGTCTGTCTGCCTGTCTTATCTAGATTGTAAGCTCTTTGAGCAGGGACTGTCTTTTTTGTGTATGGTGTACAGCGCTGCGAATGCCTTGTAGCGCTATAGAAATGATAAGTAGTAGTAGTAACATTATACAATGTCAACAATTACTAATAAATTTTACTCGATCCTGCAATATAAACGTTATATGATGTCAACAATAATTAATGATACATTTTACTCGATCTAACATGCAGTTATTGACTTTCAGCACTATACCTTCATTGAGTGGGATTAACTATTGAGGGTAAGAGCCTCAGGTAAGTGAATAAAATCTATACACATAAATAAGCCTTTGTAGGCTAGAATGGGGGCAAACTGGAAAGAATTAATAGAATTAATAGAATTAATAGACCACCCTTCAACATCTTCTGTCCTTCTGTGACTGTTCTCTTGTGCTTGACTGCTTAAATATTTTAAATTTAAATGCTTTACTTTTTGTCTATTAGATTGTAAGCTCTTTGAGCAGGGACTGTCTTTCTTCTGTGTTTGTACAGCGCTGCGTACACTTTGTAGCGCTCTAGAAATGTTAAATAGTAGTAGTAGTAATTATCTGTGGTGGCTCTGCTCCTTGCAAGCTCCACATAGCTTTAATCTGACAAATTCACATCATGCTTTGCCACTTTCAAAATACTCAGAATAACATCTGCATACCCTCCTTCACAACAGGAGAAATTCAAGAAGACTAGACACCAAATCCAAAACTTTCTAACCACTTTCAGCCAAAACCAAAACTGCAGCCGAAACTTATTATCTGATTTCGGCTGAAGCCAAAACTGAAAACTAAAGTTTGGTTGTGTGAATGTGGATCTACGAGGCCTACTGGAGATTGTCAGAGTTTGTAGTCAGCAGCCCTCTGCTAAACCCACAGGAGATTATTACCCTCTGGTCACAGGAACTGCAAGCACAGGCTGACAACTGGGAGAGTCATTTTAACAAGGACTTCTCAACAAGTCTGGCACATTTAGGTTCCCAAGTCAATGCAGATGTAGCTAAATATCTTCTGAGACAGGACCTTTGTGAGAACGTATAAAAAAAAATCATTCTGTTACTATGCAGAAGTAACTAGAGAAAGCAGCATTAAGATGCTTCCCATTTTGTATTTAGTTAAAGGACAAGCGTGATATAGATTCTTACTAAAATAAGGTAAAGGAGTTTAGACACTGGTCTACATCATAGACATTACAGCAGCCTGATGCACAATCTAAAATAAGAAAAACACATTGATGTTTGTTTTTTTTTAATTTGTACCCTGCGCTTTCCCACTCATGGCAGGCTCAATGTGGCTTAGGTACTTATTTGTACCTGGGGCAATGGAGGGTTAAGTCACTTGCCCAGAGTCACAAGGAGCTGCCTGTGCCTGCAGTGGGAATTGAACCCAGTTCCCCAGGACCAAAGTCCACCACTCTAACCACTAGGCCATTCCTCCATTGTTACTGAATGTAAGGACTATATGCTCTGAAAAATTACAAACAAGACTAATACATTTCTCAAATTGTTTTCTAATATATAAACTTCATTGCATTGTAATATCACTTCGCTACTAACACTGTATGATGACCAGTACATGTGCTTGAAAACAATCACTGCAGGCTCCTTTACTACTATTTATCATTTCTAAAGCGCTACTAGACGTACGCAGCGCTGTACACTTGAACATGAAGAGACAGTCCCTGCTCGACAGAGCTTACAATCTAATTAGGACAGACAAACAGGACAAACAAGAGATAATGGAATATTAAAGTGAGGATCATAAAATAAGGGTTCTGAACAAGTGAATAAGGGTTAGGAGTTAAAAGCAGCATCAAAAAGGTGGGCTTTTAGCTTAGATTTGAAGATGGCCAGAGATGGAGCTTGATGTACCAGCTCAGGAAGTCTATTCCAGGCATATGGTGCAGCAAGATAAAAGGAACGGAGTTAGCAGCGGAGGAGAAGGGTGCAGATAAGAGAGATTTATCCAGTGAACGGAGTTCCCGGAGAGGAATGTAGGGAGAGACGAGAGTGGAGAGGTACTGAGGAGCTGCAGAGTGAATGCACTTATAGGTCAATAAGAGGAGTTTGAACTGTATGCGGAAACGGATAGGAAGCCAGTGAAGTGTCTTGAGGAGAAGGCTAATATGAGCATAACGTCACTGGCGGAATATTAGTCGTGCAGCAGAATTTTGAACAGATTGAAGAGGAGAGAGATGGCTAAGTTGGAGACCTATGAGAAGCAAGTTGCAATAGTCTAAGCGAGAGGTGATAAGAGTGTGGATGAGGGTTCTGGTAGTGTGCTCAGAAAGGAAAGGGCGAATTTTGCTGATATTATAGAGAAAGATACGACAGGTTTTTAGCAGTCTGTTGATTATGTGCATAGAAGGAGAGGGAGGAGTTGAAGATGACCCCAAGGGTACGAGCTGATGAGACAGGAAGGATGAGAGTGTTATCCACAGAAACAGGGAATAGGGGAGGAGGAAAGTTTGGTTTAGGGGGAAAGATGAGAAGCTCAGTCTTGATCATGTTTAGTTTCAGATGGCGCTGAGACATCCAGGCAGCAATGTCACACAGGCAGGCTGATTCTTTGGCCTGGATTTCGGCTGAGATTTCTGGTGTGGAGAGGTAGATCTGGGAGTCATCAGCGTAAAGATGATACTGAAAACCATTCCTGTCTCATAGAATCTAGCTTCTGCATGCCACAAGTTTGATTAAAATGCTGCATCTTCATCATACACAGCAGAGCCTGGAAATTCTTTAGAGTTATCCAAACCATATTCAAGCCAGAATATATATAATTTAAATAATGAAAGACCTACCCTCCGCACACATGGAAGTCAGCAAAGGAAACCTGAAACTGAAAGCAACAGTGCTTTTACTAGAGCTCACTTTGAGCCACATTTGGAGTGACAGCTCATGTCATATCTCCACAGAAAGGCAAATTCCTAAGAAGCTTATCATTCAAAATTTACAGAATAAGGGCCTCTTTTATCAAACCGTGCTAGCAGTCCCTGGTGCAGCAATGCCGACAAAGCCCATTCACATTGAATGGGCTTCGTCAACATTGCCACTAGTGTGGCTTGATAAGAGCTCCTTAAATTCCTGCTACATTTTTGTATCAAAAGCAATTATTTGGAGCAGTCTATTTACCATATAAACTACTATGCAAGATCATAACTGCATTACTTGCAACCACATTACACACACACACAATAAAATGCAGACGTAACCCGCTCCTCTCACTTGTAGCCGGGCTAAGCTCTCTAGTCTTCTTCGAGAGCTGACCTTGGGGTTCAGGAGACTGGTTGTGCACTACTCTGAATCAAACCCAGGAACCACATGGTAGTCAGGAGAGTCAAGAAATGAACTAAACTTTATTTTAACAAATTAGAACTAAGTAACGGTTGACATGATAGTCCTCAACATACAAATTTGATGGCATCTCAAGCTTGATCTTACAGTGACAAGAGCAGATAACCTTTCCTTCTTGGGTTATGCGCATGTGCAAAACCCCTTTCACCTCTAGCTAGATGACATCCACAGTCAATTTCTCCGACGTAGCACCATTACTATTGGAGATTTGGATTCAGCATTAACTGTCCAAGTCTTTCAGGGATTTACCCTGAAAGAAATCACCATCTGTGGGCAGACAGCATCCTACCCTTAAGCCTAGTTTATGGTGGGACTCCCCTATCTCAGCTCACAGGTCGGCTCCTCTGTTGGCTAAGGAGATTAACAGCAATAACCCTGATCCCACTCGAATGTCAGGTTTGGTTCAGTAGGTACCCCCTCTCTCTCTCTCTCTCTCTCTCTCTTTTCTACCGGGTCACTAGGCAGGGATGTAAAAGTTCTCACAGGCTACCAAGGAAAAACTCTACAATATTATATATATATATATATATATATATATATATATATATATATATATTATATAATTATCAGCTCCACCCCACACTGAGATTCCATAAATCAGGGCACTCTCAAGTGTTAGATGGCCTTATGACTTTTCCATGCTGGACTCCTCCCACCCAGGGCTCCACTATAGCAACGGGTTATTCCCTCCATCCCCCAGACTACCTTATAAATCCCTTGTGGTCTAGTGGTATAGTCAGGGCAAGAGTGATTCCTAGCTGCTCTTGCCCATTTCACCATTACTCTCAAAATAGCTGCCGTGAACTATTGTGGCAGTCTCGCAAGCAGAGAGAACATGGACAGGAATGACTGCAGATTACTCCTGCCCTAATTACATTCTTAGACCATCAGGGATTGTAAGCTAGGCCCGAGGGGCGCACCTACAGGTGGGCAGGGGGGAAAAGCAGCCCTTTTCAGAGGGGAGGGAGACCAACAGGACAAAGCACAAATTTTCAGCTTCCACCGAAAACACATGGTCAGTTTCGGCCAAAACCATGGCCATAGCCTTTTAGCTGAATCCAAAACTGGGCAGAAAAAGGATTTTGGGTCAGTTACAGCACCATAACCAAAATCAAAATTCAGTCAGCTTCTAAAGAAGATCTGCTATTCATCTGCTATTCACCAAATGATCCAAGGATAAATGGGTCTCAGAATGTCTGGAAATGGAAATGTGAAGGCTGGACCATGCCATAGTATCGCCGAGGAACTGCAGTTAGTTGAGGACAGCAGGCCAGTATAAGATGTGAAGGGTTGTGAGACTGATTCCGGCTTTGGTGGGGCAGCTTTCTATCAGCAATGGTCGCCCCAGAAGTAGGGTCTTCGATTCCAACCGCAGCCTTAGAATTGGTGCCAAATGGTGTTCTTCCTACTATTAGCATGTGGAGGCACCGGGCACTGGTATGAAAGGCCAGGTGTTAGATGTCAGCTTGCTGCAGCCTTTGAGTAGGCCTGCAGAAATCAACTTGGACTCCATCTTGATTCTCTTCTTAAGGTTTGCGCAGCATTTACTGTATCTCTGCTTCCTTGACCAATTCTAATGCATCTAGGGGTCCTTTTACTAAGTCGTGGTAAAATGTGGCCTGTGGTAGTGTGGGTGCGTGTTTTGGGTGGGTGCTGGGCCATTTTTTTTTTACCGCAGCTGGGAAAAAAGGGCTTTTTTTTAATGGTCCGGGAAATGGGTGTGCCCTGAAATCAAAACTAGTCAATAAGCACCAAATTATTTATCTTGAAGGGAGCTCACAGTATAGCCATTAAATAAACGCTCTGCTTCAATCCATTTTCCAACATACATTTATCAATAACAATCCACTGGGTTCAGAAATCATAGTATTTTTATATATACGGATCTATCAGATCAGCGCACCTTCCCCTAATAAGGCTAAATGAGCCTAGCATATGTCTGAAAAGGGGCGTAGCGCAATCCTCATCAATCCTTATATTTTTTCAATTTTTTTCTCTTCTTTTTTAGTTTTAAACAGCTTATATCTTTTCCAATTATTATATCCAGTATTTCCTCTATATATTAACAATATATTAAAGTACTTAGCTTCTCAATTTTTCAATGTTAGCGATTTTAGCTGTTTCTTATATTCAAAGGCTGGAGACCAGATGTCAACCGACACAGATCCATGTTTTGCGTTATAAAACGCTATTTCATGGTAGTCTCCACACATATGTCAAACAGTCCCCATCTAAATTAAAACTAGCATGCGTCTATTTACGGCCTGAGCCCTTACTGCCACCCACTGACCTAGCAGTAAGGGCTCATGCACTACCCGTGCGGTAACCATGCACCATACGCTAACTGCTGATTACTACCGGCAACACCCCCACAATAAAAAACAGAAAATTATTTTCTACCACAGGATTCGGCACGCGGCAAACTCAGAATTACCACCAGGTGCTAGCCCAGCAGTAGTGCTGGTTCGGCGCACATTACCCATGTGTTAACCCGCCTGCACCTTAGTAAAAGGGCCCCCAAAAGATTTATACTCTCAGGAGAACCTAGAGCCAGTTGGAGGGGCATAATCGAAAGGGACGCCTAAGTTTTCCTGGGGACGTCCTCGCAGGACGTCCCCGTGAAGGGGCGGGGAAACCCGTATTATCAAAACAAGATAGGCGTCCATCTTTCCTTTTGATAATACGGTCGGGGACGCCCAAATCCTGAAATTTAGGTCGACCTTAGAGATGGTCGTCCTTAGACTTGGTCGTTTCTGATTTTCGGTGATAATGGAAACCGAGGACATCCATCTCAGAAACAACCAAATCCAAGCCATTTGGTCGTGGGAGGAGGCAGCATTCGTAGTGCACTGGTCCCCTTGACATGCCAGGACACCAACCGGGCACCCTAGGGGACTTCAAAAATTGCTCCCAAGTGCATAGCTCCCTTACCTTGTGTACTGAGCCCCCCAAAAACCCCTCTCCACAATTGTACACCACTACCATAGCCCTTATGGGTGAAGGGGGCACCTACATGTGGGTACAGTGGGTTTCTGGTGGGTTTTGAAGGGCTCACATTTACCACCACAAGTGTAACAGGTAGGGGGGGATGGGCGTGGGTCCACCTGCCTGAAGTGCACTGCACCCACTGAAACTGCTCCAGGGACCTGCATACTGCTGTGAGGGGGACCCGAGTATGACATCTGAGGCTGGCATAGAGGATGGCACAAAATATTTTTAAAGTTGTTTTTTGAGGGTGGGAGGGGGCTAGTGACCACTGGGGGAGTAAGGGGAGGTCATCCCCGATTCCTTCCGGTGGTCATATGGTCAGTTCAGGCACCTTTTTGAGGCTTGGTCGTAAGAAAAAAGGGACCAAGTTGGCCAAGTGCTCGTCAGGGACGCCCTTCTTTTTTCCATTATGGGTCGAGGACACTCATGTGTTAGGCACACCCAAGTCCTGCCTTCGCTACGCCTCCTCACGTCCCCCGGGAACTTTGGTCGTCCCCACGATGGAAAGCAGTTGGGGACGCCCAAAATTGGCTTTCAATTATGCCGAATTGGGCGACCTTGGGAGAAGGACGCCCATCTCCCGATTTGTGTCGAAAGATGGGCGCCCTTCTCTTTCGAAAATAAGCCTGTTGGTAACTCAGACAGGATTGATTCAGTTCTGGGTTTACTCTAAAGTATACAGGGACTTTAAGTCTTGTTTTTCTTAGGGAACCTAGTTTCAAAAACAGAACCATAAGTCTCTGCATGCAGTGAAATAACACCTGTACTGGATCAACCCTGTTGGGCAAATATGGAGCCAGATGGCATCACTATTCTAACATGACTGTCCAGGATAAAACGTTTTCTGTTTTGGAAGATTCTGGGGTTCATTTTCAAAACAAAACAAAACAAAAAATCCAAAAAATGTCATAGGGTGGTAGATGGATGTTTTTCTCCCCAAAACGTCCAAGTTGCAATTTTCAACACCATAGACCATTATTAAAATGGATTATGGGGAAAATCCACTGCTTATTTCTAGGATAAGTAGCATAAAATGTATTGTACTGTTTTGGGATCTTGTTAGGTACTTGTAACCTGGATTAGCCACTGTTGGAAACAGGATGCTGGGCTTGATGGACCTTCGGTCTGTCCCAGAAAGGGGCATAGCTACGTTGGGCCACGGGGGCACGCCCCTCCCAGATACGGCCCTGCCCCCCACCCCACACCCCCCACACCCCCCGCCGAGGACCCTTTCAACCCCCCTTCCCGCTGCCACCACGAACCCTCCCCCACTGCCATCAAGACCTGTGCTGGCGGGGGTCCCCAACCCCCGCCAGCCGAAGTCCTCTTCAGCGCCGGTTTCTGGGCCGGCACGTTGCTGCTGCTGATCTGGGATTCTGTTCTGAGTGAGTCGTCCTGACATCCTGCTTGTTCCTACGTGCATGTAGGAATGTGCACGACGTCAGGACAACTGACTCAGAACAGAATCCTTCCAGATCAGCTGCAGCAACGCGCCAGCCCGGAGACCGGCGCTGAAGGACTTTGGCTGGCAGGGGTTGGGGACCCCGCCAGCACAGGTACCTGACGGCGGCAGCGGGGGAGTGTTTGCGGCGGCGGGAAGGGGAGGGTCGGCGGCGAAGGGGAGGGTCAAAAGTGGTGGCGGCAGCAGTGACAAGGGGGGGGGGGGGGGGTCAGTGGCACTGGGGGGAGCTAAAATGTGCCCCCTCATCTTGGGCTCTGGACCCCCTCCCACCAAAGTCTGGCTACACCCCTGGTCCCAGTATGGCAACGCTTATGTTCTTATGTACTTATTATACTTTCACTTGTATTATTTCTGAGTGAGTAAGCCAAATAATATGCAGAATCACTGGATAACATGCATTATTTCCCTAATATAGTGCTTTATTTGTCTTATCTCAGCTTACTAAATGGATCTTCTTAATGAGAGACTACGAACCACCGATGCAGCGCGCTGTGAAAGCTGCATGCATCTTTAGATCCAGTTGGATGGAGTCTGACGTCGCAGCACGTTGTAACGTCAACATGCTGCGACGTCAGACTCCATCCAACTGGAACTAAAGATGCATGCAGCTTTCACAGCGCGCTGCACGACGAGGATGAAAAAGTTAAAGATCGCGGCTGGGCTGGCGGGGGGGTTGGGGTCCCCCGCCAGCTGAAGCAATATTTTAAAAAGCCGGAGGAAGCGGACCTCGGGGTAGGTGACGGCGGTAGGCGGGGGAGGGAGGGAGGGAGTGTTAACGGCGGTAGGGGGGGTGACAGCAGTAGGAGGGGCTATAATGTGCCCCCTCACTCTAGCCCCTGCCCCCCTACCGCCGAACCTCAGATACGCCCCTGTTTCCAAGAAATCCTATGTTAGAAAGTCTGTTGAAAGTAAGAAAGATATAAATAGAATTTGTAAGTCATGCTTTCTACAGACCAAATAAAGGAACAAAGCAAGACATCTGTTATCCATTGAATAAAAATGTTTTTGTCTAGAGCCACATACGAAACAAGTTGTCAGAAAAAAAAGAGATTTGTTGACAGAAAGAAGTAGCAAAAATATTAGTAAAGGGTTGTTTGGGTAATCTCTCAAAATGCAGTTATGTAAAAAATGTGCTCTGTAGAAGTATAACTACAGCATGTTCATTCTTGTTTTCCTAGTAAACAGGAAACGCATTCAGTTAGATGAGAAAACTACAAAGTTTCTGCAAAATATTAAGCTGTCCCAGTTATTGCAGTAAATCCAAACTACAGTATGGATACTTTCTAAGAAAACTGAAAGCACTAAACTGTTGTTGAACATGAATACGTCATGTGTACAATATTGTAATAAGCATCGCTGGTAATATTTATTTCACATTTGAATTGTACAGGATATCTCTGTAACATAGAAACAGAGAAAAAAGTAGGCAGATAAAGATCATATGGCCTATCCAGTCTGCCCATCCATGCCATCTACTCTCCCTATCACTCCCTTAGAGATCCTATGTACTTGACCCAAGCTCTCTTGAATTCAGATACTGTTTTCATCTCCACCACTTCCACCGGGAGGCCGTTCCATGAATTTATCACCCTTTCCATGAAGAAGCATTTCCTCAGGTTACTTCTGAGCAGTGCATATTTCCTAGTAAAAAAGGTGCCGGTACTCAAATGCTAAGCCACTCTTCAGGGGTGGGGTAATCACTGAGGGACCCATCCCACAATAGCCAAGCCCCCTGCAACTGGTCACAGAATGTATGACAAGGCAGAATTGGTGTGTAGAGCCTCAGCTCTTTCATTAAAACTTGGGGTCCATGGGTCAATTTTGGCAGACAATGGAAAAGGTGCCGGTACTCAGTACCCCCAAGTACCCCCTCAAAAAAAGCCCTGCTTCTGAGTCTATCCCCTTTCACCTTCATCCTGTGCCCCCTCGTTCCAGAGCTTCCTTTCAATTGAAAGAGACTCCCCTCCAGTGAATTTATGCCATGTAGGTATGTCTCTACGATATCTCCCCTCTCCCGCCTTTCTTCCAAAGTATACATATTGAGATGTCCCCATAGGCTTTGGGCTAAATTCAGTAAATGGTGCCCAAAATTGGGCGCAGAAAAAAAAATCAGCGTTCAATGCTATTCTATAATGGGCACTCAAAGATGGACACCTATTATAAGTATGGCATTGTGTACCGATTTTGGCACCCAACTTTAGGTGCAGGAGTTATGCCTGCTGAAACTAGGTGTAATTCCTGATGCCCAATTTGGATGGACATCCTCAGTATTCTATAGTTCTGAGCAAAAGCTTTAAGAGCGCCCCTCACCCACCCATGGACCTCCCATGGCCACGCCCCTTTGAGTTGCTCACAATGGGATTTGGGTGCACATTGTTATAGAAAAACACCTAACAGGAAGTGCACCCAAATCCAAATTGGTGCCAATTTGTGCCATTTAGAAATCAAATTATTGGCACTGATTGGTTTTTTAGCCAATTCAGTTGGGTGCACATCTTGGAGCACTGCACAAAACTCAGCGCCCAATTTTGGGCACCATATATAGAATCCAGGGGTTTATGATGAATACCATTGACCATTACAGTAGCTGCCCTCTGGACCGGCTCCATCCTGTTTATTTCTTTATGAAGGTGTGGTCTCTAGAATTGTACACAATATTCTAAATGAGGTCTCACCAGAGTCTTATACAGGGGCATCATCACCTCCATTTTCTTACTGGCCATTCCTCGCCTTATGCACCCAAGCATCTTTCTAGTTTTCGCTGTTACCTTTTCTACCTGTTTGGCCACCTTAAAATCATCACACACATTCACATCCAAGTCATGCTTCACGTTCATTCACAGAAGTTCTTCACCCCCTAAACTGTACCATTCTCTTGGATTTATGCAGCCCAAATGCATAACCCAGCATTTTTTAGCATTAAATTTTAGCTGCCAAATTCCAGACCACTCGTGTAGCTTCACTAAGAGGCTTATTTTCGAAAGAGAAGGACGCCCATCTTTCGACACAAATTGCAAGATGGGCGTCCTTCTCACAGGGTTGCTCAAATCGGCATAATCAAAAGACGATTTTGGGCATCCTCAACTGCTTTCTGTCGCAGGGATGACCAAAGTTTACGGGGGCGTGTCGGAGGCATAGCGAAGGCGGGACTGGGGCATGCCTAACAAATGGGTGTCCTCGACCGATATAATGGAAAAAAGAAGGGAATCCCTGATGAACACTTGGACGACTTTACCTGGTCCTTTTTTTCTTACGACCAAGCCACAGAAATGTGCCCTAAATGGCCAGATGACCACCGGAGGGAATCGGGGATGACCTCCCCTTACTCCCCCAGTGGTCACTAACCCCCTCCCACCCTCAAAAAAATTTTTTTAAATATTTTTCCAGCCTTTATGCCAGCCTCAAATGTCATACCCAGCTCCATGACAGCAGTGTGCAGGTCCCTGGAGCAGTTTTAGTGGGTGCAGTGCACTTCAGGCAGGCAGACCCAGGCCCATTCCCCCCCCCCCCCCCACCTGTTACTCTTGTAGTGGTAAATGTGAGCCCTTCAAAACCCACCAAAACCCCACTGTACCCACATGTAGGTGCCCTCCTTCACCTGTAAGGGCCTATGGTAGTGGTGTACAGTTGTGGGGAGGGGATTTGGGTGGGCTCAGCACTCAAGGTAAGGGAGCTATGCACTTGGGAGCAATTTGTGAAGTCCCCCTAGGGTGCCCAGTTGGTGTCCTGGCATGTCAAGGGGACCAGTACACGAAGATTGCTGGCTCCTCCCATGACTAAAGGGCTTGGATTTGGTCGTTTCTGAGATGGGCGTCCTCGGTTTCCATTATCGGCGAAAATCGGGGACGACCATCTCTAAGAATGACCATCTCTAAGGTCGACCTAAATTTTGTGATTTGGGCGTCCCCAACCGTATTATTGAAAGTAAAGATGGACGCCCATCTTGTATCGATAATACGGGTTTCCCAGCCCCTTCGCCGGGACATCCTGCGAGGACGTCCTCAGGAAAACTTGGATGCCCCTTTCGATTATGCCCCCCCCCCCCCACGTCTTTCCTCATGTTATCCACACTATCAGGGGTATCTACCCTATTGCTGATTTTGGTATCATCTGCAGAGGCAAACCCTACAAAATAGACCTTCGGTAATATCACTTTCAAAAATGTTAAAAAGAACTAGCTCAAAAACTGAACCTTGTGGCACACCACTGGTAACATCATTTTCCTCAGAATGAGCTCCATTTACCACTACCCACTGTTGCTTTCCACTCAACCAGCTTCCAACTCAGTCAGTCACTTTAGGGCCCATACTGAGGGCACTCAGTTTATTTATTAGTCGTCTATACGGAACTGTGTCAAATTCTTTGCTAAAATCCCCACATCTAGCACTATCCCTCGATCAAACTCTTTGGTCACCCAGTCAAAGAAAATTAATCAGATTTGTCTGACAAGACCTGCCTCTAGTGAAACCATGTTGCCTCAGGTCCTGTAATCCATTGGATTCTAAAAATTTTACTGTTCTCTGTTTTAAAAGTGTTTTCATTAAATTTACTTAGAACCTCTTCCTTACTTCTGCTTTTGTGGAGAGGAACCACCTCTGCTCTTCTCCAGTCCTCCGGGACCACTCCCGACTTTAGAGAAGCATTGAAAAGATCAGACAGTGGAGCCACTAGAACTTCCCTCAGTTCCTTCAGTATCCTCAGATGTATACCATCCGGCCCCATGGCTTTGTCCACCTATAGTTTGGCCAGCTCCAAAATTAAGCCACTTAGCTATATGGGTGCTGGGACTGAATATTTTTGGCATTCACATAACCCCTGGCTCCTCCCCAATGCCGCCCCCAGTACTGCCCCAACCTGCCCACTTTTTTGTCAAGTGGTCTGTGGGGATCATTTCCTTAGGCAGCAGGAAACGATTTAAGCAGACAGAAGAGTTGAACAAAGAGAAAACCAACACTCCCATTTAACTGCACAAGCAATCCTCATAAGGTGGCAGGGATAAAGTACCATGGACTGTGAAGCAGTAACAGAGTTTGAAATTATAGAATCCAAACTCCTCTTACTAAAAAGTCAGCAACAACCTCTATTGTGCGTTTACTTGATTTTGGCGATAGAGAGAAGAGGGGTTTGGTTTTTAGAATTTCAAACTCTAGCTGCTTCTAAATCTAAACTTAGGCCACAAATTGCTCATATTCAGGTGAAGTGAGGCTGCTTGGAGGTTTTCTTCGTCATTCGGGTTCTCCGATATTCACAGTCCATAGCTGTAGTCTACTGCTGATGAAGGCTGGAAAAGCTGAAACACAGCCTGTGTTGAGTGAGCTACAGTACTTGTTTTTGATCAAGAATGAATATACAGCAACTAATAAAGACATTCTTCTTCCCACACCAAATTATACACATGTATTTGGGCTGCTACGCAAGTATTCTATATAAAAAGAAATAAAGTAGATATCTACTTTCCTGTATAGAATAGGTTCCATAGAGGCACTTTCTTGGCATATAAAACTAGACTCACCTTTATGAAATTATCCTCGCATGTGACCAACATTGCACCATTCAGGATCACCACCCCTGCCACAGCATCAAACTCTACTACTCATGCAGCATCAACTCCTTCACCTGGTGAAACCTCCTTCCATTGTACCACCACTATGGCTTGCTTAACACACAGCCCACTTCATCATTACTCACTTTTCCTGCCACATATTATTAGCACTTCTGCCTCTGATACAGTCCACTCCTGTTCCACAATGCCACATTCTGGCATGTCTCAAAGCCACAGCCTTACTCTGCAGGTACGTCCTACATGGGCCTACCCTCAAGACAAACTAAAACTGCTTATTATCATAGAAGATACTGCTACCTCGTGACAACTGCTGATACTTTGGGGGCAATATTCAAAGGATTTATGCTCCTAACATTGAGAGTAACACTCATAAATTAGCCTCTTTGAAAATTTACTAGGGCTGAGTCATACATTTTTACTCAAAATTTCACTAAACTTTTAAATTTAAGAGCATAAAAAGTAGGAGGAAACACGAGCGGATTTAGGGTAGGGAAAAGAAGTTAGGAGCCTAGCACTGACTTTCAGCACTAGGCTCATAAGTTCATAAACCTAGGCAAATGAATTTATGAGCATAACTTTTATGCTCCTAAATTAAGATGAATTTTCAGTTGAATAGTTATACTTCAAAGTTTGGTTCAAAATGAGGCACGAATTTAGGCTAACTTAGGAGCAAAAATTTAGGAGCTCACCATTTTCTGAATATTGGGCCCTTAGTTTTTGGTGTTTCTGGACAAACAAAAAGTAAGTAGTGTAATAGACGTTTCTTCTACCTCATCTTTCTGGAATGGCAGCAGTTTATTTTATGCACTTTATATGTATACATTTAAGGAGAGGATAATATTTTTGAATCTGCTGTATGTCTTTCACACATACTGGGTGATTCTGTATATGGCAACTAAAGTTGCCCTTGCAAATCAGCACACAATACCGATTCACGTGTACAACTTAATTGATTAATGAGCCAATTATTGCCAATAATTGACTGCTAACAACCAATTAATATTAATTAGCCTTAATTGGGATTTACATGCAGATCATATTCTGTAACACCAGGGGCGTAACCACGGGCGGGCCTGGACAGGCCCAGCCACCTTTGCTCCAGGCCCACCCACCCTAACTAGCCCCAACCCAACCAGTGGTGTAGCTCTCCCAAGCAAGGCTCCAATCTTTTCCTGCCTCTTCTGCCCGCTCTCCCCGTCCGCGTGGTCTACTCACTTTTACTGCCCTGAAGCACCATTCTCCCTCCAGCACCGGCGATTCCCATAGCCAGCCTTCTGCCAGCGTGCGTCGTCGGGGCCTCTTCTCAGGTGCATCCCACCTACTCTGCAACTTCCTGTTTTCCGCTAAGGTGGGACGCGCGCCTGAGGAGAGGCCCCGACGACGCACGCTGGCAGAAGGTTGACTATGGGAATTGCCATTGCTGCAGGGAGAACGGCGCTTCAGGGCAGTAAAAATGACCAGAACTGACCGTGTGCAGGGGGCGGGGGCAGCAGGTGGAGAGGAAATGCGAGGCCCGTGCCCAACCAGTCCACTTCCAGGCCCATCTAAAAATTGAACTCTGGCTACGCTACTGTGTAACACTCCATGCATAAATCCTATAGTATGTAAATTCAAGCAAGCATGTAATTAAAGTCTGGAATTTGTTGCCAGAAAATATGGTAAAAGCAGTTACCTTAGCAGGTTTTAAAGAAGGTTTAGATAATTAAAAAAAAAACAAAAGTCTATAAGCCATTATTAAGATGGACTTGGGAAAATCCACTGTTTATTTCTAGGATAAGCAGCAAAAACTCTGTTTTACTGTTCTGGGATCTTGCCAGGTACACATGATCTGGATTGGCCACTACTTGAAACAGAACACTGGGCTTGATGGACCTTCAGTTTGTCCTAATATGGCAACGCTTATGTTCTTCTGGTCTTATGCAGATGCGTTTCGGGGATGCTCCAAGGACAGTTCCACAATTTACACGCAATGGTACAAAATAGATCCCATTGGCGCCTAATTTAGGTGCTAGCATTTACACCTGCTTTCAGCAGGCATAAGTGCCAGCACCTTAAGTTAGTAGCCATTTATGCGCTTGGGGAAAATTCTATATATTGCACCTGAAAAATCGGAGCTGACTATAAGCACACGTAGTGCCATTCTATTAAGGATGCAATACCTTTAAAGAATCACACTTAGCGGTACAATTTAGCGTTATACTTATGCGTCATATGGTCCGCCAAAAAACTCAGGATCATTTATAGATCATGCCTACTATGTTTCATGCTCTATGCAGAATTGCCAAACAGTTCCACATCCTGAATCAACGCTGATATGGCATCAGCGCATTATGATGTCATGATGTCATCTGCACGGGGACACTGGGAAAATGGCTACAAGAAGGAAACAGTCAAACTTAATTAGGCAGATACTGTCCTCTTGGCAAGATTGTTCCTCTGCAAGAAGAGGCATTATTTTGTCCTTCCAGGCCACAGAAGGTCATATCTAAGATATAGGAGGGCCTAGGAGAGACTCACGGAGGAATAAAATGCTGAACCCTTCTTCCGCATGGATGTAAGTATTAAAAAGCATGCAAAGTACTGTGCAAAAGTGATGGTCTTGATTGTAGTGGTTAGCTGGCCTTGGGGCAGCGCATGATTTTCTGATTGCAAGGCTACTTCCTTCCCTCCCCTGCTTGAGGATGCTTCTTGGTATGTGTGGAGCTTTTGGGGTATGGGACCAGTGAGAGGATTTGATATGTCACCTCCTTGCCTGCATAGTAGGGCTCTTAGAGTAGTAAAGCCTGTGTTCTTGAAGGTGTAAGTGCAAAATGATAGCAGCCCATGGGAGCAGGAATCAGTCATGGGATTTGATTTCACTACCCCAATATGATTAGTCTTGAGACAACTTGGCTACCTCCTTCCCTCAGAAGTAGTGTTTCTCTATACATGTCATGAGGCATGCTGCACTGAAGATGGAGGTGAAGGCAGGAGCATGTATGTCATGTTAAACAGCGGTATGAAACATCTGTCATGTACCTGACACGCAACCTCCCTCTTCCTGTCCCTCCCCACCCCTTGTCTCCCTACAAATGAAGGACTTGAGAAAACGGGGGAGGTACCTGCGGCAGCATGACCAGGACTTTCTCCAGGGGGTGCACAACCAGCTGCTTGCTGAGGCAGGTGAGTAACACTTTGGTGTCAACTTGTTTTCCTCATTTGTCACTCATTTCTGCTGGCAGCCTCTAGGTATATAACCATTAGGCAAAGGTTACTCCCAATGGTCAACTCCCTAGATACAATGCCCATCTTAGAAATGTCATGTTCAAATGTGCAGCTGATGGAGAGTGTGAAAGTTTAACCAGTGTCTATGTTTCCCACCTGGAAGCGGTGCAAAGAAAAGCTACAAAAATGGTATGGGATTTGCGTTGCAAACTGTACGAGGAACGACTTGCTGAACATGTATACCTTGGAGGAAAGGAGAAACAGGGGTGACATGATACAGATGTTCAAATATTTGGAAGGTATTAATCCGCATATGAACCTTTTCTGGAGACGGGAAGGTGGTAGAACTAGAGGACATGAATTGAGGTTGAAGAGGGGCAGACTCAGGAGTAATGTCAGGAAGTATTTTTTCACGGAGAGGGTGGTGGATACGTGGACATGCATGGGACAAACACAAAGGAATCCTGTTTAGAAAGAATGGATCTATGGAATCTTAGCGGACATTGGGTGGTGATGCCGGTATTTGGAGAATAAACCCGGTGCAGGACGGACTTCTACGGTCTGTACCCTGAGAAAGGCAGGGACAAATGAAACTCGGATATACATATAAAGTATTACATACCATGTAAAATGAGTTTATCTTGTTGGGCATACTGGATGGACCATTCAGGTCTTTATCTGCCGTCATTTACTATGTTACCTTTGTAGCACCCCCTGGATCCACTGCTGCTACAGAGCCAGCCCAGCACCCCACAGGCCAGAGGAACAGGAGAAGGAGGAAGAGAAGGTGGAAGACAAAGAGGAGATATAGGAGTGCATCCATTTTCGGCCTGAGACCTTACCACCACCCATTGACTTGGCAGTAAGGACTCACACACTAACCGGGCGGTAAGCATCAGCACCCGTAAACTGCCGATTACCGCTGGGTAAGCACCACATGGTAGAAAATATTTTCTACCGTGTGTTTTGGATGTGCATCAAAAATGGAATTACTGCTCGGGGCACGCAGTAGCCAGGTGGTAGTTCCAATTTGACGCATGTTGGATTCACATAGGTGCCTACGTGCCTTAGTAAAAGGGCCATTATATTTGTTGTTCTTATTTATATGTTGCTCAGCAGTTGCCAGTGATAATTTGCAATCTTAAAAATCTGTCTGCTTTTTATTTAAAGACACCTGATCTACTATGGTCTCTATTGCAACCTCGCTATCGGGATGCTCTATCTTCCCTGTTTGGTAATATCTTTGAAAGATACTCTGTTCCGAATCTTGTGCTTTTGAACAACTGTCAGCCTTCCCCCAGTTTCCAGTTTAAAAGCTGTTCTGTCAGCAGGATCTGTTTGTCAGCCCCAAAATATTTGCACAGGGTAGGGTGAAAAGGTCTGCTGTGGGTCAGATGGGATTTGAACCCTGATTACTTGATTTACAGTCTTGAATTGATACCTCTAGGCAGTGGTGTGCTGGTAAATGTTTAACAACAGGCTCTCTCCCTGGTCCACCTCTGTGTCCTCCCCCCCAAATTGCAGAGCTGGCTATAGCTGGGGAGAGAGCCTTGGGGGGAGGGGGCAATGCATTACTCTCTCCAGGAAAAAAAAATTAAATTCTCCAAGGTTCCAATCTAATTCATGTTTAATTTGGGATAAAATTCCATAAATAAGTAAAGAAATATAAACTTTTAACGTTGAGCACCTGATTCTCATAACATGATGTCTGTTTTAGCAGCCCTTCACCAGGAAAAAAAAAAAATCTCTGCAGCATACCCAAAGTGACGCAAACCAAATTAGAATACAGACCAGGAATTAGAAGAACAGACAGTCTTGCCAACTCTGAAAAACAATGTGCTATCAAAATCTCAGAACCTAAAAAACAGATCCCTATTCAGAACACTTGACCTTGCAGTCACACATACAGAACAGAGATAGCCTCTCTTCAAACTCTTCAAAAATTAACCCGAAATCCTAGGAAGTTAGACTCTGCATGCAGCACAATACCAGAAAAACAGAAAGAAACACATTGCTATACAATGCAAAATATGATAGCAGATGTAAATTCTCAAAGTGGACATATTCCAAACACTAAAATGAAAATAAAATGATTTTTTTCTACCTTTGTTTGGTGACTTTTTTTTTCTGATCATGCTGGCCCAGTATCTGATTCTGCTGCTCTTTATCTGTTCTTAACTCTTGTTTCCAGGGCTTCCTTTTCACTTATTTCTTTACTTTCCTCCTTTCTTCTTGCCCTACATCCATAAGTAAAAGCTGGGTCCTCCGCAGACTTGACTGTCCAGTGGATCCAGCTTCTGCCTATTTTCTCCATCTACGTGCATTTTTTCTCCCCTCTTCCTTTTCCCTCATCTCATCTCCTTCCTCTCTCTTCCCTCCCCTCCATCGATGTCCAGCATTTCTTCTCTCTCCCTTCCCTCTCCTCCATCCATGTCCAGCATTTCTTCTCTCTCCCTTCCCTCTCCTCCATCCATGTCCAGCATTTTTCCTCTCCCCCTCCATCCATGTCCAGCATTTCTCCTCTCTCCCCTCCATTCATGTTCATCTCACTTCCTCTCTCTTCCCTCCCCTCATTTCTCCTCTCTCCCCTCCATTCATGTTCATCTCACTTCCTCTCTCTTCCCTCCCCTCCATCTATGTCCAGCATATCTTCTCTCTCCCTTCCCCTCCATCCATGTGCATCTCCTTCCTGTCTTTCCTCCCCTCCATCCATGTCCAGAATTTCTCCTGCCCTTCCCACCATCCATCCATGTCCAGCAATCGTCCTCTCCCCTCCCCTCCATCCACCTATGTCCAGCAACTCTCCTCTCCCCTGTCCTCCCCTCCATCCACCCATGTCCAGCAACTCTCCTCTCCCCTGCCCTCCATCCATCTATCCATCCATATCCAGCAATTCTCCTCTGTCCCCTGCCTCCCTCCATCCATCCATATCCAGCAGTTCTCCTCTCTCCCCTCCCCTCCATGTCCAGCGATATCTCCTCTCTCCCCTACCCTCCCCTCCATGTCTAGCGATTCTCCTTTGCCCCTATCATCTGCTCCCATCCATGTCCAGCAATTCTCCTCTCTCCCCTGTCCTCCCGCTCCCATGTCCACCTGCCCGCCCTCTACTCCCCCCAACATCCCCCTTTTTGTTCCTGCCACCCTGCGTGGTTTAAATCTTTTATTTACCTCCATCACAGTGGCTGCATCAGTGAAAGCCCTGCCTGTCTCTAGCCTTCCCTTCATTCCCTCTCAGCGTCCCGCCTTCTTCTGACATCATTTCCTCTTTCTGCGAGGGCAGGTCACTGAGAGGGAATGAAGGGAAGGCTAGAGACGGGCAGAGTTTTCACTGACGCAGCCACTGCAATGGAGGTAAATAAAAGATTTAAACCCCCCAGGGCGGCGGGGGCGCAGGCAAACGAGGGCTGTGGGAGGTGAGGTAAGCGGTGGTAAGCTTGGCTTGTGGCGCCCTCCTGCCATGCTTACCTCGCTTACCGCCGGGTTGCGCCGCCCCTGGAGAGCCAGCTCACCGTGCCAGAACAACTGGCTTGCGAGATGTTAAAAAATTTAATAACCAGCTCTTGCGCGCCGGCTCCAGCACACCACTGCCTCTAGGCCACAGGCCTACACTCCACTCTTTAGAGGTCCAAAGAGGGAACCATATCACTGCATAGGGTATATATCCCAGCTCCTTGGCAAAACACAAAACACCCTGGTATGGAAAGTGAGGTACAATACAGGTTACTGCATATGTTTAAACTATGGCCCAATGACCATTATTACAAGCAGCACCCTAGACACTCCAGCTCACCTATTCTCCTCCTAAGGTATCAGTAAAGATGAATGTGACCTAAGACTTTGCATCAAATGAGGTGGCCTAGTGGTTGGAACAGTTGACCTGTTATGCATAGGTGGTGGATTCAAATCCCATGTAACCCACAACTGACCTTCTCACCCTAGCCTGTGCAAATGTTTTGGGGCTGACAGATGTGATCTGGGAATAGGTGTTAACAGTTGAATTTTGGAAATGCGCAACATGGAGCTTTTGTTGATCTGAAGGGTACCATAAGTTGTGTGGCCAAGAGAGATCATTGAATCTCTCCTTTCATATACTGGTGGAAGTGGTTATGAATTTTGTAGATCAGGTTAGTTGCTGTCTCAGACGTCAAGAGAACTTCATTGTTTGTATCTTCAGACTGTAGTCAGTCTTTCCTTACTGAAATACACACTTCTGATACTACTACCGAAACTTTAGAACACACGCCGAAAAACACGACACCCACAATTGCGCTTAGCAGTCTACCATTGTATGCACCAGATGTTAGGCCTGCTCTGAGCAGGGCTACACATAAGTGGCCACTTTAGGCGCAGTTGTGCATAATTCCATAACAACACGCATACATTCTAAAAACGCACCCTGATCAGGCGCCTTTTTCGCTTGTACGACTGCTAAAATTAGCGCCAACCATTAGAGAACATGCATAAAGAGATATGCATGTATGTCCCAATTATTGCCAATTAGTGCCATTAATTGGTTCTTAATTGCCAATTATTGGCGCTGATTAGTTTGTTAAATAGTTAAGTTGTGCGTGCAATTTGGCCACATGCCCAGTTAACGTCTATAATTTAAAGCATCATTTACAGAATTTACCCCTTAGCGGTATTCTATAAAGGGCACAGATCCTTTACAGAATACCGCTCAGTGGTTACATATAGAATCTAGTTTGTAATCACTACAGTGCACTGTAAATTAAGTTTGTTTATATTGCAATCCTACAGGTTATGCAGCATAGTATGAAAAACTGTAAGCTGGCCAATTCATGGGTTAAGAGTTGGGAACACCATGCCGAGATCATACTGAGGAAACTGTACTGCAAGGAACACACACAGAGAACCAACAGACCTTGCTCTGGTTGAATTTAAGCCACAAAGAAAAGACTTTAAAATTCAGGATTACTTAAAAAAGCAAAGGAGCTTAGCCTCCATTTTGAGGAACCACATGCACAGTTATTGTTTGTGCTGTATGAAATATTTACAAAATGGGTCTTAATGATATTGTCTCTTCTCCCCTCCAAGTACACCTGGCATGTTTGAAACCATATTTTTTAAGACAAAAGTCAGATACTAGGGAGCTCATTTTCAAAACAGAAAAATGTCCAAAAAGTGGCACAAAGAAGCAGATGGACGTTTTTTGGTCCAAGATATCCAAATGTTTGTTATTGAAACATATTTTTAAAATGTTTTTCTATGCAGTTCATCTGTAGTGCGTCCAAATCACAAGGGGGTGTGTTGGAGGCAGGATTTGGGCGTTCTCAAAAATTGGATGTTTTTCTGCCATAATGGAACAAACTAAAAACGCCCTGGGCTAGAAGTTAGACATTTTGGTCTAGACCAGTTTAAATCATGATTAAGTCACAAAAAGGTGCCCTAATAGATGACTGGAGGGATTAAGGCATGACCCTCCTTACTACCCAGGTGGTCACTGACTCCCTCCCCCCCCCCCCCACCCCCAAAGATGTTAAAGAAATAGTACCTACCAGCCTATTTGACAGCATCAAATATTATGGCCAGTCCTATTAGAGCAGCAAGCAGGTCCCTGGAGTAGCCTAATGGCCGGTGCAGTGGACTGTAGAGAAGGGAACCCAGGCTCATATTCCACTTGTTGCACTTCTCGTAGAAAGTAGGAAAACCTACTGTACCCACATATAGGTGACATCTGCAGACCTAAGGGCTATTGTAGTGGTGTACAGTTGGGTACACTAGGTTTTTGGTGGGTTTTGGAGGGCTCACCATACAATATAAGGGGGTAATGGTGAGATGTGTACCTGGGACATTTTATGTGAAAGCCCACTGCAGCGCCCCCTAGGGTGCCCCACTGCTCTGCTGGGATGTCTGTGTGGCCAGTTCAGTATGAATGCTGGCCCCCATACGTGCCACTGGTTTGTTTTTCTGCATTTTCCCTTGGACGTTGCTTTTTTTAAATGGTCAGAAAAGTAAAATGCACTGAGCACAAAATGTCTACAAACGTCTAAAAAATGGCCATTTTACAGTTCAAAAATCGCTATGTTCACTACAACAAAACATCCATAATCGGATTTAGACGTCATATCAAAAATGCCCCTTTAAGCCAGAATCTTCTTGTTTAAAAGGCAAGTTCAGTAAAGCCTTTTCTATTCGCATTTATTTCTTATAAATACACAGTTCATTTTTTCTAGCAAAAAAGGTGCTGGTATTCAAATGCCAGGCCACCCTTTGGGGTGGAGTGATCACTGAGAGACCTACCCCACAATAGCCAGGCCTCCTGCAACCAGTCATAGAATGTATGACAAGACAGAATTGGTGTGTAGAGCCTGAGTTCTTTCATTAAAACTTGGGGACCATGGGTCAGTTTTAGCAGATAATGGAAAATGTGCCAGTACTCAGTACCCTCAAGTACCCCCTCAAAAAAAGCCCTGTAAATACAAAAATTCCTTTTGAGGGGATGATACCTCTTCTGTTAAGTAAACTCCAGAAATATTCCACAGAGTATCATGGGAGAATCTGTGCATACTTCTTTCAATTCTTAAATGCTCTTTATTTTTTCCATTTTTTCCAGGCCTGAGTTTTCTAGGAAATGGGCCAGTACTCTCACTCACACCTGGCAAAGATCATGAAGTCCTTTAGCATGGTGTTTAATTTTCTCACGCTCTATCTTTGTACTATTCCAGGGTTCTGTGCAATATTCTGGGATGCAGAAGTGGAATATTCCACATTAATTTAGGATGCATTGCATCCTCCTTCCCTTTGGCACTGAACTCTATTCCTTTTATATCTGTACTCCAGCTTAAGTCTGTTTTCTGTTCCAAGGCAGCAATCACATCCGTTTTGCTAAATGGAAGCAGAAGGAGAGTGATCAGTTGATTTTCATCTCTGGGAAGTAAAGCCAAAAAGAACTGAGTTTAAATTGCTATAGGAGAGAGTTCAGTTACACTTTAGCAAGAAAACGTCAACCGTAAATGTAATCAGGTTTGATAGGTTACCTTGACTGGTGGCAAAATCTCCATCAATAGAGATAGTTAATAAGGACTGATGCTTATTGATACATACATACATGCACAAAGTTAACCCTGTCAGAGGGTAAATGGTGTGCTCAGAGAGGATTAGATCATAGCAGGAAAACTAAATTAATTCTCTGATTGAGTCTTTACTGCAGAGGACACTGGGGAGATACCCACATCAGACAAACTCTTGGTAGACAATGATGGTTCAGAGGAATGGAAAGAAACCAGTGACCTGAAAAATGAGCTAGAGCTAATTGACAAACTAAACAGTAGCAAATCACTGGGACGTGATGGTATTCAAAACCACATTCCACCTCGGATTTCCAAAGGAACTCTAATACAATATGCAGACGTATTACCAGTAAGCTGGAATCTACCATACAGATTTGCTACTATACCTGAGAATTAGAGAGAAGCCAATGTAAGCTTAATTTTTTACAAAGGGCTTCCAGAAATGATCCAGTGCTAGGTAAAATTACGCGGGTTAAAGGAAAATGGCCAGCATGGAGTTAGCAAATAAAATCTGTGCCATACTAATTTTAGAATTCTTTGAAGGTGCAAATGAACATGTAGATAACAGTGAGTCAGAAGGTGTTTGGCAAAGTCCCTCAAAAGACTCTTGGGGAAATTAAAGAGTCATGAGATCAGTTAGGTATGAAATGCAACAGGTGGAAGAGTTTAGATTATGTATTGTATTCTGTACATTGTGGCTGCAGCCTGTGTTTCAGTTCTAAGTTCTAAATTTGTTGATATTGCATAGCATGTGAAATTTTTCAATAAAAATATAAGAACTAAAAAAAAGTCATGAGATAAGAGGCCATGTCTTAATGTATTGGGAACTCTTTTTTAAAAATGGGAAACAAAAAAGAAGAATTAAATGATCAATTTTCTCCATGGAGAGAAGTCAATAGAAGACTGCCCAGGGATCTGTACTGGAAACACTATTGTTTAACTTAATCATTTACTACCTGGAAAAAGAGCAATGAATGAGGTGATCAAATCTGCACATAACACAAAATTATTATACGTAATTACAACATAAGCAGACTGAAGAATTGCAAGACTAAGTAACTAGCCTGCTTATTTTCGAATGAGAAGGCCAGCCATCTTCCGACACAAATCGGGAGATGGCCGGCCATCTCCTAAACCCAACCAAATCGGTATAATCGAAAGCCGATTTTGGCCGTCTTCAACTGCTTTCCTTCGCGGAGCTGGCCAAACTTCAAGGGGATATGTCGGCAGTGTACCGAAGGCGGGACGGGGGTGTGGTTAAGAGATGGCCGGCTTTGGCTGATAATGGAAAAAAGAAGGCCGGCTCTGATGAGCACTTGGCCGGCTTCACTTAGTCCATTTATTTTTAGGACCAAGCCTCCAAAAAGTGCCCCAAATGACCAGATGACCACCGGAGGGAATCAGGGATCACCTCCCCTGACTCCCCCAGTGGTCACCAACCCCCTCTCACCCCAAAAAAAAATTAAAAATTATTTTTTCCAGCCTCTATGCCAGCCTCAAATGTTATACCCAGCTCCATCACAGCAGTATGCAGGTCCCTGGAGCAGTTTTTAGTGGGTGCAGTGCACTTCAAGCAGGTGGACCCAGGCCCATCCTCCCCCCTACCTGTTACACTTGTGGTGGTAAATGGGAGCCCTCCAAACCCCCCCTGAAAACCCACTATACCCACATGTAGGTGCCCCCTTTCACCCATAAGGGCTATGGTAATGGTGTACAGTTGTGGGGAGTGGGTTTTGGGGGGGATTTGGGGGGCTCAGCACACAATGTAAGGGAGGTATGCACCTGGGAGCAATTTTTGAAGTCCACTGCAGTGCCCCCTAGGGTGCCCGGTTGGTGTCCTGGCATGTGAGGGGGACCAGTGCACTACAAATGCTGACTCCTCCCACGACCAAATGCCTTGGATTTGGCCGGGTTTGAGATAGCCGGCATCAGTTTCCATTATCGGCGAAAAACGATGCCGGCCATCTCAAACCCGGCCATCTCTGACATTTGGCCGGCCCCAACTGTATTATCGAAACGAAAGATGGCCGACCATCTTGTTTCGATAATATGGTTCGTGAGACCTCTTTACGGCACCGTTCTTAGAGATAGCAGCCCATAAAGATGGCCAGCGCCATTCAATTATGCCCCTCTCAGGGGGCCCTTTTACTAAGCCACAGTAAAAAGTGGCCTGTAGTAGTGTAGGCATGTGTATTGGGCACGCACCAGGCCAGTTTTTACCACGTCTGCAAAAAAGGGCCTTTTTTTAATGGGATGGGAAAAGGGCATGCGGTAAAACTTAAACCAGCGCACGTCCAAAACTGGCCTAAGCCTTTAACACCACCCATTGATCTTGCAGTAAGGGCTCACGCGCTACACACGCGATGACCGGTCAGTGCGCACCAACTGCAGATTACTGCCTGAAATGACGCATGTGGGAGGAAATAAATAAATACATCATCCAGGCATTATGGGCATGCGCCAAATCTAAAATTACCGCCAGGAGGGAGCAGTAGCCTGGTGGCAGTCTCGTTTAGGCACACACCTTTGTAAAAGGGTCCCTAGGCATCTAAATAGCAGGTGAAATGTAATGTATCAGATACACTATTATCTGGAAGAGGAGCTACCATTTTGCACTGTCAAATGTGTTTTCAGTGACAAATGCAAGAACATTTGGGTCCCCTGTTTTTTTTCCCTGTCATAATCAATCATATTATGTACTTTATGCACATTGCCAACTGTGTTTCTTCTCTGAATAAATCCTGTTTGACCTTTAAGGTGTAATTCTTATTATGCCATGTTTATTGAGTTCTAACCTGGAACAAATAAGATGTGTGCAAAAAAAAACAAGAAAGAAAATAAAGCTACAAAAAGAAAGAAATTTCATGCAGACCAATGAAAAGTAATGCACATAAATTCAAATAATTCTAACTACATTTACACAATCCTGGATTCTATGTGGAACCTGGATTGTGCTTTGGTTTATCATTCCCCCAAAATTTGTAAAAACAAAAGTAAATGGGGCATCATAAAATGTATTGAGCTTTTCAGGGATCTTGCCAGGTATTTGTGACCTGGATTGGCCACTGTTGGGAACAGGATACTGGGATTGATGGACCTTTGGTCTGTCCCAGTGTGGCAATACTTACCTACTTCTGGTGGAGAGGGGAAGCTACAGTCCCAAGGCCCAAGGAAAATAAACATCTCACTGCCTCACACTTTCTAGAAAGCACCTTTATTGTGCTTATCCCAAAGCAAAGGTATTTACAACCACAGCAGGAAAAACTCAAACTGACAAAGTCCATATGAAAATGATAAAGGAGATGGGACAACTTCTCTATCAGGAAAGGCTAAAGCGGCTACAGCTCTTCAGCTTGGAGAAGCAACAGCTGAGTGGAGATTAGATAGAGGTCTATAAAAGAGTGGAGTGGAATGGGTAGACCAGAATTGCTTGTTTATTCTTTCCAAAACTACTAGGACTACAAGGGTGTATTTTAAAATCTGTATGCTTATTTTTAAAATATTACATGGCTATGCTCCTGAGTCTTTGTTAGCTTTGATTACTATTCCTTGTCGGACCTCTGTACAACTACATCTGCCGTCTCCGAGGTTAATAAGGTTTAAAAGAATTTTTCAATCCTCATTTTCCCTTATAGGGGTCAGATTTCAGAATGAGCTCCCTGTTATCCTTAAACTGTTAGCCTTCTGAAATTTAGAAAAGTAGGGTTGTTTAAGAAATTTCTGAATTGTTAATCATTCTTGGTTCCGCATTTTATATTTTAAGGTTGGGTTTTGCTAATTTAATGTAATTACTGTATATTTTATATTTCAACAATTTTATTGATGGAACATTTCACAGTACATAGTCAGTATATTTTAAATGTGACTTCAGGTATAGTTTACAAGGTGTGTTATTAAGATATGTATCTTCCTCAGGAATGCCTGTGATGATGTCTTCATATAAACTGCATAGAACTAATTTTGGTTACTGTGGTATTAAAAGTATCAGAATAGTATAGTATATATATAGTAAATTTAAAACAAACAGTTAGCTTAGCAGGTTTTGAAAAAGGTTTGGTAATTTTCTAAAAGAAAAGTCCATAAGCCATTATTAAAATGACTTGGGAAAATCTACTGCTTATTTCTAGGATACTAAAATATACTGGTAGGAGAAAATCAATCAAAGTATTCACAATCGGCAACCAGGTGGAGTCTCATATCTTTTGCACGAATGTTCACATCACTCCCTTGGTGACTCTATTACCGTGCATAGGTTTTAATCATCGACTAAAGCCACCTCCACCCTAATATTGTGAAATCTTAAACTTGACGTACCCACAATTACAAACTTATGTGAATATATATCAAATGTATCAAATATACTAAAGACACTTAGCTTCTGGAGCGATTAACTCCCTAGTTCAGACTCAGTGTGTAGAGGCCCCGACAGTGCCTGTTTTGCTGTGCTTCTTCTGGGGGAACCCACACAGTATTAGCCTGATAAAATAAATCATAAAATATATACAGTGTCAATCTCTTGTTGCCATTGCAAATCCTATACAAATAACAATTGTGGACTTACTGAATCGTGTCTTGACACAGTCCTTAAGCTGTTCCTACAAAATGGCGTCTCTGCTTTCTTTCAAATCTGTTTATTACCGGAAATTGTAATATTCTGTTTCCGTAAGGAAACCTGAAGTGTTCACATAAAGCTACCCCATTGCAGCATAGTGTTAAGACCTTCGGGTTCCACCGTGTTTAACCGATGTATCCACAAGGTCTCACGCTGCAACAATTTCCTATTGAAATCTCCCCCTCTAATAGCTGGATCGACACGTTCGATCACTTTACATTTAAGATCTTCAAAACTATGACTCTTGGCCACACAATGGTGAACCAAAGGAGCGCCAAAGTTACGTGCATTGATCCTAGATTTATGTTCTATCAATCTGGCATGGAGCGATCGAATAGATTTACCTATGTATATGGAAGAAGTTTGTTCACAGTTATCTGATAAGTCAGCTTACGAATTGTTAAGCGAAGATCCCACAATTAATCTCCAGAAGAGGATTCAAGAGATTACTCAAACAGGGGTTGAAGAGGGTTTCCTCACGGATAAAGAATATAGATATTTGAACAGAAAAACTCCAGTTATCCCTGTTTTATATATTTTACCGAAGGTCCACAAAAGTACAACCAATCCACCTGGTAGACCTATTATGTCATCGAGAGGATCTTTATTGGAACCATTATCTGTTTACATTGATTCCTTTCTGAAAGATTATGTAAAATCTAGCCCAGCCTTCATCAGGGACACCACTGATTTTTTGAATATATTACAAACAATACCTACAGTTGATGCACATACACTAATGGTAACTCTTGACATTAAGGCACTCTATACAATGATTCCTCAAAAAGAACTATTGGATACAATTTCAGAGTTACTAGAAACTAGGGAAAGACCACATGATGTTCCAACCGACTTTTTAATAGAATTGACTACTTTGGCTCTATGCAAGAATTTTTTTAGATTCCAAGATGGAATCTATCTGCAAAAATCCGGAGTAGCCATGGGCGCTACGTTCGCCCCTACTTTGGCCAATCTTTTTATGGCAATGTTTGAAAGAAAATGGCTATATATAGTTCACCATATGTTTGTAAGATCATATTATGGCGTAAATTTATAGATGATATTTTCATGTTATGGAGGGGAGATGTACAAGATCTGATGGAATTCATCCAATGGTTGAATAAATGCCATGTTAACATTCAATTTACAATGACATGGTCAAACACTAAAATAAATTTTTTGGATGTAGAAGTGCATCAGATTCAAAATCAGTTTGTCACTCGGGTTTTTTCTAAACCGACGGACAGGAATACATTTTTGGATTACCATAGTTGTCACCCGAATGCTTTGAAACAGAGTTTGCCCTTTTCTCAGTTTCTCAGATTTAAAAGGATTTGTACCGATATACAAGATTACAAATCGCATGCAAATGATCTAGGAGCAAAACTGCTACAAAGACATTATCCATATAAGACTTTGAAAAAAGCATATACACGCGCTAAGTTCAATAATAGAGAACTACTGTTGCAATCGCAACATTCAAAGAAATCAAAAGAACAAAAAGAGGAGATATTGACTTTTGTCTTACGATATGTCCCGGGTGGAGAAAAAATAAAGAACATTATCAGACAACATTGGGACATAATACGATCTCATCCCCTATTTGAAAACCATTCAATAAGAACTGCTTTTTCCCGTTCTCAGAATTTAAAAGAAATTTTGAGTCCAGCACTATTACCAGCTCCGTATAATGAGTCATCTGACAGTACATTAGTAACGGGACACTTTAGATGTGGCAAATCTCGATGCATGACATGCGAGATGACAGAAGAGGGAGATCATTTTTACCACAATGGTAAGACATATTCATTGAACAAACACACTACATGCCGAACTCAAGGCATTGTATATTACATCAAGTGCCCGTGTCATAAGCTCTACATAGGTAAATCTATTCGATCGCTCCATGCCAGATTGATAGAACATAAATCTAGGATCAATGCACGTAACTTTGGCGCTCCTTTGGTTCACCATTGTGTGGCCAAGAGTCATAGTTTTGAAGATCTTAAATGTAAAGTGATCGAACGTGTCGATCCAGCTATTAGAGGGGGAGATTTCAATAGGAAATTGTTGCAGCGTGAGACCTTGTGGATACATCGGTTAAACACGGTGGAACCCGAAGGTCTTAACACTATGCTGCAATGGGGTAGCTTTATGTGAACACTTCAGGTTTCCTTACGGAAACAGAGTATTACAATTTCCGGTAATAAACAGATTTGAAAGAAAGCAGAGACGCCATTTTGTAGGAACAGCTTAAGGACTGTGTCAAGACACGATTCAGTAAGTCCACAATTGTTATTTGTATAGGATTTGCAATGGCAACAAGAGATTGACACTGTATATATTTTATGATTTATTTTATCAGGCTAATACTGTGTGGGTTCCCCCAGAAGAAGCACAGCAAAACAGGCACTGTCGGGGCCTCTACACACTGAGTCTGAACTAGGGAGTTAATCGCTCCAGAAGCTAAGTGTCTTTAGTATATTTGATACATTTGATATATATTCACATAAGTTTGTAATTGTGGGTACGTCAAGTTTAAGATTTCACAATATTAGGGTGGAGGTGGCTTTAGTCGATGATTAAAACCTATGCACGGTAATAGAGTCACCAAGGGAGTGATGTGAACATTCGTGCAAAAGATATGAGACTCCACCTGGTTGCCGATTGTGAATACTTTGATTGATTTTCTCCTACCAGTATATTTTAGTAGCCTAACTTTATTAGGAGTTATCCAAGCCATTAAGGTTTTTTTGTATTTCTAGGATAAGCAGCATAAAATCTGTTTTACTGTTTTGGGACCTTGAAAGGTACTTGTGACCTGGATTGGCCAACGTTGGAAACAGGATACTAGGCTTAATGGACCTTCAGTCTGTCCCAGTATGGCAGCACTTATTTATTTATTTATTGCATTTGTATCCCACATTTTCCCACCTTTTTGCAGCTCAGACTTATGTTCGGTTCATACACACAAAACAGTATTTTGAACTCAGAATTTGTGGTAGGCTTCTCTGAATTCTCTGACACTCCCTTAAACCTTACAGGGAGCTACCCAAAGTTAGGTAGCACAAAAGTGCATAAATGATAATAATCCAGCTGTGCACTAGTTTGTAAGTATACACCTAGCTTTGCATGGGTGGGGGCACATATGTGTGTAACTTATAGAATACTAGCAAGGAAATCCAGAAGAGGAAAACAAAATTTCTGCAGAAAGAGAAATACAGTTCACAAAAGCAGAACACGTCTTCTAATAGTTAAAAAGCTTTTAATCTTGCCACTTTAAAACACAACCCGACATGGCCACGTTTTGCCTCTCTAGAGTATACTATTGAGAAAGGAGGAGACACTCTTTTTATCCTGCTGCTAGCTGCTTTCATTGCCATATCTGCTATTAGGTGTGTGCACCCTTTGGGACCCTAATAGTTGTTAATACCTGACACAGCCTACACTGTGGAATGTCCTTCCTAGATTACTACAGAAGGAGCCCTCCCTTTCCTCATTTAAAGTCTTGTTAAAAACGTATCTGTTTCAGTCAGCTTTTAACATTTGACTTATTTGCTAACAAATTGAACTGCTTTGATCCTGGGACCCTACAAGATATAGCAGGGTTGCTGAATCTTTCCTTTTTATACATATTGTATTTCCTTTCTATCTTTGTCATATTATTATAATGTAAACTGCCTTGATGGCATTGACCTAAGTGGTCAGTCAAATAATTATACCCTTGTATGGACATGTGTGGAGTTTGTATATGGGTTGTAGCTTTGTAGGGGTGATAGGTGTCAGAATGTGTGGTGTGGAGGGTTTATGTGTGTGACTTTGGAAGTGCTGGGGAGAGGATTTTGAACATGCATTTTGATGCCCTCCATTTCCAGCTGCATCAGTTATTTTTCTTTGTCTCTGTCTGTCTGCATAGTTACTCTCAGGGCTGTGGAGTCAGCGTCGGAGTCAAAGGTTTCGTGAACCGATTAAACAGCCCTGGTTACTCTGTGCCAAACTGCTGGAAGAGGGAAATGGGAATGAAATTGAAAGTTTAGAATGGTGTACTAATCAGCATCCTAACAGTTCAAACAGATTCCCACAGAAATTAATGGGAATATATTTGTCTGGAGGCCTAGTTTTCTGAAAATAATGATCCAATGATTCTGGTTTGCTAATTCATCCAAGATATTCATGATTTTCATCCTATATGCTGAATCTGGTGAACTGCCATCCCTTTTTTGAAAGTTATTGTGCCTGTGAACAGAAAGACAGACAAGCACAGAGACAGACATCAATCACTTTTATTTATTTATTGGGCTTTATTAACCACCTTTATGAAGAGAGTCACCCAAGGTGGTATACAGTAGGTGCAGTTTTGTTAACAGCATAAAAATCCTTAAATGGGCAAGTATAAACATAAATACAATGAAAGAGGAAACTTGAAAACAGCAAACTGAAACCTAATAATAGGACTACCATGAAACAGGATCAAAATATACACATTTAACAGCACTGAAATTCAAACAACAGAGATATCATACAATCTAAGCATAATAGTGATGAAATATCTAATAAGCACACAATTAGAGCATTCAAACATTGGTATGATAGTAATGCTTTTCTACAATATAGTTTACCAAATAGCTGAGGGACCAAATACAGATATATAGATGGGGACAACAGAGCAGTTGGGATAAATAAATGGGTGGCCAAACTAAAGGCAAGTTCTTTGTACAGTTACTCAAAATATAAGGAAAGATAAACCCTTCTTTTTCTAAAATTCCATATATTACTCATACAAAGCTGCAGGATGTTTGAAAACTATAAAACAATCTGTAAAACAGTAAACTATGCAAGCAATTAGCCAGAGGAACAGCAAACTAGTGGACTGCCCCGCATCCTGCCTGCCTTCTTTAATATACAAAGAGAAGACTCAGCTGGCAGCAGCCAGACTCAGCAGAGTAATTACTGAACTCCATCCACAAACACGAGGTGACCCATCTGAGCTATTGTTCGGGGAGGGAAACACATATGGATATTATTAATAATTGAACCGCTCAGCTAGCACATGTCATTTGTCTCACAGTTGACACCGGTAGGATTCTTGTTGGTGAGGTCAAGGATCTCATTTTTGTTATTATGTTGTGTTGTGGAGGCATAAGAACATAAGCATTACCATACTGGGACAGACTGAAGGTCCATCAAGCCCAGTATCCCGTTTCCAACCGCAACCAATCCAGGTCAGAGTTACCTGGCAAGATCCCAAAACAGATTTTATGCTACTTATCCCAGGTATAAGCAGTGAATTTTCCTAAGTCCATCTTAATAATGGTTTGTGGACTTTTCTTTTAGGAATGTGTTCAAATCTTTTTTAAACCCTGCTAAGCTAACTGGTTTTACCACATTCTTTGGCAACGAATTCCAGAGTTTAATTACACATTGAGTACAGAATACTTTCTCCAATTTGTTTACAATTTACTACCTAGTAGCTTCATTGCATGCCCCCTAGTCCTTATGTTTTTTTGCAAAGAGTAAACAAATAATTCACGCCTACCCATTCCATTCTACTCAGTATTTTATAGGTCTCTATTGTATCTCCCCTCAGCTGTGTCTTCTTATAAAATTAGCAACAAAGGAGATGAAGTCCGTGGTGTGCTGGAGCTGGCTCACACTCGGTTGTTAGATTTTCTGAAATTTTGCGAGCTGGTTGTTGTGCCAGATCAGCTGGGGCAGGAGCAATCCGCCATCCTATGCTCCTGCCCATACAACCTCCACTCTCTAACCGTACTGAAAGTGACTGCTGTAAGTTTCAGCAGCAGTCTCGCAAGAATGTTGTGGGAACTCACGGCAGCCATTTTCAGTACGGAGAGTGCATGAAGACTGAATGGGCAGGAGTGTAGGAGAATCACTCCTGTCCCAGCTGACCACTGGACCACCATGGCTGTGTAAGGTAGGCCGAGGAGAAGCTGCATGGATGGGAGCGAGAGAAGGGGACAAGAGAATGGATGAGAGGGAGAGAAGAGGACAAGCTACATGTGGATGAGAGGGAGAGAAGAGGACAAGCTGCGTGTGGATGAGCGGGAGAGAAGAGGACAAGCTGTGTGTGGATGAGAGGGAAAGAAGGGGACAAGCTACATGTGGATAAGAGGGAGAGAAAGGGACAACTGTATGTGGATGAGAGAGAAAGAAGGGGGACAAGCTGCATGTGGATGAGAGGAAGAGAAGGTGTTAAGCTGCACATGGATGAGAGGGAGAGAAGGGAGAGGAAATCACAAACACAATGTGGCCCCCAAAGATGCATGGAAATAAATTGTTTATGTTTATTTTGAGTAACAGAAGAAACATCCGGAAATACCCAGCAGTCACAAATTCCATCCTGAGTTTCTGTGTGGCTAGGGAAAAATAAGCTGGGTACTTTCTTATTTTTCCTTTGTGTTTCACCATATTTAGTCAGGAATGAGTGGGAAAGCGCGGGGTACAAATGTAACTAAAATAAATAAAATAAATAAATAGAATACACAGGGGTCCTTTTACTAAGATGCACTAGTGTCAGCAACAGCAGCAAAGAGTCGCATAGCAGCTCCTTCAATTTTACAGAATTCAAGAAAGCCTGGGACAATTTATTTATTTATTATTATTATTAGGATTTTATTACCGCCTTTTTGAAGGAATTCACTTAGGATCTCTAAGAGAGTGATATGGAGAGCTGCTGAGAATACCAATTCATCCAGTGGTCAACATGTGGGATAAAAATATTTGACCTGCGGGGCCCCGGAATGCATGGTTGAAACAGATGCCGTTTGAACCTCATAGGGATCTGTACAAGAGCCTTGCAGTTCAAGGAGCTGTTTTTAATCATGTGTCCCCACCCATATAAGACAGAAGGAGCTGCTGTGCAACTCGGGGGAGAAAAAGGGGAGCAAAAACTGGACGGTATGGAAGGGGGTGTGGAACATAAGTTGGATGGGATTTGGGGGACAGCAGATGCTGGATGGGATTGGGGGAGGGGAGCAGAAGCAGAATGGCATTCAGGGGGAGAACATAAGCCAGATGGGACTTGGAGGAAGGAAAGCAGAAGCTGGATGGGAAAAGGGGAAAAGGAAGAGGAGCAGAAGCTGGATGGGATTTAGGTGGATGGGAAGGGGAGCAGAAGCTGGATGTGACTCTGGAAAGGAAGGAAGAGGAACAAACCAGAAGATGGATGGCACTCGGGAGGAAGGAAAACAGCAAAACAGTTGGAAGAACTGTGACTGAGTGCAGAGCAGGGAATTATGGATGGGAGAGACTGAGTGGGAATTTGGTGGAGATAGCGAGGGGTGTGTGTTAGGGAATGGTGAGACTGATAGGAATTTGGAGAAGATAGGTATGAATGGGAGTGTTTAGATGATCTAGGAGTATGGATGAGGGTGTGAAATGAGAGTATGAATAAGGATGTGACATGGGAGTAAGAGAAAGGGAATGAAGTAGGGGGAGAGACTGAGACATTGTGTGAATAAGTTGGAAGACTAGAGTGGATGAGAAGCATTGAAAATTGATAGGGGCGCAGTGGAGGGGTATGAGAGAGGAAGGAGATAGGTTTCTGAAGAAGATGAATGAGGGTGGAAATGGAGAAAAAGGGTAGCAAGAGAGAGGCAATAGGAAATAGAGTAGAGAATTCAAGAAAGCTTGGGACAAGTATATAGGACAAGTACATTAAAGAACTGGATCTCCCTTTACACACCTCCAAGGTCACCAAGGTCCTCTCAAGCAACATCCCTGACCACAGCCTCTCCGAAGGACATCACATAATGTGATACCCACCAGCGAGCCTTCTCCGGAGTAGCCCCTACACTCTGGAATACACTGCCTGAAAGGCTATCCCTATTTCAGGAAGCAGGTGAAAGCTTAACTCTTCAACTAGGTCTTTAATGGAAGAAGTAACTAACTTGCTAGTCATATACACACACAAGGAGTGACACCGGCTGCACATACTAAAGCAGGACATGCTTATCCATTTCTACCCTAGCTAAGATAATTTTCAAGCACCAGCCTAACCTCATGTGCAACTTTCTTTAAATTAGTCCCCTTATTTTCTTATTCCTGTTACTCTTATCTATCAATATGTTTCATCTTTGCTTACATCCTGTGCTCTCTATTAAAATGTTTTATTGCGTATTGTGTTGACATTGTAATGTAGCATACTATGCCATACTTTGTATGGTAATTTGAGTATTTTTACTGCATAATTGTCTATTACTTATGTTTGACTTATTCTTGCCGTATACCTTCTTGAGTGAATTCCTTCAAAAAGACATTAAATAAATCCTAATAAATAAAAATAAATAGGAAGTGAAAAGGAGAGTAGATGGCATGGATGGGCAGACTGGATAGGCCATGTGGTCTTTATCTGCTTTTATTTTTTCTCTGTTTCTATGTATATTGTTCTAGGGCCTAGTACGGTATTTATACTACTGCCTTTTCAAAGGTAGATTATGGTTGTTATGGTGTGATAAGTTGGCTACATAGTTTTTGAGTATCTTTTTACAAGGTTTTGTGTGATTTCACATAATGGCCCTGTTTGAAAGCAAGGTCTTGTCATCCACAATAAAAACACTCAGGATCAGTGGTCTCCACAAACAAAAAACCATTGGCTTTAAGCAAAGTGTCTGGCAGTTGAAGAGACATGTGCTGTTCCTTAGGTGATAATCACAATTTGAATATTTTTTTGTACGGTGAATTGTAAGGTGGATAGCTCCATTGTTAGGGAATATGGAGTTTGTGATACAGAATTGGAGATTCTGCCCTCCAGACTCCATTGCCACATAGTAGAATTTGATGAATGATGGTATCAGTTATAATGGTGGTTTTACCAGGCAGTTGAAACTGGCAGGAGGGGGGAGGTTTTTTTTAATGCACGGTGACTAATATCGCTAATTTAAAAGTAGGGAAAAGAAGAGTATGATGTGCGGCAATATCATTCTGGCTTGTCGCTTCCTATCTAAATATCAAGGATCAATATACCATCAATAAAAAGGAGCTTATCTCAAGTGAACAATGGTATATGCAATGTACTATAGAAGTGCAGGAACAGAATAGAGTTCTTCAAAGAACAGTCCTTCAAAAATAGGGAGGAAAAGATCTCCTGTTGAGTTGCAACCATTTTAACATGTGGTCGGTCCATAAATAATCATAGGTCAGAAAAACCTCCCAAAGTAATGTGTCATTTAGTGGATCCAAAAAAAACTTAACAACTTTATTTTCTAAATTGACATCTACTAAACAGGCAAACAGAGAGTACTTAACTTAATAAGCAGTGCACAGTTGCTTGACTTGCCGGTTTACTGAGTCATCTATTCGGCTGAGGTCCTGATGGAGACCCGTTTCGCGACGGCTTCTTCTGGAGACCCAGTCACCCATTGTCACTGTGCAGTAGTTTCCTTAGCTACCATAGAGAGTTAGCCTTCACCCCTCCCCAAACAAAATATTTCTGTCTAGAGATGCCACTTTTTCGTGTCCTCTAGTTCTATAGCGTCCCCATCTTTGAAAGAGATTTGTTTGCTCATTAATATCCTTCAAGTTTTTAAACGTCTGCATCATATCACTCCTCTCTCTCTTCGCTCCTCTAGGACATATATAATCAGGTCTTCAAGTCTCATCTCATATGTCGTCTTGTGCAGACCCCATTCCATTTTGGTAACCTTCCTCTGATCTGCTTCAAGTCTTTTTATATCCTTAGCAAAAATTGCCTCCAAAACTGAACACAGTACTCAAACTGAGGCCTCACCAATAACTACTACAGGGGCCTTATCACCTCTTACTTTCTGCTGGTATGTCCTTCTCCATGTCACCTAACATGGCTTTTTGGCTTTGGCCTCTGCCTTGTCACATTGTTTCACCACTTTGAGATCCTCAGACACTGTCACCCCAAAGTCCCATTCCTGGTCCATGCACATTAGCTTCTTTTATCCTACTGTATACAGCTCCTTTGGGTTTCTGCACCCAAAATGTATCACTCTGCATTAATTTGCATTAAATTTTAACTGCCAAGTTTTAGCCCACACTTCTAATTTTTGTAGATCACTTCTCATACTTTCCACTCCCTCCAGGGTGTCCACCCCATCACAAATCTTTGTATCATCTGCAAAAATGCAAACCTTTTCTCCTAACTCTTCATTGAACAGAATTGGTCCCACAATTTATCCCTGAGGGACACGACTCATCTTTCTTTCTTCTGAATGTATTCTATTTACCACCACCCTCTGTCATCTGTCCATCAATCAATTTCTGATCCAGTTCACTACCTTCAGACTCACCTCCAGGACACTCAGTTTATTTATAGGCCTCCTATGATGAACATTATCAAAGACGTTGCTGAAATCTAAGTACAGCACATCCCACGTTTGCCCTGAGATCTAGTTCTATGATCACTTGGTCAAAGAAATTAATCAGATTTGTTTAGTATGATCTTCCTTTGGCAAGATGATTGCCTTAGATCTTGCAACCCATTGGATTCTAGAAAGTTTGGTGTTCTTTCCTTCAGCTGCATCTCCGTGACTTCCATGACTTTTGCTTTACCGAGGTGAGACTTACAGGCATGTAGTTTCCCATCTCTTCTCTGTTACCATTTTTACAAAGAGGGACATAAGAACATAAGAATAGCCATACAGGGTCACACCAATAACAGACTATGGACTTTTCCCCAAGGAACTTGTTCAAACCTTTTTTCAACCCAGATACACTAACCACTGTTATGACATCCTCCGTCAACAAGTTCCAGAGCTTAACTTTCTTTGAGTGAAAGAATATTTACTCCTATTTGTTTTAAAACTATTCCCATGCAATTTCATTGCATGTCCCCTGGTCTTTGTACTTTTTGAATTCACCTGCACCCGCTCCACACCACTCAGGATTTTGTAGACCTCTATCATATCCCCCCCTCAGCCATCTCTTTTCCAAGCTGAAGAGCCCTAACCTCTTTAGCCTTTCCTCATACAGGAGCGGTTCCATCCCTCTATCAATTTGGTCACTATTCTTTGAACCTTTTCTAATTTCGCTATATCTTTATTGAGATACGACAACCAGAACTGAACATAATACTTAAGGTGAGGTCATACCATGGAGCGATACAGAAGCATTATATTTTTGGTCTTATTTTGCAGCCCTCTCCTAATAATTCCTAGCATCCTGTTTCCTTTTTTGGTCACCACCCTGCTCCAATCCCATGCAATCTCTCCCGTCTCCAAGAATCATTTAAATACATCCTTTAGAGGACCCATCAGAAGCTCTTGAAGCTTTCTCAGTATCCTAGCATGTATCTCATCCAGTTCTATGGCTTTTTTCACTTTTAGTTTTGCAATTTGTTCAAAAACACTTTCTTCAGTGAGTGCTGTGGTACCTACTCTATTCCTATTCTTTGCCAATCATTTGCAGTCCTTCTCTGGAATGTTTTTCTGTAAATACTAAACAGAAGTATTTGTCTAGCATACTTACCTCTGTAAGAGAAGCATGATTAATCAGAGATTACCTCATTACTGAATGAGATTAAAAGAGGAACATCAGGAGCCAAGAACCTGAATCTACAAGTTACAGCAGACAGTTTTGCTCTGTGCCATTAGATTTCTTCCTTACTTTGACCGACAGGCAAGACAGAGAAATGTAGGGTTTGTAAGCCCCCACTCTATCCAGATAAATGAACCATGCACTGAAGGCTTCAATAACATTGAATCACACAACAGGAAATTTCACCTCTCTTTTTATGGGAAACTAGTCAGTGCTTTCCGGGAACAGAAGTTGGGCTCTTTGATCAGCCTGTGTGAGGTTCAGAAATGTCAAAGAGCCATTGTCTCATCTGGGTTCAATTTTTTTTTCCTGGGGGAGGAAAGGAAGCTGCAGAGGGCTATGGATATTCTTAATCCATGCTTTCAGAATGCTATGATAAATATTAACTTATTAGAAAGTGAAAGCTAACGAACAAAGACCCCACAGCTAATACCTACTGAGCTGATGTGAGGGTAGAGCCTGCACTGTGCCCCTACTGCCTCCTATTTATTATTATTATTATTTATTGCATTTGTATCCCACCTTATCCTACCTATTTGCAGGCTCAAAGTGGCTTACATAATTTTGTTACACACAGTTAATCCTGGATGTCAGGTACAATTATTGTTGTGCAGAGATTAATTAAGGGAAGAAGTAGAGAGAAGAAGGAAGGAATTTAATAGGTATATTAGAGGATGGGTTTTCAGAGGTGGATTAGTACGGTTCTGGGTTTTCATTGTAGGCTTTGTTGAAGAAATATGTCTTGAGGGATTTGCGAAAGATAGTTCAAGTTACCAAATAATACTAATTTACCAGGAGTACAGTACATCCTCCATCATCCTACACAAGTAATAAAGCTAACCAATTTTTGGACTTGTTTGTCATGGAGTGGAAGTTACTCAGGGTTCTGAATTAAATCGGGTAAGATCAGAAGAATGACCATTTTGCCTCTGCTTTCTCAAATGTCTGTAACTCATTATCTGGAGCAAGTAATATTCATATTTCCGCTTTGGTTATTTTTTTTCACTAAAGCAAACATGGCAGGGATGTATACATTATTGCACTGAGACGTAAAAGTGCTTTTAGCCTTGGTTTAATAGAACACAGGCTGAAGAGATCACACTGACCCCCAAATTCTGTATATGGCGCTTTAAATAGCGCAAGCAAATTTGGGCATGTGTCCAATTTGCACGTGTAATTTAATTGAAAAACAAGCCAATTAGCATAGACAATTGGAATGTTAACAAGCAATTATTGGTGCTAATTGGCTTTAATTAAAATGTACTAATGTAAGTTTTACACATGGGTCCAAAACGGGAGCATGGCTATGGGCAGGTCATGGGATGGATCAGGGGCATTCCTTCAATTTATGTATGTTATAGAATTTGGGGAATCTGCGCCTAATTTAGGGGGCCTGTTACAAAGTCGCTCTATCTTTTTAAGCTTGTGGTAAAAGCTGAGAGGCCCAAAGGAATACAATGGGCATCTCAGCATTTACTGCCAGCTGATTTTTACCACGAGCTAAAAACGCAGCTTTGTAAAAGACCCCCTTAGGCGCAGGAATTTACACCAGGGTTTCATTGGTGTAAATGGCCATGCCTTAAAGTAGTCGCAGTTTCCAGTGCTAAGTGCTATTCTATAAACAGCGCCTATCTTTGAGCGCCGTTTGTAGAGTAACGCTTATTTTTTTCAGCACCAATTTTTTAGGCACCATTTATAGAATTTAGTCCTGAATGTCTCCATATGTTGCATAGTTTTAAGAACATAAGACCATAAGCGTTGCCGTACTGGGACAGACCAAAGGTCCATCAAGCCCAGCATCCTGTTTCCAACAGTGGCCAATCCAGGTTACAAGTATTTGGCAAGATCCCAAGCTTTGGAACTGTTATACCTATCTCCAGCAAACTTTGTATGGCAATAGGTCCTTGGATGGCCATTTGAATTTTGTACTTTTAAGAGCTGGGGAGTGATGTAGGAAGGTGCATAAGGGGTCAGAGTTACCTGAGTTTTGTTTGTTTTTTTCACACAAAAGGCCTTGTGTATGTTTGTGCCCCCTTCTAACTCTAAAATGGATGGACCTGACACTAAATTTTATGTGGGGGCAAGTCCCTAGTGAGACAGATTTTTCTACTTTTCAAAGCTGCTGAGTGATTTGGGTGGTGGGGGAGGGGGAGGCATAGGAATGGGAAAAACTGGCACCTTTCCAAAAGAAATGCATGAAGTGTTGAACTGAGGCTATCCAAAATGTCACACTTCTTAGTCTTTGTTCATTAGAGTATTTCAACAGATGTAGCTTTAGGGGTTTTGTTTTTTACCCTTTTCTATTCCCAGCTGTGTTCTGGCCACGTGTTTCCACAGGATTTTCTATCATTACTCGGTGTTTTGTTTACAGAATATGCGCTATGGAACACTTCATGTGCCTCATCGCCTCAATCTGTGTTCGTTTCAACATATGTACATATCTTTCCTGTCAATGAAGAGTTATGAATGTAAGTTGAAAACCCAGACCAAGAACAGTAGGAGGCAAGGGATGGAGCAGGACTGTTAAAATTTCTTGGATACATCTGAGACCTCTCTGGTTCCTCTGCAGAAATTTTTTTTTTATTTTACCAGGACTTAAGAAACATTCATGAAATCTCAGAATTGCCACCTTCATGTCAAACACAAGGGAAGCACCTAGAGCAATTGGCAGCAAAGGCTAGGACTACACAGAGGCACTGAATGCACCCCCCACCCCGGTAGTTGGCAGTATCTGAAGAAGGCAGAAGCAGCAGCAATGGATGAATCAGCCCATGTGGGCTAAAGGAAGGAGATCGCAGTGACAGCGACTGAATAGGTCCAGGACAATAGACTCAGAGGTGGGACAGGAAACACTGTGAGAGTGCTGGGGCTGGACTGGAGGGAGAGGTGTAGGGGGCGAACTGTGGTATGTCCACATGCATTTCAGAATGACCAGAACTCAAAAGTTCCCAGGTATATTCCTGGATCAAGCCAGCCAAAAAGGAGACGTGCCACACTGCACCAGACAAAGGTCCATCAATCCCAGCATTCTGTCCCCCAAAATTACCACCTTGACATCCCAAAGAGTAACTCTATTCCTTATCACTCATGCCCAGGATTAGGTATTGGCTTTCTCAAGTCTACCAAGCTGCACAACCCTAACCTGTTTAACCTTTCTTCCTAATGAAGCCAGTGGCATTCCTTGGTCAGCAGCCAACTGGGCAGATCACAGCTGCACCCCCCCCCCCCCCCCTGGGTGCAACATCGTCCACCCCACCCCAGGTGCAGCGTCCCCCCGGCGCATTCATCTTACCTGCTGGGGTGCTTGGAGCAGCAGCGCAGTTGTCGGCTCCACTGGTTCCCTGCTCCTTCTGCCCCAGAACAGGAAGTGACAGCAGAGGGAGCAGGAAACCAGCAGAGCCGACAGCTGTGCGGCTGTTCCATGCACCCCTCCTGCAGCGTGCACCCGGGGCGGACCGCCCCCACCGCCCCGCCCTCGGTACGCCACTGAAGGGAGCTGTTCCACCCCCTTGTCATTTTAGTTGCTCTTCTCTACAGTTTTTCAGTTCCACTACATTTTTTTTTTAATGGGGAAACCAGAACTGCACATAATTGTGACAGCACGGTGGCATTGTAGATCAACACAGATTTATTATTGTAACATAAGGGTCCTTTCACTAAGCTGTGCTAATGGATTTGCCGCGCTAACATTTGGTATGCGCTAAACGCTAATAGTAAGCACGCACTAAATCCATCAGTGCACCTTAGTAAAAAGTCCCATAGTATATGATGACTGATAAAGACCTGCACAGGCTATCCAGGCCATAAATCAGTACTTTCTGCTGATTTCACATAAATTGGAACCAAATGTTGGAACTCTCTTCCAAAAACTACTTAATTGCTAAAAACTCATTTCTTGTGCTGCATGCAGAGTCTGTATGCTAATTTCGTTTGTGTCATTTTGGGTATACTGGAGCTGTAACAGCTTACTGAAATTATTTATAATGAAAAACAAAAAAATAAGTTATTTTTCTTTTTCTGTACTGGTGTAATATTTTCAATGATTACTGTTAATATGTGCCATGGCTGGTGAAAGGGTGTGGCTAAATGTGTCAACATTGTCCAGTTCAGCCAAGTTCATGCAAAGTTAATTATGTTCAGTGGAAAATAAATCTGTTGGCTCAGGCTGCTTGCTATCTGAATATTCAATCCCTGTTTCATTATTGCTACCAAGTATTACATATTAAGGGGATTTGTTTTAATTCATTTATCCAGTCCTTACGTGCACATGGTTTTGCTTTTTAAACCCAAAGGTTTCCTAGTATAGCATTTTTCATGTTTGAATTAGTTTTTGTATACAAGTTTTGCTTGATTTGTCTTTATTTGAAATAAAAGAAAATGTTTAAAACATATGTTGTCAACAAGAGACGGGGCTGGATGGGGGTGTGGCTGGGTGGGGGTGTGGCTAGGTGGGACTCGGGGGGGGGGGGGCCTCAGAGAACTGGTCTGCACACGGCCCCGCAATTGCTAAGAAAGGCCCTGCCCCTCTGAGATACACTAATAGCATGTGATATAAAAGTGATATAAAAGGAAGTTCCTCAATATCTCAGAATAAATAAACTGGCATAAAAAAATTTTAAAATTGCAAGTTACAGAAAAAACTGGGGTGAAAATAATCATACTCCAAGAGCTGGCAATTATTTTTCATATTCATATAATTTTAGCTCTATTCAGGCAGCCTCTTCCTATTCCTTGGACTTCTAGACCATTTAGAAACTTCCTCAGGCCATTATAATATTCTCAGGTTTATTCACCACCCCTTTCAAATAATTAGAACATAAGAGCAGCCATATTGGGTCAAACCAATGGTCCATCTAGCACAGTATCCTGTTTCCAAACAGTGGCCAAGCCAGGTCACAAGTACCTGGCAGAAACCCAAATAGTGGCAACACTCCAGACTACAAATCCCAGGGCAAGCAGTAGCTTCCCATGTCTGTCTCAATAGCAGACTACGAACTTTTCCTCCAAGAATTTGTCCAAACCTTTTTTTTTAAATCCAGATACACTAACCGCTGTTACCACATCCTCCAGCAAAGAGTTCCAGAGCTTTCCATCGAGTGAAAAAATATTTCATCCTATTTATTTTTAAAGTATTTCCCTGTAACTTCCTTAAGTGTTCCCTAGTCTTTGTACTTTTCAAACAAGTAAAAAACTGATTTACTTCTACTCGTTCTACACCACTCAATCCTATCTCCCCTCACCTGTCTCTTTTCCAAGCTGAAGAGCCCGAACCTCTTTAGCCTTTCCTCATACGAGAGAAATTCCATCCCCTTTATCATTTTGGTCGCTCTTCTTTGAACCTTGTCTAAGTCCGCTATATCTTTTTTGAGATACGGCGACCAGAACTGAACACAATATTCAAGGTGCAGTCGCAGCATGGAGCAATACAGAGGCATTATAGTATCTTATTCAGTCTTATTCACCATCCCTTTCCTAATAATTCCTATCATTCTAGTAGGCTTTTGGGTTTTGTTTTGTTTTTTAATCACTGCTACATACTGGTCCCAAAGACACCAAGGGTGGCCCATCCCAGTGTTGGAGATTCACCACTACAATGCTGGAGATTGAAGGTCAATGAGTGAGGTTTTTCTCGTGGGCCTCAGCCATGTCTACAACTAGTTCTGACAGATGCACATTCCAAAAACTGGCATATTCCAATCACTAAATAGAAAATAAAATTATTTTTTCTACCTTTATTGTCTGGTCATTTAATTTTCCTCATCATGCTGGTCCCAGTCTTTGGATTCTGTTTTCCTCTGTCTTTTCTTAACTCTCTTGCCAGGGCCCTCTTGGTCCATTTGGCATTTCATATCTCTCCACGTCCACTAATCATCTTCCCTCTGTGTTGCTATCACTCTGTTTAGTACTTCCTGTATCCTTGCTCCTATCCTCCCACCATATTAGGTATTCCTCTTCTCTGTGTCTGTATTCTTGCCCTATATCCCATAAGTCCTGGTGGTGCTTTTTTTTTTTAATGGCATCTGAAACAAGGAGGCTACAGCAGCATACGGATGTACACAGAGACATATAGTAATGGAATAACTTTTCATAGGTAGAGTAGTAATTTGTTACAAATCATACATAGTAACATAGTAAATGACGGCAGATAAAGACCTGTACGTCCATCCAGTCTGCCAACAAGATAAACTCATTTTACAAGGTGTGTGATACTTTATACGTATACCCGAGTTTGATTTGTCCTTGCCTTTCTCAGGGCACAGACCGTAGAAGTCTGCCTAGTACTGTTCTTGTACTAAGTTCTGAAGCTAACGTCGAAGCCCCTTAAAAGTTACACTCCAGCCCATCCCTATCTATTCAGTCACAATCAGGGCGTAGACAGTAGACGTCTTCCCAGCTCCCGTTTTGTTTCCTAATTACCGGTGTCACCACCCAATCTCCACTAAGATTCCATGGAAACATTTCTTCTAAACAGGGTGAAGCCCCGGGATACATGACAAGACTTGATCGACCTACTAACTCGTAATCAGTGTGTCATTGTGAGGGGCTGAATTAGGTTGAAACCTAGTTTGGGGGGGGGGGGTGAGAGGAGGGGGCTTTGGCATGTGAGCTGGATTCTGGAGCTGGTATGTCTGTGGTCCATAGGTATAAAATAGGATGCACAGCATTTAGTGTGCATTAATTCCATTAGTTCATGATAAGCTTTAGTTAAAGGGCCCCAAAGTTAGGCCTAGTTTGCCCTATGAGCATCACTTTTTATTTATCCACATTAAATTACATTTGCAATTAAGATGCCAGGTTCTGCAGTCTAGCAAGGCCCTTCTACATTTCCTCACTGTGCGCTCATGTTTCAACAACTTTGAATAGTTTAGTGTCATCATACTGCTCCCTGAGCCACATGCTGATCCCTGAGCACTCCAATATTCACTGTTCTCCCTTAGGAAAGCTGACCATAGAGAATAGCTTTCTGCTCTTGTATTTAACACCATTAACCCCATAATTATTACGTTTACTACAATTTGTATAATCTTTTTAAAGACTTTGCTATGTGTGGGAAAGCGCAGGGTACAAATGTAATAAATAAAATAAAACAAAATAAAATAAAATGCCACTAGCACCAAGTCCCATAATGCAATACAGCAGTTCCATAGCATTTACATTCCCCTCTGGTGGCTTATTGTTCCCCTTCTATCTTCACTTTAGACTGCAGGCACTGACTAGGAAATCTCCAGACTGCAGAACATTTATCAGGAGCTTGGCTAACTTAATAAAGGTTGAAGATCTAGCATACGACTTTGGGATATTTACCTAACCTTTCCTTCCAGTGGGCAGCGTTTTCCCTCTTGATTTATAACTATATCCTTTTCAAAACAAAGCTGTTGGACTGTGGCTGAACAAGAAAGCAGGAAGCAGGGCAGCGCCACCTAGAGGCAATATCCTTGCACAGGCACTTGAAACAGGCTAGGAATACCAGGATGCTTCATTGAGCATCCAGGCACAGGAGTCTCACTAAACAAACTCTACTAGTACGGTGCGAGTTTTGTCTTCAGATCATCAGATTCACCTGAAGCTTGGAAAGTTCAGAGGTTTGAAAACAATAATGTATGAGCGTGGATCTCTCCAAAAGGGAGTCAGTCAAAGACCTTTCAGGCTGGCTCAAATATCTTTTAAGCAACATGAGAAACAAAGCCATGGCCCAGATATGTATCACATTCAAGAGTTTTTCTGTATTCTGACCAATATATTGGTCCAGTAATTCATTTTTTTTCTTCCATCTCTTTTCGAACAAGCGCTAACGTTATGGCCTCATTAACCTTTATTTATAACGGGGGGATTTTTTCATCTATTTTAATATACTTTCCCTATGAACCCCTATCCCTCCATCCCAGGACTTTGTAATCATCCATGACCCCAGCCAAATCAGGATGCAGAAGACTCAATGGTAGTGTCTGGATGACAACTTCATTTTTATTTATTCATACTTGTATCCTACAATTATCCAAAAATTAGTTTCGGTTCAATGTGACTTACATTTAACAGCTGTTAGAGATTAAATTGATTCAATTTCATTTACAAGGTTGTATGATGCTGTTTTACAGTGGTTGGCAAGATAACTATTAGCGCATATGGAATAGTCAATGGATTTCTTGAGAAGATATGTCTTAGTTCATTTCTTAAATGAAAAGATCAGTTACATTTAGAGGTTGTGTTGTGTATTATTGTTCCAGAATGGTTAGTGCATATTTTACTCATAGAATTTCCTGAAGAGGTAGGCCTTTAGGTCTTTTTTAGAACAAGGACAGTGCGGACAGACATCTATGGTCTATGCCCTGAAAATGGCATGGACGAATCAAAATCAGGTATATACAGTATATATGAAGTATCACCTCATACATTATGTAAAGAGTTTATCTTCTTGAGCAGACTGGATGGACCGTACAGGTCCTTATCTGCCGTCCTCATCACCATCTACTATTCAACACTTTTTGGGCTTGGTCATTACATTAGAAATGACACCAAAAATGTTCTGGTACAATATTATCACCCATTTATATAGCAGGTCCATTATAATGGAATGCACTTCCAGGAGTCCTAAGGTTATGCAGTAGCAAAGCAAATGTTAAAAGAAACTATTGAAAACACATTTGTTTGTGCAAGCGTTTCATGCAGTGTAGATGTAACCATTATGGGCCAGATTCTATAAATGGCACTGAAAATTCAGTGGCAATAAAATTCAGTAAGGGGCTTTGGGATGAGCAGTCTATAGAATAGCACTGAGTGCCGAATTTGCTGCTCAACTTTGGAAGTGAGGACTTACGTCAGCTGAAACCTGGTGTAAATCCTGGCACACAAATTGGATGCAGCTCCCCATTATTCTGTAACATTGTGTGCGTCTTTTCTGAGCCTAGGTTATAGTGGACTGTAAGTTTTTAAAATATTAAATAAATAAATAAACAATAAATTATGTCAAAATACAGAAAGTTAAGATGTCTTAAAGGAAGAATAGCTGTCCAAAAAATTTCTCTTTAAATATTTAATAGCCTTATAAACTGTTTTCTTAGGTTTTTATTTTTTTACACATTTTCCCCCAGGTTCTATATATGGTGCCTGAAAAATCTGCGTGGAAAACATTTCCACCTAAGCATATTCTATAAGCGGCACATAGATTTAGGCGTGGTATAAAGAATACGCTTAGTTGGTATCCTAGTGCCTAAAACTATACGTCTCTATTTACATCAATGAAAATGTGGCGTAAATCCCAGCGTGTAGATTTAGGCACAGAAAGCCATATTCCTATAATAGTGTACATAAATTTTGGAACACCCATTTCCCAACCCCACCCATAACCATGCCCCTTTTGCCTGCGCATATTAAAATTTAAGTGCAGTGCATTACAGAATACGCTTAGCGAGTTGTGCGTGTTAATTCTATTGCCGATTAGTGCTCGTGATTGCTTGTTAAGTGCTATCATAATGCTGATTAGCTTGTTAAGCCAGTTAAGTTACGTACACTGTTATAGAATATGCCTGGATTTCAGCACGGAATGCTAGGCGCACTATATAGAATCCGGGGAATAATGACTAAAGTTGGATGCGCAAATCAGCATGCATAACCGATCTGCACACGCACCTTAATTGTTTGACAAGCTAATCAGCGCTAATTGGCCACTAACAAGCAATTATCGGCACTGTCACTAATTAGAATTTACATGTGCAACTTTCTAAGCGTGTTCTGTACAGAGATGCACGCAAGTTCTAATGCACGGATCACAAAAGGAGGCATGTGCACAGGAGGGGCATGGGTGGGTCATGGACATTCCTGAAAATGACATGCACTGTTACAGAATATGCCTGATCCGTGTCTAAATACATTTACACCAGGTTTTTAGCTGACGTAAATGGCTGTGCCTAAATTTTAGTTGTGCGAACAACCGTTATGCGTATTCTATAAACTGCACCTAACATTAGGCAGGTTTTATAGATTATTCTACAACAAATAAAGCAAGTATCATAAGCCAACACACCTAGAAGAGCATTTTCGAAAAGACGACCAATCAGAATTGGGATGTGCTGCTCATAACGTCCAATAAATACATCCATCTCAAAGGTATTTTTTGAACAGGAAACACATCCTCATTCTCTATTTGAAAATATGTGAGATGGACATCTTTGTGCTGAGAATTTCCAAAATGAATAGCCATTTTACACACTGAAATGTCCAACTTAGGAATGGTTGAAAACAAGGAACAGGGATGTCTCTCTGGCAGCTTTTCGATAACCATGGTCACACAGACATCCCTCCAGAGCAGAAGGGTAGTTTACTGGTCAGTGCAGTGGACTTTAAACAAAGTTACTCAGGTACAAATCCCATCTTAAAGTCTTTATATTTTACTAGTAAAAAAGGCCCGTTTCGGGAGGGCAAAGGGTAATGAAGCAGGAGTGTATTACGAATTTCAGCTGTATGTAGTAAATTTTGAAATGTTGTAAATCCTGATAATGTTCTATACTATAAAAAATTAATAAAAAGGATTTGGAAAAAAAAAAAAAGGCCCGTTTCTGTTTTAAAGGAAACGGGCGCTAGCAAGGTTTTCCTCGAAGTGTGTATGTTTGAGAGAGTGTGTGTGCGAGTGACTGTGTGAGTGTGTGTGTGTGTGTAACAGAGAGAGAGTGAGACTGGTTGCGAGTGTGTGTGTGAGAATGAGAGTATGTGCCAGGGTCCCCCCTCCCTCCCAGTTACAGGGTTGTCGTCCCCTCTCTCCCAGTTCCAGGGGGGTCCCCCCTCCCTCCCTTTTTCCCAGTTGCAGGATCCCCCCTCCCTCCCAGTTAAAGTGCCTCCCGGTCTCCCTCCCTCCCTCCCAGTTGCAGGGCCTCCCTCCCTGCCTCCCAGTTGCAGGGTCTCCCTCCCTCCCTCCCTCCCTCCCTCCCTCCCTCCCAGTTGCAGGGTCTGTCTGTCTCCCCCCTCCTTTTGTCCTCCACGTTTTAAAGCACTGTCTTTCCAGTTGAAACAGCTTTAGACTTGTTTCAGATGGAACAACAATTTTAAAACGACAAAGCATCAGCTCCTAGTTTGCTGGGTTTTGAGTGTATAGGAATGACGGCTGCGTAGGGTAGTGGAAACAGAGATTAACCAAAAGGCTTCGTTGCTTACCTTACACTTGCTTTGCTCACTTCCATTCCTGTGTATGAAACGTCCTGCAGCTTCTCATAGGGTTGCTTGTTGTTTTTTGAGTGAATGGGGATGACGGCTGCACTGGATTCGGACCCGCTGCCCTTTCCCTCCTCCGTCTTCCGAGTCAGCAGTGGACCACGACCCCCGCCCTGAGCCCTCATCCGCCTCCTCGACATTGTACAGTCGCCGCAGCTGCTCGCTCGCCGTCCTCCCTCTTCGTCCTCTCCGACAGTCCGAATCCGGACTTGGAGAGGAGAGGGAGGGTGGCTGCGGTGTTTTGAGGGCGGTTAATGTTCGCGGGTGATTCGGGAGGTTGGCAGCCAGTCTCGAGCGATTCCTGCCTAGGTCGCTGTTTGCTGCTGGCTGGGTTGTGGTTTGTTGCTGTGCGTCGGGCTGGTGACTTCACCTGAGGCTCAGCCAATCAGTGGGTTTCCTGACGTCATCGATCTACAGCACCTAGCAGACCACGGCGGAAGCCAGGATCCCAGGCAGCTTCCGAACGTTGGAGGTGAGAATTATTATATAGGATTGTGAGCTCTCCAGGAACAGATAAAAGCTTACTGTACCTAAAAATGCACCACTACAATAGCCATCACCCTTGCAGGTACTTTATACATTCAAATACAATAGGTATTTCTGTGTTCCAGGAGGGCTCACATATACAGAAAAGAAATAGTTAAAGTGGGAGTTACACCTGGGTCCCCTGAACTGGCCACTAGGCTACTCCTTACACTTGCTTGCTGCTCTGTAGGAATAGCTGTAATACCTGAAGCTGTCATATAACCATGGGCGTAGACTAGGGGGGCGAGGGGGGGCATTGCCCCCCCCCCCAAACTCTTCTTACCGGAAGTCGCGGGTGCGCCAGTAGTAAAAGCACCAAACAGGCAGCTCGACTCCGACCTTTGCTTCCCTGCCCTCTCAGCATCCCGCCTTCCTCTGATGTCATTTCCTTTCGGGCTGAACGCTGAGGGCAGGGAAGCGAAGGACGGAGTCAGTGCTTCCTGTTTGGTGCTTTTACTACCGCGCCAGTTCGGGGTTCGCCGCTCTGCTCTTCGCACCAGTGAGCGCCAGGCCAGCCAGTCCACACAACAAGGAAGGCAGAAGGGGAAGGCGCCGCGAAGCCATCTGGTAAATGTTTCCTTTCCACTCCTCCCCCACGCAGCCAGCCGTCGCCGTTCACTCAAAGTCAAAACAGCAAGCAAACCTGTGAGCTGCTGCTGCCTGCCTGCATCCACCACGTTGTAGTTCTTTATTGCTGGTCCATCTTAGTAACACTGTTTTTGTTGGGTGGGTAGATAGGCTAGGCAGTGCCTTACAAGGTGGAGAGAGAGGGAGAGGGAGGGGAGGGGGAGGGGGCAACGGGAAAGGGGTAGTTGGAATCAGTCTTTAGAGTTTTTATATAGCTGTTTTAAACAATGATTTAGGAATGAGAAGACGGAGACCCTCACAACACACCAGTCAATATTTTTAATCAATCTAGAGCTAATCCTATTATAGCACAGAAAATGGTTTGGCTTGTAACAGTTCTTGCCCTGACTGATAAATGTGGGTTATTAGATATCTTTCCCATGGGCTTGTACATTGATCACTGAAGGTGTCAAGTATTGCAGTGATGCTTCTCGTGTTAACCAACCCTTGTTAGCTGGGTAAGGAGGAAAGAAGGAAGGGAGGGAGGGAGAAAGAGCTGGCTTGATATCTCATACCTATTCATTATGGTTATTCCCCAAAAAACCCAGCTTTTTCTCTTCCTTCCTTCCTCCATATTAGCATATTCATATATATATATATATATATATATATATATATATATATATGAATATGCTAATATGCTCCACCCCATCCTTTGCCCCCCCAAATGAAACAGTCAAACTACGCCCATGCATACAACCTGGTATCCACCATCACTTTCACTTCTTTGAGGGGTGGGGGTGGGACAGGATCAGTAACCAATGGGAGATTAAGGAGGGGTCATGCCCTCATCCCTCCAGTGGTCAGTTGCTCAGTCAGGGCAACTTTTTGTACCCTGGATGTGATTGAAACAGTTCTAGATAATAAAAGCCCTTCTCTTTTGCCTTGGATATTTCTTCCCATTCCATTATCACTGAAAGATGTCCTAATTTTGGGCCTGCCCTAGTCCCGCCCAAAATATGCCTCTGACACGCACCCTTGCTATTTTTGGTGAACTGCAGTATAAAATATCCAAATTCTAGCAGTCAAGAGAACAGAATACACATCCAAATTCTAGCAGTCAAGAGAACAGAATACACGTAACGGTGAAATAAAACTTTTATTCGCCAATGATGATCTCACCACAAAATGCATTATGCGGTGAGATCATCATTGCTGAATAAAAGTTTTATTTCATCATTATGTGTATTCTGCTCTCAACTGATTTTCATGCCATCTGCAGATTACAGACTCCTTTACTCCACTCCAAACAGTCAAATTCTGTATTTCGAAAATCACAATTTTGGACTTTTTTGGCAGATGGGCTTTTTTGGGCACAGCTTTGTAAAAGAGGCCCTTTATTAGCTACTAGTAAAACAGGCCCATTTCTGACACAAATGAAACAGGCGCTAGCAAGGTTTTCCTCGGAGTGTGTATGTTTGAGAGAGAGAGAGTGTGTGTGTGAGAGAGAAAGTGTTTGTGAGAGATGGAGTGTGTGTGTGAGTGAGAGAGAGAGAGAATGAGTGAGAGAGAGACAGACAGTGTGTGTGTGTGTGTGTTTATGTCAGACAGAGAGAGTGTGTGAGAGACAGAGTGTATGTGTGTGTGTGAGAGTGAGTGTGTGACAGAGATAGAGTGTGTGTGAGACAGAATGTATGTGAGAGACAGAGAGTGAGTGTGTGGGGGGGGGGGGCTCCGAGGTCCATGACGCCCTCCTTCCCTCTCTCTCCTCCCCTCCAAGTTCCAGGCCCCCCTTCCATCCGAGGTGCAGGCCCCCTCCCTCCCTCTCCTCTCCCTCCTCTCCTCCCTCCCTCTCTCTCTTCCACTCCAAGTTCTTGGCCCCCCTTTCCCTCCGAGTTCCATGCCCCCTTCCCTCTCCTCCCCAGCGTGTTCCATGCCCCCCTTTCCTCGGAGTGTGTATGTTTGAGAGAGAGTGTGTGGGTGAGAGATGGCGTGTGTATGTGAGAAAGAATGAGTGAGAGAGAGAGACAGTGTGTGTGTGTGTCAGAGAGAGAGTGTGTGTGAGAGACAGAGTGTGTGTGTGTGTGAGTCTGTTTGTGAGCGAGAGAATGTGTGAGAGAGAGTGTATGTGAGAGACAGAGAGTGAGTGTGTGTGTGTGAGAAAGTGAAGCCTTCAAGCCTTGAAGCATTCGTGCGCTCTGTAAGGCTCCATCTCCTCAATTGACGACACGTAGTTCCGGAACATTGCAGGAATGCTTCAAGGCTTGAAGGCTTCACTTTCTCGGCTTCAGAATGTTGGAGGTGCGTTTTATTATATAGGCTATTTCATGTTTGTATTGATGGGATATCAGTTTTAAAATTACATTGCTCCTTATTTACAGCAACTGTATTGGTTGCCTATGGCTCAAACAATTTTTTTTGTAATTAGGATTTGTTATACTGCCTTTCTGTGGTACAATCAAAGTGGTTTCACTTTTTTATTATATGCAGGTGTTTTCTCTGTCCCTGGTGGGCTCACAATGTAAGTATTTTACCTGGGGCAATGGAGGGTTAAATGACTTGTGTAGAGTCACGAGGAGCTACAGTGGGAATTGAACTCAGTTCCCCAGTTTCTCAGCTCACTGCACTAACCATTAGTTTACTCCTCCACTCATTTTAGGTTGGGAACTTTACCCACACCTCAATTTTTTAAAATTCATTCAGCTGCCCATAATAATATTTAAGCTTGTTTTAAGTACACACAAACACTGTATTTCTGTAGTTGTTACCATGGGCCTCATTCTCATATAATAGCATTCAGGTATTTCACAGTAAATACTGGGTGGAACCTCTTTACAACCTCTCTGATTACTACAGTGGTGGTCTGACTGAGGCCTAAGTTCTATATTTTTGGTTCTGCGTGAATATACTTGCCCTATCTTTCCTAAAACCGTAACGATAAGCCTTAGAATGGTAAATCCCAGCAATGTGCTTTTGTGTTTTTAACTTGGCACAGCACCAATCTTTAATATTTCCATCTTGATGGTTTTCAAGTTTGGAATACTCTTTTATGTTAGAGGATTCAATCTGTTCCCTTGACTAGGTTAATGGAATCATAATGTATATGAAAGATTGTTATCTAATCCCACTGCCTCTCCCACACGTTTCAATCACAGGCTACCTTGGCACACATCCTCCTACCTGTACAAGCCTTGAACAACACATAAAGGCTATAATATGATTTCCCATAGATTCTGTCACACTGACTTTGAAACAGTACAGATAGCACTGCGTTGGGCCGGCGGTAGCTCTAGATTAGCATGCGGTAAACCCACGTTTTACATATGATACACAAATTAACTAACAAGCCATTAACTAGCAATAAATTGATAATCAATTATTGCAAGTAATTGGTATTAATTAGATTTTGCGCACCATTTTCCTGTGCACAATTCTATAACCCCCATGTGCCTAAATCCCCTAGCACAGAGTTTTAAAAGGGAGCATGGCCAGGGGCGCGGTAACGGCGTTCCAAAAATGTGCACATGCCAAGAGTTGGGCAGCCCTTACCACTACCTCAGTGGGTGGTGGTAACTGCTCCCCCTCACATGGCCATGCAGTAAGAGCAATCTTACAGAATGGCCATGGCTGTTTTCAGCCATTTTTACCTGCTGAGGAAAAAAGGGCCCCAGTGCACAGCAAAAACAGTCCCTGCTGCTAGTGCAGGGCCCTTTTTACCGCAGCTTGGTAAAAGGACCTTTCAATTTGGAGCACGCTTTATAAAATAGCACTGTGCACCAATTTTTGTTTCTGACACCCAGATTTAGCTGTCATTTACTGAATCCAATCTGATGTGCTTAACATTTAGGCACAAGCTCTTATAGCAGCCATAGAGCTAGTGTGTGAAACGTCTAAATGTGGCCAATAACCATGTAACTTACAGTATTCTGTAAGTTGCATGTTAGTGAGAGCCCCACCCATCAGGGGTGTAGCCAGACAACAGATTCTGGGTGGGCCTAGGCAAGAAGTGGGTGGGCACCAAGTGTTCTTCACCACCACCAAAAAAATATCTCAGCTGGCGAGAAAACGCTTCTTTCTACCTTGGCTTACCATCAATGGGAAGTCTTCAGCTGATAGAGCTTGGGATCTCCACCAGCTACCACTAAACATATGCTACTGTTTGGTGGGCCTGAACCCTAAGTGGGAGGGCCCTGGCCCACCCAAGCCCACCTGTGGCTACGTCACTGCCACCCATGCTTTTTCCTGTATACATCTCCTTGCAAATATAGGCTTGTGAGTGACTGGATGGTATGTGGCTGGGTTTCCATAGGATCACACCCTCACTGAAGCTGAAGTTGAACCACCTTACGGCAGGTGGTGGTAACCTGCTGAGTCAGAGGGGCAGGGCTCAGGCAGGAAGGAGGTTAAATGCCCTAAAGCAAAAGAGTTCACCAGGCCCCAAGTGAGAAGGTTTCTAGGAAGAGGCTCTGAGTCGAGTAGCAACTAAGGCTACAGTACCTGTGGAGAGTGCCAGGGAAAAGAAGCAGCCAGAGCTAAGTGTTTCTCTGAGGTGGGGAACTGTGAGCAGACAAGTCAGCTTCCAGGCATTAATATATACATGGACAGAAGACTGCCAACGTGGCTCCTTTAATAACATTCAAAAGATATCTTTCTGAAGTATTAAAAATTACTGAACAATTGTTTCCACCTGTAGCAAGGATTTATTATTTGGCTCCCTATGTTAAGAAACCAAGTGAGCGCATAATACCATCTATGGAAACCCCATTTGAGGAGCTAAATTTGAATTTATCACAAACAATTGAAGATGAACTATGTGGAGTACAATCTGCTACATTAATTATAGACTTTGTTCTACAGCCGGATCGGGACTGGATCTTGAAAACTTTCTTTAAACATAGACATGAAGTCTTTCTGAATTGCAAAGTCAAAGTATTTCCTGATATTGCTAGACAAACTCAGAAAAGACGTCAGTCTTTTTTGAAACTTCGTGATCGTGTATTGTCACAGGGGGGAATTTTCTGGCTTAATTTTCCTTGCAAATGTGTTGTTAAATTTCAATCAATTAAATATGTTTTCTTTGAGAGTGATCAGTTAGCAAAATTCCTGGACTCCAGACAAGAACCAGCCGTAAACTCTCTTGTGCTTCCTCCATTAGTATCTACTCCGTGATAGGATAAGTGGGAACATGTTCTATTCATTTTTTCCTATGTTAACCAATTTTTGAATTGTGCCTTGCCTATAATTGTGGACTTTAGCAGTAATTATCATTTAATAGATTTTCTTTATAAAATATTTTCTTGTATGGTATGATAATACTCCTTTTCTGTACAAGTGTATCTTGTAAAATTCATTAAAATTACAAATAAATCAAAAAAAAAAAAAGAAGACTGCCAACGTATTCCTAAAGTGTATAATTTGATGTGTGTCCAGAAGAGACATTAGTTGCCAGAGTCCTTAGGTCTGACTAGGAGTCAGCCCAATGAAGAGTATTGACAGACAGAGAGAGAGAGAGAGAGAGAGAGACTCTACTTAAAAGGACTAAATCTGTACAGAAATGACTACAACCCCTTTTGTGTACTTTTGACTTTTACCTGCAACCTGTTTGTGAGGTCCTGCTGCCAGTCACGAGCCACACTGCCACAGCGCTATATAAGTTAAGTAGGTATTTGCAGAACAGTGCATGCTGGCATATATCTATGTAAGTGTATGCAAATGTTAGCGCCTAGTTATTAGAACTGTACCATGAATGTCCACAGTAAGCATCAGGGGCGCACTGACCATTAGGGCAAATGAGCAGTGCCCAAGGGCCCAGAGGCTCTTTTCGGTTGCCTGCTGCCATCACCGAAAATTATAGCCCTCCTCAGCCTCAGTGGGCTCTTCCCGGTCCTACCTTGGTCTAGTGGCCTCTGTGGAGGCAAGAAAGAATCCCACTCTTTCCTGCCTGCTGCCGCTACTCTGCCTGGTGGTACTGCTGTGTTTTAAAAATGGCTTCTGAGACTGCCAAGACCCATGAGACTACCGCGGGAAATCTCGGCAGCCATTTTTAAAACGCAGCTGTGCCGGGCACAGTAGCGATAATGGGCAGGAAAGAGTGGGGTTCTTTTCTGCCCCCGAAGAAGCCACTATACCACCAGGGCCCATCAAGGTAGGATCGGGAAAGGCCCACTTTGGCTCAGGGGTTGGTAGTGTGTGGGAGGGGGGCAGCAACTGCAGCGGTGGGGGGGGGGGGGCTGCAGTGTGCATGAGAGGGGGTGGTGGGCAGTAGCTGGGGAGGCCCCAATAACCTTTATTGCCCAGAGGCCCTGACCACTGTCAGTTCACCCTTGGTAAGCATACTGCATAATTAATAGATAGGTCTATACATTCATCATTTTGGTATTCTACCATCCTTTCCTGCATTTCACTCCATTTCTATTCCTGCAGTGCAACTGGCATCAAAGAACAAGGAGGCAAATGCTTATTTTAAAAACATCCACCCTCCCCTGCAGCCTAGCTGGAAAATTCACTTCATTTTATTTTTTTCACCTACTCTACAAAGGATGTCGTGCAGACAGTTTCACAACACACATTTTTAAAGTTCCTCTAATGAAATTCAGATAGAGGTTCAGATTCACAGGGAGAAATTCAACCACAGCACTTGGACTGGTGAGGCACTTTGCCCAAGCATGTTACACTCAAAGCGATTAGACTCTTTTTACACAAGATAACCACACATACCAGTGCTCAAACTGGAGGAGGAGACTGTTAAGTCCTTTCAAAAGCCAAGCAGAAGGAAAATTAAACAAATATCAACACATTCCTAAATGCTGATTGTCATCTTTCAAGGACCTAAAAAGCTTTTATAGGGAAAAACAATTGTTTCTTATTACCTCTGCTAAACTCCGTTTATAGGACATTGCCAGCAGCAGGTAAAACACTAACAGCAATTGGTTGTGATGTGCCAGAGCATTTGGGATGCCTAGAACATCTAGATTAAAGCAGAATATATGAAATTTTAAAAGAGAGCAAGGGCCAGCCCTGTGGTTCAGGCTGAGTCAGGCCTGCTTTTGTCCCTCTCCATACTACTACTACTACTACTTAACATTTCTAGAGCGCTACTAGGGTTCCGCAGCGCTGTACAAATTAATAACTAAGGACGGTCCCTGCTCAGAAGAGCTTACAATCTAGAGGACGAAATGTCAAGTTGGGTAGTCTAGATTTCCTGAGTAGAGGTGTTGTGATTAGGTATGTGATTAGGTATGGATCAGCCTGTTTGGGTTAATGTGGCTGAGGTGGCAACCCTACAGCAGAGCTTTTCAACACATTCTTGGGGCACACAGTCCCATCGGGTTTTCAGGATGTCCCCCTTTAATATGCATGCACTTTCTCCTTGGTATGCAAATCTATCTCATGCATATTAATTGTGGATATCAGAAAACCCGACGGAACTTGGTATGTCACAAGGTCTGGATTGAGAAGGCCTGCCCTATAACACTGTGTTCTGTGAACTTTGACTGGCCAGAACCGGATACACCACAGTCATAAGACAGCTACCAATAGGGTGGTACTCCCTGCCTGCCACAGGATCATCAGAAGAGCCTACAACTTTCCTCTAGGTCTCCTGATCAGCAAGTACACATGCCACTTGTTAAGGATCCACCGTTCATGTGATGAAGTCTGATCTACTGAAAAAAAAGTTAATTACTTGCTGATATGTCTATACTGGATTCAGATCCAAAAGCCATATACAAATAACCTTTCCAAAACTGCTCGACTCATTCTTTAGCAAAAGTTTTTAAAAGATAAAGATACATTTGAAGTGAGTTGAATTAATATGCATTCCTTTATGCCCATGTGGGCCAGCTGTTTCCCGAAGAAGCAACCAGCCAATCAGATTTCCAGCACTTCCCAGGGCCACCGAGAGACTGAGCAGGGCCGGGGGCAAGGCCGCCCCCAGGTCCCGCCGCTGCCCCCCCCAATCGCTACTCAGGCCCCCTCTGTCCACCACCAGATCCCTACATTCAAATCGGTAGCGCCTCACCTCCGTGTGAAAGTGCAGCGGCAGATCACCTCCCTTCGGGCCTTCCCTCCCTGTGTCCCGCCCTCACAGAAACAGGAAGTTACATCAGACGAGGGCGGGACACAGGGAGGGAAGGCCCGAAAGGGAGGGGATCTGCCACTGCACTTTCACACGGAGGTGAGTAGCTGCCGATTTGAATGCAGGGGGCCCGGTGGCGGACAGAGAGCGGCTGTCGACGGAGCCGAGGGCGAGTGGATGAGATTGGGGAATGCGGCGCCAGGCCCCCCTTGGAGGTCCGGGCCCAGGGAATTTTGTCCCCCCTGCCCCCCCCCCTCTCGGCAGCCCTGGCACTTCCACAAGAAGAAAGAAACTAGAATGTGCTAAGGGGGAGGGGGACTCTATAAATGGCACTAAAAGTTAGGCAACTAAAAAGTGGGCACTGAGCTAGTATTCCTTAACGGCAGAATTGTGCACCAAATCTGTTATAGAATACTAGAGTAAGTCTGCAATTACGTGCCAAATTTTAGGTGCGACCACTTATGCCATGTCTATGGCTGGTGTAAATGGTGGCACGTAAATGCGGCAGTTGAGTGTGTAAATGCAATTATTCCTTGGCACGGAAGACTCTACATGCAGGAGCTAAGCTGGTGCTTTTGATATTTTGAGGGGATGGTCCTTGAGGCAGTCCTGGGGGGCGAAACATGATTGTGTCGGATGATATATTTCCCATCTGACAAATGCTCTGCTTCAAGATAAGTTAAATTAACGTGTACAGTTTAAAACATTGTAAAATTTTAAGCATTTAAAATATTAAAAAATCTCTCAATAAGCTAGCAGGTCACCCGCAGTAAAGTGGAGTGAAGTTTTCAATAGATTTTGAACTGAACTACTTGAGAACCAATGACGAGGTGGGTGCAGGAAATCCTTGTATCAGTGTGAAATCATTGGCAAGGTGCACCACTGAGGTTTTCGGTGTTCTGTTAAATTTTGAGTGGGAAAACAGTGTTGCCACTATTCTATAAAGGGCATGCAGGAATCTGTTTATTTTAAAAAGTATCTCTTGCATCTTTAAAAGAACTGTTACATCTCAAGAATGTTCATTTTGCATATCCTGAAAACATGACTGGCTGGGGTGCCTCCAGGACCAGGTTTGGGAACCACTGGTTTACACAATCTAACCTAATTCCATTTCAGTTTTTTAGTTTTAACTATGGCATCCCGGATAACCATCTGGACTTTTGAACAAAATGATCTAATTCTCTTACTGAATTTACTCTTCAGCAGATACCAGTTGATAGACATCATCATTCTCTGAATTTTGCCAAATTCTTCTTATGGCTCCTAAAGTTTACAAATCCATGTAATCTCTCAAACCTCATCTTTGCTCTAAATTACTTTCTGACTGGGAAAAAGAATTAGAGATTTCACTACCCAAAAAGGAATGGGAGCTCAGTGGCTTTCCTAGGTTAGTAGCCACCTTGGGCAGATCGTTGCTGCGTACTCCCCACCCCGGCATATCACCCCTCCCCCATTGCATCACCTCATGGGGGGTGTAGGGAGCATCTGCGCGGCCTCCCCCTGCACTCCCTTGAAACATGCACCCAGGGCGGACCACCCCCAATGATCCGCCCTTGGTACGCCACTGTGGGAGCTTTTCTGGTCTAAGACAATCTGCCCAACTTTCAATTCAATTCAAATTAGGTCTTATATACCGCTAATATCTCCCTACTGGGGTTCACTGTGGTTTACAACCATTAACTTAAATTAGTTAGAACTGCTGAACTTCAGTCTTCCTACTTCGTATTTCATAATGCATATTGGACTCCAATGAAACTAGTTAAGCTCCCTCTCAAACCCTCAGACAATTGTTGGTCATGTCAAAAGGACCAAGGTTATCTTCCAGATATGTTATTTTATTGCACCAATTTGTCTTTATACTGGACTTCAATCAAAATCAAAGAAATATTTTCCCATATTGATACTCTTTCATTTAAAATTGTAATACTGAAATCTTCCAGCTCCAGTCTCTCACTTCCACCTGATCATGGTAAATTGTTTAATTGGAAGAATAACATGAATGCCTCCTAACATGAGTGGTGGAGTTTTCTCTGTGGCTAAAATGCTTTTTTCTACCTTTGTTGTGTGGGCATTTTTAAAATCACATTACTCCCAGTCTCTCTGGTTTCTGCTTTCTTCTCTCTCTACCTGGGACTGTTCTCTCTTCTTTCTGCTTTTCCCATCAATACCCCAGTCAGTTTCTAAATCCCTGCCCCACCCCCCAAAACCTCAGTTTCCATATTCCCTTAATCACTTAGTCCAAACTAAGTCCCCATCACTGAGTCTATGGTTTCTCACTGTAATCTACCTCCCTTATCCTACTCTGTACCCCCAAGAAAGGTTCAGCATATCTCCTTCTCTCCCTTCCCCCCCCCCCCCCCACTATGTCCAACATCGCTCCTTCCCCCTCCCCTCCCCCATACCAAATTCAGTATCTCCTTTCCCCTCCCCACAGGTCCAGCATCTCTCCTCCATCCCCTTTTCCTTACCAGATACAGTAATTCTCTCTTTCATCCTATATCCCCTACCAGACACTCCCCTGATCCTGAATGAACTTCCCAACTCCCCACCCACCTTTATAGGCAGAAATGATGCCTAATTGGTCCTGCCATCTTTAAAAACAGTGGCATTTCACCCCTAGTGGTGCTTTCCAATGCACTGCTAGGGGTAGTCTGCCACATCCTATATAATAAAACACACCTCCAACATTCTGAAGCCGAGAAAGTGAAGCCTTCAAGCCTTGAAGCATTCCTACAATGTTCCGGAACTACGTGTCGTCAATTGAGGAGATGGAGCCTTGCAGAGCGCACGAATGCTTCAAGGCTTGAAGACTTCACTTTCTCACACACACACACACACTCACTCTCTGTCTCTCACATACACTCTCTCTCACACACAGACTCACACACACACACTCTCTCTCTCTCTCTCTCTCTCTCTCTCTCTCTCTCACTCATTCTCTCTCACATACACACTCCATCTCTCACCCACACACTCTCTCTCAAACATACACACTTCGAGGAAAGGAGGGCATGGAACACGCTGGGGAGGAGAGGGAGGGGGGCATGGAACTCAGAGGGAAGGGGGGGCCAAGAACTTGGAGGGGAGGAGAGAGAGGGAGGGAGGAGAGGAGAGAAAGGGAGAGGGGGGCCTGCACCTCGGATGGAAGGGGGGCCTGGAACTCGGAGGGGATGAGAGGGAGGGAGGGAAGGAGGGGGTCATGGAACTCGGAGCCCCACACACACTCACTCTCTGTCTCTCACATACACTCTCTATCCAACACATACTCACTCTCACACACATATACTCTGTCTCTCACACTCTCTCTCTCTCTCTCTCTCTCTCTCTCTCTCTCTCTCTCTGACACAAACACACACACTTTTTCTGTCTGCCTGTCTCTCACTCATTCTCTCTCTCACACACACACACCAAGGAAAACCTTCCTAGCGCCCGTTTCATTTGTGTCAGAAACGGGCCTGTTTTACTAGTAAAGAAATATTTGAAACATTGCCTTATTTGGCAGATTGACTCCTAGCAGTGTATTTGAACACAATGCCAGGGGTCAAAGGTCACCATATGGACGTATGGCAAAACGCCACATGCAGGCGTAATTGGGTATCGCTCCTGCCTTTAGAGGCAGGAGGAGAGTACGATCAGAGGAGTGTCTGGAGGGGGGATCAGGGGAGTGTCGGATAGGGTCTGTGAAGCCTTTCTGCTAAAATAATTCACTGTCCAAAAAAAACCCAGAATGATAACAGAGGCCACCATTGCCTCACACACCATAATGTGTAGAGCACTGATTTAGAACGCTCTTGCATAAAGGGAAATGGGACTTGATGTACTGCCTTTCTGAGGTTATTTGCAACTACATTGAAAGTGGTTTACATATATTCCGGTTGTACCAGGGGCAATGGAGGGTTAAGTGACTTGCCCAGAGTCACAAGGAGCTGTAGTGGGAATTGAACTCAGTTCCCCAGGATCAAAGTCCACTGCACTAACCACTAGGCTACTCCTCCACTCCACTAAAGCAGCATAACTGTGTACAAGCAAAAGCATTCAAGCACTAATCGCTGGTTTCACAAACTCAAACTCCTCTTCTGAGAAAAATGTCAAACTACTAACAAAACTGGTATGGTCGTCAGTTCTGTTTAATGCTAATGAGCTGTGACCTGAAGCTACATGGACAGGAACCACAGGAACGCAGGAGTTCCACTTTCCACATACCACTGGTGCACATTAATTTATTAGAAAACTGGTTCAGCCGAGGACTTCTAAAAGCAAATGCAGGTTCAAGGCATTTTGGAAGACATTTTGCATCTGAATACTATAATACAATGAATAAAATGTTATCACATATAAGGTGCAAAATCCATATAAATAAATATTTCTCTCATGTCAGTATACTCTTTACAACAATAAAGAGGTTTCTAGATGTGAAGTTCAACACAGTGCCCCTAGACACAATGAATATACATGAAACACATTTGAGGGTGCTGCCTTTATTGTATGGTAATATACTTAAAGAGCAATTCTATAACAAGTGCATAAAATTACAGAATACCAGCACTTTTTAAGTATATATACTTAAGTGCTGGCAGGATGGTTAAGCACTATTCAATGCAAGGCCCAAGAAACCTCTGCAGTTGCCTCCATTGTCTTTCTGGAGGTTTTTCTGCTACTCTGCCTCTTACCCAGGCTCAAGACAGAAATAAGAAAGTGGATGGGGAAAAGCCCTATGCTTGAAGGATAAAGCATTTCTCAACAGACAAAAGAGAGTGCATTTGGAAATGATGACCTCCTCGAGGATGCATCCAAATCCACATGCTCAGGTTGCACAAGAAAGCAAAAGTTACCAAAGGCCAGCATCAGTCCATGCTCCCTCAAAAACACGAAGGGGGTCGATCTTCAAAGCAATTTAACCTGCCAGAAACAGCTCCTGTCTGGTTAAATTGCTTGTGCAGGGCTATCCACTGATACCCAGAGGCATTTAATCGGTTACTGTCACTGAATATCAACACAGACCGCTAAAGTGAAAGCCGGCTATTTTGTGGGTGATCTGGTGGCTGAAAATCAGCACGAAACTGCATAACTGCCTGTCAAGCAATCATATTGGACAGCATACGACACAATCCTATTTTTTGCGGTGTTTTTGAGGCAGTTAAGTGCTGAATACTGCACTTAACCATGTAAGAGATAGCTGGCCACACAAACTCAGATATTCAATGCAGGTGCCGACATGGTCCAGCACTGAATATCCAAGAATAATGCCAGAAGCGGCTTAAAAAAAAAAAACACGCTCCCTACCGCCAGCTGAATATCTAATACTAAAGGGATAAATCTTTGATTGGTTACAATATTTCAACACTGAACATTTATTATTGAAGCAGCAGGGATAAATGTATTCAGCAATAAGCAGTGGCCCAGTAGGCTCTGGCTTACCACAGGTGTAGATTACGTTGAGGTGCTTGGGGACTCCAGGATAACAGGGGTCTCCGAACTCGTAGGTGCTGGCATAGACACTGCAGCTTCTCTTCCCATGGCAGCGCCTGGTCATCAGCTGGAGGGCAGAGGCTGACTGACATTCTACATCACAGAAAATAATAATATGAATAAATCATATTTCAGAATCTATGGATAAAAGAAAACATTAAAGAAACATCCTCCTCAACAGATACTGTCCATCTGAGGGAATCTTGACTATTTTGAGATGTAAAGGTTCTTAAAAAAGATAGATAAAATACCAAATATGAAGCAACGAATGGCTGAAACAGAGTTGAAACAAACAAGCAATGAACAATATGAAAACCAACCGCTTATTCCATGTAAACAAAGCACAGAAATAAATGGATCAATATTTAAACCTGGTGGTGGGCATGGGTTTTTAAACACCAGCCACAGCATTTTTTAAAAATCTGCATACTGAATACTCCCACACAGTGGTGACCCCACCATTAGGCCAACTGAGGTGAGAGCCTCAGGTGGCACTCTCCCCTTCCCTCCTCAACCGTCTTCCACTCGTTTTTCCTAATTTTTTTCATTTCCAAAAGGCGGCAGTGGCAATGGCAGCGATTCCCATAGGCTGCCCTGCCACCGGCCTCTTCTCCCTACTGCAGTCAGCCTCTTGACGTAACTTCCTGTTTCCTCAGTGGTGGGATGCAGTAGAGCGAAGAGGCCGGTGCCTATGGGAATCGCTGCCAGTGCCACCTTTTGAAAAAGAAAAAAATAAGGTAAACATGGGGAAGAGGGTTGAGGAAAGAAGGAGGGAGATGCCAGACTGGGCACAGGCACAGGAGGGGGCAGGGACAGCATCTCAATCCTGCCTCAGGCAGCAGATTGAATGGGCTGCACCGGTTCAGTCCCACACAGATAGGCAGAAGCCCTGAATATACATTGGCCACTGGCAGCTATACATATAGGAGGAGATTCTACATGTGGCGCCTAAAAAAATCAGAACTGAAATCAGTTCCGACTAAGCATAGTCTATCATCGGTACCTAGATTTAGGCACTGATTATAGAATATGCTTAGTTCATATTTCAGTGCCTAAATCTACGCGCATCCATTTACACAAACAAAAAATTGGTGTAAATCATTGCGCATAGATTTAGGCGTATTAGGACATATTCTATAACTAGCTGCGTGAATTTTGGAGCACCCATGAAACGCCCATTCCCCTGCCCATAACCATGCCCCTTTTGCCTGCATGCATCAGAAGTTCAGTGCACATTGTTACAGAATACGCTTAGCGAGTTGTGCACCTAAGTTCTAATCAGTGCCAATTAGTGCTCAGTATTGCTTGTTAAGTGCTGTTATCAGAGCTCATTAAGTTACGCGTACTGTTAAAGAATCTGTGCCAATTTCAGCACAGCTCTCTAGACGCACTATATAGGGGATAGGGGTGAATTGTATATTCGGCACCAAAAAAAATCAGCCCCAAATAAAATCGCTACTCTATAAACCACACTTAAATTTAGGCAGAGTTTATAGAATAGCGCTTGTGCCCAGGAATTGCGGCTAACTTTAGACACGGTCATTTGCACCAATTGAAACTTAGTGCAAATGTAACAACATACACAAATATTAGTAATGCCCCTGTTCCGCCCATGACCCTCCAATTTCCACACCTTCTTTTTGAACTCACATGTAAAATTTAGGCATTTGTAAAATTCAATTAAATCTAATTAGTGCTAATAATTGCTTGTTAACAAGCCAATCATCGATGCTAATTAGCTTGTTATTCAATTAAATTGCACTTGCTTTAGGGCCCTGTTTACTAAGCAGTGTTATAGGCGTGTTAACGTTTTTAAGGCACGTTAGTCATATACACACATTAACAATGTATGTGCCCACAATATCCCTATAGGCACCTACATGGTTAGCGCGTGTACTAAGTGTCAGCGCGCTAATCACTAATGCACCTTAGTAAACAGGGCCCTTAGTGACTTTTAAAGAATTTGGGAGATATTGGTGATATTCAGCCTCTGTACAGCTGTGTGGTTTTAGGACAGCTTCTTTTCTGGCCTAAATTAAAACTCTTGACTATTTTGACACCTAACAGACAGGACTTAACAAGGATCTGGGTTTTCTAGCCCATTATAAACCATAAAGTTGTATTTCTCTGTTTATCACCCTCCTCTCACCTACCCACACCCATCCTGTTTGACTATCAATGAAATGCTTTGATGTCCCCATGCATATTCCTACCCACCCCCACCCTGCTAGACTGTCAATGAAATGCTTGGATGTTTCACTTATATATACTATCAGCTACCACATTTGCTTATTTCCGATCTGACGATGAAGGGCAACCTTCGAAAGCTAATCAAGAAATGCATTAAGTTATGACCAATAAAAAAGGTACCATCTTATTTTCTTTTCCATGTTTTATTTTGTTTGATTTCTATTGATAACCACTGTGAACAAGACACACACTTTGCTTCTCCTGTCAACAGCAGGATTTTCTCTGATATGTGTCCAAGGTTTCACAGTGCTGACTATTTCATTTGTTTTCAGATCTAAAGTGACACTGATTGAGCATTTTGCTAAGATGAGAGGAAAATTCACTGTCACACTTCTCTGCACTTACATATACAAAATAGCCCTATATGTTTACATTTGATTTAAAGTAAGAATCCATGAGGTTAGGAAGAATTATTTTTCAAAGAAAGCTTATATTTGTGTCGGGGTAGTTACCTTGTTGCTTTTTCTAGCAAAGGTTTAAAAATTTTTAAATATATTTTTCAGCAACACCAAATGTTTCTAGCAGGATCTATATAGATGGTGGAAATCAAGACATCCTGCCCTAAAGAGGATTAGGGGAAAAGCTTAGGTTTGGTATCAATTATAACTCTGACAGCAAATATTAATGTAATATATATAACATAACATATACATGAAGGGGCATAATCGAACGGAAACGTCTATCTCCATGGGCGTTTATCTCCGAGAACGGGTCCGTGAAGGGGCGGACCGAACCGTAGTTTCGAAAAACATGGACGTTTATCTTTTTTTGAGCTGGGTGTTTTTGTTTTTCAGCGATAATGGAAACCAAAAGCGCCCAGCTCAAAAACGAATAACTCCAAGACATTTATTCGTGGGAGGGGCCAGGATTCGTAGTGCACTGGTCCCCCTCACATGCCAGGACACCAACCGAGCACCATAGGGGGCACTTTTACAAAAAAAAAAAAAAAAAGGTAAAACAGCTCCCAGGTGCATAGCACCCTTCCCTTGGGTGTTGAGCCCCCCAAATCCCCCTCAAAACCCACTGCCCACAAGTCTACACCATTACTATAGCCCTAAGGGGTGAAGGGGGGCACCTACATGTGGGTACAGTGGGTTTGGGGGGCGGTTTGGAGGGCTCCCATTTACCAGCACAAGTGTAACAGGTGGGGGGGATGGGCCTGGGTCCACCTGCCTGAAGTCCACTGCACCCCCTAATAACTGCTCCAGTGACCTGCATACTGCTGCCAGGGAGGTGGGTATGACATTTGAGGGTGAAAATAAAAAGTTGTGAAACGGCATATTTTGTGGTGAGAGGGGGTTTGTGACCACTGGGGGAGTCAGGGGAGGTCATCCCCGATTCCCTCCAGTGGTCATCTGGTCATTTAGGGCACTTTTTGGGGCCTTATTCGTGGAAAAACAGGGTCCAGGAAAAGTGCCCTAAATTTTAGTTAAAAACGCATATTTTTTTTTCCATTATCGGCGAAAGGCGCCCATCTCTGATCGCCCGATAACTACGCCCCAGTTCCGCCTTCACCACGCCTTCGACACGCCCTCATCAACTTTGTCCGCATCCGCGACGGATTGCAGTTGAAAACGTCCAAATTCGGCTTTCGATTATACCGCTTTATTCGTTTTTGTGAGATAAACGTCTATCTCCCGATTTGGGTCACAATATAGGCGTTTTTCTAGTTTGATTATAAGCAGGATAGTAACATAGTAGATGACGGCAGAAAAAGACCTGCACGGTCCATCCAGTCTGCCCAAGAAGATAAATTCATATGTGCTACTTTTTTATTTGTACTGTCCTCTTCAGTGCACAGACCGTATAAGTCTGTCCAGCCCTATCCCCGCCTCCCAACCACCAACCCCGCCTCCTAACATATATTAAATGTTTTTTTCCTGGGGCTCTGGGGGGGCTGTTCCAGGGTTTTGATGGATGCTGCTGGCTGGAAAAGGTTTAAAGTTTAGTTTGGAAATTGTTAATAGAGTTAGCTGAAGAAAGTGTGAGATGTTTCTTAAATGTGGTTTTATTTTTCAAGAAATAAACCATGATTAAGTGGGGATTGTACTATAAAATGTTCCTTGGTGTTTCAGGTTAAAAATTGACTTTGAAATTCTCTGTATAGGAAGTTTTGCATTTACTTCCATGGGGGAGGGAGATTCTAAACAGATCAGAGAAAAAAAAACTGTCTTTCTCTGTCAAGCTGATTGGTTGAGTGATGTCAGATCCTCTAGGGGGGGTGAGTTGCCCGGAAGACTGCTGAGTGAACTGAAGACCAGAGCAGGGGATGACTGGGAGAGAAACGTATGCTGAGTGTGTGAAGTGTGGGAAATGAAGGTATATTTTATGAGTTTAAAGTGAAATAAGTGACATTGGAAAAGGGTACTTTGATATTGAAAGTGAGCTGAGTGAATGTTCCAGTATAGCACTGAATTTCCAGAGATAAGTGATTTACCATTTTAGGGTGAGAGAGGTTTTGATTTGTGGTGGGAATTGTACTACATGAGAAAGCCTATAAGGGTGTCAGGAAAAAGTGTGTAAGGATTTTAAGTATGACCCAGAGGAAGGATTGAGAAGTGAAGTTGATATTTGGAAAAAGAAGCCATTAAGCTGTGTCTGTGGGAAAGGTGTGTTGTTGGTGTGAGTTCTGAGTTCAGTACAGGGTTTGGAATCAGACTGCAGATTAAAGAAAATCCAGCACTGTTTTTGTATGATTATGCTGTATTCTCCAGATTGATCTGATAGCTGTGCAGGGAAATGTTATGTTTATATTTGAAGTCTGTGAGATGCAATGTTGAATCACCATTTGAATATGGAATGGGTTACTGTGTGAGATCTCTGAATGCAGTGTGAAGCCTGCTGGATTTTAGAATAGGGAATTAACAGTGAGAAATAGGTTTTGTAGTGAGAAAACCTTTAACTTATTTTATTTCAATTAGAGAGTGTGGCCACAGTATTGAGAACTGATTAATTGTCACCAGAGAGGAGTCAGCGCCTGAAAAAGCCAGGGAGTTGTAAGGTTTTTCTTCCCTGATTATTTTCTTTATAAGTGAGGTTTAGGAAGAAGAAATCTGGAGAAATTATCCTCTGAAGGGTTCCAGCTGAGCTCCAACTCAAGAAAGACCTCACCTAAATAAATTCAACCATAGCTAAGTGACATTTGCAAAGGGTGTTGAAGGACATATAAGTTTTTTTGGTTTACAACATTTTAAGAGAAAACTAAAGAACAGAACAACATCAAATATGAAAAAAAAATCCATGTTTTCCTGACTTGCCTAAGTGTTCTGGGTTCAAGTGAGATCCTTGCACAAACATCCATAATACCTATAAAGACTCAAATTCTGACATCAATAGCAAGGAAAGAGTATAGAAACAAATATCTGATTTTGATAAAAAGACAATTTAAATATTTATCTGAAAAGGTTCTTTTCTACCTTTTTAGGTGATTTTGTTGAAAGAAACAGAAAAGGTTATGGGTATACATGTAAAACTACATTTGAATGTTGAATATGTTATTGCAGTTCTATTAAGCCACACACTAATTGTGAATTTGAGTTTATTTGAATGAAAATTTGCTTGCATTTGTATTCAATAAAGAAAGAGATAATTTGCAAATCTGAAAGTTTGGTCCTTCCATTTCAGGAACAAATCCTAAAGTTAGATTCTTTTCCTCCTTTATTCTTTGAGAGTAAAGGACGAGGTTAGTTTATTTGTTCCACTCCCTTGGCTGTGAGTGTGTGTTCCCTGGATATTCGCCACGACTACAACCATCAGGTATCTGGAAGCACATCACTACAGTCCAGCCGAGAGGGGTGGCAACATTAATCATATTTTTATAGTGCTACTGAATATACCCAGAGCAATAAAATGGCATTTTCAGGTTTGAGAGTAGTTAACAAATAAAAAAATGTGCAGGTTAGTCGCTGTTTTGTACAAAAGTTAGCTACACATACAGAAGAGCTCCTGGTTCATTTGCATCTGCAGCTAAATTTCACAATAAATTGTTCACATGTTGCCACAATTGGGAACTTCATGTAGTCAGGCCAAGGCAATGCACCGAAAATTTTAACACATAGGGGTGCTCACTTTCAAAGCACACAGACTTACAAAATTACATAGTAGCGTACTTTGAAAATTAGCCTCCATGATTATCTCCTTTAAACAGCAGCATCAGTCTGTTAAACAAGTGGCAGGCCTTATGAAAGATGCCCCTCCTCCCCCAGGAAGACCTTGGACCCCTATATAACAATCCCCACCAACCCACATATACACACAGCCGGCCCTGATCCAGGGCTCAAGAACAAGAAATGTGGGTCAGCCCAGAAAGCTCCAACTTTTGTAACTCCAAAACACAAGCAGTGCCATCCTGGTTCCACTTCACTGACCCTTGAATCACACCCAAATGCTATCTAGTAGGAGCCAGGAGCTCTCCACTGCTGCCATTTTGAAAAAATGACAACCCCCAGCGGTACATTTGGAGGTGAGTCCAGAGTTGGGGGGAAAGTGAGTCCCAGGCTGGCACCACTACTTGGGTGTTGAGTAGCAAGTGGTGGGATTTTCGGGGGGGGGGGGGGGGGTCATATTTCTCCAAACTTCAGTTCTACTGATCCACCAGAAAATTCAGCTCACCAGGATATGATGGTCTCTCACGTGAGGCTGGGGGTCCATTTAAGTGCAGAATGTCACTGCCACTTGAAGTACAAAAAATTCTACAGGTCATAAAAGGAAAAAAAAATAACTACTTCCCTATGAAGACAATCTGGTCATCTCAAACACTCCCATGCTGCTTTAAATAGAACGTTATAATGCCTTTGTATCACTCCATGGTGTGACCGCACCTCAAATACTGTGTGCAATTCTGGTCACTGCATCTCAAAAAAGATATAGTGGAATTAGAAAAAGTACAGAGAAGGGCGATGAAAATTAAAACGGGTATGGGACAACTTCCCTATGAGGAAAGGCTAAAGCGGCTAGAGGGCTCTTCAGCTTGGAGAAAAAATGGCTGAGGGGAAATATGATAGAGGTCTATAAAATAATGAGTGGAATGGAATGGGTAGATGTGAATCGCTTGTTTCCTCTTTCCAAAAATAGAACTAGGGGACACGCAATGAAGCTACAAAGTAGTAAATTTAAAACTAATTGGAGAAAATATTTCTTCACTCATCGTGTAATTAAACTCTGGAATTCGCTCCCAGAGAATATGGTCACAGCAGTTAGCTTAGTGGGGTTTAAAAAAAGGTTTGGATAGCTTCCTAAACGTCCATAAGCCATTATTAAGATGGACTTGAGGAAAAGTCACTGCCTATTTCTAGGATAAGCACTATAAAATGTATTATACTGAACTGGGATCTTGCCAGGTACTTGTAACTTGGATTGGCCACTGTTGAAAACAGAATGCTGGGCTTGATGGACCTTCAGACTGTCTGTCACAGTATGGCAATGCTTATGTACTTATGCACTGATCTTTCAGCACCATATAGAGAATCCAGGGGTATATGCAGGTACTTTAGCTCACAATCTAAGGCAACAAAGGGAAAAGTGATTTACACAGGGTTATAAGGAGATGCAGTGGGAACCCAGTCCCCCAAGATTTCAGCCCATGTTTCCTATGAATGTGAAGGCCTCTCCACCCCCCCCCCCCCCCCCCCCAATAAGGGCTGAACTCATGACCCCTGGTTTATGAGACCAGTGTTCTAACCACCCAGCTATGGAGCCTTGTAAAATGTTCAAGCCTTGAATATAGGGACTTTTCCCCCAGCCACTTATACTAGTACTCTACAGAAACACAGGTGCCTACTTTTCTTTATAGAACAAATAGATGCTTTCCTAGTGCCTAACTCCAGGTGCCACTTTATAGGATTTCCCCCACAGTACAAATGTAAAGCTTGCATATACTTTCTACCCACAGACTTTCTCTTTGAAAACTGAGTCCAGAAAAGTATATGCACATATCTGTAGCAGTTAATTGTGTGGGTACTTTTTCCATAAACATTTACAGGTACCTTTTTGGAAATCTGAAAGTAAGTTCCACCTCCAACCCTCCCCTCAGTAACACCTCTCATACATGCACGTTTTCCCTGTATGTGCATATGTGTTTGGCAAATTTCAAAAGCCCCAGTACTACTCACAAACCTCTGTTTTAAGTACTTTGAAAATTGTTCTCATAATGAACAATCTCTACTTTTTAGAGCTTAAAATCTTACTTAATGAAAAACCAGTCCCAAGTGGATACAAATATTTCCTTCTTAATGCACTCGTTAAGCAAGCTAGCTTTTAGATTAATTTGTCAGAGAGCTTCATTACAAGAATGGTGGTCCATAATACTTCAAAGCAGTTGTAAAGCAACAGAATCCCATTCAGCTCAATGGTGAAATGTCATGATCTGACATCTTTATTCTCCCATTATCTGACACCGAAGATGTCAGCAACACATCAAGACAACAATTGGGTGATTGATGAGGTTGTGGCACTCCCCTAAATCATGTTGCCTCCACTCCTCTAGTTCTAGCAAGGACATTGATCCATTTCAAACCCTGTGATGATGTTTAAAAGAGCCAGTACTGGCATTCAGTGCACATCAACGAGTACAGCTCCCTTAAAGTACTATAGAATGACTCTGCTCTGGATCAGAACATTGAGGATCCATAATCTGTTAAAGCAATCCTCAACTCAAGGTCATGCCTCTAAACACAAAGAACCAGATTCTATATGAGGCGCCTAAAAAATCCACACGGTAAACATTTCTGCCTAAGCGTATTCTATAAGCGGTGCCTAGATTTAGGCTCCTAAAATTATGTGCCTCCATTTACACCAACAAAAATGTGGCGTAAATCCCTGCACTGGGCCATATTCTGTAACTATACATGTAAATTTGGGAATGCCCACGGAACGCCCATTTCCCCGCCCATAGCTACACCCCTTTTGAACTACACAGCTTGGAATTTAGGCATTCATTATTTTATTATTTTTTTTTTTGGTTACATTTGTACCCCGCGCTTTCCCAGTCATGGCAGGCTCAATGCGGCTTACATGGGGCAATGGAGGATTAGGTGACTTGCCCAGAGTCACAAGGAGCTGCCTGTGCCTGAAGTGGGAATCGAACTCAGTTCCTCAGGACCCAAGTCCACCACCCTAACCACTAGGCCACTCCTCCACTCCACAGAATACATTTAGCGAGTTGTGTGCGTAAATTCTAATTATTGCCAATTAGTGCTCATTATTGCTTGTTAAGTGCCGATATCAATGCTGATTAGCTTGTTAAGCCAATTAAGTTACGCACGTTGTTATAGAACACGCCTGGATTTTGGCACTGATCTCTAGGTGTGATATATAGAATCCAGCAGTAAAGGGAAAATTCAATAAATAGCACCCAAAGTTAAGAGCCAGGATGATCTGCACTAAGTTAGCATTCTATACAGAGCACTCTCCGTGGAATGGCCCGTACAGAATACTAACTTAGCACACATTTTCCTCCTAACTCTATATATAGCGCTCAAAATTGCACGTGCAAATTTAGGTGCATGTCCAATTTGTGCTTGCAATTTAATTGAATGAGCCAATTAGCGCTAATTGGATGGAAGAAAGTCAATTGATGCTAATTGGTGATAATTTGAATTTACGCATGCATCTTTGTAGTCGGTATTCTATAAAGATGCGTGCATAGATTTTTACATGTGGATCCAAAAAGGGGGCATGGCCATGGGAGGGGCATGGACAGGTCAGGGGCACTCCTAGAATTTGGGTGCCGTGTTACAGAATATGGCAGATATGGCTTTGCACCAGTTTTCAGTTGGTGTAAATCCTTACGCCCAAAATTGGGCGTGGATCATGGCGTTAAGCGCTGTTCTATATATGGCGCCCAACTTTGAGCACCATTTATAGAACACTGTTTAGAACTCATTTTTGGCAACATTTGTAGAATTTAGCCCTTTGTGCCTAAATTTGGGTGTAAGCACTTATGCCTGTACTCGTGCCCAACTGATGGCAGGTATTCTATCAAAACAAGAGGAAAATAAAAAATCTTCCTAAAAAAATCGGCAGACAAACAAAACAACAGTGGAAGTCACAATGAGGCCAAATAACATCCAGTAGTCAGGTAATAATGTCAGCATATTTAGTCATTCATAATTGGTAAAATCTTAGTCCAGCTACAAAAATAAGACCCAACACGTGTTTTGGCGTGCAAGCCTTCATCAGATGTCCTTTTGATATAGCTCTAATCAGTTAAAAGGAGGTTCCAACCAGGGGCGTAGCCAGACTTCAGCGGGAGGGGGGTCCGGAGCCCGAGGTGAGGGGGCACATTTTAGCCCCCCCCCCCCCCCGCCATTACCAACCCCCCTGTGCCATTGCCGACCCCCCCCATTACCGACCCCCCCCATTACCGACCCCCCCTGCGCCATTGCCGACCCCCCCCCGCACCCCCGCCAACTTTGACGACCCCTGCCGACGTCCCTCTTGACCCCCCCTCCCGCCGCCAACCCTCCCTCGCCGTCACCGTGGGCTACATTTGCTGGCGGGGGACCCCAATCCCCGCCAGCCGAGGAGGTCTTTTCTTCCCGTGAAGGCTTTGTTCTGTTTCTGACGTCCTGCACGTTGTACGTGCAGGACGTCAGACTCACAGAAACAGAACGAAGCCTGGCTGATCTGCAAGGCTTCGTTCTGTTTCTGTGAGTCTGACGTCCTGCAAGTACAATGTCAGACTCACAGAAACAGAACAAAGCCTTGCAGATCAGCCAGCGTTTCTGACATCCTGCACGTTGTACGTGTAGGACGTCAGACTCACAGAAACAGAACGAAGCCTTCGGAGGAAGAAGAGGACCTCCTCGGCTGGCGGAGATTGGGGTCCCCCGCCAGCAAAGGTAGCCCACGGCGACGGCGGGGGAGGGTTGGCGGAGGGAGGGGGGTCGAAAGGGTCGAAAACAAGGGGGGTCCGGGGCCAAATCTACGGGGGCCCAGGCCCCACGTAGCTACGCCACTGGTTCCAACTGAAAAAGGGGACATCCTTACTTCCTCCTTAGACACAAAGTAATAGCAGTATGCTCATCCAACTGTGCCACTACATCAAAAGAACTCCTGAAGAAGGCTTGTGTGCCGAAACACTGCCTGTGTTGGGTCTGTAGCTGTACTGAGGTTTTACCAATTAAGAATGAATAAGTATGCTGGACATCATTACCTGACTGTTGGATGTTATTTAGTCTTGAGCTTTGGCTTAATGGTGACGTCCACTCCCCTTTTGTTTGTCAGCAGGTATTCTATAACATCACATCCAATTTCTGGGAATGCCCTGACCCAAATGTGTCGCTTCCATAGCGATGAATCCTTTGAAACTGCATACTATGAAATTTAGGTGCGTATGTTATAGAACAGGATGTAGGGCAGATTTGTACGTAACTCCTAATTACTGCCAATTAAGTGCTTGTTAACACCAATAATTGTTATCACCTAATTAGCAACTAAGTTTATGCAATCTGAGCCCAACACTGCACACCCAACTTTGGGTAACCTATACAGAATCTGGCGATACATCTGACAGCTAACATTAAAAATGTCATACTGCATGCTCTGAAATACATACTTTCTAAAACTGGGTCAGGCTTTGCAGTTTTTTGAGCAAAGATTTCCTCTGACCTACTGCATCAATGATCTTATGGTAAGAATACTAAAAGGAAATTTTAAGACAATCCAGAAACGTAAGACCTGTGAAGTCAAAATGATAAAATATTTTGACAACCACTATAAACCATAAAATTCTACTGCTTTGTCACTCTCTTATCAGCCATCCATCTCTCCCTGTCTCTCACCCACCCCCCCCCCCCCCCCCCCCCCGTTTCTCACCTATCCCACCCCACCTTCTTCCTGTGAGACTGTCATTGGAATGCTTTTGTGTTTCACTTATATATTCTGATATTTGTCAATATTTGCTTATTTGTGATCTAAAAGAAGGGTTACCTTCGAAAGCTAATCAAAAAATGTATTGTTAGTCCAATAAAAAAGGTATCATCTTATTTTCTTTTCTATGTTCTCACCTATTTCTATTTATTACCTCTGACCCACTGAAATCAGAATTAACAGGATGGGAGATTTTGTATAGCTATTAATAGCTTGGTTGTTGAAATAGCTTCCTCAGAGCTGACCAAGTGCTCCTAAAATGAAAGGGAAAAACTATTATATGTCAGAAGCTGGCACCATCTTTGATCCTGGTATCTCTGCCTCCTAGCTGTGCTAGAAAGCAGGGGTGCCATTTTTGATCCTGGCGCAATACCAGCTAAGCAGCACAGAAGGACCGTAATCCACATCAGAAGTTGATCCTGGGTAGGTAGGGGCCTGGAGGAAGGGGTAAGTAAGGAAAAGATTTGGAGGTGGAGTGTTTTTTGGGGGGTGGTAGATTTGAAGTTCAGGAATCATGGTTTCAATGGAGGGGCAATAAGGGGATCAAAACCGGGGAGGGGGGGGTTGAGTGAGATCAGACCTCGGGAGGGGGATCGGAAGGGAACTGGAACACTAGAGAGGGAGTGGAAGGAGGCTAAAAACATGATGGGGGTTAGGACAGGACTTTTGACCTGTCAGGGGGGCCAACCAGAAGGAGAGCATGAGGTTTAAGGGTGCCAGAGTTCACCACCTCACTGAGGATGGTATTGGGGGCTCAGCATGTCCTGTGCAGTACACGCAGAGCAGATGCTAGGCACATTGCACTTACTCTGTGTTCTATATTACAGATAACACAGGGCAAGTGCAAACAATTCCTGACCCTTCTAACAAGGGCCCCCCGAATGTTCCAAGTGGCTGGTCTAACAGACATCCACCTTTCTGGATATGGATGTTCCTTCCCCTTCTGTTTTAAGTCCACCCTTGTACCACCCCAAATACACCCAGACCACATCCCCTTGCCATATGGACATACAGCAATTTCAGACATCCATATCCTGGCTTTCTATAATCCATGCAATATGAATGTCTAAATGCTGATTTTCAGACGTCTAAAACACGAACAGGGCTTCTAAAATAAGCACCTTTTAGCTGAAAAATCATCTTAATTTAGGAGCTTAAAATGTATGCTTATAAATTTAGGACTGCCATTCATTTGCCAAAACCTATGGACCTAACTTATGAGTCTTATCTTGAAAATCAGTGTTAAGCTCTTAATTTTTTTTCCCTGCCCTAAATCCCTTCCTCCTGCTACCCACGTTTCATGCTCCTAAATTATGAGCTTAGTGAAACTTTTAAGAATAAAAAATTTAGGCACTCAGCCCTACTAAATTGTCAAAGACAACAGTTCAGAAGCAAAACTCTTAAAGCCAAGAGCATAAATCCTCCCCCCCCCCCCCCCCCCCCCCCCCGTTTACAAAACCGTGCGGTAATGCCGACATCCCATTCAAAGTGAATGGGCTGTGCCAGCATTAGCATACCAACAACCGCTAGTGCGGCTTTGTAAACAGAGGGGGGTTTGAATATGAGGCCCTACGTATCTTAATCTACAGTACCTTGCAAAAATCTTTGCACCAATTTACATTTTTCTGTCCTAAACACTTTTGACTTTAAGTCTTTCTTGATAAAAGTCTAGAGTATGTTGTGTAGCTTCAAACCAGTGGCGTTCCGACCCTAGCTGACACCCGGGGCGGAACGCCGATGCGCCCCCCCCCCCCCCCCCCCCCCCCCCCCCGGGTGTAAAATTCTTTGCTCCCTGGGCACTTTTCACATTAATGTGGGAGTTTCAAGCAGTGGCGTACCAAGGGGAGGCCCTGTCTCAGTCCGAGTTCGCAATTCGCATGTGCTCACTGCTCCCTCTGAATTGTGAACTCGGAGACAGGGCAACAGGCACGCGCCGCGGCACCCCCCCCGGGTGCACGCCGCTGGGGGGGGGGGTGCCGCGGCGCGCGCCTGTTGCCCTGTCTCCGAGTTCACAATTCAGAGGGAGCAGTGAGCACATGCGAATTGCGAACTCGGACTGAGACAGGGCCCCCCCCTTGGTACGCCACTGCTTGAAACTCCCACATTAATGTGAAAATTGCCCAGGGAGCAAAGAATTTTACAAGCCTTTCTCTTCCCTGTATGCTAGTCCTGATGAGTATTTGTGTATCAGTGAATTGGAGATGATTTCTTCTTCCTTATTATTGCAAGTTTTGTTTCTGATACTGCTCTTTTCCTCTTCTTTGTATTTTTTTTTATGTTTTTACGTTTTATGTTTTTAGGTAGGGTTTTGTTTATTTTTTTCTGCTGTTTTTATGTAATATTATAGTTTTATTGTTTGCAAACTGCATTGATTGGTTGTGGTATATAATGTTTTACAAATAAATAAATATATATCACAAGGGGGATAGAAAAAAAAGAAAAAAAACTTTAATGCTGGAAACATATTTCATCAACTTTCTTCAAGTAAATAGATAAAAGACTAGCCAGCAATAGCGCTAACCAGTGTAGTAAAGAACCCGCTGCTGGACAAGACTTGAGGGCATTAAGCGAATGCTACATACCTGTAGAAGGTATTCTCCGAGGACAGCAGGCTGATTGTTCTCATTGATGGGTGACGTCCACGGCAGCCCCCTCCAATCGGAATCTTCACTAGCAAAGGCCTTTGCTAGCCCTCGCGCTCCCATGCGCACCACGCATGCGTGACCGTCTTCCCGCCCGAACCGGCTCGTGTTCGTCAGTCCCGTATATAGCAAGACAAAGACAAGGGAAGACACAACTCCAAAGGGGAGGCGGGCGGGTTTGTGAGAACAATCAGCCTGCTGTCCTCGGAGAATACCTTCTACAGGTATGTAGCATTCGCTTTCTCCAAGGACAAGCAGGCTGCTTGTTCTCACTGATGGGGTATCCCTAGCCCCCAGGCTCACTCAAAACAACAAACATGGTCAATTGGGCCTCGCAACGGCGAGGACATAACTGAGATTGACCTAACAACTTATCCAACTAACTGAGAGTGTAGCCTGGAAAAGAATAAACATGGGCCTAGGGGGGTGGAGTTGGATTCTAAACCCCGAACAGATTCTGAAGCACTGACTGCCCGAACCGACTGTCGCGTCGGGTGTCCTGCTGCAGGCAGTAATGGGATGTGAATGTGTGGACAGATGACCACGTCACAGCCTTGCAAATCTCTTCAATAGTGGCTGACTTCAAGTGGGCCACTGACGCTGCCATTTCTCTAACACTATGAGCCGTGACATGACCCTCAAGAGCCAGCCCAGCCTGGGCGTAAGTGAAGGAAATGCAATCTGCTAGCCAATTTGAAATGGTGCGTTTCCCCACAGCCACTCCCCTCCTGTTGGGATCAAAAGAAACAAACAATTGGGCGGACTGTCTGTTGGGCTGTGTCCGCTCCAGATAGAAGGCCAATGCTCTTTTGCAGTCCAATGTGTGCAGCTGACGTTCAGCAGGGCAGGAATGCGGACGGGGAAAGAATGTTGGCAAGACAATTGACTGGTTCAGATGGAACTCCGACACTACCTTCGGCAAGAACTTAGGGTTATAAGAGGCCACCTTTGGTGAAAAACTTTCAACCTCCCCCCGACCGGTAGATCGCCCGGCACGGATACGTTGATGTCGGCTATGCTCTGCTGGAGCCAGTCAAAAGCTCGTCCCCTGCTTTTGCTGGGGAGCCGTAGGGCCTTGCTGAGGCGCACGCTGCTGATGAGAGCGAGCGCGCTGGGGCTTAGCCTGGGCCGCAGGCTAGCGAGAGGGAGGATTGTACCTACGCTTACCAGAAGAGTAGGGAACAGCCCTCCTTCCCCCATAAAAACGTCTACCTGAGAAGGTAGATGCTGAAGGCTGCCGGCGGGAGAATTTGTTGAAAGCGTTATCCCGCTGGTGGAGCTGTTCTACCACCTGTTCGACTTTTTCTCCAAAAATGTTGTCCGCTCGGCAAGGGGAGTCCGCAATCCGCTGCTGGATCCTATTCTCCAGGTCGGAGGCACGCAGCCATGAGAGTCTGCGCATCACCACACCTTGTGCCTAGATTTTACCTTCCTACTTGGGGCCATCCTGCCGACGATTTCTGGGCGGGGTCACGTGACCCGCGAAACTCCGCCTCCAATCAAAAAAATTTTACCTTCCTACTTGGGGCCATCCTGCCGACGATTTCTGGGCGGGGTCACGTGACCCGCGAAACTCCGCCTCCAATCAAAAAAGCAAGTTGAACTTTCCTATTTAAACTGAAGAGCTGCGGCGCTCGTGCTGCTGAGAACTGATTATTGAGGATATTGGACTGCATTGAGAGCTGTTTAAGCTGATATCAATTCAGAAAAGTATTTTTATTTTGCTTTTATTATTTTTTATGTGCCTAGATTTTACCTTCCTACTTGGGGCCATCCTGCCGACGATTTCTGGGCGGGGTCACGTGACCCGCGAAACTCCGCCTCCAATCAAAAAAGCAAGTTGAACTTTCCTATTTAAACTGAAGAGCTGCGGCGCTCGTGCTGCTGAGAACTGATTATTGAGGATATTGGACTGCATTGAGAGCTGTTTAAGCTGATATCAATTCAGAAAAGTATTTTTATTTTGCTTTTATTATTTTTTATGTGCCTAGATTTTACCTTCCTACTTGGGGCCATCCTGCCGACGATTTCTGGGCGGGGTCACGTGACCCGCGAAACTCCGCCTCCAATCAAAAAAGCAAGTTGAACTTTCCTATTTAAACTGAAGAGCTGCGGCGCTCGTGCCGCTGCGGCGCGTGCGTCGGGTGCGCGCCGGAGGAGCGCACCTGAGGAGCAGGTGCGCTCCTTAGTTGTGCTCCTTGGGGTGTGCGACGCTGGGATTTATAGCTTTTTGAGCTTTAGGAATTAAATTAGGAAAGTAAAGTTATGTAGAGGCCAAGGCCTTGGTTCCTAATGAACTAATGATGTTCCTTATTTTTATTTTGTTGATTCTCTGGAATTCCAACTCACCTTCTTTGATAACATCTAAAGGCATGCAGGACTCAGCATATATTCCAGTACATTGGAGTTGGCGTACTAATCAGAGACTTGCCTATTCTAGGAGATCTAATAGTCCACGCTATCTAACATCTGTTACACTATCTAATAACAGAGTCCCCGATATCACCCCTCCTTTTTCCTCGCTGTCTACAGCTTTAATTAATTGTAGATCTCTCAAGAGTAAGTTCTCCTATATTTTAGATCTCTGTAAATTGCATCAGCTTGATTTATTTGCTATTACTGAGACATGGCTTTTATCAGGGGAAGAATCTTATCTTTTTCAATGTCTACCACCAGGGTATTCAGTTAGCTATTCGTCACGTACAGGGAGAAAGGGAGGTGGACTGGCTATAATATTTAAGTCTGATTTTAAGGTTCAGGAAATCAATGACCATAGACTCTCATACCCTGAACTTTTACTGCTAAAATTTTGTACTGCTAGTTACACTTTTCATGTACTACTGTATTACTGTGCTCCTTCCACTACAGCAGTGGGGTGGGACCACATATATCAATCACTTGCAGATGCCACGATTAGGTTTTCAAATCTTATAATACTAGGTGATTTTAATGTGCATATAGATGATCAATCTAATCCACGTTCAGTAAAATTTTTAAATTTTTTACGAGATATCAATCTTATACAACATGTGGATGGATCAACCCATACTGCTGGACATACATTAGATTTGATAATAACACATAAACTGGATGAAATTAGATGTTCAAAAATTGTATTAACTCCGGTATCATGGTCTGATCACTACCTTCTTCAGTTTTATTTATCTGTACCACAGTTGTTATATAATACCAATTCTACTTATATTAAAACAAGGAGTCTACAAAAAATTGATACGTCATCTTTACCTTCTCTAGCGGATAAATTCCCATTGAATTTTGATACACTTCCTATAGAGGATCAAATTGGAACATGGAATCAAGTTCTATCTGTAGCTCTTGAAGATATTGCACCAGAAAGAATAATTACTAAAGGTACAAAACGGTTTCAACCATGGTACCATCCAGGATTAAAATTATGTAAACAACAGATACGTAGAGCTGAACGCCAATGGCGGAAGCATAGAACTATAGAATTTAAACAGAAATGTAAGCAGTGCCAAAAATATTATTTAACACAACTAAAAGCTGCTAAAACTACCTACTTCTCCAAAGAAATAAAGGAAGCTGCTAGTTCACAGAAAAAGTTATTCCACATTATGAAATGCTTGACAACTACGACTAGTGAAAACAGAGAATCTCCTGCTCTTGATTCCGAGATTCTGGCAAAGTTTTTCAGTACTAAAATTGAGAATCTAAGAGCCCAATTCTCAAGGGTATCAGGGATCAGTCATATTGACAACACCTCAAATTCACAATTAACTGTACCCTGGCAAGACTTTGAACTCCCATCTGTGGAATCACTGCATACTTTAGTTGCAGGTCTTTCACCCACTTACAGTTCCTTGGATCCCATACCATCAGCATGGTTGAAAAACCACACGCTAGAAATCCAACAGTTTATGTATTTAATCATCGTACGGAGTCTTTCTGAAGGGATAGTCCCTGCTACTCTAAAAGAGGCGCTAGTAAAGCCTATTCTGAAGAAGCCCTCATTAGATCCTATAACACCCAACAATTATAGACCAGTTTCTAATCTTCCGTTCCTATCCAAAGTGATAGAGACAATAGTGTTTAGACAATTGCAAACTTATGTAGATTCTAAAAATTTGCTACATCCTAGACAATCGGGCTTTAGGAAAGGCCATAGCACAGAGACTATCCTGACTTCAATGTTAAGTGAGATTCATGCAAAACTAGAACATGGCTATATTGCCTTGGTTGTTTCACTGGATCTATCTGCAGCTTTTGATTTAATTAATCATAAACTACTTCTTGATAGACTAGGTGAGATTGGAATTTCAGGGACAATTATGAAATGGTTTATATCTTTTCTTACCGAACGGTCATTTAAAGTAGTTCAGCAGCAATCGTCCTCTACAGAATACAACTTACCATGTGGGGTTCCACAGGGATCGGTCCTGTCCCCATTACTGTTTAATCTATATGTCAGTCCCTTGGCACTTCTCATTCAAACAATGGGTATTAGTTTTTATTCTTATGCGGACGATTTCCTTCTTATACATTATGTTAAACCATCTAATATGGATCTTACACCACTACAAATTTGTCTGGATAAAGTGGCAGACTGGCTCACAACATATCAATTAGTATTAAATCCAGATAAGACTATAACATCTTGGATAGTAGGACAGGGCACATGTCCAGCAGTGGTACCTATGCTATTTGGCAAGAATATCCCTACAGTTAAATCTTTTAGATACCTTGGGGTTATAATTGATTCTGCTCTGACTTTCGAGGAACAAATATCTGATGTAGTGAAAAAATCTTTTTTCCATCTTAGGAGACTTCGGTCAGTTAGGAATTCAATTAGTAAGGATTCCCTTAAAACGTTGACATCTGCTTATATTACCTCACGCTTAGACTACTGTAATATCATATATTCAGGGATCACCCAAGCTAGCTTGAAGCGATTACAAAGAATACAGAATACTGCAGCACGTATGATTTGTAGGGCCCGGAGGGATGACAGAGTAACACCTTTGCTACATCAACTGCATTGGCTTCCAGTTGAAGCAAGAGTTAAGTTTAAAGCCTTAGTCTTGACCCATAAGGCCTTTTATACACTAAATCCTGACTACCTGTCAAATCTAACTATTCCTTACACTGCCACACGAACCCTTAGATCCCTGACAGATAACAGGTTAGTGATTCCTCCTCTTGCTAGGGCTAGATGGGAATCTACACGGAATTCGGCTTTTTTCTATCTGTCTCCCTCTCTTTGGAATGGCCTTCCAAAAGAGATCAGACTTGAGAAATCTTACTTTCATTTTCGGAAACTTTTGAAAACCTTCTACTTTATCGAGTATGTAGATCAGAATTTAGAATAATGGAAGAAAGGTTATAAATGGGCATCTGTAATATATACTAAGTCAAAACTGTATTATCTGTCTGTGTAGATTATATTATGTATTTAATTTTGTATCTGCAGTGTTCTCCTGTGTATTAATCATGAGTTATATTGTTTTCATCTTATGTAGCTAGTTTGTTGGGTTTGCTGTGCTTTCCTGTAATGATTGGAGTTCTAATGTTTGTCCAATTTGTACTTATTGTACTGCTTTTTTTTTTTTTTTTTTTTTTTATAAATTGTAAACCGTTCTGTCTTGCAGTAGCAATAAGATACGGTATATAAATTGATGTAAATAAAATAAAAATAAATAAATAAACATCAAAGATATCATATACCCCTCTGGCCAGGAATTTTCTGCACGCCTTCAGCTGCCTGACCACCTCCTGAAACGGCTTGGCTTGCTCAGGAGGGAGCTTGTCCACCAAGCCCGCCAACTGTCGCACATTGTTCCGCATATGGATGCTCGTGTAGAGCTGGTAGGACTGAATCTTGGCCACGAGCATAGAGGAATGATAGGCCTTCCTCCCAAAGGAGTCTAAGGTTCTGGAGTCTTTGCCCGGGGGCTCCGAAGCATGCTCCCTAGAACTCTTAGCCTTCTTTAGGGCCAGATCTACCACACCAGAGTTGTGAGGCAACTGAATGCGCCTCAGCTCTGGGTCCCCATGTATCCGATACTGGGATTCGATCTTCTTGGGAATGTGGGGATTAGTTAATGGCTTGGTCCAGTTTGCCAGCAATGTCTTTTTTAGGACATGATGCATGGGTACTGTGGACGCTTCCTTAGGTGGAGAAGGATAGTCCAAGAGCTCAAACATTTCAGCCCTGGGCTCATCCTCCACAACCACCGGGAAGGGGATGGCCGTAGACATCTCCCGGACAAAGGCCGCGAAAGACAGACTCTCGGGAGGAGAAAGCTGCCTTTCAGGGGAGGGAGTGGGGTCAGAAGGAAGGCCATCAGACTCCTCGTCAGAGAAATATCTGATGTCCTCCTTCTCCTCCCACGAGGCCTCACCATCGGTATCAGACACAAGTTCACGAACCTGCGTCTGAAGCCGTGCCCGATTCAACTCCGTGGAAACACGGCCACGGTAGGAGCGTCGAGAGGTGGCCTCCCTCGCCAGCACCGGCGAAGCTCCCTCCACCGACGTCGTCGGGGAGTCTGCCTGGGAGGCGGCCGTAGCCGGTACCGCAAGCGGTACCAATACCGGAGAAGTCACCTCGGGCAAGGGGCCAGCCGTCGCCTCACTCGACGGTACCGGTGGCGCAAGCACCCCCGGTACCGGAGGAGAAGGGCGCAACAGCTCTCCCAGAATCTCTGGAAGAACGGCCTGGAGACTCTCGTGCAGAGCGGCTGTGGAGAAAGACTGGGAAGCTGATGCAGGCGTCGAGGTCAGAGTCTGTTCCGGGCGTGGAGGCGGTTCCGGGCTGTCCAAGGGGGAGCGCATCGACACCTCCTGAACAGAGGGTGAGCGGTCCTCCCGGTGCCGATGCCTACTGGGTGCCGACTGCCTCGGCGACCCAGAGCTCTCGGTACCGAGACGGGAAGGAGACCAGTGACAATGCTTCTTTGACTTCTTCAAGCGAAGCATGTCACCAGAGCTTCCCGGTACCTACGAGGAGGACGTAGAATCCAGCTGTCGCTTCCTCGGGGCCGAGGCCGAAGAAGGTCGATCTCGGGGGGGCTGTACCGCAGGAGCCCTCAGGGTGGGGGAGACCCACCCGAAGGCTCACCGCCACCAGCAGGGGAATGGACAGCCCTCACCTGCACTCCAGATGAAGCACCACCGTCCGACGACATCAGCAATAGCGGAGGTCCCGGTACCACCGACGTCGACACAGCCTTTCGATGTCTCGGTACTGACGATGCAGGAGGTAGAAGCCTCGATGCAGTCGATGCCGATGCCGAGGTCGAAGACTTCGATGCTGTCGACGTCGATGCACTCGATGCGTCCCGTGCTGTTGTCGTCGAAGAGCCCGAGAACAACTCGTTCCACTGGGCTAATCTCGCTACCTGAGTCCTCTTTTTCAAAAGAGCACAAAGACTGCAGGCCTGCGGGCGGTGCCCAGCCCCCAGACACTGAAGACACGAAGCGTGCCTATCAGTGAGCGAGATTACCCGGGCGCACTGGGTGCACTTCTTGAAGCCGCTGGAAGACTTCGATGACATGGGCGGAAAAATCACGCCGGCGAAATCAAAATTCGCGATGATGACGAAAAGCACCAAAAAGAAGGGAGAAAAAACCCATACCGAGGCCAAATAGGCTGGTCCCAAAAGCGAAAGGAAACTTACGTGGGGAAAAAGCTGGAAACACGGGAAAGGGGTAAAGACCGGATCGGTCTCTTTTTTTTTTTTTTTTTTAGCGAAAATCGCAAAGACGAGCGAGGTCAACTTGAGGGGCACGAAACGGCGGCAAAACACGACCGTCCTGAGCACGGACAAAAGAAGACTGACGAACACGAGCCGGTTCGGGTGGGAAGACGGTCGCGCATGCGCAGTGCGCATGGGCGCGCGAGGGCTAGCAAAGGCCTTTGCTAGTGAAGATTCCGATTGGAGGGGGCTGCCGTGGACGTCACCCATCAGTGAGAACAAGCAGCCTGCTTGTCCTCGGAGAATAGAGGCATATATGTTCTGGTTCAGGAAAGAGCTAGAAATTATCTAAATCCTATGTGTCCCCAGCTAGTTATGGATCAGTGCTGTGTAGTAAAAGGGGCTCCAAGAGGGAAAAGAAAGAATATAAGGGAAAATATTGTGTATCACGGCTCTAAAAGTTCAGTCAGAGTTTCCCTTGCTTATGTTTCATCCTTTCACCTCTTTTCATAGCATCATTGCCTTCCAGAGATGCTCAAAGATCTGAAAAATCATGTTATACTATACTATATTTGAGATAAGTAAACCAAACACTGAGTTCAGCTCATGTACTTGAGAGTAAGTGAACTGTTAATAAAGCTTCAACTCACAGGGTACAGCAAAAGAGATTTATCCACTAGATTCCTGTATTCAATACAGACCTGAAGGTTACATTAGACTCATGTTACATCCTGTTTCATAAAGGGTAACTGAACTGCCCATCAATTTCCTTGTAGTGGACAACTGCCAGAAAAGGGGCAGAACAAAGCCAGAATTGAAAGGGACTTCCCTATGCCTTAACATGTAATGTAATGAGGCATTGGCTGAGGGAGGGGAGGCTAGGTACAATGATAAGCAGAACCCTGCCTTTCCTAATGAATGCGTTTATGTGTAAAAGCAGAAATGTAACTTATAGTTGCTTTCTAATTGTTGGAGTGCAGTACATCAGAAGCAAGCTTTTGAGAATTATACTGAATATCTTTGGAGGGCAAGGTGGCATCAGCAGGATCAGCCATGAGTGATTAGTTCTGCTCTGTACAATTTTCTCTTTAAATCCAAACTGTTAGCATTAATATTCTGTTGTTCTTGTTTTAAGGGCAAATTAAAACCTCAACTCTCAGAAGATATTTCTGCTGGGTCAATGGGCACTTTTACTCTCCACGCTCAGGAGCTGGGATAGGAATAGCTTTGATGTCTTCTCCTCTAGACAACCAGCCTGGAGCAACCCACAAGTCATGGCCTCTGTGCTACTAATGGACTTATTGTCAAATTTAATGTATGGGGCTTGTTTACTGATCTTGACAGAACAGCAGATGGGCTTCCGATCAGGGCTGAACTCTGGTTCTTTCCAGCATGTGCTCTGAGCAGCACCAGATGGCCACTGCCACTGTTCTTGCCTCACAGATACAATCACCTCGACACTCACAGGAACAGATACTGGTTCCCCCAACAGCTAATGTCTTGGGGGAAGCTTTAAACTGAGCCTAGAAAGGACATCCTACATAAGCACACAACTGTGGAACGCATTACCAAAAGCATTGAAAACAACGTACGACCACCTAAACGTCCAGAAATCACTAAAGACTAACCTGTTTAAAAAGGCACACCCCGCAGATCCAACTTAAATGCCTGATCTCTGCAACACAACAAAAGTAAAGTACGTAATGGACATAACACAACTCTTCCGCTGACTGTTCCACATGTACCACAACATCACTTTGTATTTGTTCACACCGGAGTCTGCGAATGCCTCTCCGGTACTATGTAAGCCACATTGAGCCTGCAAATAGGTGGGAAAATGTGGGATACAAATGTAACAAATAAATAAATAACTAAATAACATCACAGTTCTGACATGAAAGTGGTGGAGCAGCCTAGTGGTTAAAGCAGTGGCTGGGTAGCCAGGGATTGAATATTGCTTCTCCCTTTGATGTTCCCTGTGACTGTAGGTAAGTTGCTTCACTCTCCTAAACTACCAGCTTATCCAAGGCTGTTGCAATCCAGTAAGCACGATAAGCATGGCAGGGGGAGCTGACCTCTAGGGGGTGCCACCTGTTACGCCAGTCTCTGTTTCTCTTCCCTTCCTCAGTTACCATGGATCTGGCATATTCCACCCCACCGCCCTACCCCCTCACTCCACACATACAGTCTGGCATTAAATTGGACCCGCTTCCGCTGAATCCCTCCCCCCCCCCCCCCTTTCCTTCCAATCCAGCATCTTTTTCCTTTTCCTTCTCCCCCTCCGGTGATCCTTTTACCCTGAGTCACAGCAGCAGCACAGATGCAAACACGCTGCCACGTGCTGCTGCACAACTCAGAGTAGATGATTTTTAAATTCAGGGCAGGTGAGAGAAGGGGTCTGGGGCTGGAACTGGGGGTCAAAGAGCGGGAGTACTGCCCTGTTAAGCACTGCATATTGCCAGTCGGCCTGCTATCGATTTCTTTGTCTTCTGGAATAATAAAAACATGTCCACTGAAAATGTAACAGTTTGTGCACAGTTCTGAATTTCACCCTAGGAACACATGCACTTTTACCTATATATCAGGGAGATAAAGCCCAGTTGCCCAAAGCACTAATCTACCAATGGAGATAGTAACATAGTAACATAGTAAATGATAGCAGATAAAGACCTGAACGGTCCATCCAGTCTGCCCAACAAGATAAACTCATTTTACATGGTATGTGATACTTTATATGTACTGTATACCCGAGTTTGATTTATTCTTGCCATTCTCAGGGTACAGACCGTAGAAGTCTGCCCAGAACTGTTCTTGAACTAAAAGTTTAGAAGCTAACGTCGAAGCCCCTTAAAATTTACACTCCAACCCATTCATATCTATTCAGTCACGATCAGAGCATAGACCATAGAAGTCTGCCCAGAACTGGTTTAGCTTCCCAATCACTGGCGTTGCCACCCAATCTCCACTAAGATTCCATGGATCCATTCCTTCTAAACATGTTTATCCCACACGTTTGAATTCCATTACCGTTTTCATCTCCACCACCTCCCACGGGAAGGCATTCCATGTATCTACCACCCTTTCCATGAAAAAATACTTCTTGACTTTACTCCTGAGTCTGCCCTCCCTTCAACCTGAATTCATGTCCTCTAATTCTACCACCTTCCCATCTCTGGAAAAGGTTTGTTTGCGGATTAATACCTTTCAAATATTTGAACGTCTGCATCATGTCACCCCTGTTTCTCCTTTCCTCCAAGGTAGACATGTTCAGATCAGCAAGTCTCTCCTCGTATGGTTTGCAACGCAAATCCCATAGCATTTTTCTAGTTTTTCTTTGCACTGCTTCCAGTCTTTTTGCATCTTTAGCAAGATATGGCCTCCAAAACTGAACACAATACTCCGTGGGGTATCAACACCTCCTTTCTTCTGCTGGTTATACCTCTCTCTATGCAGCCTAGCATCCTTCTGGCCACGGCCGTCGCCTTGTCACATTGTTTCTTCACCTTCATATCCTCTGACACCAACACCCCAAGGAGATGGTTTTGAAAATTATCCTCCCTATTACTTTAGTTATAAGCCACCTTCCTGCTTTGCCATCCTGCACAATCCAATGCAAGGGCACTGCATATGCCTTTCAATATCCTAGGACGCATGGCAATGTCAAGATTACTTCACAACCCTGAAGTGTGCTGTGCCCCATAAAAAAACATTCTTCAAGGAAATAGCAAATACTGTTTCTGCTAAAAAAAAAATCTTTTAATTGAGCAATACAATTTCATAATGTAGGCAGAGTACTTACAAGTGCCAATAACAAATAATTCTTAAAACCCAAACATCTTAGTGACCATTAAGCTTAAAAGCATATTCAGGTCAGAAGAGCTCCAGTAAACACTATCTCAGCAAAGTACCCTGCCCTGAGGGTTCCATTCAGGTGGCTTTTGCATGGTGAGGTAACACGCAGGCTGCTAAGCATGATTTCTGCCTGTTACTTGTGAGTGTTCTGTACAGAATAGAGTGGAGGAGTGGCCTAGTGGTTAGAGTACTGATCTTGCAATCCAGAGGTGGCTGGTTCAAATCCTGCTGCTGCTCCTTGGGCAAGTCATTTAACCCTCCATTGCCTCAGGTACAAACTTAGATTGTGAGCCCTCCTGGGACAGAGAAATATCCAGTATACCTGAATGTAACTCACCTTGAGCTACTACTGAAAAAGGTGTGAGCAAAATATAAATAAATATACTGCTTTAGTTAAGATGGCAGCTATCTGTCCCAATATAGGCCCCTCAAGCCTTTCCCTTTCCGGGTCAGCTGCATCATTGCCTACCCTGTTGTTGCTAAGCACATTTAGCCCCACACCTAAAAACTTACAAAGAAAGAAAAGGCTCCTCTTCCCTTTCTGCTCTCTGCTGCTGCCGCCTGAGTCACTGCTGGTATCTATGTTACTGCCAACACTGCTAGGCCTCCTTTTCCCCCTCTCTTAGTACATCATCATCATCAATGGCTTTCTTGGTCAATGCAATCCTCCTCTTTTTTTGTCTCACACCTTACTTGGTGCCTCTAGTCTTAATTCCACAGTTGTTAGTACTGATTTAACCCTTCTGCACTGCCCAGGTTGTTTGTGCTCTGATCCACTCTTAGAACACGTGGGTTTTTTTGTCTTGTAAAAGTGTCTTAGGAAGAGGTACATTAACTTTCTCCACGACTGAAGTCCTTAGGACCTTAAGCAGTCCCTGTTTGTTGGTAGGGACTTTTAGCCTATCCTGCTGCTTTGTCACTTGTGAGTGTTCTGGGTGTTTTAGGGCCTTCCAGCCTACCTTGCTGCTGAGTTGACCTTCTTCAGGTATGCTACAATTTTCCAGCTAACTACCAGCTTTGCTTCTTTTCAAGTATTTGGGGCCTTTTAGCCTATCTATGTCAACCCTCTTAGTGTGTTTTACAATCTTCCTGCCTACTTTGCTGCTTTGTGGGCCCTCTTTAGCTATTTTGGGGGCCTTCAAGCCAATATCATCATTCCTTTAACCCATTCCCTCTGCCTTAGGGTCATCCAGCAAGTGTTGCTGTCACTTTCCTGCTCTCATAATTCCTTGGAGTGTTCTTGTCAATGTTGGTACACTTTTACCCCTTCCCAAATGCCTTGGTGTGCTGTACTCCTACCAATGTTGGTACTGCTTTGCTCCTGCTTTTATACCCTGGGATCCTCATTTCACTGTTTGCTTCCCTTTGCCCTTCTGATAGTGTATTGGAGTCTTTGTGAAGTCTGTTAGTATCCTTTACCCTCGTTTGGTGCCAAGAAATCTTCATCCCATTCTTGATGCCTTGGAATGCTGTTACAGTTGCCTGCCAACAAGTTGGTTTTTTTTTAAATTAATAATGGTAACATTTAAATATGCACTGAAGCTCCAGTATATACAACATCATCTAGCAATAAAAAAGAGGAGGGGAAACAATAGAAGCAAACTAAGGAAACCTTTCACTAAGCTGCGATAAAAAAAGGGCCCCTGCGCTAGCAGCGTGGGATTTTTTGCCGTATGCTGCAGCCCTTTTAACCGCAGTGGGTTAAAAAAAAGCTGAAAACAGCCATGGTCATGCGGTAAGATTGTTCTCACCCTGTGGCCATGTACTCGATCTGCAGCCCCTCCTTACCTCTCAACCCTCATCTCCCCTTACGTTCCTACCCGTAACCTCCGCTCTCAAGACAAATCCCTCCTTTCAGTACCCTTCTCCACCACCGCCAACTCCAGGCTCCGCCCTTTCTGCCTTGCCTCACGCCACGCGTGGAACAAACTCCCTGAGCCCATACGTCAGGCCCCCTCCCTGCCCATCTTCAAATCTCTGCTTAAAGCCCACCTCTTCAATGTCGCCTTCGGCACCTAACCTCTACACATCTACCCAGGAAATCTAGACTGCCCAACTTGACATTTCATTCTTTAGATTGTAAGCTCATTTGAGCAGGGACCATCCTTCTTTGTTTATTTTGTACAGTGCTGCGTAACCCTAGTAGCGCTTTAGAAATGTTAAGTAGTAGTAGTAGTAGTAGTAGTAGTTATATCCCAGTCATAATATAACATAACTTACAAATTCTTATGTATCACCATTACCCAATAAATTAGTTCAATGTGGTTTACAAGAGCAAGTGAACTAGTACAACACTAGGAATTACATTCAATAAAAAGTTACAGTATATTGGGCATTAACAAAAATGTTTTTGAGTAAGAAAAAATGTAAATTTACTTCAGAAATTAATATAGTTCACTTCTAATCAGATACATAGAGGAAGAAAAATTCCATTCCAAGGCTGCTTGACAGTAGCATACCAAGGGTGGGGCAGTAGGGGCGATCCACCCTGGGTGCAGGCAGCAAGGGGGTGCGTGGAGCAGGCGCACAGCTGTAGGCTCTGCTGGTCCTCTGCCCCCTCTAATGTTACTTCCTGTTCCAGGGCAGGGGACCAGCAGAGCTGATGGACGCACACCTGCTCCACAACCCCCCCCCCCCTTGCTGGGAGGAAAGGTCTTGTGATGCGCTTCGGGGGGGGGGGGGGTAACACGCTGGGGGGGGGGATGATGCACTTCAGAAGGGTGATGCTCTTGGGGGGGGGCACAGCAGCGACCTGACCCGGGTAGCAAACAGGCTAGGAATGCCACTGCTACTTGGTATGAAATAGTCAGAGAATACATTATTTTAAATTTGACCCAAGAAATGGGAGAGAAGATTAACACTAGACAATTATGTTGATGCAGATTTTTATTTGCAGCCAAAAATTTGAGTAATGAACACATATAATCTAGTGCCACGCCATTAATAAGTCTAAAGACAAATATCAATAACTTAGGGGCCCTTTTACAAATGTTGTGTAAAAAGTGGCCTTAGCGCAACGTTGTTTGGGTTTTTCTAGTGAGTTAAGTCCATTTTAACTGCAGCAGTAACAGGGGTGCTTTTCAATTTTTAAATTAATGGCCAAGTGCTAATGTTGAATATAAACTAAACCAAAAAGTAGGGTAGAATCCTCAACAATGTGCAAACAATATATTAAAAAAAATACTTTTAGAGAGTTCTCTTAAGGTCTGACTTATTTAAACCAGTTGTTCCTGCAGGAGGAAAAAGCCTCACGAAGCTCAAAGTTGCAGTAAGCAGCAAGAGCTGGGCTGCTTCATCATTGGCTCAAAAACTGGAATAAAATCCCTCCTGTTAACCTTGACCTGTGATGCTCTACAGTGTGGGAGAGTACTTGGCTACAAAATTGTATGAATATATTTCACAAAGTTATACTCCACAGTAGTATGAAAAAGTACTTTAGCTTCAAATTATTTTCCACAGCAGTATGAAATAAGTACTTAGCTTCAAAACCAGTCTTCCTTGCACTTAGGTCACGGTCCTTCAGTTTTGAGTCAGAGGAGTGCAAGTTTTTGAGCCGATGATGAAGAAGCCCAGCTCTTGCTGCTTACTACAACTTTGAGCTTCGTGAGGCTTTTTCCTCCTGCAGGAACAACTGGTTTAAATAAGTCAGACCTTAAGAGAACTCTCTAAAAGTATTTTTTTTAATATATCAAGTGCTAATGTTGCCACCTATTTTGTGAGACGTAAGAGCTCATGTGGTAGTCCTGCGATAAAATAGATGCACTGATTAACGCAGGAACGCCCACTCTCCAAACTTAAGACACGCCCCTGCTGAGAAAAATTAAAAAATATTTTTTAGCACGCGGTTTGGAAATCACCTTAGGACACCTGCACACGCCCCACAGTATGCCATTTTAAGCTGTGGTAAACGTGCGGTAATGCTTACTGCAGCTTAGAAAAAGGGCCCCTTAAATTGTAGACAGGATATTATAGGCAACTAAAGGAACATATTCAAGGGAGGAATGTCCTTGTCATATTTTTGGCTCCAAAAATCAGATATTCAGCACTATTCTGCAATATTTTCAATCTTTTCACTAACATGTTAGAACTACCCACATATAGAAGATTACAGTAATCTAGCTGTGATATAATGAGGGAATGTAACATAGTAAATGACGACAGAAAAAGACCTGTACGGTCCATCCAGTCTGCCCAACAAGATAAACTCATTTTACATGGTATGTGATACTTTATATGTATACCCGAGTTTGATTTGTCCTTGCCTTTCTCAGGGCACAGACCGTAGAAGTCTGCCCAGTACTGTTCTTCTACTAAGTTCTGAAGCTAACGTTGAAGCCCCTTAAAATTTACACTCCAGCCCATCCCTATCTATTCAGTCACGATCAGGGCGTAGACCATAGAAGTCTGCCCAGCTCCCGTTTTGTTTCCAAATACCGGCGTCGCAACCCAATCTCCGCTAAGATTCCGCAGAACCTTTTCTTCTAAACAGGATTCCTTTGTGTTTATCCCAAGCAATTTTGAATTCCATTACCATTTTTATCTCCACCACTCTCACGGGAGGGCATTCCACATATCCACCACCCTCTCCATGAAAAAATACTTCCTGACATTAGTCCTGAGTCTGTCCCCCTTCAACCTCAATTCATGTCCTCTAGTTCTACCGCCTTCCCATCTCCGGAAAAGGTTCGTTTGCAGATTAATACCTTTCAAATATTTGAACGTCTGTATTGTGTCACCCCTGTTTCTCCTTGTGACTCTGGGCAAGTCACTTAACCCTCCATTGCCCCTGGAACAAAATAAGTATCTGAATATATGTAAACCGCTTTGTAGTTGCAAAAACCTCAGAAAGGCGGTATATCAAGTCCCATTTCCCTTCCCCTTTCCCTCCCTTTCCTCCAAGGTATACATGTTCAGGTCAGTATACCTTGGAGGAAAGGAGAAACAGGGGTGATATGGTACAGACGTTTACAGGACAAATGTAGTACTATTATAAATTGGTCAGGTAGGAAATATTTCCGCACTCGATAGAGAATTCCCAATTTTAAAAAAGATTTCGTTATAAATGAATACATCTGTTTCTCCCGTGGTAAACCAGAGCCTAGAATCCCTCCCAGAATTTTCAGAAGAGATTCTAAGGAATAAGAGAGATTAACCTGCAACTGATCAAAACGTATCAGAGCTCCACAGAGCATAAATCTTCACATCATCCATCAAAAAGTTAATACCATTCTTTTGCCCTCAAACAGAATCCCCTGTTTACTAAGGGGCCCTTTTAGTAAGCTGCGGTAAAAAGGGCCCTGCGCTAGCAGTGGGGGCCATTTTTGCCATGTCGGTAGAAAGGCTGCAAAAATGCATGGCCATGCATAAGATTGCTCTTACCGCATGGCCATGTAGGGGGGGGAGCACTTACCGCCACTCATTGAGATGGCGGTATGGGCTCCTGCGCTAACTGAGCAGTAATTAGGTAGCACACGGAGCTGCCCGATTACCACCGGATTACCGCTGCATTAAAAAACTGGCCCCTATTTTCCTTAGCACAAGAAATGACGCACAGTAGGGCTGGAACTACTGCCGGCGAGCACGTTGGGCTGGTAGTAGCTCCAAATCGGCACACAGTAAGCGCGCATGAGTTGGATCTACAAAAATATAGTTTTCCCTATTTGCAAGAAAACTTTCAAGAAAAAGTACCACCCAAAGTCAAAACTCTAGGTTTTAGCTGAGAGAAGGACCACCTCCTTGATGGTGTAGCAAGCACCAAACCTGGCAAAAGCTGTACTTTGTATCCAGAAAAAACAGCATCTTTCAACTTAAAATACAAATTCAAAACCACTAACTTATTGTTCCATGTACCAAGGACAAAAGAGTGGCCCTTACAGAAACAGTATCTTAGGAATCCTCCAGAAAACCAGTTACAGCCAATGATTATTATTATTTGTTACATTTGTATCCCACATTTTCCCACCTTTTTGCAGGCTCAATGCGGCTTACATATAACCGTTAACGGTGTTAGCCGATTCCGGTCTGAACAACATCAAGAAACTAACATCAAGGCTGTCTTCCTCTTCTGCTACCTGAACTTTTTAAAGTGGAAAATAATAAAAACTAGGCAAGGGTAGGGTATCAGCATTGGGTAAATTCAGCATCTCATGTGCTAATAGGAAAATTAATGCGTGGCCTTTAATACTGAAAATAGAAAAATCAGCCATTTTACCCCTGCAGTAAGAATGGCCTTAGTGTGTAGGAAAGACTTGTGTAAGGATGTGCTAAAGCCACTTATTTACTGCAGTTTGGTAAAAGGGTCCCTTAGATTGTGAGCTCTCCAAGGGCAGGAAAAATATCTATTGTGCTAGCGGTGGGGGGTCGTTCTTGCTGCTCGCTGAAGACCTTTTTACCACAGCAGGTAAAAAGGCCAAGAAAAGAAATGGCCGTGTGTTAAGATTTAACTCACTGAATGGCCCTGGGGGAGGGGTGAGCACTTACCGCCACCCATTGGCCAGGTAACCCCCTGCAGAAATGTTTTTCAAATATTTCTACTAGTGCCGGAAATGCCACGTTGGGCCGGCGGTAGTTCCGGAATGTCGAGTGGTAATCTCACGTTGGGCTTACCGCCGCTTAGTAAAAGGGCCCCTAAATGAATAAAAATAAACACTGTACATTAAAACCAATATATAAGTAGCCAGCACTGGCCTCAGGAAAGCTGGTGCCATTTTGGAATAGATACCAGCAGAGCAGTTGTGACATAGGATTGCTCCTGTCCACATTTATTTCATACCATGGATGGGGTAAGAGTAGTCTTGGAGGGTGGGAGCAAGGATAAAGGGAAAAGAGCCCAAAGTATTTTTATCAGAAGTATGATGCTTGGGATTTTTTTCAGGGGGAGCTGATGCAGGCTGTTCATTTGAAAACTAAACAAAAAATGAACACATTTGTGACTGTCTCCGGGAAAAGGTGACTAAAGTAGCAGATCCAAAATGTTAAGAATGGCCGATCTGTTCTGTCATGGGTCCATAAGTAGTCTGAAAAAATTATGTTTGTTTTGTTACTTTTCTATTTTGTTACATAAAAGGATGGGGTTTGAACTGTTATATTACAAATTGTTTGCTTTTAACACAATTCATTAAAACCTCATTTTTTTGTTTCTGGTGGCTTTAGTCGCCTTTTCCCAGAGATGGTCATATTTGTTCTTCATTTGCAAAACGAAATGGAATATGAACATTTCATTGAAATGTCCCATTTCATTTCAAACAGAAATACATCTTTAGTGAATGGTGATGATCACAGTTCAGATCAATGGGGCTCATGTGGGAATTTTCAGAAAGATTCCCGATTTTGGATCATGATGCCTGATCAGAATTTTATGATCCTTATCATCCAAATGTAAAATAAAGTTCCAAATACAATCACGAATTTTCCTCAGATTGCAAATCCAAAGACAGGACCCTAACCATAAATAGTTAAGAGGGTTCTGCTTCTTTACCATACAGAATTCTTCCCAAGTCTATTACCTCTTAAAAGATACTTACATCCAGAAACTGCTGAATTGTGTCAAAGGCACAAGTCATGACAAGTAGACATAGCTGCTTAGCTGTTGTAGGAAAGCACAATGCATTAACCTCTTTAAATCCATATATTGTTATGGTTAGGCTGAAATTCCTTGGGTTTTAAAACCTTTCAGCAAGAGGATTTTGTGTTAGCCATAACAGCACATCATGGAAACACCATATCATAACATTGCTTTATTTTGAGGCTTGACTTAGTTTTGATATTTTTTTTTTTGTTTTTAGTTAAACTAAGACTAGGATTTAAGAAGGAAAAAAAGCAGTGAACAATGTCACTTTCCCTTTGATCCTGTAGCAGTTTGGACTATAACATTTTCTAGGGGGCTTTGGAAATAGGTTGTCTGCTGTCATCCTTTTCTCCTGCTACTTTATCCCTGACTTGCACAGTCTGACATTCAACAATAAGAAAAACAGGTCCTTTCCTGAAGCTACTGAGTCATCATTCTCCTAACAGCCAGACTTGAAGGTAGAAGAAATGAGTCCTGAAAGATACGCTAGTACAAAATGCTTCTGCTTCCTAGTTTCGAACTCTTTGTGGTCATGGCATAGCTACAAGTGGGCCCAGGTGGGCAGCAGAGCACCCACTTTGGGCTAAGCTTTCCCAATATTGGTGAATCCTTGCTGTGGCTGGTGGTGATCTCCAAACCCTGCAAGCTAAAGACCTCATCCTCTGATGGCTAGAACTCCTACCAAGCTTGGCTGGAGCGGTGGAGTTCTGGCTATCGGAAGAGGAGAGGTCTTTAGCTGGTGGGGCTTGGGGATCCCAACCAGCACAGTTATTTACATTTTAAGTTTGGGAGAAGGAACCAAGGGAGAAGCAGGGAGCGGGTGGAGAATACTAAAGTTTTTGGAATCCGATGATTACAAGACCCAAGGCAACATGGTTTCACTAGAGGCAGGTCTTGCCAGACAAATCTGATTAATTTCTTTGACTGAGTGACCACAGAGTTGGATCGAGGGAGAGTGCTAGATGTGGTGTATTTTAGCAAAGCCTTTGACATGGTTCCGCATAGACGACTAATAAATAAACTGAGTAAACTTGGTATGGGCCCTAAAGTGACTGAGTTAGGAACTGGTTGAATGGAAGATGACAGAGGGTAGTGGTAAATGGAATGCATTCTGAGGAAAAGGATGTTACCAGCACAGTTAGCTGTTGGGGTTCTGCAGTCCAACATGTCACATGTTTCACCTGCAGAAGGCTTTACCCTTGATATCCATGATAAAGCCTTCTTCAGGTGAAACATGTGACATTTCGGACTGCAGAACCCCTATAGCCGACTGTGCTTATTTAAAAGCTAAGTACTATACTTAATTAATAGAAGTTTGGGAAGTTTCAACACCTTTAAAGCATTAAAAATATCAAAAAAGTAATACATTTAAGTGACCAGTGACGATTTTGGGAACGTTCTGGGCGGCATTGAAACCATTAGCTCGCCAGACACCCATGCTGAGGTCCTCTTTATTTAGATTATGAACAGTGAGTTTGAAGTAAATTTTTGATATACAAGTGCATATTGTGTATGATCATTACTGGATACTATAGCCCTTGTGAAGAGATATACTAAAGTTTGCCATTTCATGGGACTCAAGCTTGACAACAGGCATAAGTTCGGGCACCTACTTTCTAGGGCTTATTTTATAAAGGTAAGCTATGTGCATAAATTCTGCCATATAAATGGGGCCCCTGTGATAAAATTTCCCTCCCTGACTGTAAGTTCTCTAGGGATGGCAGTATGTTAAATTTGTTGTAAAGTGCATTCAATTAGGGGGATACAAAAATGCTAAAAGAATCTTAGGATATTTTTCTGCTTTTATTTTATTTATGTCATTTATATCCCACATTATCCCAGGAAAACTCAAGTTCAATGTGGCTTACAATAAGGATTAAGTAAAACAATGAAAGGTTTAGAGTAATTATAGTACAGTGCAATCATAAACAGTGGGATTAACAATAGGAAGCTAATGTAAGTGGCAATGTTCGGATAAGTAAGTACATTTTATAGAAGAAAAGGCTAAATAAGCACCAGGTTAATTAGACATGGCGGGGGAGATTCTATATATGGCGCCTGGAAAATCCGAAAGGAAATCCTTTTTGCCTAAGCGCATTCTAAAAGATTTAGATGGGGGTATATAGAATACGCTTAAATTGATATCCAGGCACCTAAAACTACATGTATCCATTTATACCAATGAAAACATGGCGTAAATCCCTGCACGTAGATTTATGCGGACTGGGTCATATTCTATAACATGAGTAAATTTGGGAACGCCCACAAAATGCCCATTTCACCGGCCAAAACCATGCCCCTTTTTGGTTTTGCACATTAGAAATTGGGCACAGTCAGTTACAGCATACGCTTAGCAAGTTATGCATGTAAATTCCAATTATTGCCAATTAGTGCTCATTATTGCTTGCTAAGTAAGTACTGTTAACAACGCTGATTGGAATACGCTTGGAATTAGGCACAAAACGCTAGGTGCAATATATAAAATCCAGCAGGGAATGCACTAACTTTTGATATGAACTTATAAAGAGAAACGTTTTTAGCATCCTGCGGAACTGTATAAAACAAACTCTTAGTGCACATACATCGGCTCTTAATTTTAAGGGCTGTATTTGTGATTTACACATGTAAAACCTGATGTTAAACAGCTGGTATTTACAAGTGCAAATCTGCATTATTTCCCAAATTCTATACAGTGTGACCTAAGTTGCATGCACAAATCTGGTCATATTCTGTTTTGCGTGAGCAACTTCATTGGTTTAAGAAGCCAATGAGTGCCAATAATTGCCACTTAACAAGCAATTATTGCCACTTATTGGCTTTAATCAGAGTTTATGAGCATAACTTTCCAAGCGTATTCTATAGAGTGATGTGCATAAATTCTAAGATGCTAATCTGAAAAGGGGGTGTGGCCATAGGAGGGTTGTGGGCATTCCTAGCATTTATGTGCAGTTATACAATATGCCTGTTCCGAATGTAACTTAGACATCGGCATTTACACCATGTTTTATTTGGCGTAAACAGCCGTGAATAAATATAGTCGCAGGAAACGGGTGCTGGGCATATTCTATAAACTACACCTAAATTTAGGCGTATTCTATAAACCACGCCTAACTTTAGGCATAGCTTATAGAATATGACTAGGAGTATTTTTTTCAGCACCGATTTTTTTTAGGCAACATAAATAGAATCTAGCCCTATATGTAGATTATAAAGCGGCGTGGTTAGGCAGAGCTTGGGTAGAACTAAAATCTACATGTGTAATCCCCATTTCAGCAAGAGAACACATGCATATGTCCTGAAATAACATGTCAGATTTGTAGCTGCTCCCTTACATACGTAGGTTCGTAAAAGTGCTTGTTTCAGCCACCCCTTTACAGGAGGGATTATAGAAGCTCTCTCCCTTAATTCCCCATTACAATTTTCCCCTCCAAAAATATCTTTAGGTTTGCAATATTGCATTTATACACATGTAACTTACATTTTACAAAGATATGGCAACTTACATGTGTAAGTTGGGAAATCAACTTGCACGTGTAACCAAGTTTCTCTGTTCAGTTTTTCAATGTGTATCTTTGTAAAATGGCTGCTCCTGCTCCATGTGCAAGAAAATACATGTACACTCCTGCACGCCTCTGCACTGGCAGATCCTTTTTTAAAATTCCTGCGGAATTCAGCACATCATGACCTAGATGTATCAGTTCCAATTTCTACATTATATCTAAAATGGGCCTGATTGTGTAAATGTGTCTTATAGATGTAATGTCTCTGGTTTATGCTGAGGGTAAGAAGCTCCATAACTATTCTAATTTGTGGCCTTGCCATTATGATGCCTTCTTCCATCTTTCCGAACTTTTCTATTAGGAACAATTAATCTATGCTCTATCTACTCAGACTGAAAATACAAAAGATATTGTCAGAAGTTAACTGCGCCTATCTTACCAATAGTTGGCATCCCAAAATGTTCATAGGGGCATTCCAGGCTACCTCCCTGAGACCTTCCAAACGTGGCAGAATAAATGGCTATTACCATGCTTCTTTTACAGTTCAGCCTCAGTTTGTCATCTTCGCAGGCTACTTTACTCTTGTACTCATCTGAAAAGAAAAAATATATATTTTTATTCACTTGTTCTTGTCTTGGGCACACTAGAATTTTCATTGGTAAAGTGATTTCTGTTGAAATAGATATTTCATAAGCTAAACCAAGGTTGTTAGCTGCTATCATGTAGCTTTAAGATTTTCTCCCAAAGAGCATCCCTTTAACACCAAGATTTGCAACCATAGATATACCAAACAGGAAAGTCTGAACAGCATGTACCAAACACTGTGCGAGTGGGGTAGTTGCAAAGGGCACAAATACGGAGGGGTCCAAAAATTGGTCACAGACTATTATCTCCTCTCATTTGGCGATGGTGAAGTGGGCAGACAGGGCAGGAGGCACCAGTGGGTGAGTCGTACAGGATGAGTCTGGAAAATACCAGCCATGGTTGAACCTGGGGCTTGGCAAAGGCAGGAACGGCACACAGGTTGCACCTGTTTATAAAGGTAACATATGTGCCTCATAGAAGGCTCAGGTTTGCATCTTCACACCAGTGAAACTAGTGGAGTCTAAGTCTATTACTGAAGCAGGTTGAATGATGGCATCCATCACCCTTCTCAGCAACACCAGGCCCAAGTCTCAGCCTGCTTGTCTGACATTGCTGCCTGGATGTCTCACCATAAGAATGAACATGGCCAAAACTTAACTTCTTATCTTCCCACCTAAAACCACCTCTCCGCTTCCCCCATTACCTATTTCTACGGATAACAATCTCATCCTCCCTGTCTCATCAGCTCATAACCTTGGGGTCATCTTTGACTTTTCTCCTTCTCTGCAGATATCCAACAGACTACTGAAACCTGTCTTTTCCTTCTCTATTACATCACCAAAATTTGTCCTTTCCTTTCTGAGAACACTACCAAAAGCCTTATCACCTCACACTTAGACTACTGTAACTTGCTTCTGCCAGATCTCCCACTAAACCATCTCTCTCCTCTTCAATCTGTTCAAAATTCTGCTGCACAACTTATCTTCCACCAGTCACTAATCTCATTAGCCCTCTCCTCAAGCCACTTCAATGGCTCCCTATCCACTTTCGTAGACAATTCAAACTCCTCTTACTGACTTACAAGTACATTCATTCTGCAGCTCCTCAGTATCTGTCTTCTCTTATCTCTCTCTACACCCCTCCCCAGGAACTCCATTCATTAGGTAAGCCTCTCCTATCTGTACTCTTCTTCCTCCACTGCCAACTCCAGACTCCATTCCTTTTATCTTGCTGTGCCATATGCCTGGAATAGACTTCCTGAGACAGTACATCAAGCTCAGTCGCTGGCCATATTCAAATCTAGGCTAAAAGCCCAACTTTTTGAGGCTGCTTTTAACGCTTGACCCCTATTCACCTGTTCCATACCCATGTTTGTTTTAATCATTTACACAATAACTCCCCAATCCCTTATTTGTCCTGTTTATCTGTCTGAATAGATTGTAAGCTCTGAGGAGCAGGGACTGTCTCATATGTGTTTTATATACAGTGCTGTGTTCATCTAGTAGCGCTATAGAAATAAGTAGTAGTAGTAGCAGCAACACCAATTCCTGTCCCAGTGCAAGGGATCAACACAATACGCTTGTTATATTTAATCTTCCTGTGGCGTTGACCAGAAAATTCTTAAGCAGTGGTGTGCTTTGGAATGCTAGTGAATGCCATCCCAGGGGTGACTAAAGGCCTACATTAAAGCTTAAATTGTTAATAGCTTCTGTACACATTTATTTATTCAATAACACTTTTAATAAAATGTCTTATAATGTAGCACAGGGAGACTAGAGAAAAAGCTGAATTTCAATCAGTGATCCTGAGATGAAAGCACAGATTAGGATCTTATTAAACTCCTCAGATAAAATGTGATGAACTTTTTGAAATACTGAAGGAGTGATACTGCAAGATTTTGTGCCTGATCTATCAAAACTTTTCCTATTCTGTAAATGTAGGTAAGACCTCTCATTAATCAGGCCCTGCAGCAGAAAATGTTCTAAGAAAGAAAAAGCAGGGTTAATGTGAACCCCAGGTCTATGAGCAGAATCAAGCAATGGCATACAGAAAAGCTAATACTATGATCAGTGACATATGGTAGGCTGCAAGAAAGAATTATTCAGGCAAGAGTCTTCGTCAAGACGGTGAAATATCTCAAGGAGTTGTTAATTGAACAACTGTAGTCTTCTGGCACCATATAGTTCTTGTACTCCTCATCTCCCCATATTCCCCCTCTTGTACTGCCTTCACTCCAAAATGTTTGCCCCCTCTTCAACTCATCCTAGTGTTTGTCTTCCTTTACACCTCCCCCAGCATTCGGCCATCCTTTGCACCGCTCTCCTCTCTCCTCAAAAAGCATAAACCAAGAGGGCAATTATTAAACTGGATGCCTAGGCAGAAAGGTTGCAACATGTACCTTAATAAAAAAGGGGATCAGAAGAATAGAGCATAGGTTAAGTGCTTTTCTTTTGGCTGTGTAACCAAGCATTGAAAGCAACAATTAAGAATTTCTGATAACAGATGTTAGTGATTGAACACTATGGAATGCTATCGCTGAATAGAAAATAGGAGGTTTTTGACCAATGATTGGTCTGAGTCATAAGGTGCTATGGTTTTTGAACTGAGATATTTGCTGGGTCACAAAAATGATGACCGATGTCCATAGCAATAACCTTTGACTGCTGAAGCCTTTTTTCCACCTCCTTTTAAATAAGACTTGTCAGAAGATTGAAGGATTATTTATCCTTTGAGAAGTTTCATTTAATGGTTCAAAGCATAGTAATGCCTCATTTTGATTACTGTAATGCTTTATTTTTAGGGTTACCAAAATACACCTTACAGTCATTACGGATTGCACAAAATGCTGCTGCTCGTGTACTTTTGGGAATGAGCCATTTTGATTATATTATCGCTGCTCTTGTTTCTTTACATTGGCTGTCTATTGTGTATAGAGTGCAATATAAAATCTTATTATTGGCATTCAAAGTGTTAACTGATAAAATTTCTCCAGTGATTTCGGCAAGTTTACATTTGCATGAGCCTTCTTGCTCCTTGAGGTCTGGATCTTCTAACATGTTTGATGTTCCTTCATTCAAGACTGTTTTTTTTTTTTTTTTTTATAAGTACGCAACTCAATCTTTTATATTGCAGGACCAAGACTGTGGAATTATTTACCAGCTCAGCTTCGAGCCTTACATAATATGGATAAATTTTAAATGGTTTTGAAAACTGTTTTGTTTCAGCAAGCGTTTGATATTTCTCCATAGGGGTTAGTTCTGGATTGTTTGGATACTGTTGGATTCTGATGTTTTAGCAGATAGTTTTGATATATCTCTGTGAAATGTGTATTATTATTATAACTGTGAATTGTCTCCCACTCAGGGTTGTAGATGTGCACGGTATAAACTTTTTAAAATAAACTGGTGAGAGGATGAGAGGTATAAGAAAACAGATGAAGCTAGGAAGGAGATGAGTAAAGAAGGGAAATGGGAGACGAAAGAGGATGACAGACAAGAAAATAGGAGGCTGGCAAAGGATTGAGAGACATGGGAGGACTAGAGGGGTAATGTAGGAAATAGAGGGAAATATAGGTGTAGGGTGATACTGTAGGCATATATTAGAAATGGAGAAAAAATGAAGCAGAAGGATCAATGTCAGACAAATGTAGGGGAGGAGGAAGGAAAGAAGAAATGAGGCATAAAGAAACAGAAAATAGAAATGTGATCCTAAAAAAAGGGCGTAAGAGAAAGCAAGATGTAGTAGTAAAGAGAGATCATGATCACCCCAATTGGAAAAATAAAATGATTAGACAAAAAGTACAAAATACTTATTTTTAGTTTTTAGCAAATTTCAATATTTCAGCTTAAAAATGTGCATACAAACAAAAATGTGTTTCTGTGTTCTTGGGTTTTCCATTTCATATGTTATTCATATATTTATTTCTGATTTGCAGGATCTTATTACTAGGCGATGGTCTGTGTTTTTTTTATGTGTAACCAAGGTAAAAAATTCTTTCAGGGTCAATCCAAGGGTATCTGACACCCTAGGTGAACCTTTAAATGTGTGCCCCACCCCATCCTGGGGTGGCTCAGGACCCTACTCCCCACTCCCACACCTAGAATTTTTCCCTTCCCTTTTGTAGTCCAGCATTTCTCCCCTTCTCTACCTCTCCCACCCATGGTAGTGTTCAGCATCTCCCCTTCTCTACCCACCCCACCCCCCCCAATCCCTTGGTGTCCCATATCTCACCATTCTACCCCCAAGGTTTCAGTGGCTTTCCTTCCTTCCCTTCCATACCTCCTCAGTGGCAGCATTACATGTCAGCCACCTTGCCAACACAACACTCATCACATCATAGGACAGACAGAGTGAGTACTGACAGCCATGCTGGTGCTGCCACAGAGGGGGTAAGGAAGGGAAGCCATTTCAAATCCAGAATTGGTCTGTAGAGCCCGAGTTCTTTTATTAAAACTTGGGGACCATGGGTCAATTTTAGCAGACAATGGAAAAGGTGCTGGTACTCAGTACCCCCTCAAAAAAAGCCCTGCCCCTATGCAGGCTTGAAAAAGGTACCTTTGGGGACTTCATATTTAGGCTCCCTGTTATACAATTACCCTTATAACCAGAATACACTACAAAAATATGTTCTTCCCCTTTTTTATTTACAGCTTTTGTAGTATGGATCAATATTTCCCTAGTGTTTCCTCCAGTTTTATGCTTATTGGGACTTTTTTGTCTTCTCATACAATCATGCTTTTCACTATTTTAGGAAGAGCTCCTGCTGTCCCCCAGGGCATTGCTGGCAATGGCCTCGCTTTGATGAGAAACTTGCTGCATTACCAACCATGCCTCATTTTCCAAGAATACATGGAACTAAAAGAGAAATGTTGTAAAACAGAACTGCATTTCTGAGCTTTGCATCCTACTCCCTATCATCCATTTTAAAAATTCAGCTTTGCGATATCTGTCTGTCCTATGATGTGATGAGTGTTGTGTTGGCAAGGTGGCTGACATGCTAATGCTGCCACAGAGGAGGTATGGAAGGGAAGGAAGGAAAGCCACTGAAACCTTGGGGGTAGAATTTGTTGCCAGAGAATGTGGTAAAGGTGGTCAGCTTAGCGGAGTTTAAAAAAGGTTTGGATGGCTTCCTGAAGGAAAAGTCCATAGACCGTTATTAAATGGACTTGGGGAAAATCCCCTATTTCTGGGATAAGCCATATAAAATGTTTTGTACTTTTTGGGATCTTGCCAGGTATTTGTGATCTGGATTGGCCACTGTTGGAAACAGGATGCTGGGCTTGATGGACCTTTGGTCTTTCCCAGTATGGCAATACTTATGTACTTATGAACTTTGCTTCAGCATCATAACCTTCAAAGCACTGTAGGAATTCAGTGGGTGGTCACATTTTTTCAACAGTGGGCCCATACCCAATTGTGTGGGCTGCATGAATTTTTTTACAGTAGGCCACAAGATCCATATGTGTGCAGGCCGCATTAATATTTTAGCATGTTATAGCATGGTTTATACTCACCAAAACCTGTGAATCTCTTCTGTAATTGTAACTTCATATCCAGAAACTACTTCTGCAATGTTTCAAAATCATGGGTGCTAGCTAATTAGGTCAAATTTATTTTTTTAAATTCCAAGTGGCCTCTATCTTGAGGTCAAGGAGACCACAGTTGGCTTTCATGGGCTAAACATTGGCTGTCCCTGTTCTGAGACACCAAAATTGTTCCTCTCCTATCTCTGTTACTATTTAAATGTTAAATTTTGGTCAAACAAATCATTAAAAAAATTAGCAAAATATCCTTGAAACTGAGACCTTATAAAGATCTGTATTGTTATGATTTGTGGTTGATGGTACACATCCCCTTAATCTAGAGGAAGATAAATCATTTCTTCTGGAGCAACGAAGCAATTTGCATAAAGCTATTCTGTGAGATGTGCAAGCTGGGAAGCACACCAAATTCAGGTAAAGATAATTATGCAGCAAGTATCAATGGCAGGTTTCTTTCATTCTTAATATAACTTTGAACTTCAGTGAAACAACAGATGCTTAAAAATATCCAGGGACTGGCTCCTTTCCTTGTTCTAGTTAATCACCATGAACAATTCAGGCGCTGACTTTGTCAGCAATATCCCATTATTCTTTACTCAGAAGGACAGGGCTTTCCAATCTCATTTTGACTAATTGTAAAACAAACCTTTTGGAAAAACAATAAAAGCCATTTGTTACAATCAGACTGTCAAACCATAATATAGCCTAAATCTTCAGTGCATAAAAGTAGAACTGTGTTCAATGCCTGCAGATTGGCTTGTATCTGTGGCCAAAGGTCATAACCTTCCACTCCCCTGGTGAATATTGTTTACTCACCTGCTTTTGTGAGGAGTGGTTTTCAAAGGCAGAAATTGTCTTTATATATTGTTAGTCTTCAGAGCACAAAGGAGCTTGAAAAGGCTTTGTTTTAAAGTTCGGGCAGCCCTTAAAATACCGGGGCTGTGGATCTTAGGAAGAAACTAAACACCAGTTGCTAAATCTGTTGATGCCTCTTGCTCTAGACAAGCAGATTTAAGATTCTAGAGGAAAGTGAGAAAAGCAAAGTTCCTTTTTATAATGTCGTTAATTTTGTCCTCATTTCCACATTTAGGAGGTAAGTCCGTAATTTAGGAGGTAAGTCCGTAAAAAAAGAAGCCTACATGTCACATATATACTGGTATTGTGGTCATTTGCATATCAAGAGCACACACATGTGACCAGAATACTGGTATGTACACAGGGTGAGGCAAAAAAAAAAAACAAGTACCCCCCCCCCCCCCCCCCAAGTTTTTTTGCTGTTCTATCAGCAAGTGCTTGGAATTTCAACATGAAAGTTTACAGATTTATTTGCTGTTACTATCTACATTTGTGTACTGAGTGGAATGACATTATCTTTAAAAACGGCAAAGTTACAGACTTTTTATTGTGACCACCCAGCAATTTTCATGCGATCAAAAATGTTTGCACTGTACAACTACCATTATTTGAAGACAAAAAAAATGACATCATGGTGACACAGATTTTTGTCTGATGAGCAATGTTGGAGGTCTATCATAAGCTCCACCCAAAGCTGCAAACCATTACCAAACTCAAGGAAGCCTGAAGATGATCTGGAAGCCTGCCACAGGGACCAATCAACCTCCTACACATCTCTCTCCTCCTCTTCCCTTGCCTCCTCTCTTCAATCCTTTCCATCATACTGAGCCCCTCCTCCTTTCAATTAAAACTGGAGGTGGACCCTTTGAGGATTCGTGACTGCGAAATTCTGACACATTGTTAACTGAATTGCTTTAGCTCGAACGTTTTAAACACGCTAATATGTCAGCAATATCAATATAGCTAATATATAATAGATAATTAAATGTTATTTAATATTAATAGATAAGTATGATGACTAAATAAATATGCAAAATTTCGTATTAAAATTCAAAGCAGTTGCTGAGAAAATGGCAAAAAAACTCTCAGGGGTTACTTTTTTATGCCTTACCCTTCACATGCAAATGTGTACATATACACATGTCAATATTCTGGCTACATGCTATTTATTCTATGGTAATAGAAGAAAAGCACCAAGAGCCTTCAAGGTTGAGATAAACACTGGTCCTTTATTCACTGACCCGATACGGGCAATATTTCAGCACAAAACGCCTGAGTCAGGGATCAAATGACTACACAAATCTAAATTTCCAGAAACCAAAGAGCTTGTCCTGTCCAGTTAAACCCCTCTGAATATCAGGCCCATAAATAGTAACATAGTAGATGACGGCAGAAAAAGACCTGCACGGTCCATCTAGTCTGCCCAACAAGATAAACTCATATGTGCTACTTCTTGTGTATACCTTACCTTGATTTGTATCTGCCATTTTCAGGACACAGACCGTAGAAGTCTTGCCCAGAACTAGCCCCATTTTCAGGACACCAGCCCCGCCTCCCAATCTCAGCTAAGCTTCTGAGGATCCATTCCTTCTGCACAGGATTCCTTTATGTTTGAATTCCGCTACCGTTTTCATCTCCACCACCTCCGGCGGGAGGGCATTCCAAGTATCTACCACTCTCTCCGTGAAAAAATACTTCCTGACATTTTTCTTGTGTCTGCCCCCCTTCACTCTCATATCATGTCCTCTTGTTCTACCGCCCTCCCATCTCCGGAAAAAGGTTCATTTGCGGATTAATACCTTTCAAATATTTGAACGTCTGTATCATATCATATTAAATGCTATCATTTTATGTGAATGTTTTAGCAATCTAGGCACAAGCATTTATACCAGCTCTATGGTGTAAATGGTCACACCAGTTACACAGAAACATAAAACATGACGGCAGATAAGGGCCAAATGGCCCACCCAGTCTGCCCATCCTCAGTAACCACTAACTCATCCTTTCCTAAGGGATCCCACATGTCCCACAAATTCTGACACAGTCCTCGTGTCCACTACCTCCACAGGGAGGCCATTCCAAGCATCCACCACCCTTTCCATGAAAGAGTATTTTCTTAGATTCCTCCTAAGTCTATTTCCTCTTAACTTCATCTTATGCCCCCTCATTCCAGAGTTTTCCTTCATTTGAAAAAGGTTTGCCTCCTGTATATTGACGCCACTCTTCCAGCGTATACATTTTGAGGTTCCTAAGCCTGTCCCTATATGTTTTATGACAGAGATTGCTTACTAATTTTGTAGCCGCCCTCTGGATTAACTCCATCCTGTTTATATCATTCCGTAGGTATGGTCTCCAGAATTGCACACAGTACTCTAAATGGGGACTCACCAGAGATTTACATAAGGGCATTATCACCTCTTTTTTCCTGCTGGTCATCCCTCTCCTTATGCACCTAAGTATCTTTCTGGTTTTTACTAGTGCCTTTTCTAGCTGTTTAGCCACCTTAGTCACCACCAAGTCCCACTCTTCTTTCATACACAGAAGCAGTTACAAAATAAAGTAGATACCTACTTTCAGTGGTGTGCTGGAGCAGGCTCTCACAGGCTCGCAAGAGCCGGTTGTTAAGTTTTTAAGAATTTTGGGAGCCGGTTGTTAAAGTAGGGCCCTCCATGGCTACTTTAACAACTGGCTCCCAAAATGTGGGCTTGGGCCCCCTGCTGAATTCTCTTTTACTTTGCTGGTGGGGATGCTGAGCCCTGCCAGCCAAGTAAATAGACTACTGCTGCTCCCCGCTCCTTGTTTCCAGCTCTGGGCAGCAGGCTGGGACTTCTCGAGCATGTGAGAGAAGTTTCAGCATGCTGCTCAGAGCAAGACGTTGGGAGTGGTGGCAGTCCATTTATTGGCTGCCAGCAAAGGTATGCCTAGCGTGCCTGCACGAAGGAAGGGAGGGAGGAGAGAGAGGCAAGTGTTGCTCCCCCCCCCCCCCCCCCCCCCCCCCCCGGCCACCCCTGGCCCTTCCAACTGCAGAGCTGGCTACGTCCGGAGAAAGAGCCTGTTGTTAAAAATTTACCAGCACACCCCTGCCTACTTTCCTTTACAGAAGAGGATCCAGATGTAGAACTGCCCTCTACATACACTTGATAACAGTAAAATCAGCATTTGGTCACACTGAAAGCGGCCACCAAAACAGTGCTGGTGGTTTGTGCAGCTTAGTTTAAAAAAAAATGGAAAAAGATTGCAGGCATCCACATTCAGGTGTCAAGCACATAGACAATGTTAACTGGGCTGGTAGTGTGCCATAAGAACATCGAAACCTCTGAAGGGTTTAAACAGTCCACAAGAAGTGTGCGGTTTGCAGTGGATAAGAAGCATTAGAATTATATGAGATTGCTGATGTAATATAAAGCAGGTTCCTGGAAAGCTTCCCAGGGGGGTAGTGGGGGGAGGGGGGGAAGATGGCATCAGATGTTTCTAAAAAAACACCCAATACAGGAACTGAAGATCGTGATCTGCAGAAATAAGAATGTGAGGATGAAACTGAAGGTCATATAGGAGGGAATTTCTCTACAGGACGCCCAAAATTAGACGCCAAGATGATGCGCATTAAGCACAACAGTTACTAATTCTTCTCTACCATCGACATATACAGTATCATTCTGTACAATCTTCTTTTTTTAGGGTGGTAACTCCTTATAGAACTCCCTTCCCCTTGTCGTACATTTAGAACAATGGTTCTCAACCTTTCTTCTGTTCTGACACACCTGATAGATGCTCTGTGGCACATTGAATACTACTGTTCATGGCTGAACAAAAAAATCCCTTATATATAATTTATTATTGCTGAAAATGATGCAAAGAAAGTTGGTCACTACTTGGTGGGAAAGATTAGATTTGCAACATTTCCAGTTAGGGCTGGTGGCAACAGTGAGCATTGTGGGTAATGGAGAAGCAGAAAGGACCACAAGCGGATTTCAAGTACCTGATTTCCTGTTCTGTTCTCCCCAGCCTGCAGTCCTTGTTAAGGAAAGCAAGGGCTTACTGTCTGTCACATTTTTGGTGACACGTAAGTGTGTCCCGACACACTGGTTGAGAATCACTGATTTAGAACCATCACTTTTTAAGGCCCAGCTTGACTACATCATCACTGTCCTATACGTTTTACAGGAATAAATTGTTTAATTTATCCTTTCACCATGGTCAAAGTGCATTCTTCCCTGGCACTTGTATACTGTGGTCTTTTCACCTCTCTTCCCTCCCAATAGTGTTTCTTATTTTTAATTTTAGTTTATATTCATTTCCTTTATCCCTTTTAGGCTATAGGACAGCAATATAACACGAACAAACCCACCACCATAAACACTCCAGACTACACCCATCCTGTTTCAGCCAGTCTGAAAATTATTGGAGTTACAATTGATCAGAATCTCACACTCGAAAGCCATGCGAAAAATACAGCAAAGAAAATGTTCCACTCAATGTGGAAACTCAAAAGAATAAAACCTTTCTTCCCAAGGGATATATTTCGTAGCCTGGTACAATCAATGGTACTAAGCAACCTAGACTACTGTAATGCCATCTATGCCGGATGCAAAGAACAAATCATCAAGAAACTCCAGACTGCCCAAAACACAGCAGCCAGACTCATATTTGGAAAAATGAAATACGAAAGCGCCAAACCCTTAAGAGAAAAACTACACTGGCTGCCACTAAAAGAACGAATTGCGTTCAAAGTTTGCACCCTAGTCCACAAAATCGTGCATGGTGAAGCTCCAACCTATATGTCAGACCTCATAGACCTACCAACTAGAAACACAAAAGGATCAGCATGCACATTCTTAAATCTTCACTAATCCAGCTGCAAAGGACTTAAATATAAATCCACATACGTAGCCAGCTTCTCCTATATAAGCATGCAAATATGGAACGCACTACCAAAGGCCATAAAAACAAGGCACGACCTAACAATCTTCCAAAAACTACTGAAAACCAACCTGTTCAAGAAGGCATACCAAAATGACCAATCCTAAACAAGAGATAATTAGTCGCCACATGAACTAGATGAAAACGAACTCTTTACATCAGATTATAACTTTTGATGTCACTCAAAGTTACACAATTCACACTACCACTTTAACTATTATGCTGGATCGAACTGTGTTTCTCATGCCGGACATGAACTTTCTATATTTGATTATATAACTTATTTTATAACTCATTCAGGAACTTTTATATTTGATTATCTAACTTACTCTATAACTCATTCAGGAACTTCAATGCAATACCTCTCTGTTTTCTATTGTACCATTTATCTGCTTTAATGTAATACAACCTGTAATTCTCCATCCGGAAATGGCGATCGCCATTACGGTGTAATGTAAGCCACATTGAGCCTGCAAATTGGTGGGAAAATGTGGGATACAAATGTAACAAATAAATAAATAAATGTAACCTAGGCTTCACTCATTTGTTCACCTGTCCTTCCGTGATAATAATTGAATTGATTTTTAATCTTTTGTAAACCGCTTTGCTACTTTGTAATTGTGGTACATTGTGAAACATGAAATGTGAAATGTTTATAGTATACTAGCTTAAATCATTTTTGAGCCTAATTTTAGGCACGAGCATTTACACATGCCGAAGGCTAGTGTAACTGTTCGTGACTACTGCCAGTTAGGCACAGAAATGGACGTATTCTATAACTCTGCGCCTAAATCCTTGGAATGTTCATGTACCACCCATGCCCCACCCTGGGCCAGGCCTCCTTTGGAGCTACACGTGAGATGAATTAGGCGGCTAGGTTATAGAATAAGGTGCAGCGCAGATATGTGTGTAACCAGTAATCAGTACCAATTAACACTTAAGGCCAATTATTAATGGTTATCAACAATTTAGCCAATTACTTTACATGCGTATCTGCAATCAGTGCCCAACTTTGGGTGACCTATAGAGAATATGAGGATAGGGTCTGCTGTAGAGCATTAGGCAAGATAAAGAAAAAAAAATCTGGCTTTCGATTGTTTTTCTAATTTCTAATTTGTTTCAGCTATCCCCACCTACTTATTCAGGGCTCGATATAAAAAGCTGTGCATTAGAATAGTGCACTAAAGTTTAATCTACGTTAGGCTAAAAAATTATGCAATATGAGCACATAACATATACTTGTCAACTAACGCATGTTATCTGGCAAATAACATGCATTATTACCTGAACACCCATCAGTAAAAATGGCCCTTATTATTCATATGTTGAATTTCCACACCAACCCCCAGATTCTGTATAGGTCACCCAAAGTTGGGCTCAGGTCACAGATCCATGTGTAAACTAATTGGCTAAATAGGTGATAACAATGAATGATTGGTGTTAAGAAGCACTAATGGGCAGTCATTAGTAGTTACATGCGGATCTGCCCTACACCCCTGTTCTATAACCTGCACTCCTAACTTATTTTATTTATTTACAAACATTTACTAGCCTGCACAATCTTCAAAAATTCTTGGTGTCTTACAATAAAATATACCATATTTTTCGGACTATAAGACGCACCGGACCATAAGACGCACCTAGGTTTTAGAGGAGGGAAATAGGAAAAAAAAATGTTTCCTTTTTCCCTCCTCTAAAACCTAGGTGCTCCGGTGCGTCTTGTCCGAATCCCTCCCTCCGAGTTCGGGATCGCCCTCCCCCCGGCCCTGTCACCACTTCTCCCTACTCACGTCACGCGATCTTCCCTGGTGGTCTAGTGACGTCGGGGCAGGAAAGAGCCCCCTCTTTCCTGCCCAGCGCGCTGCTCTCCACCCTCCTGTATGCAGCCTGACGGTCTCGGCAAGATTCAAAATGGCCGCCGAGAATTGAAGTCTCGGTGGCCATTTTGAATCTCGCCGAGACCATCAGGCTGCATACAGGAGGATGGAGAGCAGCGCGCTGGGCAGGAAAGAGGGGGCTCTTTCCTGCCCCGACGTCACTAGACCACCAGGGAAGATCGCGTGACGTGAGTAGGGAGAAGTGGTGACAGGGCCGGGGGGAGGGCGATCCCGAACTCGGAGGGCGGGCGGCCAGCCAGCCAGCCAAATCTACCTTCGGACTATAAGACACATCCCCATTTTCCTCCCAAATTTTGGGGGAAAAAAGTGCGTCTTATAGTCCAAAAAATTCGGTACATAATACAATCTTAAAAAGTAAAAATTAAACCATATGAAAAACCATAAAATAAACATAAAACAGAAGTAAAATAAACAAATTACACAAAAATGGAAATAACTCTTCAGTTAGTCTACTCTCCAATTAATATTATATGCATTTATCTTAGATCACAGCAAGTCCAGATATTTGTACAAATAACAGTGTCTTCAACTCTTTTTAAAACTCTCCAAGTTCTGAGCCAATCTCAAAGTCATTGGTAAAACGTTCCATAAAACTGGACCAATGACCTTAAAAATTGATTTTCTATACTCTTCTAGCCTAATACATCGAGCGGCTTTGAGCCTTATTTGCAGATCTCAAGGTTTGCCAGGGCTGATAGATTTGTAAGGTTGCCACAATAAATGGAGAAACAGTTCCATTGAATATTAGGAAAACCAACAACATGATCTTAAATTTAATTCTTTGATGAATAAGTAACCATTAGAGTCACTTCAGCACAGGAAAATATGTGAGTAACGTGAACAGCCTGTGAGTACTCTCACTACAGCATATTGAGTTATCTGGAGAGCCCTAAGAGAATTTTTTGGCAAGCCTATTAACAAGTTATTACAGTAGTCAAAGCATGGTGTTATTATGCTTTGGACTACAGTTCGAAATTTTGAGAAAGATAACAAATCTCTCAATCTCCTAATCCTTCTTAATTTACAGAAAACCACTTGAATGATCTTATGTACCTGAAATGACATACTTAAAGTAGAAGGGGATATGACCAGGGGAGGGGCATGAGGGCTCAGCGGCATTCCTAGGATTTAGGCACATGGTTTTTAGAATACTTGCATTTCTAAGCCTAACTGACAGTAGTTGGCCGCGAGTATTTACACCAGCCTTTTGTGTAAATACAAGTTCCTATATTGGAGTATTGTGTTCAGTTTTGGAGGCCGTATCTTGCTAAAGATGTAAAAAGACTGGAAGCAGTGCAAAGAAAAGCTACAAAAATGGTATGGGATTTGCGTTGCAAACCGTACAAAAAGAGACTCTTACTGACCTTAACATGTATACCTTGGAGGAAAGGAGAAACAGGGGTGACATGATACAGACGTTCAAGTATTTGAAAGAAATTAATCTGAAAACGAACCTTTTCCGGAGATGGGAAGGCGGTAGAAACAGAGGACATGAATTGAGGTTGAAGGGGGGCAGGCGCAAGAGTAATGTCAGGAAGTATTTTTTCACAGAGAGAGTGGTGGATATATGGAATGCCCTCCCGCAGGAGGTAGTGGAGATGAAAACAGTAATGGAATTCAAAGGTACGTGGGATAAACACGAAGGAATCCTCTTTAGAAGGAATGGATCCACAGAATCTTAGCAAAGATTAAGTGGCGACGCCGATAATTGGGAAGCAAAATCTATGCTGGGCAGACTTCTATGGTCTACGCCCTGATCATGATTGAATAGATATGGATGGGCTGGAGTGTAAATTGTAAGGGGCTTCGACATTAGCTTCAGAACTTAGTACAAGAAGAGTGCTCGGCAGACTTCTATGGTCTGTGCCCTGAGAATGGCAAGGACAAATCAAACTTAGGTATACATATAAAGTATCACATGCCATGTAAAATGAGTTTATCTTGTTGGGCAGACTGGATGGACCAGACAGGTCTTTATCTACCGTCATTTACTATGTTACTATGTAAAAGGCCTGACACGGGCCATGTTTCATCATCAAAATGCCTACATCAGGGATTATTCAAAATTCGGAACAAAATACTTAAACGCAATCGGTAGAAAACCAGATTTCTCAAACATATCAATCTGCAAATCGGATTTGGCACCACAGTGAAGACACCAATTTGTAGCTTGATATGTTTGAGAAATCTGGTTTTCTACCAATTACGTTTAAGCTTTTTGTCCCGAATTGTGAATGACCCCTGATGCAGGTGTTTTGATGCCAAAACATGGCCCATGTCAGGTCATTTAATATAGGAATTTGTATCCCACTCTTGATGGCCCTTTGTGCTGTTTTTTCTGCAATCTGTGCTGTGTACTCGACCCTCTCTCTGCTGTGTTGTAGTATTCAATCAAGACAGACCCACGTGGAACTGCCTTTATAGAATTTGCACTTAACACACATCATCCTGGCACCTAACTTTGGGTGACCTTTACTGAATTCCGCCTCCTCCTCCCCCAAGTACATAGGTGGATAAACAGCAAAGAAAAACAGATATGCAGATGCAAACATTACATTTCAGTGATCTAAAGAGAGAGAGAATAAAGCTGAGAAGGGCTAATTTTACAGCATCAGTATTTATGAAGTTCTGCTCAAACTACTTACATGCCGTTCTACTTCCAAAGCATTGGCCACTGAAAAATGATACAGTAAACAATCAGCTGAACTTCTCCTGCCACCAGTAAAACTGTCTTGTGAGAGAGACTAATGCTTTTCTGAAAGGGTTGATTAAATGCAGAATTACTGACCTACTCCCCCCACCACACAAAAATCAATCACCAACATTAAAGAAAAACAGAACACGCTTGATCTCTTTCTGTCCTGTGCCCTGTGTTTCTCCTGCTCTGAATGACACTATTATATCCAGGTTCCACCCTCCTGCTTGGCCTTGTATGCAACAAATCGTGTCAGTGGAGGGAAGGAAAGGTTTAAGAATGTGTTTAATCAGGCCAACAGTATCTTGCTGGGCGCTGACCTCCTGATATCACTGAAACAACGGGACTAGTAGAAAAGGAATTGCTAAAATAGCATCCAACATTTTATTTTTTTGTCATGATCAGAGCCCTCAGCTTCCCGCAGCGGCAAGAATTTAGAAATTCTGGGCCCAGCTTCCAGAAAATGCTGAGCTCCTAACTTTATGCTCCAAAGTTAAGATCATATATTCTTGTGCCCTATTTTCAGCCAAATTTAGGAGCATACATTTTTAGCTATTTACTAAGGTGCACTAGCGTTTTTAGCAAACGCGAAACACTAGAGACACCTCTATATTCCTATGGGTGTCTAGCGTTTAGCGCATGTTAAAAACGCTAATGCGCCTATAGTGCAGCTTAGTAAACAGGGCCCTTAATTTAGGAGCTTAAAAGTTAGGCTTTAAGCCTAGATTTATGAGTCTAATTTATGAGCCTAGTGCTAAAAATTAGTGCTAAGCTCCAGACATCTTTTCCCTGCCCTAAATCCACCCCTGTTGCCACCCACTTTTTATGCTCCTGAATTTAAGAGTTTAGTGAAATTTAAGATGAAAAATGTGTGCACTCAGCCATAGTAAATTTCAAAGAGGTCAATTTTTAAGCATAACTCTCAAAGGGGCCTTTTTACTAAGCCACAGTAGGGCTTGAACCTGGCAGTAATTCCATAGTTGGCACACACTGTTTCCTGCGGTAGAAAATAATTTTCTATTTTCTAATGTGGGGGGCGTTCTCAGCAGTAATCAGCAGCATGGCCACATTGGCGTACACTACCTGATTACCGCACTAGTAGCACATGAGCCCTTTCCACCAAATAAATAAGTGGCATTAAGGGCTCAACAGGGGTGTATCTGCGTGGGGCCACGGGGGCCTGGGCCCCCGCAGATTTCGCCCTGGACCCCCCTCCCGCCATCAACCCTCCCCCGCCATCGCCGTGGGCTATCTTTGCTGGCGGGGGACCCCAACCCCCGCCAGCCGAGGTCCGCTTCCTCCTGCCACTGCCTTTAAAAATATTCCTTCAGCTGGCGGGGGACCCCAACCCCGCCAGCCAAGCCGAGGTCTTTTAAGTTCTTCTTCGTCCTCCGTGCTGTTCAAAGCTGCTGAATCCAGTTTTGGAGTCTGACGTTCCAGCACGTTGTACGTGCAGGACGTCAGAATCACAGAAACAGAGATTCAGTTCAGCTTCACATTCAGGGCCAATCTCCCCTCACTCATCAGTTCCAGCACATATGCAGTCAAGCTTGGGAGTGGGTCAATGGTCCGGAATTGCGATCTGAGGGTTTGAGCTTTACCCTCTGGAGCTACAAACCAGATCTCAAACATAAGCAAACTCTTTATCTGAATTCTTGGAACAGGCAAACTGCAACTGGCAAATTATCAATCCAAAGTATTCCTTGTTGTTATTTTCAATGGGGAACTACCTTTTCCACGTCTTCTCCAAATTATATTTACAGGATACATAATATTATATTTACAGCTCCTCCTGTCCGTGCCTATCCTGTAGAGAGATATTATCCCCAAAGGCTGTACTCCTCTTCTTTACCTTGGTTTACTTTTGCGGGCTCAGACCTCCCTCAATATGACCCTCCTCCAGCAGTGACCCCACCTTTGGTCCACCCTGGTTCTGGGACGAACTCTTCCTGGCTTGGTCCTCTTCTACCCACCCGTAGCACACTATCTCCCAGTAGGCACTTATTGGAGCCACCACCTGCCTCTCACAGCCGGTGGATCTCTCCAATTTTTAGGACTCCCCTCTCTCTCCTCCTGATAAATGGCAGGGGATGTGCAGGCACCTCCAGACCTACAGGCAACCAAAGACACCCCCCCCTTAAAGGGCATAACTTTAGCTTTATCTCCTTTCAAACTCCCCCTACCCCCTTCACTTTTTAGTACCAGGGCACTATTTCTCTGCATTCTATTTCAAAACTACTCTCCATGGGCTGGACTTCATCCCACCCAGGGACATCCTACCACTCCAACCCTCTGGAATGGACCTCTCTTCCCCCTAGGGCTCTGGAAAAGTCTATCATTCTAGTAAATCCCATTCCATGGGGTATTACATATATAATGGCTCTAAACCATACAAGATCATAAACAGAATACAATAAATAGCATCTACTGGAAGCCAATTAAGGTGTAACAAAAACAAACCTGATCAAATTTAGATAGTGAAAAAATTCAACCTAACTGCTGTATTCTGTATTTATGTTTATTGTGTTTATGTTTATTAGATTCTTGATATATATCATCTGTAAGTTTTTTAGAGATACTTTTTGAACAATTTAGATAAATCTAATCGCAATAGTCAGTTTGACAAAATAAAAATGACTGAACCAACAGTCTGAAATGGACAGTATCAAAATACTTACGAATTCTACGTAGTCTCCTCATTAGGAAAAAAAGATTTCTTAACTATAGAATTAATTTGAGCATCTAATGACAATGTTTGGTCAATCATTATTCCCAAAATTCTGATTGATGGTGAGAAAATATACTCTAAATTATTAGGTACAACTAATAGGAGGTAGGGTACAATCAGGCACAGTGCCATTAATTAGTCAGATCAACAACAGTCAACAGCTCATCAGCCAAAAAAAATATATATTTTTAAATAAAGAGCATTTAGTATCATCGATTTCAAGTAAATCAATCCACTAATAGACCAACAGGCTCATTTACGAAAGAGATGAACATCCATCTTTCAACATAAATCGGAACATGGACGTCCAAATCGGTATAAATACAAATAAGGCACAAAAAAGGTGCCCGAAATGACCAGATGACCACCGAAGGGAATCAGGGATGACCTCCCGTTACTCCCCCAGTGGTCACTAACCCCCTCCCACCTTCAAAAAACATCTTTAAAAATACTTTGTGCCAGCCTCTATGCCAGCCTCAGATGTCATACTCAGGTCCATGACAGCACATGCAGGTCCCTGGAGCAGTTTTAGTGGGTACTGCAGTGCACTTCAGACAGGCGGACCCAGGCCCATACCCTCCCTACCTGTTACATTTGTGGAGGAAACAGCAAGCCCTCCAAAACCCACCAGAAACCCACTATACCCACATATAGGTGCCCCCTTCACCCGTAAGGGCTATGGTAGTGGTGTACAGTTATGGGTAGTGGGTTTGGGGGGGTTGGGGGGCTCAGCATACAAGGTAAGGGAGCTATGTACCTGGGAGCATTTTATGAAGTCCACTGCAGTGCCCCCTAGGGTGCCCAGTTGGTGTCCTGCCATGTCAGGGGGACCAGTACACTACTAATGTTGGCTCCTCCCACGTCCAAATGGCTTGCATTTGGACGTTTTAGACATGGACGTCTTTGGTTTCGAAAATCACCGAAAGTCAAAGATGTCCATGTCTAACGACGTCCAAATTCAAGAATGTCCTTGGTATTTTCAAAATAAAAGATGGACGTCCATCTTTTTTCAAAAATACGCTTTTCCCCAGCCCCGGATTTTGATGTTTTACAGAGGCTTTGGATTGATTATTCCTGCACTGTTCTAAGCCAGCCATGCTTAATGCAAAAGGCATTCCCAAACCAAAAGTTAAATTATGAGCCCACTAGAGACAGAGAAAGTACCTGAACATAATATGCAAACCACTTTGGTTGTACCATAGAAAAGCAGTAAATCAAGAATTTAATAATAAGAATTTGCAGCACAGCTGTTCTGCGCCCCACAACATCTAGTATGGTACAGCTGTCCCACCTCCAACAGCATCCAGTATAGCATGGCACAATCGGATAGTCAGATCAAGCGGAGAGTTGGTGAGTACAGCTAATTGGTTGGGCTTTACCTAACACTGCATCTAAGCTGGCATATTTGTTGGTTAAAAGATGTAGCCCATTAAGTTATTTTTTATCATGTTGATTCTTGACAGATAATATCTACTGCAGTTATTTCAGTTAGTGGTCAGGGAAGGGAGAGGCATGAAGTAGGGGGTGACAGACTCAATGTGCATCTAATAATAGTAAGTAGTTTTCTGACCTCTCCAGAGTCTGAATATTTAACTGATTTGCCCTCCTCCCTTAATCCTCCATCTGTAAACCCCTCTGGTTCTTCTACCTGGTCCTCTTTTCAAACACATTTTCTCCTATCTCTGCAGAAACCCATGGCTACGATGAAGACCACTCAGTTTTTGTGATCCCGTCCCTCATCCTGGTTAAAGATAGCAGATTTGGAACTCCTGCCTGTTCTCCTATCTATCCTTAATCTGAGTTTATCATCGGGTCAGTTCCCCGAAACCTGGAAACTTGCAATAGTTTGCCCTATTCTAAAAAAAAAAAAAAGACATTAAATCTCTTAGTCTGTTGTCACTATTGTCCCGTCTCTAATCTTTGTTACATGTTAAAAATACTTGAAAAAATAATCTTTAATCAACTCACTTCTTTTTCTGAGAAATCATTGGCTCTTCACCCTAGACAATCAGGTTTCAGAAGACACTTCAGTACTGAAAAGGTTATGACAGCTCTCATTAGTGAACTTCACTCCCACTTTGAACATCATAAAATTGTCCTTGCAGTTTCTCTTGATTTATCAGCAGCTTTTGATCTCGTCAACCATTCTTCACTTCTCTCACACTTGGCTGCTCTGGGACTTTCTGGTACAGTATTGTCCTAGTTTAAGTTGTTTCTATCACATTGGTCCTTTCAAGTTTGCTTCTCTAATACTATCTCTGAGAAACAGGAATTACATTATGGTATCCCCCAAGGATTAATCCTCTCACCTCTTTTTTTCAATCTCTTTCTACGTCCTCTCGCTAATCTGATTCAGTCCTTTGGTATTTCAGTTCACATATATGCTGATGATATTCTTCTGCTTTTTCCTACCTCCCCACTATCTCCATCACTTAGTCCTTTGCAATCCTGTCTCGACTCAGTTGCAAAGTGGTTAAAAGACCACCATTTGGTATTTAACACTGACAAGACCATTGCCTATTGATTTTTCAGTGCTTTAACACCCCCCTCTTCTCCCATTCATTTCTTTGGAACCCTATTACTCCAGTATCAAGTTTTTGCTATTTGGGAATCATCCTCAACTCCTCCTTATCTTTCTTGCCACAAATCTCACACTTATCTAGAATTAGCTGTCTTACTTTTTAGCAATTACGGGCCATTTGCCACCTTTTTGACCCTAATCAGTTTCATGCACTTGTTCTCTCTTTTTTCATTTCCTTCTTGGATTACTGTAACGTCTCAAACTCTCCAAAACACTGCTATCTGTCTACTGTCACACTTATCAGTATGATCACACTACAACTCTGTTAAAGCAGTATCATTGGTTACTGGTCCAACAATGCATCATTTACAAGGTTGCAACACTGACTTTCAAGGCCCTCAGTGTAGGTCTATCTGATTATCTGTCTTGTCTCACAATTCCTTATTCTCCATCAAGAGTTCTACGTTCTGTTAATGATCAGAATTTAATCCTCCCATGTCCCAAATCTGCATATTCAGAATCAACCAGACATTGTGCGTTTTTCTTTCATCTCACAACTGGAACACTCTTCCTCTTTCCCTCCACAGCAACACCTCTTTTAAAAAGTTTTAAACCAAACTTAAGGCTTAGCTATTCATTCAGGAGTTCGAACTAAAAGATGCTTAAGGTTTACCAGTCACCCTTTTTTCCTTGTGTTTCCCATTGCCACCTATGATGTTTTTATTTCCCCTTTCCCATTTCCCTTTCTCCGCCTGTTCGTCTTTTATTCTTTCTAAGTATGAGTGAGTCTGCTTTCCTATCAAACAATGGAGTTCTTTTCCTTCTTCCCTTATGTTTTGTAGTATGTACACTGTTCTGTCCTGCGTAGTCAGTTTGGGCAGTATAGAAAACACCAATAAACTATAAACTTCATTCTTTTTTGCTTTTATTTTATTTTTATCTCATTTTGGGTGTTACTTTTCAATCTTTAATCACTTTCTTCTATCTTCTCTCATATCATACTCTCTCTCACTAGAGTCTGTGTTATTCCCTCCAAAAGGTACTTCTTCTCTTAGGTGCCCACCCCTCTACTATTCTTTTTTTCCATTGTTCTCTATCTATCCTATTTTAGTCCTTCTACAATGCTCAGTCCTCCAGTCTCTCTCAGTCCTATCTACAGTTCTATCCCATGATTTTGCTCCCATGCAGCCTAATCTAGGGTTACCACATGGCTCCAGAAAAAGGAGAACATATTGAGCCAGTCTAGGTTTTACTTCCATTGCTTTCAATGGAAGCAAAACCCAGACTGGATCAATGTGTCCTCCTTTTTCTGGAGCCATATGGTAACCCTACTAATAACCCAACCTCTCTTCCCTTCCACCACTCCTGTTCTCTCAGCTATCTTCTCTCTCATTTCCCCTTTATCTGTCCACATTCCTAAACTTTCCATCCTTTTTCTCTGCCATCCATCTCTGGTACTTTCCCTTCTCCCTTACCTCATACTTTTCCCCATTACTTTTCTATCACTTTTCTCTTCCTAGCTGTATAACTCCCTCTTTCACTCTCTGCCCCCTCCACCTTTATCGTTTTCACTCTCCCCTTGTCTTCCTTTCTAAACCCCCTTTTCACACTATTCCGTTCCCTCCCCTTTGTTGATCTTCTACCTGGGTCAGTAGGAGGAGAGTAGTGGTTTCTCTTCTTGCTTTCTGGATCATGTCTGTACTGCACAGGACACCAGAGTCACTCACAGTTCAAAGTGCCAGTAGCAGGGGGAAACAGACATTGCTAGTTTCCTCTTCCTTCCTTCTTCTAATCCTTCTGCTTCCAATCAACTTGAGAGGGCAAAGGAATGGAGAGACATCCCCAACCAGTTGCTGATCTGATCTGGTTTTCTACAACTTTACAGAGCTGCCATGTTATTCCATTCAGATACGTAAAAATAAATATTAGTAAATAAGTTGTTGGTGATAACCTCTTTCCTAGACAAATAGGGGACAATTCTTTAAAGTTTCCCCAAATTTGGGTGCCAAAAATATAGGGTGATGAAGGTAAACTCTATAATAGCATCTGGGTATTCAGATTCTGTTATAGAATAGAGCATAAGTCTACATCTTACACCATTTCTGATGTTCAGTTAGAAATGTTATTCTGCTGGTCTTGTCAGGAAAGAGATGGTTCACTGGCACATATGGTTTTCTACTGTAAAAACGTCAGAGCTTACTGGCAACTAATTTGGTCAAAAATGTGTCTTATCTTTCACTTGCCTGAGTCCACTGCGCTCTCTTATGAGGTTGTGATCTTACGAGCTTCTTGTCCTACTATCCCTCTTTTGGAGTCTGATAAGAAATTGTATAACATACTGCTAGCTGTTGCCTTGCATTTAATTGTCTCCAATTGGAAAAATACTGTGTACCTGAATTATAATGAATGGTGGAGTTATGTATGCGTGATCAGAAAATATGAAACAATTTTGGCCCATAGACGTCGAAACATTAGGTCTGTTTTCAGGACCTGGGCTCGTTTAGACCTTTTTTATCAGGAGCCACATAGCACTCCTTGACCTTGTGTAACCCTGCAATTTGTCTCCGGGTATTGCCATGGAACTTTGACTTTGATTATGCTTATGATTTTTTTTTGGGGGGGGGGTTAATTTCCAGGGGGGGTTTGTTTGATTTTGTGTTTACTTTTGTATTCTCTGTATGACAAAACCTTTAATAAAAATATAATTAAAAAAAAAAAAAAAAGAAATGTTATTCTGCTAAATTTCTGTAAATCCTTAAACAAGAGAGCAAATAAATCTGTGAGTGAAGCAACATAGACATAAAAAAGTCAACAGCCAAGTTATACAGAGGCCTTTTTGGACTCCTTCAATACTACTTGTGACTGCCTTTCATCAGATCACTTTGGGCAAAATGATGAAGAATGTGTTTATGCTCAAAAGTTAGTCATAAACTTATTAAATTACAGAATCATTGCAGTAATAGAGAAAAGAACAAAGGAAAATTACAGATAGGATGACTGGAGAAACAGGAATGAAAAAAGATGAGAGAGGGAAAGATGTCTGAGTGGCGGAGTTTCAAAGGAAGTGAAAAACTCAATGAAACTTTGGAGAAGAGCATGAACAAACCAAAGAGAGATGATCTAGCAAGCCCACGGCAGGTCATATGCATGGGTATTGCTATAGGGTGACACGATTTGAAAGCGCAAAACCTCTTTGCAAAAAACTACACTGGCTCCCTATCAAAGAGCGAATCGCCTTCAAAATCTGTACCATGGTTCACAAAATTATACACGGCGAAGCACCTGACTACATGTCAGACCTTATCGACTTACAAGCCAGAAACTCATTCAAATCAACACGATCATACTTAAATCTACACTACCCAAGTTGCAAAGGACTCAAATACAAATCAATTTACGCATCCAGTTTTTCCTACATCAGCACGCAACTGTGGAATGCACTACCAAAAGACATGAAAACCATACATGACCACCTACACTTCAGAAAGTCACTCGACCCACCTGTTTAAAAAGGCATACCCTACAGACCCAACGTAAATGCCTGATATCAGCGACACAACTACACTACAGTTCGTAATAATCTCCATTAAACTCTTCCACTGAACGTTTCCTCTTTGTGGTCCTACCACATGAACATTACCCTATCACAACTTCACATTATATTTGTATACACCGGAGTCTCCGGCACTATGTATGCCACATTGAACCTACAAATAGGTGGGAAAATGTGGGGTACACATGTAACAAATAAAATAAATAAAAATTTATCTGCCTTCATTTTTCTCTGTTTCTGTGGTGTGTAGTTGCCCTGAACAAACCTAATAGCATATACCTAGGCAAAATCAGGGATTACCAAATCAAACAGCAAAATAGGATTCCAGCTTGAGGTTAAACCGCAACCGAACTAATATACTCTAACTGGAAAACAGATTGTATGTCACTCAATTGTAATAGAGGAAAAGACCTCAGAAGCTTCTTAGTGTCCCATAACTGACACACAGGAGCTAAACTAAACTTCCATCACAGATCTCAAAAACCTCCACAAAATTTTTAGTTTTAACAAATTCAAACCAACAGACCAAAGCTAAACAAATCTGCAGCTTGTTGGTTCAATGCACACAACACTAAGCCCCTGATAATACCTAGAAAGCAAAATGGAGGACTACCTATGGGCACTTAATCTAAGTTTTGATTAATAAATTATGTGCATGATGATGTTAAAAATCATTTGAATTTGTTATATGTAAACATGTGGAGATTTTTGAGACCTGTGATGGAAGTTTAATACAGCTCCTGTGTGTCAATTACTGGAAACTAAGAAGCTTCTGAGGTCCAGGTGATATGCATTCTGTTTACCAGTTTGTGTGCGTTAATTTAAAGATTGGGGATTAACCAGATTGGCCTTGCTTGTTGGTGCAGTCCTGTGTTTCCAACCACTATCCTAGTTATTTAGTACCAAAATGTGCTGTGCCAGAACTAGGCTGAACAGCATCCAAAATTGGACCAAAATCGATATCTGGGAAAAGAATAGAGACCTTGGTGCCTTGTTCCCACATGGCTCATCATTCATACACCACCCCAGGCTACCACCAAGGGTGCCATCCTGCCCTACCCTTTCCACCCTCCTCATTAGAATTCTAGCTTTGGTACTTAACAAAATAATAACTCAAATGTAAAGCTTTCAAGTAACAAATGTAAGCTGAATCCAGAGCAAACACTGACCCCAGGAAGAATATTAAAAACTAAAATTCCAAAGCATGATTGTCAAGAATCACCAAGTTAGGTGTAAGATACTTACTTGGCCTGCACTTGTACCACACAATCAAATATTTGCTGGTTCCCGGGCATGGATCTGCACCAAATAGTCGGCTATTGACAAGAAGCTGGCAACTCCGACGGTCTTGGCATTCATCCAGGATTTTCTATGTATAGAAATGCAAAGAAAGAAAGGAAACAGCAGTACTTTAGTGTTGCACTATTACAGTGCCTCCAGTGGAGACAATTAGCCTTTATTCACAGCTTAAAATGGGCAGAATTTCAGTAACCTAAGCTTAGTGACAATCGCATAATGACAGACTTGCACAGAGTTCTAAGAGCTGAATGATTCTAACTTTATAGATCTTTTGGTTTGTTTCTTCTGTACATTTAAAGAGGGCCTCTTTATCCAAAATGAGAGGTCATTCAGAACTCAGTCAGTTTGGGGCTAGACCACTTTAAATTAGGCTTGTTGATTTCTTGCTAATCGAGCGACATGAAAATACCAACTGGAAGCCCATGATTCCAAGAGGCAGGCTAGTGTACTATTTAAATTTATTTATGACATTTATACCCACATTTTCTCATGCAATTTAGAGTTCAATGTGGATAACAGGCTAAAAAGAAGTCATTACAAAATATGAAACAAAATACATATACCCACACACGTATCAATAAGGAAAAAATCATAAATATATAAAAGATTCAATAATAAAGCATAATGGGGAGAATGGAAGGGGGAGATTAGGCAACAGGATCAATTGACAACATTTTTTTGAAAAGGAAAGATTTCAAAAACTTACAAAATACCAAATAATCATGTTGGGATCTTACATTTTTTGGCAAGAAATTCCACCATTTAATATCTTGGCATAAAAAGTAGCTGAATATATAGATTTATAAACTACTTTCTTATAGGTAGGAAAATGAAGACGCAGGTTGTCTCTTGCACCAAAGACTGAATTGCAAGAAGGCAAAGTAGCAAGGGACAACATATAGTCAGGGGCAATACCATACAAAATCTGAAATATGAGAGCACAGTTTTTGAATACAATCCTGGCCATAATGGGGAGCCAATGCAAATATATCAGCAAAGGAGCAGCCCTCTCAAAGTGTGGTACATGCATGGCAAATCTAGCTGCAGTATTTTGGGCAGTTTGCAGTTTCCTTAAGATACATTAATCACAGTGCAAGCCCACTTTTTCTCTAAAAATAGATTCAAAAACTTCAAAAAAATACTCAATCTTATGCAATCTTATGCGCCGTTCACAGAAGAGACTGCACAGAAGAGAGTGAGCGCCGTTCATAGAAGAGAGTGTGTATGAACAACTTGGAAACCTAAAGGTGGACAAAGCCATGGGGCCAGACGGCATCCACCCCAGAATACTGAGGGAGCTCAGAGAGGTTCTGGCGGGTCCTCTTAAAGACTTGTTTAATAAATCCTTGGAGACGGGAGAGGTTCCGAGGGATTGGAGAACGGCGGAGGTGGTCCCTCTTCACAAAAGTGGGGATAGGGAAGAAGCTGGAAACTACAGGCCGGTAAGCCTCACTTCGGTTATTGGAAAAGTAATAGAAGCCATGCTGAAGGAAAGGATAGTGAATTTCCTGGAAGCCAATAAGTCGCAAGATCCGAGACAACATGGTTTCACCAAAGGGAAATCGTGCCAAACGAATCTCATTGAATTCTTTGACTGGGTGACAGGAGAATTAAATCAGGGACGTGCTATGGACGTCATCTACTTAGATTTCAGCAGGGCTTTTGACACGGTTCCCCACAGGAGGCTCTTAAATAAACTAGACGGCCTGAAGATAGGACCTGAAGTGGTGAACTGGATTAGGAACTGGTTGACGGACAGACGCCAGAGGGTGGTGGTGAATGGAGTTCGCTCGGAGGAGGGAAAGGTGAGTAGTGGAGTGCCTCAGGGATCGGTGCTGGGGCCAATTCTGTTCAATATATTTGTGAGTGACATTGCCGAAGGGTTACAAGGTAAAGTTTGCCTTTTTGCGGATGACACCAAGATTTCCAACAGAGTGGACACCCCGGAGGGAGTGGAAAACATGAAAAAAGATCTGAAGAAGCTAGAAGAATGGTCTAACGCTTGGCAATTAAAATTCAATGCGAAGAAATGCAAAGTGATGCACTTAGGGAGTAGAAATCCAAGGGAGACGTATGTGTTAGGCGGGGAGAGTCTGATAGGCACGGACGGGGAGAGGGATCTTGGGGTGATAGTATCTGAGGACCTGAAGGCAACGAAACAGTGCGACAAGGCGGTGGCCGTAGCTAGAAGATTGCTAGGCTGTATAGAGAGGGGAGTGACCAGCAGAAGAAAGGAGGTTTTAATGCCCCTGTATAAGACGTTGGTGAGGCCCCACCTGGAGTATTGTGTTCAGTTTTGGAGGCCGTATCTGGCGAAGGATGTTAAAAAAATGGAAGCGGTGCAAAGAAAAGCTACGAGGATGGTATGGGATTTACGTTCCAAGACGTATGAAGAGAGGCTTGCTGACCAGAACATGTACACCCTGGAGGAAAGGAGGAACAGGGGTGATATGATACAGACGTTCAAATATTTGAAAGGTATTAATCCGCAAACGAATCTTTTCCGGAGATGGGAAGGCGGTAGAACGAGAGGACATGAAATGAGATTGAAGGGGGGCAGACTCAGGAAAGATGTCAGGAAGTATTTTTTCACGGAGAGGGTGGTAGACGCTTGGAATGCCATCCCGCGGGAGGTGGTGGAGATGAAAACGGTAACGGAGTTCAAACATGCGTGGGATATGCATAGAGGAATCCTGTGCAGAAGGAATGGATCCTCAGAAGCTTAGCTGAAATTGGGTGGCAGAGCAGGTGGGGGGAAGAGGGGGTGGTGGTTGGGAGGCGAGGATAGGGGAGGGCAGACTTATATGGTCTGTACCAGAGCCGGTGATGGGAGGTGGGACCGGTGGTTGGGAGGCGGGAAATACTGCTGGGCAGACTTATATGGTCTGTGCCCTGAAAAGGACAGGTACAAATTCAAGGTAAGGTATACACATATGAGTTTGTCTTGGGCAGACTGGATGGACCATGCAGGTCTTTTTCTGCCATCATCTACTATGTTACTATGTTACAATGTTTACAGACTGTCGGGCAGGGACAACTATCCAACATGAATCATGTTTTGCTCTAGCTGCTTCAAGGATCACCAGTGAGCTGACGCTTGAAGATTTAAGGGGTGAATAAAGGTGAACCAGTCGATATTGTGTATCTGGATTTTCAAAATGCATTTGACAAAGTACCTCATAAAAGACACCAGAGGAAATCGGAAAATCATGGGATAGGAAGTAGTGTTCTGTTGTGGATTAAAAACTGGTTAAAGGATAGAAAACAGAGAATAGGGTTACATGGTCAATATTCTCAATGGAGAAGGGTAGATAATGGGGTTCAGCTGGGGTCTGATAAACTGCCTGCTGCAGCATTCAAGTAAAGTTTAAGTTTGTTTCATAAAACCTGGACCAGAGTATTTCTTTGAAAATGAGAGTGAAGTTAAATTGCTCCCGGTCTAATAAAGAAATAAAGAAAAAGTGTGGCTTAAAACCCTACGGCCTACCGGAGTAAGTACGGACTCAGCCTGCGCTCAGGTCAAAAACAAACTAAAACATTTGCTGTAATACTGGTTTCAGGTGCTGACCTGAACAGCTAACTGGTGCCTGGAACTTTGTGGTGAGACCAGGGTTACAAAAGTATAATACATTTGCCTTTAAAGGAGCCTACTATAATACAGGGCGACGAAAATGATAGTGGGGATGGGACGACTTTCCTATGAAGAGAGGCTGAGAAGGCTAGGGCTTTTCAGCTTGGAGAAGAGACGGCTGAGGGGAGATATGATAGAAGTGTATAAAATAATGAGTGGAATGGATCGGGTGGATGTGAAGCGACTGTTCACGCTATCCAAAAATAATAGGACTAGAGGGCATGAGTTGAAGCTACAGTGTGGTAAATTTAAAACGAATCGGAGAAACTTTTTCTTCACCCAACGTGTAATTAGACTCTGGAATTCGTTGCCGGAGAACGTGGTACGGGCGGTTAGCTTGACGGAGTTTAAAAAGGGGTTAGATAGATTCCTAAAGGACAAGTCCATAGACCGCTATTAAATGGACTTGGAAAAATTCCGCATTTTTAGGTATAACTTGTCTGGAATGTTTTTACGTTTGGGGAGCGTGCCAGGTGCCCTTGACCTGGATTGGCCACTGTCGGTGACAGGATGCTGGGCTAGATGGACCTTTGGTCTTTCCCAGTATGGCACTACTTATGTACTTATGTACTTATGTACAGACGAGCAGGGCTTTTTTTGAGGAGGCAATTGGGGGTATTGAATACTGGCACCTTTTCTGTTGTCTGCTAAAATTGACCCATGGTCCCCAAGTTTGAATGAAAGAGCTCAGGCTCTACAAACAAATTCTGCCTTGTCATAGATTCTGTGACTGGTTGCAGGGGGCCTGGCTATTGTGGAGGGAGGGGGGTTATGAATATTGTGGGGTGGGTCCCTCAGTGATCACTCCACCCCTGAAGGGTGGCCTGGCATTTGAGTACAGGCACCTTTTTCGCTAGAAAAAAACACACTACTGACGAGCAAAGAAATACCTCTGCATACAGAATATAAAGAAAGATTATTAATTTACAAACATGGGTTTTCACTGCGTAGATACCATCAGAATTTTGACACTCATGTAATCTATTTTGGGGGTTGCTAGGGACAAGCAGCAGCTCATGATTTGTGAATACACATTAACTTTTGAACAAGCAGACACCTTGTGAAAGTTTACTATACAGATATAGCCAAAATTTGCTAATTAGTTTTCAGAAAGCCATGTGCAAAAAATATACACCCTATAAATGGTGCTGGAAAGTTTAAGTACTGACTGCCGGATTCTATACATTGTGCCTAGAGATCCGCGCTGACATCCAGGCATATTCTATAACAACATGCATAACAATTGGTTTAACAAGCTAATCAGCACTGATAACAGCACTTAAAAAGCAATAATGACCACTAATTGGCAACAGTTAGAATTTACAGACACAACTCACTAAGCGTATTTTCTAATGTGCGCAGTTCAAAAGGGCATGGCTATGGGTGGGGAAATGGGCGTTTCATGGGCGTTCTAAAATTTACCCACATAGTTACAGAATATGGCCCAGTGCACGTAAATCTATATGCAGGGATTTATGCCACATTCTCGTTGATGTAAATGAAGGCATGTAATTTTAGATGCTGGGATCTCAACTAAGCATATTCTAAATACAGTGCCTAGATCTAGGTGTTAAAGAAATGATTTATCTTGGGGGAAGAGCTCTAGAGCACTCACTAATGTTTACAATTTTTAATATATATATATATATATTTAATTCTCCACCAGTTGCCGATTAAAGCAACAATAATCACAATTGCAATGAATTAAATATTATCTCTGTTGAAATGCAGTGTCCTGCATTTCCAGATTTAAAGTCATGCACCCAGGACACAAAGACCATCTATTTACCTTCAGAAAAGGTTTATTTAAGGTACAAATCATGTAAATAATATTGCAAACCAAACGAGAGGTAGGTCTTACAGATCTTTACAGAAAATCTGTACTTAAGTAAAGTAGCAGGGTTCTAAATCAGAAGTTATAACTTACAGAACAGTCTTTGTTGTAGAGTATGCTGTGGTCCAGCGAGGAGCCACAGAGGCAGGTGGGCTGCAGGTCCCAGGAAGATGCAGGATAGAAGAGAAAAACTGGCTAGCTGGGCTGCTCCCAGGCTTTTATAATGTTCCCTGAGTCCTGGATATTGTAATTTGCAGGAGATCTTGGGTATTGTAGTTTGCAGGGAAGCATGGTCACATGTTTCCTGGATATCTACTGGCAAATGGCTTTTCTATAGCTTGAGGGCTTTTGCACAGGTTTCAGTCTGTTCACATTACAAGTCTTTCCTTAATGCACATGTCCTCCCTGATAGCTGATGGGAGGGGGCAGATATACATATCTGAGGCAACAAGCAAATGCCTTGTTTATGCTTTTCCTCTGAAGTCTTTGTCTTCAATGGGTTCTCCAGACTTTCTGTCTCTTGGGTCTTTGGTTTTCGGAGATGTCTGATGAGCCTTCAGGTATCCACCTAGTCATGCTTTGTTTCAGATGGGAGGAGAAGAAAGCTATATCCCAGTACCTTTTGTCTCTGTTAAGTGTTTGTAATTGCCTAGCCCTGCTATCAGAAGTTCCCTGAAAAAGGGATGGGGAAAGAGGATGGGCTTGAAATGAAAGCCAGTTTCTGCTGCATTTTCAATATGTCTTTTAAAGCTGTATTTTTATATTGGTATAACTGATCCAGTAAAATCAATAACTCTGCTTACACATTTAATTCTGACAATTAGCTTATACCATAACATAGGCATGAGTTGTAGACTACACTTAGGTGGAAATGTTTACCTCACAGATTTTTTAGGAGCCTTATATAGAATCTGGCCCTCAGCACTATTCTATAAAGGATCTGCGCCCTTTATAGAATAGCGCTAAGTGCATAAATGGTGACTAACTTAAGGCAAGTGGGAAGTGGACCAATCACTTCAGGCCGTAGAGACTATGATGGTGTGTAAAAGAGTAAACTTTATTGAAGACTCAACACAGTATTGTGTTTCGGCCACAGGCCTGCCTCAGGAGTCTTAATTGGAGTAAAAAGTGTTTTTGGATACTTGTCCGTCTAAAACGATACACAAAGAAGTATACCAAGGAAGTGTCCAATACTTTGAAGTCTCAACGATCATCAGACTCAAGTATAGTGAAACGACAAAATGTCTCCCTCTTCGAAGTTTACTCTTTTACACACCATCATAGTCTCTACGTCCTGAAGTCACTGGTCCACTTCCCACTTGTTTTTGTGCATCTATACCCCGTGGGATTTAGTGTTCATCCACTCAGTGGAGAGCCTGCCCCATTTGACTAACTTAAGCACCAGCAATTATGCCTTGTGAAAGCAGGTATAAATGCTGGTACCTAAGTTAGGTGCCGATGGGCCCTATTCTGTAACAATGCATGTAAATTCCAGGTAACGACCCCAAAATGCACCTGACCATGCCCCTTTGAATTTACGCACTACAGGATTTACACGTATCACGCTATAGAATATATTCTGCATATAAATCCCAATTAATGCCAATAATTGTTTGTTAGTAGCCAATTATTGGCACTAATTAGCTCATCAATCAATTCAGTTGCGTGTGCAAATCGCCAGTACTCGCTGATTTGCTTGCACAACTTTAGGTGCCATATATAGAGTCCCCCAGATGGAGGGTAATTTTATAACTGGGCGCCAAGATGCAGTGTGCAGTGAGCTGAGGGCTAATTCTACAACAGCACTGGGCGCCAAGTTTCCAGTATAGAATACTAGCATAATTCGGCATCAACACGCCTACACTTAACCACATCCACTTACATCATGTCAATAGCAGATGTAAATGTGTATGCTTAAATTCAGCAATTTAGAATGGAACTTACAATATTTTGTAAGTTACCTGCAGCAAACCAAGAAGTAGGGGTGGACCAAGAAATCTTCACAGCCAGGGATCAATGAAAACACCTTTTATTCAGCACCACACCAGTGTGTGACCCGACACGGGGCCGTGTTTTGACGGAACAACCGTCTGCATCAGGGGTCTGACACTTACTGTAGAAAAATCACAAAATATGGATGCAGAATGGTACAACTGATGATCAATAAACCGCAGGGGAAATCAGTCGGATGCCAATAAACCCACCCAAAAAAAAAAAACCTGCACTTGAGCGGCTTACTGATCATCAATTGTACCATTCTGCACCCATATTTTGTGATTTTCTACAGTGAGTGTCAGAACTCTGATGCAGACGGTTGTTCCATTGAAACACGGCCCCTTGTTGGGTCACACACTAGTGTGGTGCTGAATAAAAGGTATTTTTATTGATCCCTGGCTGTGAAGATTTCTTGGTCCACCCCTACTTCTTAGATTGCTGTTTGGATTACACGTAGGGATTTTTTTTAACCTCTACTTTTGAGTTTGGTTTGGTATAAGTTACCTGCATAAATGTTAGACCTGCACACACCCCTCCCATGGGAATGTCCCTTGCATTTATGCTCTGAGGGTCCCTTTTATGAAGCTGTGGTAAGCGTGCTTACTGCAGCAAAAAAATGGCATCCCATGGTAATTTCACCATGTATGCATGCTACCCATGCACTAAAAAATAAAGAGTTCACTATTCAGACAGCAGGAGTTAGACAGGCTAACTCCCGCGGTTGGCACTAAGCCCATGCCGGGCCATTTCTGGTGACCGGCATTGAATATCCAGTTTATTTTTGGCCGGTTTGAAGATAACCAGCTAGGTCGATAATCATACTTAACCAGTTATCTTCAAACTGGCCAAAGATATTCCACTATTTGACGCAGCCAAATATGGCTGCTAAACTGGGTCTAAAACTCGGTGGATAGCCAGTTACATCACGCGATATAACTGACTAGCCACTAACCAGGGATATTCAGTGGGGGATAGCTGGGTATCCCCTGCTGAATATCGGCGCATAACCAGTTAAGCACTATTTAACCGGTATTTTTTGGTGCAGGGGGGGCGTGTCTGGTGGCAGAGAATGGGTGCATCTATGAAAATTGATTAGTATGTGGGCATTCCCATACTGATTAGCGCAGGTTTAGTATATGAGTCCCTACGCCCTACAAAATAGGTGGCTGTAGGTGCTCATGTTCATAATAGCCACAAGCTAATGGGAAAATTAATGGAAAAAGCTGAAAATCAGCCATTTTCCTGCTGTGGTAAAAATGGCTTTACAGTGTAACTTTTTGCCACAGTTTAGTAAAAGGGCCTCTAAGCAAGCTGTGCTCGTGAAATATAGAATAAGCTAGCACTTAAGCACACAAGTGTGCCCTTACTCACGTACGTACTAGTATTCTGTCATTTCCACACACAAATGGCACTTATATATAGGCACTCAAGTTAAAGAATGCAGTGGAAAATGCTGACAATTTGTTTTTTATTCCTGGGAGTTTTGCAAGTCATTTTGCACAATGCAGCCTTCTGCAAAAATGTTTGCTATTTAGTACGTCGGTCTTGGTGAGGTTCGTGGATACTCAGGGCCGCCGAGAGTGGGACCGGGGGTGGGCAAAATTCCCTGGGCCCAGGCCTCCAAGGGGGCCTGGCACCGAGGTCTCTCTCGCTCCTGACGGGACCCAAGTGATCACGTCCCGACAAGAGCAGGAGCGAGAAAACTCTGGCGCCGGGCCCCCCTTGGAGGTTGGGGAGGACCCAGAGCTTCCTCCAGTGCTGCTCTTCTGCCCATTGCTGAGCAGCTGCTTTTCCTCTCAGGCGCACATGCTCAGTTTTGAAACCGAGAATGCCCTGAGAAGAAAAACAGCCACAGGGGCAGGTAGTCAGCGCTGGAGGGAGATGTCTTGTGCTGGCGGGGCCTCGGGATCCCCGCCAGCCAAGGTATTTCAATCCTGTTGCGGCAGTGGAAGCAATCGGGGGTGGCAGCAGATGATGATTTGGGGCGGGGGGGGGGGGGGGCGGCCGCAGTCCTGTCCCGGGCCCAGTTCAGTCTCTCAGCAGCCCTGTGGATATTGCAGTAAGGCTAATAATGCATTCTGGCCCTAAATACTGTTTTACACTCAGTATCGCTCAAATTCCTGCTGTTCAGACAACTGTGCAACCTCTACTAATGCAATTCATCCCTTTTTTTTCTTTTAAATAGTTCATCTACCTTCCTGAATAGCCATTCATCGCATTCTCACTTCCAGCCGCAAACTTACTGAACTGACACCCAAAGTAGAAAATCCTGTTTACTAAAGATAAAGCATAACTTAGGTCCTGTCTCAGAACTATTGGAATGTATCTTTAAACACAAAATCCCCAGCGATACTCAGGAAACAGTCACATATCTAAAGATATGAATTTGCACAAAGCCTTTTATCAAGATGTCATGTGTGAAAGACGGAATACCTACTAGAAGAATGAGTTTAATCTGTGCAAGGAATGAGACCGATTTTATTGCTTTTCAAGAATGGATTTTTTTGTTACTGCCACCAGAGTAACCTTAATATTTAAACACAGTTGTAAAACCCCAGCTATAAAATCCACAGGAAGAGGTTAGAGCTCTGTTCATTTATGAAAAATCTCATTCATAAAGATTAAAGCATTTTAGTCTACAATCTTTTTAAATACACGTGGGAACACTTTGAAATGCCTTGCAATTATGTCAAAGTTCAATTTCCCAGCTCTCTCTCTCTCTCTCTCTCTCTCTCTCTCTACTCTCCTCTTCCTAATGACCCATCTGATTCTATCCCAAATGCTTCATTTATAATCGAACTGAGTTCTTTGACCTGCAACCAAGGGCGTAGCCAGACCTCGACAGGAGGGGGGGCCAAAGCCCAAGGTGGGGGGGGGCACATTTTGGCCCACCTCCCTGCTGCTGCCCTTCCGTCACGTCTGCCTCCGCCGCCGCTGCTTGGTACCACCTGGGTCTCCTCGTCGCCGCCAGAAGGTACCTTGGCTGGCGGGGGTTCCCAACCCCCACCAACTAAAGCATTTGTCCTGCGCTGATCTTACATTGCTGGCGCCCTGTCCTGCTTTCAGCATCATTCACGCTTGTTTTAATGAAACTGAATATGCATGCTCAGTTTCATTAAAACAAACGTGCAAAGCGCTGAAAAACAAGACAGGGCGCCAGCAATGTAAGAACAGCGCGGGACAGACGCCTTAGCTTGCGGGGCTTGTGGATCTCCGCCAGCCAAATCAGGGGCCCTAGAGCCAGTTTGAGGGGGCCCAGGCCCCTGTGGCCCCTGTAGCTACGCCACTGCCTGCAACGTCTCCTACATACATTATGAGTGTCCCACATGGACAGTCTGTATTCCACCCTTGCATGGGAGCAGGTATTCCTGCCAGATGAGAGAGACTTAGCGATCCTTTTACTAAAGGGTGTTACATAGTAGATGACGGCGCATAAAGGCCTTCACGGTTCATCCAGTCTGCCCAATAAGATACACTCATAGCATATGTTGCAGTATAACATATATATATATATATATAGATATAGATATAGATATATAGATATATATATATAAATATTCTTGATCTGTCCTTGCCATTTTCAGGGTACAAAACATAAAAGTCTGTCCGACAAAGGACATACTTCCCAACTACTGGAGCTGCCGTCAAAAGCACACTCCGGCCCATTCAGTTCTGTCTAGCCATTATCAGGGAACAGACCATAGAAGTCTGCCCTGCACTGGCCTTATTTCCCAATTACTGGAGTAACGGTCTAAACACCAAGTTTTGTTTTGCTTCCATTCTCTTTCCATATTGAAATCCTTTGTATTTATCCCACACATTTTTTAATTCTGTTATCATTTTCATCTCCACCACCTCCTGTGGGTGGGCATTCCAGGAATCACCACCCTCTCTGTGAAAAAGTACGTCCTAAGTTGACCCTCTACAACCTCAATTCATATCCTTTCGTTCTACCGCTTCTTCTTCTCTGGAAAATATTTGTTTGCATATTAATACTGTTCTAATATTTAAACATCTGTATCATATCGCCCCTATCCATCCTTTGCTGTAGGGTATAGATATTCAGCTCCACAAGTCTCATCTCATATTTCTTTTGGCCCAAAACCCCATATCATTTTTGTTGCTCTTCTTTGAACTACTTCAAGTCTTTTTATTTTCTTAGAGGTAGATGCACTAAACGTTTTTCATCGTTAAATGAGCCCTCAGGGAAGAATTTCCTATCCTTTCCATGCACTTAAGCCTATTTTCCGACGACAGTAGCAGCTAACGAAAACGGAATGGAGATGAGCAATTAGTGTGAAAACCCCATTGAAACGACATGCACTAACCTTTTCCGATTGCCTTTACGCAGGAAAAAGGCAGGAAAACTAACGAGAGGTCTGGACCTCTCGTTAGGACAGCTCTGTGCCAGGAAAAATCATTAAGTGAAAAAACAAACAAACTTTGAGCCAATCCCAGCGCATTAGCAGAGCTAAAAGCGCTGTGATTGGCTCAAAGGACGTCAGAAAACACATAAAAAAATAAAAATAAAAAAAGGATCGGGAGGGGGCAAGGGCGCTCATCAGGAGCGTCCTGTACGGACGGCCTTGCCCCCCCCCCCCCCCGCTGCTCCCCACTTTCCGCCGCTCCCCCCACCCCAAAAAAGCAAAATTCTAGTAGCCCCTGCCCCCTCCCTTCCTCACTACTCTCTCACCTCAGCTCCGCCTCCCGACATCCTCGTCCTGTGCCCCGCCCCCTTTTGGGGTCGTCGCCGCCATTCCCCTCCTCCATCGGGCCCCCCTCCCTCTTACCGGGCCCGTGCAGCGCCTCTCTGCTCTGTCCGAAGGCGCTGCATGGGCAAGAAGAAAGCTGATGATGCCTGCCTTCGCTCGCGCGTCTTTCTCCTGCTGCGCCCGCCCCTGTCTAACGTCGGTAACCTACGTAGGTTACTGACGTCAGACAGGGGCGGGCGCAGCGTCTCTCTCCTCCTGGGCCCGCCTTTTTGGATTTAAAATGCATTCAGTCTCATTGCATTCTCAATCTCATTGGGGGGGGGGGGGGAGGAAAGGCCGTTTACTGGGTCGAGCTGTGGAGAGCTGAAACAACCTTTCGCCTCCTCTGCTAGAAGCTGGACGAGCCGGATCGTGCCTTCTTGCAGTTTGACTTGGGCAGTGAATTTAGGAAGACCCCCTTCTCTCCAGAACCCAAAGCAGGTATTTCCTCCTCTAAAATGTTTAAATTGTCTGTTTTGTGCTTCTGTGGGACTGGGGTGCGAGGATCTCAGAACTGCTTTTAACAATGCTGCCACTGTGAACGGAGAAGCCTCGGGATTTTGAAGTCGCTGTTTTGCTGCTTGCGATGAATCTGTTTGTTTAGAGAATGGAAGACTGGGCTTTTTTTATGTGTTTTCTGACGTCCTTTGGATTTGGGAGCCATGTGCTTGTGATTTGACTGTGTTTTGACTGTTTGTGGCATGCGCAGAGCAGCTAACATAACGCTTGGCTGCTCTGCGCATGATTTGGGGGCCGATTAACGATGTGTATTGTGATTCTTTGATACATTGTACGTTTCAATACCGATCTCAGCATGTGTGACTTTTTTTTTTGGTGCATGTTTCGTTATTTTAAAATCGTTAGGGACTTTAACGATTTAGATTTTTTTACGTTTGGTTGCTGCATCTGCCTCTTAGTGAGATAACAGCCTCCACAACTGAAGCCCTTCATGTGTGGTTAGGGTACACAGATAGGCTACCACAGAAATGCATTAAAGCATTTAGCAGTATTTTGCCTATTTGCACTCATTAACCCATGTGTTAGAGATTTTTTAAAAACATTTTTGGGAGGGGTTTGTCATGGACTTGGAAGCGTTAATTAGCTAGTGCGTTATACCTAACGTATGCTAATTGGCTAATGCAGAGTTAACACTGGAGCACTTAGGGCTAGATTCTCTGTATGGCACCAAAAAAATCAGTGCTAGTCTATAAGCCATGTTTAAAGTTAGGCACACTTTATAGAATAGCGCTTATGCCCAGGAGTTGTGCCTTACTTTAAGTATGTAAACAAAAAACAAATCCTCTTCTCATAAATAGTACTGTAATACAGTCCTTAGCCACACACTTATACAACATTCAATCATTAGGAAATTATCAAAAAATTGGAGGAAAAAGCCTCGACAGACTCCATTCTTTTAGGCACACAACTGTTGATTTCAAGGAGCACTTGCTGCCATTATCAGCAAAATAACCTCCATGAACTATCAAGCTTTCAAAATCCACATATTAAATACAACAATTTACCTTGTAAGGATGCACAGCACCTTCCCACTATCCACGGCCTAAATTTATAACATAAAGTCCAATTAAATGTAATTGGCTCATTAAAAAGCCATTTCCACTAATTGGCTTTTTAGTCAATTAAATTGCACATGCAAATTGGGCATGCACCAAAATTTGTGTGCGCAATTTTTGGCGGCTTTTACAGAATTAGGGGGTTAGCGCCTCCTAAATAAGAGGCAGTAAGTGCTCTGGTGTTACTTCTATGCAGGTAGCGCCTATGTTAATGACAACATTAGTGCATGACCTGCAATAAAATATATATTAAAAATTCCCCCCCCCCCCCCCCCCCCCCCCAAAAGTGCTGTGTTGAATCTAGGCTTAATGCACAGTAAAATCCTTCATTACCATGTGTTAAGCCCAGATTCTAGCGCATTTTAGTCAACTAAGCGTATTGTATATACAGCGCCTAGGTGGAAATGTTTACCTCACAGATTTTTAGGAGCCTTATATAGAATCTGGCCCTAACCACTATTCTATAAAGGATCCATGCCCTTTATAAAATAACGCTAAGTGCATAAATGATGACTAACTTAAGGCACCAGCAATTACGCCTGCTGAAAGCAGGTATAAACGCTGGCGCCTAATATTAGATGCCTTAGGTCAGCAGACACAGTGTAGAGCGTTTGTGCTGCCTTCTCCCCTCCTGCCATTCACATCCTAGTGCAGAGCAGTAACAGTGATGCAAGCCACATGAACCCTGAGCATGAACATGTCCCCATGAGCTCCCTTTCTCATTCATTAGCACACCTTAGTAAAAGGATCCCTTAATCTGTTGATGGTCCACAAGTAAGCATTAGAGATTACAACTGTTTGCCACCACTTCTATGATAAACATATCATCACACTCTGCAGGAAAGGTAGCTAATTGAACCAGCTATAAATGGAGTCCTCTCCCTATTTACCCCGACCCTTTAAAGTGGAGAAGTGAAGGAGTAGCCTAGTAGTTGGAACACCATGCTTAACATCCTGAGGTGGCCAGGTCAAATCCCACTGCTGCTTCTTGTGATCTTGGGCAAGTCACCAAGGGCCCCTTTTACTAAGTGGCAGTAAGCCCAATACGGGTTTACTGCTCGCTAAACAGAAAGTACTGCCAGGCTACCAAAGCAGCCCAGAGGTACTTCCCACCCCTACTACGCTGTCATATCTAGAGTGTACCCAGCGGTAATCGGGCAGTGCCGCTCGCTGCCCAATTACCGCCAGGTTAGCACTGAAGCTCCTACCACCACCTCAATGAACCCCCCCCCCCCTGAAATGGCCGCACGGAAAGTGCTTTACTTGCCGCACAGCCATTTCCTGCAGTTAAGAGATACTTCCCTTTTACCCGCAACAGTAAAAGGGGGCGTCAGTGTGTGTGAAAAACATGCACCGACGCCAGCGTAGGCCCCTTTTTGTCGCAGCTTGCTAAAAGAGGACCTTAACCCTCCATTGCCTGAGGCAAAATTAGATTATGAGCTCTCCAGGGACAGAAAAATAAGTGTACCTGAATGTAACCCACCTTTAGCTTCTACTGAAAAAGGTGTGAGCAAAATCCAATTAAATAAATATAAACATTTACATCCTGAAATATTTATTGCACTTCTCTGAATTTTTCACAATAAAAATATGTCAAAAGCTAAATACAGACTTCTCAGGAAAACTAAATGCACTGCTACATATATTTTTTTTAATTTTGTATTTAGCAACTTTCAATTATACAATCACATCCAACAAATGCAATTCTCAGAAACTCAGAAATAAGTAAACACAATTCAGGAAAACACCCTAATACAGGGATTGAAACAAAATTCTAAACATTTGTCACGGTTGTGCCCAGGTCCCTGGCTCGCAGTCACCTCGGTCCCCAGGGTTTAGACCTGGGGAATGCTACGAATTGATAGTTTACCAGTTCCCATGTTCCAGAAGATATGCTGGTCCGCCTTTATTAACCACCTGGTAAGGTTCCTAGTTGCCTTGCAACAGTGTTCTTCAGAGGTGTTCCTTTGGTGTGAGTTGTTGCAGTGCCTTTGTGCTTTTACTTTTTGGTGACTTTGTCTCTGCTTGGCTACTGGACTTTTCTTCTGCTTGCCGCCTGCCTAGACCCTGATTGTTACTGGATTATTCTCCTGCTTGCCGCCTGCCTAGACCCGGATTGTTACTGGACTATTCTCCTGCTTGCCGCCTGCCTAGACCCGGATTGTTACTGGACTATTCTTCTGCTTGCCGCCTGCCTAGACCCGGATTGTTACTGGACTATTCGTTTGCCTGCTGTGTCCCTGGAACCCAGCGTGTTTCTAGTGTTTCCTGCTGTCTGTCTGTCTGCCTGCTGCTGTGTCCTGCAGTCCAGCCTTCCTGTCCTGTCCGGTAAGTCCTGCCGGCTGCCTGCAGCCCGGAGCTTAACTCTGGGTGAAGGGTAGCTAAGTGTAGGTGAAGCCTCGCCCCGATCCACTGTGTTCCAGTTCCAGTCTGCCTTGTCTGGTGTTTGGGTGATTCTCCTGCCGCTCCTCGGCAGTGGTCCAAGGGCTCACAAACCTAGTTAGCTGCTGTGTATACGTAACAACATTGTCCATATTATAAGGAAAAAAGATCCAAGTGTAAGGAAAAAAAAAAAAGGAAGGAAAGCACTTTATATAGCAGACAACTAAATTAGAGACAATTCTCAGCCAGCTCCTTCAGTATACCCTACACTAAGAGACATCAACCCCTCGTTTGATACCACAAAATCTATCAAGTGCTTACTAAAGACATAAGATTTACCCTCAAAGAGGTAAACACTGTGAGTCCGCATTCAATCCGCCATGGTTAATAAACTGCTTGTTTGGCGGTTTATCATTAACCATGGCAGATTAAATATGGACTTGCTGTGTTTTTTGCAATTCTTATTATAGCTGTTTTGATCAACGCACTTTTTAATATAGCGCTATCAGCACATAACAGTTCGTTGGTATTGTTTTTTGTATGATGTACAATGGTTCTGATCATTATTGACCTCTGAAACGTGCATACCGAAACACGGCCCATGTCGGGTCTCTTTAATAAAACACTCTTGTTTGTTCAGTCTTGAAGGTCCTTTTGTGCTTTTCTTTGCTCTTGTTGTTTGTGTACTTTTGACACTCTCTTCTGTTACCCTGATTCAATTATTTGGCAACACTGTTTTTGGGTTAGTTGTGCTTGTATTAGTTTTGCACATACTGTGACAGGAATGGGCCTCACTCTTAAGCCAGGGTCTGTGGAGTATGATCTCAAGTCCCTGAAATTTACTGCTAACCCATGACGTAGTCTTGCATGTCCACAAAAGAATACAAGCGAGAACACACCACTCCAAAATAAGAAATTGAAACAATGAAAAGGTGTGCTCTAATCGAGCGAAAGTAGTGGAAACCAAGTAAAACTACTCAAAAAATCTTAAAACATCAACAGAGAAAACTCTCTGAAGTAAATCTAGCTTGGAGGCACCATTTAGCAATTATATCATCAGCTATAAGATCTCCTATAGCCCAAAGCTATTCCAGATCTGCAGCACTTCATACTTACGAATCATCTGCCTCCAATGCTATACTGTCTTAATATCAAACATATAAACGGCGAGTGACCGTACTCACTCGCAAATGCGCAGTAGAGACCTTCTCTGCCCCGCCCCCACGTCAATACGTGATGACGGGGGGGGCGGAACACAGAAGGTCTGTACTGCGCATTGCTGAGGGAGGGACACCGCCGTCTTAACGCTCCCGCCACCCGAGTTGCCGCCGCCACCCACCTTCTACCCGGTCGGGCCCTCGCTCTACTATTGAAACAGCGAGGGTCCGGGAACGCAGCACTGAGCTCTGCTGAGCTGTCGACATCGCCCTTCCTTCTTCTTCTCTGCCTCAGTCCCACCCTCAACGACGTTACGTCACACGAGGGCGGGACAGGCAGAGAAGAAGAACGAAGGCCGACGTCGGCAGCTCAGCAGAGCTCAGTGCTGCGTTCCCGGACCCTCGCTGTTTCAATAGCGGAGCGAGGGCCCGGCCGGGTGGAAGGTGGGTGGTGACGGCTCGGTGGGGGGGCGCGAACTCGGAGGGGGAGGTGCAGCGGCGAACTCGGCGGTGGGGGCGGGCCTTTCAACCCCCCCTTCCTATAATAGCCCGTTTTTACGGGCTCAAAGTCTAGTTTTATTATAAACAATCTTTAAAGCAATTTTAAAAGTCAAAATCAGCAAACCCAGTACTTAACTGACACAAAGCTGGCACAGCGCTGAAGGTAAGCAAAGCTCCCTCCTGGGGAGATTTCAAACCAGGTCGCTGGATAATACTACAGCCTCAACACTCAAGCGGCAACTGTCAAAAAAGAAGTTGAGGCTTGCATGTGCCAGAGATTCCTTCTGGATTTCATACAATGCAACATGTATAGGTTATCTATCCTGGTGTGCTTGGAAATTCCTCTAATTAAGCCTGTGAGACCCAAAATAATATTTCTATATCTTTCTGCCACATTTTCTTAGTCTCGGACCGTATTTCTTGGTACTTGAGAATCTTCTCTATTTCAACATGATTCTCCATTAGGGGTCTTCAGCTGCACATTTACACATAAGAATCCTTTCTTTGTACATGCAAACCCATATGGCAGTACAGTATATCAATTGTTCCAGCTTGTTTGATTTATTTTGAGGCTTTAGTGAGCTTGTATTAATAATTCCAAAGGACTTTATGCTTGTTGATTTTGTTCATGAGTCCTTGCATATTTTCCTTGCATATTACATCGCTATCCAGGAGGGTAGCTAACCAGCATACAGAAAGAAAAAAATCAAAACAGCAGAAAATTTTCTTCCTTATATGTAGGTATATCAAACTCCCAATGTATCATTTTTGGGTATTTTCAAAACATTTCAAACAGTTTAGTTATTCAATTGAAGCTCTTTCACTTATCTTAAATTTGTCAGCTCCGGGGGGGGGGGGGGGGGGGATTTTTAGTCCGACTGCCGTTGGCAAGGATGGCGGGAAAGCTTTATAGGGGGTGGATCCATGATACAGCTGGATGGCCAAACATGATTTCATGTCGTACTTAAAAATTCCCCCAGAGCCGACAAATTTAAGATAAGTGAAAGAGCTGCAATTGAATAACTAAACTGTTTGAAATATTTTGAAAATACCCAAAAGTGATACATTGGGAGTCTGATATACCTACATATAAGGAAGAGAGTTAAAGAACTTTATAGAAAAAAAGAAAAAAAAGTTTAAAAAAACAATGAAGACCAGTGATGATAGGAGAGGGGTTTAATAGAATAAACGTATAACTCAACACTCCTCCTGGCTGAGGTCTTCAGAAAACAAGTTAATACATAAGCACATAGTGGTGTATTTAGTATTCTATAAGCTGCAAGCATCACTTAGCAATACCCACATTCCCCTCTCACATGGACACTCCCTTTGCAGTTATGTACTAGAACACTTACAGGCTTATTTTCGAAAGAGAAGGACGCCCATCTTTCGACACAAATCGGAAGATGGGCGTCCTTCTCACAGGGTCGCACAAATCGGCATAATCAAAAGCCGATTTTGGGCATCCCCAACTGCTTTCTGTCACGGGGATGACCAAAGTTCACGAGGGCGTGTCGGAGCCATAGCAAAGGCGGGACTTGGCTGTGCCTAATACATGGGCGTCCCCAACCCATAGTGGAAAAAAAGGGGGTCCCTGACGAGCACTTGGACAACTTTACCTGGTCCTGTTTTTCTTACAACCAAGCCACAAAAAGGTGCCCGAACTGACCAGATGACAACCAGAGAGAAACGGGGATGACTTCCCCTTACTCCCCCCAGTGGTCACTAACCCCCTCCCACCCTCAAAAAAACATCTTTAAAAATATTTTGTGCCAGCCTCTATGCCAGCCTCAAATGTCATACTCAGGTCCATCACAGCAGTATGCAGGTCCCTGGAGTAGTTTTAGTGGGTGCAGTGCACTTCAGGAAGGCGGACCCAGACCCATCCCCCCTACCTGTTACACTTGTCGTGGTAAATGTGAGCCCTCCAAAACCCACCAGAAACCCACTGTACCCACATCTAGGTGCCCCCTTCACCCGTATGAGCTATGGTAGTGGTGTACAGTGGTGGGTAGTGGGTTTGGGGAGGGGTTGGGGGGCTCAGCACACAAGGTAAGGGAGCTACGTTCCTGGGAGCAATTTCTGAAATCCACTGCAGTGCCCCCTAGGGTGCCCAGTTGGTGTTCTGGCATGTCAGGGGGACCAGTGCACTACAAATGCTGGCTCCTCCCACCACCAAAGGGCTTGCATTTGGTCGCTTCTGAGATGGGCGTCCTTAGTTTCTATTATTGCCAAAAATCAGAAACGACCAAGTCTAGGGACGGCCATCTCTAAGGATGACCTAAATTTCAAGATTTGGGCGTTCCCGACCGTATTATCGAAACGAAAGATGGATGTCCATCTTGTTTTGATAATACGGGTTTCCCCGCCCCTCCATTGGGACGTTTTGCGAGGACGTCCTCAGCAAAACTTGGGCGTCCCTTTCGATTATGCCCCTCTTAGGCAAACAAGTTACAGAATAGCACCTACTTATGTACCTGCAGTTTCATCCCTGTTTTGGTGTGTAACTACCATTGTAGTGCAGAAGTTACACACCTACTGGCTGATATTCAAAACCATTTAACCGTCCAGGAATGGCACCTAGTCGGTTAAATGGTACTTAGTCGGCTATCCACCAATATTCAGCGGGAGATAGCTGGCTGCCTCACACTGAATATCTCCAGTTAGTGCTTAGTGGAGAGCCGGTTAAATCTTGCTGTATAACCAGCCATCCAATGATTTTCAGTGCATTGCTGGATAAGTTTGGTAGCCAAATCTGGCCATGTCAATAGCTGGAATATCTCTGGCCAGTTCAAAGTTAATCGGTCAGCACTGAACATATTTTTGGCCGGTTAAATTCAAACTGGCCTAAAATAAACTGGATATTCAATGCCGGTCACTGGAAATAGCCTGGCATTGAATATCTCGGCTCACAGCTGACCATGGGAGGCAGCCCAGCTACCTCCCACAGTCTGAATATCGAACCCCTAACTTTTAACACAATATATAGAAGGGGAACAGTGCTCTTTTGCTTTATGCAAAAAGAAATCTCTGATGATTTATGGTCCTTTTTTCTCACTGTAGACATATTTTGTTGTTCAACAACAGCCATGTAGACAGCACTCAAAGTAGCCAATTTAAAGGGTGAGCCCTTAGGCTAATTCTAGCTTTTCACCTGTCATCCCCTGACCTTCTGGTATTTGTAACCCAGCTTATAAGTAATTCATGGCCTCATTCATACACTGGTCATCCAGCTTCCCTGACTGGAAATGCAATTTGCAAAGCAGACTTTGAAAACTGACATTTCGGAAGAAAGAGAAGGTTCACATTCGCAGCAGCAGAAATCTGTCAGTCTCCAATCTTGAAGGCTTCCCATCCCATCCTAGATTAATGTATTGTATCTCTCTCACCCCTTTCCGCTGGAAATCATCCCTTCACACATAACTCATCGTCCAGCCTTGCCGTAAATCACACGAGGGACATCGTGCAGTATGAGACTCAGCTGAAGTTAGGGAAATGTCAATGACATACTCAATATCATTTCATATCATTTTCAAAACAAAACAATAGAAAACAAATGAATTTGGGGAGGAGTTCAGTGTCATGCAGAGAAGGGTGACAAAAATGATAAAGGGGATGAGACAACTTCCCTATGAGGAAAGGCTAAACCGGCTAGGGCTCTTCAGCTTGGAGAAAAGGCGGCTGAGGGGAGATATGATAGAGGTCTATAAAATAATGAGTGCAGTTGAACGGGTAGATGTGAAGCGTCTGTTCACACTTTCCAAAAATACTAGGACTAGGGGGCATGCGATGAAGCTACAATGTAGTAAATATAAAATGAATCGGAGAAAATGTTTCTTCGCTCAACGTGTAATTAAACTCTGGAATTCGTTGCCAGAGAATGTGGTAAAGGCAGTTAGCTTAGCAGAGTTTTTAAAAAGGTTTGGACGGCTTCTTAAAGGAAAAGTCCATAGACCGTTATTAAATGGACTTGGGGAAAATCCACTATTTCTGGGATAAGCAGTATAAAATGTTTTGTACATTTTTGGGATCTTGCCGGGTATTTGTGACCTGGATTGGCCACTGTTGGAAACAGGATGCTGGGCTCGATGGACCTTTGGTCTTTCCCAGTATGGCAATACTTTTGTACTTATGATGATAACATATTCTCCAAGGTAATCCAACTGACACCATAAATTTGATGAAACGCTTCAGTTTTATTAGTATACAAAACTCTTATTTTTTTATATAACTGTTCTTCAATGTTTAAAAACTCTTATATTACTTCATGTATGTTCTTAGATCAATTATTGCTGTAAACGGAACTCCTCCACCTTCATGTGGCATGTTTCGCAAATTGCTGCCTCAGGGTGTGGTCTGCTCAACTGTAAGTTAAAAACGTCAATCAGAACACCAACTTCAGAAAATCAGAGCTTAAAATATTATATTGTATACACATACCTTATACTAACAATCGCACACTCTCCATTGGCATCTGCCATTCTTTTTGTTGTACTTACCAATGGTCTGCTGTATTTAAATTAAAGCGCGTGGCTCCTGACTACCAATGAGATTCCATGAGAAGGATGCCCATCTTCCGATTTGTGTCGAAAGAATGTCATGAATGATTTACAGGGCCACTACCCAATCAATTTCTAAGTTCAAACCTTTTGGAAACACAGTTCCCAGTGTAAATGTCCACCATTGCTCTTTATAGTTCAATAAACTGTCTATATCACCTCCTTTAATACCCATTTGTATTTGTTCAGTGATATGCCACCTCATAACAGTCCACTCTTGGTGTTTTTGGTGCCAGTGACTTACAATAGGATATCATTGGTGAGTACAACAAAAATAATGGCAGATACCAATAGAGAGTGTGCTCTTAAGGATCTATTTACCAAGCCACAATGCATGTAAATGAGCATTATTTACCACTGCTCCCACTGTTTGAAATAGGAACTATATATTACTGCCTAACATTGCCGTGCAAAGCTGCGGCTTGGTAAATACATTCCCTCTCTACTATTTACTAGCCCCTCTCTAACACTACTTATGAAAGTGAATAAAGCTGACCCTGGGACTCAATTTTTTTCCTCCTTTCCTTGTGCTATTGCTCATTAGAAAGTCATTGCCAACTCTCCTGTCAAAACACAGAAAAACTGTGCAGCTAATTACTAACTAGCTGTCAAATGACTGTCCTTCCTTCTTACATCTTACTGTCATTTTATCTGCAAATGTTTGGCATCTAGAGTTTCACTGGAGGCTTGATCCATTATGTGCATTAACTAAATGAACATATATAAGGGTGATGGATGTCTGGAAAAACCTCCCAGTGGAGGTGGTAGAGACCAGGATGGTGTATTAATTCAGTGTGGAACAGGGGTAAAAGATCTCTGAGGGAGAGAAAGGAATTGTAGAGCTTTGTAGTGGATGTAGATGGGCAGAACGGATAAGCCATATGGCCTTTATCTGCCATCTTTCTTCTCCATTTCTACCCCAGCCTTTGCTTGTTGTCCAGCTGCATGCCTCATTATAGAAAATGAGATTAAATGGGGACATGAGAAAGATCTTTCTCTTGTTCCACACTACAATTCTGGAACAGAAGTAAATTATTTAAGTTTTAAATGTGGCTTTAAAACATGCCCCTGATATTGAGCCTGCAGTGGTCAGCATTTTGTTTTAATGCTAGCTGCCACATGAAAGATAAATCCAGCTATTCAGCAACAGTATCCAGATAGCAGCTGCCTGCAGCTGAATAGCAGGAGTCAGCGCTGAGCGGTTGTGCTGTCTGGTAAAGTAGCAATATTCAGACTGCTAACCAGATAGCTATCCAGATAAAGTTAAGGCAGTCTTTTTGGTGTCCTAATTTTAGCCAGAGAGCTATCTGGCTAAAGGTCCACATATCACTTCTAACTGGATAGCCTCCAGCTCTGTCCAGGCTCAACCCATGGACAACCCTGGCATTATCTGGATAGTACTGAGGTGGTCAAAGGAAGTATTCAGCAGCCCTGTCCAAATATCCCTCGCACCTGCACTTATCCTGTTAGGAGCCAAAGCTATCCAGATATTGACCCCATGGTTATATTGAATCTTGACCCCACAGTTACTTATAGCAGTTGTAGGGAACTTGAGGGGGGCTCGGACCCCTAATGTTTGTATGTTCAGAGCACCCTTCTGAATAATGAAACAAGGATTACCCGTAAGATTTATTTCATTCCCCCCCCCCCCCCCCCTACTTATTCAGTGTGCTGTTTTCAATCCTTGCTAAATAGATCAGGTTGCAGGGTGGCCTTTTGAAATTATGTAAGGACAGCCATGTGACCCACACTCCTAACTAGATTGGACTCAAAAACATGCTTAGCTCTCTTCTTGCAGTTTCGTCATTTGCGTCCCTTGAGCAACTTAAATATATCAAAGTACTCTCTATGCAGCACTTTTTTCCTGAGCAACCTAGGTATGCTTTTCCAAAGTTCAGCTGCTTTGGAACCATGTGAACAACTATGTGATGAATGCGGCATGGGCTCTCTGGATGGAGAAGCTGAGGAGGAAGTGCTAGAGCTGGATGAGGAGGAGGAGGATGAAGATTTCCTTCAGCGTTTGTGCTTCTTACCTTTCTTTGCCCTATGTGTAACGCTGTAATTGGGCTTGGTAGAAGTATCTGAAGAGGTTGTAGCTGTCACACTGGAAACAGAGTGAGGAGCTGGTATATTCAGAAGGTCGGATTACTGAGTTGAGATCACTGTCGTAGCAGCCGCCATGGTCAGAGCAGATGCAGATACTGTTGAAGTGGTGGGGGGCACGCAGCAAGCTGTTGACAGCCCTGGGTCTGGCTGGCGTTCACTTGGTAGAGAAGGAGTTGGAGAGAATCCTCTAGAAATGCGCTGGGTACATGGTAGAAGTGGCGAGGAATGGTACGTGAGTTCATGGTCCAAGAGGTGATTCCAGTGAGCACATGGTGACCAGTGGTAGTCATGTGAGCTGATTCTGTAGTAGTCCCAGGACGATTCAAGATATCTTGGAGAGTATTGGTAGTAAGCATTATGGCCAGACGAGTCATATGATGGGCTTCTAGCCCTTCGGTGGCACTCCTCAGTGCGGTAATGTGAACATGGAGGAGAAGCCACATGCAGTTCATGAGGCATGGCAGCTCCTCTGTTTTGCCTAGGGGAGGCACCATTGGAGTGGCCGGGTAAATAAGATTGCACAACTGGGATATGCTAGCTGGACTCATGTGCGGCAGTCAAAGATCCGTGGTCTGTCTCCGCATTCATACTGGCCTCCGCTGTAGATGAGCCGGGTGACACATGCGCGTTCATAAGCTGCTGAACTGGAGCTAACAGCATCTCTTGCAGGGGTGGCAAAGCTTGGATCACTGACCGCAGGAGAGGTAAGTCTGCCGAATTGATATATTGTTCTGGTGGTCTTTGCAGATTTTTGGAGCAGGAGTGGGAATAGGGTCTTGGTGCAGAGCAGGTACAGTGACTGCATTGCCTGTCTGAGGTACAGGTTTTGATTTTTTACTAGCCTTTTTAGATTGCTTCTTCACACCACGTGGCATGGCTGAAATGCTGAGTCTTTTCTAAAGGAAAATTTACACAACTTACAGTTCTTTGTTCTTGTCTGTAGAACTGCTTGTGGTCAGCTGGGCTGTAGAATTAGCCTAGAAACTGTATAGAGTTAAGCTTTCCCCACAGTGGGACTTGAACCCTCCACCTCCATGTCCAGGTCACAGATGAGCTGTTTCAGTCAGTCATGCTACTCCTGCTCTGCTTATTTTAGAATGTAGAAAAAGGCCCTTTTGTCTCTCAAAGCTGTTCCGTCTGCTGGGCAATGGGATTTTTTTTTTTTTTTAAAGAGCTGCAGCAGCAGCACTATTACTGTAGCCTAAGCCAGAGCAAAAAACGGAGTGCCCTCAGCAAGGGAAGCAAAAACCCAGCTTCCCTTGCTGCATTCAAAATTCGTGGCCATCTGCTTTGCCCCGCCTCCTACTTGGCGCTCCACCTATCGCTCAGCCCGGTATCACCCACGTCAGCGGCAACGTTCATGAACGTCACTGCTGACGAAGAGGCCAGCCACGGAGGGAAAAAATTAAAGCACCGCGGTGGCGCTCTTCCATATGGCCATCGCCACGTTATCTTCCGGCCATGCACAATACCGCAGAGGCCTTCTCTGTATGACTTTTTCAGGGGATAGTGGACTTAGGGCTAAATTGAAAGGGAGATGATACAGTTGCTATTATTTCAAGGACCCAAAGGTGATTACTAATGCCCTATTGTGGAAAACATAATGTAGTTAGTGTTGAAGATGTACATACCCAAGACCGGATCTCGTGTGGGTTCTGTGCCTTTTGCACAACATGTTACTTGTAGTGGGGCACACAGGACCCTAGGGCATACGGTTTGGACATGCCCATGGGTGCAGGAGTATTGGGCAAAGATACAGCCCCATCTGGGATGAGTGCTAAGTCAGTAATTAGTTTAGATCCTACAAGGAGTCTGTTAGATGATCCTAAGACATTAGAGGTTAAAGGATGGGGGGCCTACGTATTTTGCTCACAAAGCATATCTTTTGAGGACGAATGGGGTGCTTTGGTGTAGAAGGGTCTGGGATCTCACTCTTTGGGGGGGGCAGACATAGCTCCTTCTATAATCTGAAGCAAATGGAACATTTTCGTGTGCAGTTTCCCAGAGAGTTATGTGACATTTCTGGAGATTTGGCAAACCTATATTCATGTTTCAAGTTTATTTAAAATTTGATATACCACCCTTGGGAGTAACCTTGTGAGCAGTTTACAATTCAATACAAATATAAGAAAGAGAATGCCACTATAATGATAAGAAAGATACTAAAAGAAATAGCCTAAAAGCACGTATAGACAATATATAATTGTACAATTATATCCTGTGCTGAACAGTCTGACCCCAGGCAATGGGCTGATGAACAAAAGAAAAAAAATCAACTATGCTCCAAAAGCATCCTGAAACAAAAAAGCCTCGAGTTGTCTCTTATATATATTAAATGACTCTTCCAGTCACAAATACAATGGCAGCACATTCCAAAGAACTGTACTAACCACACTAAACATCCTAGTTTGCACTGTTTCAAAATTAAAATCCCGAAAAGATGCAGAGAACTAGATCTGAGGGACCACATGGGTATATATGGGGTCAGCAAACCAGACAAATGGGATGGAATCCTTGTATAATAAATCTTATAAATCAAAGAGTTTTAAAATGAATTCTTGAGACTAGAGTCAGGAGTCTAGTACTTAATCAAGTCTACGTGTACCACATCCTGAGCAGACAGTGCCTTGTGGGAGATTATTGTAAAGAAAAGTTCTACCTTAACTTATCTATTAAGAAGCTGCATGAACAAGGAATAATTATTTACTGGCCATTTGTTTCTTGGTTAATAAAATAGATCTGAAAGTAAATTTAACTGAATCGTCTATAAATTAGAATCTCACCAAACCTGAATACACGTTCAGATACATTTTTTAAAAGTTCACTAAGGGACATTTTTCTTACAATACACACACATAAGCAAGCACATTGAGCCTGCAAAGAGGTGGGAAAATGTGGGATACAAATGCAGTAAATAATAATAATAATAAGCACTAGGCTATCATGCCTTAGGGCATAAGTAGCTGTGAGTTAGCTTTCAGAGAAATTATTTTATCAAATTCAGTAGTCATATGCCCCTATGTGCCTTCCTTGCCAAGGCGCCCTGTTAAAAAAATTTCCCTCTAAGAGGCAATTTTCTAAGTTTTCCTTTTGTAAAGCTATTATAAAATTATGCAGTGAGGTGCATGCATGACCAGCTCGGAGATGTTCTGGCGGCACTGCTGTCTGACCTCTTCAATGCTTCCTTAGAGTCTGGAGTGATCCCGGTGGACTGGAGCACAGCAGATGTGGTCCCTCTGCACAGAAGTGGAAGTGAGGAGGAGGTTGGGAATTACAGACCTGTCAGTCTGACCTCAGTGGTGAGTAAACTAATGGAAACGCTTCTATAGCGGAGGATCATGAAGTTTCTCAAATCGAATGAACTGCAGGACCCAAGGCAACATGGCATCAATAGAGGCAGGTCTTGTCAGACAAATCCGATTGATTTCTTTGACTGGGTGACCAAACAGATGGACAAGGGAGGGGCGCTATATATGGTATACTTGGATTTTAGCAAAGCCTTTGACACAGTCCTGCACACGCGACTGATAAATAAACTGAGTACCCTCAGTATGGGACCTAAAGTGACTGGGTTAAAAACCGGTGAGGCCCCATTTAGAGTACTGTGTGCAATTCTGAAGACCACAGTTATGGAAAGACATAAACAGGATTGAGTCGGTCCAGAGGGCGACTACAAAATTAGTAAGCAGTCTCTGTCGTAAAACATATACGGACAGGCTTAGGAACCTCAACACATATACGCTGGAAGAGAAGCAAGAGGGGATATGATAGAGATGCTTAAATACCTCAGTGGTGTCAATATACAGGAAGCGAGCCTTTTTCAACTGAAGGAAAACTCTGGAATGAGGGGGCATACGATGAAGTTAAGAGGAAATAGACTTAGGAGGAATCTAAGAAAATACTCTCACCCAAAAGGGTGATGGATGTGTGGAATGGCCTCCTGGTGGAGGCTGTGGAGGCAAGGACTGTGTCAGAATTTAAGAAAGTGTGGAACAGATATATGGAATCCCTTAGGAAATCAGACTGGAGTGGCCATTTGGCCCTTATCTGCCATCATGTTGCTATGTTTCTACATACATACTTTCACAGTCTTCTCATATGCATTTCAGGGGGCATTGTAAATCAGGTTACATGTATATAAAGAGTGCAGTATTTATGAAGAGCAGTGAGGTAAAAGAGTATGAACATGCAAAAAATATATGCAAATCACAGTAGGAGACTATTCCAAAATAACCAAACACCACAAGATATAAAACTAAAATTAAACGCTGCTCATATTGAACGGAACGTGTATATATTAAGAACAGTGCAAAAACCGACACCATACGATATGTGCCAGAACCCAAAGTGTGTATGGACAATGAAAGAACTGTAAAACAACTCACAACCACAAATCAAGGTTTGCCTAAATGAAACTGCTCATATTAAAAGGGACCAATAAGGCATTTTACCTACAAACTGATCCCAAATGTTTATCAGGAAACAATCAACCCCCAGTGGGTGAAGTAATGAATCTTACCACTTTTTTGGAGTCATCTTTGGAGGTTATAACGCAAAGAGTTACATTATTAGTTTCATTTGCTCTGGAAATGGATAGAGATGCAGAATTGAGACTTTCCTTGAGACATTTGGATTCAATTTTTTTGGGCTCTAAAATTCGTGTTTATCCTGATTTATCACGTGAAACACAGAATAGGCGCAGAGCATTTCTGGCTTTGCGACCAAGAACTGTGGCAATAGGTGCAACTTTTCTATTGAAATTTCCTTGCATATGCCGGATCTTGTTTCAGTCAAAGCATTTTCAATTTTTTGAGCCCAAAAATTGGAGCAATTTCTATTAAGTAAGGAAGAGGTTCATGTGGTAGTCTAGTCTCAAAATGTAACACTGTAAGACAGATTGGAGTGAAATACCTAGGAAAGACGTTTCTAAATATTCTGGTGATTTTTTAGTTAATTTCGATTTTTCCATCTTGGATCATTTACTAAAATAGTGGTCAATAGTTAAGTAACTTATGTAAAGATTAAGTATTTTTCCTTTTATTTAGTTTCTTAAATTGTGTATTATCACTCATAAATTTATGTTATGATTGTTAAAAGATTAATAAAGAAAATATACATAAAAGGGACCAATAAGTTAAAAAATATCAGAAATATAAGAAAACACAAAAATAATAAAGGTAAAATAGGTTGATGCAGTATTGAGAATCAGTGAGGAGCAAAAAAAAAATAGATAGATAGATAGATAGAAATCTGAGGACTGCTCTACGTGAAAAACCATGTGTAAGACCAAATAAAATATAAAAATATCAAAGTATGTATAACTGAAAGTAAAATAAATGACTCCACTGGAAATATACAGTCTAACGTAGAAAAAAGTGATGACAAACCGGTGCCAATGGAGAGCAGGAAAGAAGGAAAAAAGGCAACCAAAAGTCACAAGGGTCTGTAATGCAGGTACTCTGGAAAAAAATATATACAGTAAGTGAAGATACTAAAAATATGGCGGGAAAGGAAGAAGAAAACGCTGAATGAGAATAAGCATCTATGCAGGAGAAGGAAAAAGGCGGGAAAAAGAAACACTGAATTTAAAAGAACATAAATAAAGTGAAATGTAAAGTGAAAGGCATTTGTCAAATTACAATCTGTAGTATGTCTCAAAGGGTATATTTTCTTTGTAATTGGATGTTCAAAGTTTTTGATCGTGAGGCTATGTTTGCAAACTGTGCATTTGCCACAGCAAGAATGACCAAATGTCACAATGTCCATTGTTCCTATTTCCGGTAATATTGAGGGTACCAATTTCTCTCAAATTTTTATTTCTTGAATAGGCAATTGTTGGTTTGATATTCCTAAAACAAGGCAGTACTCCTAATATATGCCAATTTTTTAATATTATTTTTTGAAAGTCACAAGAATACTGTGAAAACTTCATTGTACACACAATATCAGGTGTATTTCATTCTTTCTTTGGTTCTAATAATGTTTTTCTATCTTGAGGAATTGCTTTTGAGAGACATTTGTCTATACATGAAGAAGGGTATCCACTTTTTTTTAAACGTGATCTTATCTCGGCTGCTTGTGATTGAAAATCTTCAAAGTTATTACAGAAATGGCGTAAGTGGAGAAATTGTGAATATGGCAAGTTACTTTTTAAACTACGATTATTATTGAAATGTATATATGTGTTTCTATCTGTTGGTTTCCTGTAACTATGTGTGACAAAATAATATTCAGTCTTCGTGATAAGTATGTCTAGAAACGGAATTTGTTTGTGATCAAATTGCATTTTAAAGTGTAAATTTTGATCACAAGTGTTGAGCCACTTATAAAATTCTTGAAGTCTTGTTTCTGTTCCATTCTAAAGTAAAAAAACATCATTGATATATCTTCTATAAAAAAAACAACTTCTGATTTAAATGAGTGATCTTGTAGAAAAATCTTCTCAAAATTAGCTACGTAAAGGTTCGCAGCATCAGGTGCCACGGCCGAACCCATGGCTACTCCTTTAATTTGTTGGTAAAATCTTCTTTGAAATGCAAAATAATTTCAAGTTAGTACTATTGTAGCTAAAGTGATAAGCAAAAAATTGGGTATGTGACAATGTGTTGTTCTTCCTTTAAGTGTGACTTCAATAATTACTAACACTTTTAGTTGCGGTATGTTGGTATGTAATGAATTAATATCGAGACTGACTAATATGATGTTATCCAAATCCCCTTCAAATTCATCTAGTAATGTAATCATATGTGAAGAATCTCTGACATATGATGGAATGTGAGGAACATATGGATGTAAAAAGAAATCCACAAACTGTGGAAGAGACTCTAAAACTGAACCGTTACCTGAAACAATAGGATGGCCTGGAGGTTGTGTCAAAGATTTGTGGATTTTCGGCAATGTATACATTGTTGGTATAACTGGATTCTCCACCAGAAGAAACTCTTTTTCCTTGGATGCAAGGAAGCCTGCGCCACAGGCCAAACAAACAATTTCGCTAATGTCTTGTTGTAATTTCTTGGTTGGATCTGCTTCCAAAGGTACGTAATATTCTTGATCTAATATCTGTCTATGAACTTCTCTCACACAATCCTCTCTATTCTGAACAACAATTGCCCCACCTTTGTCAGCTGGTTTTATAACAAAGTTAGTATTTTCCGATAAAGAAATCATCTCTTCATGTTCTCTCTTTGTTAAGTTATAGAAACAGTTCCTGGGTTTATTTTTTTCTAACTCTTCTTTGTTCTTGAGTACACATCAATTAAAAGTTGAAATAATGGGGTCTGGTTTAAAGGACAGGACTTTTTTCTTTTCTCCTTTTCAAGTTTGCACTCTAGGGAGTTCAAGCACTCTAGAAAGTTTTAGAAGAAAGTGTAGATCCCCTATGGGTGAGGTTTGAAGCGATGATAAAAGGATGTAATCACGGTGTAAAGGCCCCACACTCAACACTCACCAATTGGGGAAATACAGAGAAAAATAAGGAAATTCTGTATTTGGTATAGTGTGCAATTCAAGATGTTAATTGAATTTCCTTTGATGTTTCAATTTATAAAAAATTCTGACAGCATTACACACTAAATGTTGGATGAACTTAATGTAATTTATTGCATCAGATGTTTTCTTAAAATGCTTGCAATAAATCGTTTTTTTTTTTTTTTAAAGAAACAACTGTATCTACAACATAATATTAAGATGTTCAATTATATGTAAATACAATTCTAAAATATAAACAGTTTTATATATGTTATAAGAGAAGCAAATATGAACTGCAACTTATCCCTTTAATTTCTAGACAACAAGTGTATTGTTAACTACGAATTCTCATTTACTCAAGTCTTCACCAAAACCTATCAGATAAGTATAACTGCTGATTAACTATATTGTTCTTAGAATTTATTTCAGCTATAACACCCCATCCAAGAATTTGATCCTTTGTGTCACTTTTCTTTTCCAGGGATCAAACTGCACCACTTATAATGAGCAAATGCGTCAATTCCCAGGTAAGTATATGTTTCTAAATGTAGTATCCCTGCAACACTGTTGACCATGATGCTTGCACTTAGCTGTTTTTTGTTGGTCTTTCTTGAATGCAAAACCTTTGGTCTTTCTTTTTTTTTTTTTTTTAATTTATTTATTTATATCTTTTTACATTTACATATCATCATAAATGTATTGAAAATACAGGAAATATAATAATCCAAACAAATAATTAAAAGGAAATATTTCTCTAAACTCTTTGTCCACAAATCAATAGAAGATCCAAGTACTAGGAAAAAAAAAAAGTACAAGAAAAAATGTAAAAATGAAATTTCAAGAGCAGACCCCAGATAGCCTACATAATAGCATTTATCTCACTGGGAGGCAGATAAAGGTTTACCCACACTTTCTTGTGCCTCAATAAATTGTAACAATTTTAAGGGTTCAAAGAAAACATAATTATTTTCATTTAGTGACACTAGACATCTACATGGGAATTTTAATTGGAAAACCGCTCCAAGCTTGAGAATTCTAGTCTTATAGGACAAGAATTCCCTTCTTTTTTTCTGAGTGTCTCTGGCTAGATCTGGAAAAATCTGAACCCTTGAACCCAGAAATTCCGTATTTATATGGCGAAAGTAAGTCCGGAAAACATTGTTTCTGTCCATTTCTAATGCGAAAGTGACTAAAAGTGTAGTCCGTTCAGTCACTATATCCAAGGAACTTTCCAGGAAGTGGGTCAAGTCTAGGTCCGGTGCAGCCCGAGGTTGTCCAACTGTATTCTTTATTCCGGTTATGTACTGGGCCCTAGCGACAGGTGGAAAAGCTGTCGCTGGGATCCCCAGTACCTCTAGAAAATATTTTCTCAACATGTCCAAAGGGGCAATTAAAGGAGACTTCGGGAAATTAATAAATCTCAGGTTGTTCCTACGACTTTGATTTTCTAAGTAAACAATTTTGCGAGCAAAAATGTCTCGTTCCTTGATTAGAGTGGCTGATAAATTTTGAGAATTAGTAAGTTCTACCTCCAAGTTCTGAACTCTTTCAGCCATATTGTTTTGCTTTTCCTTTAAATCAGTTATTCCACCCCAAAAGAGTTAGAAATAGATTGTAAAGAGGTGTGGATACCTTGAATTGCGTCCCAGAGCGCTTCAAGCGTTATAACAGCCGGTTTAACTTTTCCTCGGTGTCCTTCAGGAGTCATCTCGCCAGCTAGAGACGAAGAGAACACTTCTTCCGTAGTAAAACTAGTTGGCGTCGAAAATACAACGGGAGCTCCCAGCACAGTTACCAGGGGCGGCATTCCACCAATCGCTCCGGTCTCCTGTGCCTCCGTCGCATTCATAGTTACTCCTGGTCGAGGAGGGGCTGTATTCGGGGGAGGACTCAACGATACCCCCTCAATGCTATGGTCCGCTTGAACAAACGCGGACCCTGCAGAACCAGGTTGTCGCTCACGGAGGACCGTCACTCCGTAAGATTCCAAGACGGTCTGGCGCTCAGCGGGGTTCACAGCTAAGCTCAGGGAGGTAAGAGCTTTAGCTTTCTCCTTTCGCTTCCCCATGGTGTTAATTAGAGAAACTGGCGTTCGATCGACCGGGAACTCGGGAGCTCTGATCCTCACGTCCTTTCAAGACGCCATCTTGGATCGGATCCCTTTGGTCTTTCTTGACGTTGGTGCACTTATAGATCTGATGCTGCTCCTCCTGAGTACTTCGATTAGAGTCTGCCAGGGAGCAGGATCCTGGAACTTGAACACCTACTACACTATGCTTTAAAAATTAATTTAAAAAACCCTAAACCCTATCTAATACGGGAGATTAAATAACCCTTCCACATGACCTTTAACCCACTTCCCTAACTAGCTTACCCATAATAAAAGAAAATATAATTATTTCACCCTATTCTAATCCCTCCCACAAATAGTATTTTCCCAGAGTCTTGAAATGTCTCAGTGTAGAATTCCTTTATAACCAAGCCCACTGAGACCATTAAATAGCTTCAGAGATGTTAAAATCCTCTATTTCTGAACTTCTCACAGCTGTTCTGTACTCGCCAAAACTTTTAATTGTTGTAATCATTTATTACTTTCTGGGGTAATTTAATTTAAAATATCCAGGGGTTTTTTCCCCTCACTCATAAGTCTCCCTCAAAACCCTCTTTTTACCAGACAGAAATGAAATTGCACTTAAATTTGTCACATCTGTCAGGGACTCACAATGACAAGCCTCCCCTGCTTATTCAAACTATTAATGCCTGCCTGGTAAATTGGTTTATCTTAGTATTTCAACCCCAGCATTATCATCAGATTTTCAGTCACACCTGTTAAAGCCATAAATACGCGGAAGACTTTCCAAACTTATACATTGATTCAGTCACATCACTCAATGCACTTTAAGTACTACAACACTCTATTAAACCGTTAAACCCAGAGTTTTTACTCCCAGCTAACCAGAGACCATGACTACAGGTCTTGTCAGCTGTTAACCTACCTCCCAACTGCCAACTGTAAGGTTTAGAACCCACTTCCCAGCTCAAGACACCAGCACAAGCCTCCAACACTCTAAACCCAGGTAAAACCCCTTTTAAAGGGGACATACTCTTATATTTTTTATTTTTTTCAACCCTTTACAAAAGCAGCAAGGTACTACTTTGGTTTCCCTTCTTTCACTTCACATTTCACTTTTTTATTTATGTTCTTTTAAATTCAGCGTTTCTTTTTCCCGCCTTTTTCCTTCTCCTGCATATATGCTTATTCTCATTCAGTGTTTTCTTCTTCCTTTCCTGCCATATTATTAGTATCTTCACTTATATATTTTTTTCCAGAGTACCTGCATTACAGACCCTTGTGACTTTTGGTTGCCTTTTTTCCTTGTACCCCGCTCTCCATCGGCACCAGTTGCTCTGGCCAAAATAAAAACAGATACTCAATGCCAGTCACTGGAAATGGCCTGGCATTGACTATCCAGAGTCAGCACCGACTGCTGCACTTATGTGGGATGTCTCTCGCCGGCTGAATATCAGCCCCAGTGGGCCCGCTGGTAGGTAGTTGGTAGAAGCTGGAAGAATGTAGATACATAGAGTAGTCAGTAGATTTCGGTATGTGTGCCCCTCATGTAATTGCAGTGTAGTATCCACTACTCTAGGAAGTTCTTCAGGGCTGAAGATGTCATCAATGTATCTCAGGTAGAGGCTTTTGGGCATAGAAGTTATAGGAGCCTTGTACTATAGTTATGTTTTTTTAATTTATATTCCACCTTAAACCAAGGCAGATCATACATTAAAACATACATAATCAAACATAAAATTCAACCAATTCAATTAAAACAGAACATCATAAGGTAGGCTGATGACTTAGTTCCACCTAACAGCATTTCCAAATCAAAATTAATTTTGTCCAAATGACAGATAGGCATCTAAAGGACTCCACTGATTGTGTCCTGCACTCATTTCCAGAGATCCTAATCAACTTACTTATGCCTACAAGACTATGCTATTTACCCCATGAAAACAAATTACTCTTCAGGAGCTTTTTGAAGGCCGTCATATCATTCAATGTTCTAATATGTAATGTAATTTATATTTACCCACCTCCAGAACTATACTTCATGCATCTCATCGGGGTGCAACTACCACTGAGTGAGCCCAGCAAAAAGCTCTGGGCCGACCACTGATCTAAGATCTACTAAGTCACCCCTTCCTCCCCCCAGGTCCAGCAACTCTTCCTCCATTTCTCTCCTCTCTGCTCATGATCAGCATCTCTCTCTCTCTCAAACCCCCACACACAGCCTGCCCTGGAGCCTTCCCTATAACATGTTCCATCCACTCTCTGATGCAACTTCCTATTTCTCTGTGAGCAGGATGCATCAGATGAAAGGTTCCAGGGCAGGTCACAGGCAGCAAGTGAGAAGCCCTGCCACTGCCAGCAACCTTTCACAGACAAATTTGAAAGTAGTCATGGGGGGAGGGGGGTTCAGCAAGAGGGAGAGATGTCAAATTGGGGGGCAGGGGGAGGAAGTAGAGGGAGAGATGTTGGACTGTGAGCAGGGTGGAGGGGAAGAAGACATGCAGGAGGGGAGGGGAGATGTTGGACCACAGGAAGAACGGAGGGAGGGAGAAGAGAGGGAGAAGTGTTGGGCACAGTGGCGGAAAGAAGGAAAGGAGAGATGATGGACAATAGGAGGGAAAAGAGTGGGGAAGGGAGGGAGGGAGAAGGGAGGAGAAGTGTTGGACACAGTGGCGGAAGGAAGGAAAGGAGAGATGATGGGCAACAGGAGGGAAAAGAGAGGGGACCATGAGGGTGCAAGAAGAAAGAGAGGAAGAGATGCTGGGGAGGAGGAAGAGAAAAATGCTGCATCATGGGGACAGGGGGTGGGAGAAGAAGGCTGCTAGTTGACATAGGGGCTGGGGTGGGAGAAGGGAGAAGGGCGATGACATAGGGGCTGGGGGTGGCAGAATGGTCTGGGGGCTGACATACGGCTGCGGATGGCACAAGGGGACTTGATGTTGGCAGTTGGTGGGATGACAGAAAGGGGTTGACATTGGCAAATAGTGGGGTGGTAGAAGGCCTAGGAGAGAGGAACTTGGAGCTAACACAGGGGCTGGGGATGGGAGCAAGGGTAGATGTTAAGGGATAGTGTAGAAGAACAGTTCTAGTGCTGGGCTTGGAAGAAGGGGACTGAGGGAAGGGGCTGAAAGAGAGGCAGATGAGAGAAGGGGGGTGGGGCTTGGAGATCTGTTCGATCCTGGGGCTAAAAAGAGGGGTTGGTGAGGGATAAGACTTGGAGGAAGATAAATGAGGGCTGCGGAGAGGCAAAAGTGGAAGATGGAAAGCTCATAGATAGGTAAGATGAGAAATAAGGGAAACTGAAGGCTAAAGAGTGAAAGGGGAAAATTAGGGGTATATCTAGCTGCTGAGTGAAGATGCACAGAAAAGAGAAACAGAGAAAAACGATTAACAGGGAATAATCAGTGTCAGAGACAGCTGTAGAGAGAAAAGGAGAACAGGAGCAAAAAGAAGAAATAAAAATGAAACCCTGGAAAAGAATTAGATGAAGACAAGAAAAGCTGAAAGGAGAGGCTGGGACCAAATGGATTAGTAAAATACAATGCCCAAAGAACAAAGATAGAATAATTTTATTTTCATTAACTAACTAACTAACTGGAATATGCCATCTTGAAATGCACAGCCCTGACAACTTTATATTTGACCACAGTATAGAAGAAAATAAATTTCTGTTTCTCTAGTTTTTGCGCTTCATTCAGACTTGTCAGGGTTTACTACTTCTAGTCAGTGGTTGCTTATTCTGTATTTGAATTCTGTTTGTATTCTGCAGGAGTGATAGAAGTGAAGTTTTGTGCTAGTGTTCATTTCTGTGTAGGGATCTGTAGCAGTCTGGCTTGTTCTATTTTTCCTACAGGGAGGTATCAGTATTCTAGGTTTCTTGCTCTTTAATGGCAAAGTTACTGCTATGCTGCTTTATTATGACAGGTTTTCTATACAGGTTTGGAATGGATATTTTATAGGGTTTTGGTTACTGGAGCTTTGAATGGTCAAATCTTTACAATCAAATCTGAAACTAGAGTATTAGGGGTCTTGCTTGATTCTTCATTCACCTTCACTTCCCATATTAACCAGCTATGGACTATTCAAAATGAGACAGCTACGTCTAGTCAGATCATTCTTCCACCAAAAAGTCTTCGCACTACTAGTGCAAATGTTAGTCCTACCTCACTTGGATTACTGTAACATTCTATTCCTTGGTATTAAGTGTCAATATCAGAAAAACTGCATCTCATCTAAACAAACTGCACTGGCTTCCCATAGCAGAAAGATTCAGGTTCAAAGCTGCTTGTTTAGTTTTTCAAATCCTTCAGCACTTCACTTCTGAACTGCTAAGACCGCTTCACTATGTCTAGTCCAGTCTAACAAACTGAAACAACTCATGCTAGCATCACCGTTCCAAACGACAATTAGAAATCAGAAGATTTTCAGCTCTCTATTCCCCATTCTTGGAGTCAAAATATGGAACTGTCTACCTATTCCCATCAGAACAGAAAACAGCTACCTCAATTTTAGGAAGAGGCTAAAAAAGACTGTTTCATAACAATCCATCATGACTTCTACCTCCTAGTATCATCCATTATCCTTTCCCTAATGTTCTTAGTCTCATGCATTAATCCAATGGTCTCTAATGTTTCTCATACCTCACACTAACACTATTCTCACCTATATTGTAAACCGCACTGAACCCTGGAAAGGGGATATTAGCGGTATACAAGAATTGATTGAATTGAATGTCACCCTCAGTCTCCGCTACCTTGGGAGAGATGGTAGGTGGTTATAGGGGTGTATCTTAATTTTCCACACAGAGCCCATTCAATCCTAGGTATGTCACTGCATCCAGTGTAGAGGACCTCTGATCCTCAAATACTCCTGCCTTAATAAATTGGTTAGTCTATAAGGTGCCACCTGCCTCTGTCATTTTTTTTTACAAGGTAGAATACAATATTGCACAATTGAACAGTTATTATAGCACATTGGCCTAAGACTGGTCAGGGCTCGGACCCATGAGCAGAACTATGAAGAAAATGTACAGTGCTAGAGTGTGCTGCAGTGTTATTCCTCGTATTACCAAAATCAAGAATAAAAATAAGAAAAATATAAAAAGAGTAAGTAGTAACTTTACCTGTACTGAGGTGTCAGTTGAACAGGAGACATCTTCCTTTAGAAAACGTGGCATAAGATTGTGGGTATCGAGCAGGACACATCTGATGGCTTGGAACGCTCCGGCCCATAGAAGGAAGACTGAATACTGATGGTGGTTCTGTGAGGACACCGGAGGGATATATATTCACCATCACAGGCATGGTCCGTGTAATTTTTTAACACTTTTTGATATGTACCCTGCCAAAAAAAGGAAGACAAACTATGAGTTTCCAGAGATTTCAATTATTTCACCTATGAAGTTGTAATAATGCGATATTGTCAATGGATCGTTTCCATCCAGTGGGCCCAACTGGTCCTGACCTAACCCCAGATATTCAACACCAGAGCAACGCGCGACTCCTGGAACTGAATATCGGGATATGTCCACCAACTCAGAAATTAACAGGGCACCGGCTGATATTCAGACTGGTACCCAGTTAACTCGTTGCATAAAGTAGGATAGCTGTTTTGCTGTCCTAACTATGTAGTTACTTAGCTGGTTAGCAGACTGAAAATTGGCTAAGTTTCCACGTTGCCCTAATTCTACTCCAGTCTGCCCACAAACTAGCCAGTTTTGGTATAAGCAGTTAGAGGGGATATTCAGTGGCACTATCCAGTTAAGTGCCATTGAATATCCATAGAAAGCCCTATACAAGTGATTTAAAAGGCCAGGAGCCTCTCCTGGCCGTTTAAATCACCTTGATATCGACTCCAGTGTGTTTAGATTTCCACAGAGATCAATCACAGCTAAAGTAAATATCGCTCTGATAATTACATGTGATATAAATAAAATAACTAGCTGGAACCATTTGAACAAACATTCAAAGAGGTTGCATAGCTTAGGACTTCATGGTTCAGGATAGCATTTTCTTCTGGGCTTGATTAGCCTTCCCTAGATCCGGACAAATCATGGAAAGGCATGAGGAGATTATCACAATTCTTGATATACTCTTCTCTGAAGGAAGGAAGGAAAAGAATAGAAATTGTGGCCTGTAAAGAGGTATGTGTCATATTCTTACCCAGTGCTTTTTTTGTAGAAAAAAAGGTGCCGGTACTCATTGTGGGCGGGGTCACCACACATGACACCGCCCCTATTATAGCCACACCCACATTAGCCACACTTCTTATACCAGCCATGGCGCATATAAACAGACATCATTTGAAAATATTATACTAGTATAGGAGAAAAAATAATGTGATTTTTTTTCATTATAAATAATTTCTGTAAGCTGTTACAGCTCCAGTATACCCAGTGCAAAATAAGACAAATTCCAAACACTAAATGAAAATAAAATGATTTTTTTCTACCTTTGTTGTCTGGTGACTTTGTTTTTCTATCCATATTGGTCCCAGTCTCTGATTCTGCTGCTCTCTATCTGTTCTCTTAACTCCGTTTTCCAGGGCTTCCTTTCCATTTATTTCTTTACTTTCCTCCTTTCTTCTTCTTTTGTTGCCCTGCATCCATAAGTAAAAGCTGGGTCCTCCTCCATGGAATGACTGGAGGAGGTATAACATGGATCCAGCTTTTGCCTAATTTCTCCATCCATGTGCAGTTTTTCTCCTCTTCCCTTTCCTCATCTCCATCCATGTGCATCTTCTTTTTTCTTTCCTCCCCTCCATTCATGTCCAGCACTTCTCCTCTCTCCTCTCCCTCCATCCATGTCCAGCATTTCTCATCTCTCTTCCCTCCTCTGTATCCATATAAACATAATTCTCTCTCCCCTCTCCTCCATCCAGGTCAGCATTTCTCCTCTCTCCTAGCCAACTCCTCCATCCATCCATGTCAGCAATTCTCCTCTATCTCCTGCTCTCCTCTCCATCCATTTCTAGCATTTCTCCTCTCTCCCCTCTCATCCATGTCCAGCAATTCTCACCTTCCCTGTCCTCCCCTCCTGTCCAGCGATTCTCCTCTCTCCCCTCCATGTCCAGCAATTCTCTCTTCCCTGTCCTCCCCTCCCTGTCCAGCGATTCTCCTCTCTCCCCTCCATGTCCAGCATTCTCTCTTCCCTGTCCTCCCCTCCCTGTCCAGCGATTCTCCTCTCTCCCCTCCATGTCCCGCAATTCTCTCTTCCCCTGCCCTCCCCTCCATGTCCAGCAATTATCTCATCCTGCCCTCCCATCAATGTCCAGCAATTCTCTCTCCCCTGCCCTTCCCTCCCATCCCATGTCCAGCAATTCTCTCTCCCTTGCCCTTCCCTCCCCATCCCATGTCCAGCAATTCTCTCTCCCCTGCCCTTCAATCCCATGTCCAGCAATTCTCTCTCCCCTGCCCTTTCCCTCCCATCCCATGTCCAGCAATTCTCTCTCCCCTGCCCTTCCCTCCCATCCCATGTCCAGCAATTCTCTCTCCCTGCCCTTCCCATGTCCAGCAATTCTCTCTCCATTGCCCTTCCCTCCCATCCCATCCCATGTCCAGTAATTCTCTCTCCCCCTGCCCTTCCCTCCCATCCCATGTCCAGCAATTCTCTCTCCCCTGCCCTTCCCATGTCCAGCAATTCCCTCTCCCTTGCCCCTTCCCTCCCATCCATCACCATGTCCAGCAATTTCTCTCTCCCCTGCCCTTCCCTCCATTATGCCAGTGATTCTCCGCATCTCCCCTGCCCTCCCATCGACGTGCAGCAATTCTTCCGTCCCTCCCCTGCCCTCACCTCTCCCATATCCAGCGATTCTTCGTCCCCCCAGCGTCCTCCTTCACGCCTGCCAGCCAGCGTCAGACTCAGAAGCGAACGGTTGCAAGCAGCGATTGGCTGGCAGCGTCGTAGCTTCCTCTGCAAGTCCCACCTACAACTTCCTGTTTACGCATAGGCGGGGACTTGCAGAGGGAAGCTACGATGCTGCCAGCAATCACTGCCTGCACCATTCGCTTCTGATTCCGCTGGCTGGCAGGCAGTGAAGGAGGACGCTGGGGGATGAAGAATCGCTGGATATGGGAGAGGTGAAGGCAGGGGAGGGACGGAAAAATCGCTGAACGTCGATGGGAGGGCAGGAGAGAGGGGGAGAATCGCTGGAATTAATGGGAGGGGAGGAGGAGAAAAAGGTGCCGGTACACCGTACCATTGCGTACCAGCACAAAAGAAGCACTGTTCTTACCTTTCCCACCCCCTTTCAGTGTCATGCAACATGCTCTCATTTGTAAACTAACAATCATTTTAAAGCAGTTAGATTCTGCCATTTGTAATCCCCCAATAAATTATGAGTTTGATATTCAAACATTGCAAATGTTTATGTTTAGATTTTATACAGATGAAATTAGGGCTGCATGTTAATCGCAATCAACACATCAATCATTAATCTCTATTTTAAAAATTAATTGCAATGAATGATTAATTGCCCGCCCATTCTGGCATCTCTTGATTCCCATTGGGACCACTAGTGGCTCTCCCCTCCCCTCCCAGTTTACTTTAGTTGTCTTGCAGTAAATCTTCACCCTGCAGCGGCCGGAAGCGTATGGAAATGCTGCCTCGGCCTGCAGTGAACCTTTCCTTCTGACGCAACCTCCAATTTTCAGAAAGGGGCGCCAGGTCAGAAGAAAGGTCCGGTGCAGGCGAGGCAGCATTTCAATATGCTGCTGACTGCTGCAGGGTGAAGATTTACTGCAAGATAACTGATGAGGTAAACCGGGAGGGGAGGGGAGAGCCGACGCCACAGTCTGGGTAAAAGATGGCAGGCGGGAGAGTGAAGGAAAACGCGGGAGAGGAGACATATTAGGGAGAAAGAGAGAGAGAAAATGGGTGAAGGCCCCCCCCCCAAAAGTTACAGTACCTGTTCAATGGCTTCAGCCCCGACAGCTGATGAAATCCACTTCCTGAGTCACCCCCTTCCTCCTTGTACTGTCTCAGGAGCGAGGAAGTCAGTGGGTTGCCTCCAGTCACCAAAGCTTCCAAGCATGCTCAGTTTGTGAATAAGCTGAGCATAATCAGGGAGTGCCAGTATCAGCAGCTGGAGGCAAACCCACTGACTTCCTTGTTGCTGAGGCAGCACAAGGAGGAGGGGGGACACTTTGGCACTGGATTTCTTCGACCGGCTTCAGCATTCCCACCAGCAAAGGTAAGATATCTAGTGTGTGTGTGGGGAGGAAATGTGCCCCGCCCATCCCTGTGACCACCCCCCCCCCCCCCCCATGAACAGCTGGCTACGACCAAACTTTAACCGCACAATTAATCACGAGATTAAAAGTTTTAATCGTGAGATTAATTGTGATTCAAAATTTTCATTGAAATACAGCCCTAGATAAAATCAGTTAAATCAATACAATTGCTGATGGAGGAGTATTTTTAACAGGTTGTCCTTCCTTTTCTCAGTAATAACTTGCTCTCATCCTTCTCCTCCAATTCCTATCACTTTCTCTCTCAATATTAATTGGTAATTTTTTCCCATTATTTTTAAACAGGGCAAATAAGTACAGACAAGTTATAGGTGATACATTTTTGGTGCAGTAATCTAATATATTTGCGACAAGCTTTCAAGAGTTGTCTTCTCTTCAAAGCATGCCAGGGGCGGACTGAAAGTGGTCAGGGCCCCCAGACAGTAAGGGTCATTGCACCCCCAGGTAAAACACAAATGAGGCAGGTGAGGGTGAAAACGTTCCGACTACGGCATACAGACAAAGGTAACAGGTACTGAACAAACTCTCAGCTTTCTCTGCAAACAACGATTCAGCTTTCTCTACCAACAACGCTCTTGCCACTCTCCAACTCCATAAAATCGCTAATGGGTCTAAAGACAACTTCCCGCTTTCCCTGGTCGCTTTTATTTCAGGTCTAACTAAGGACGTCCATGTTCTCACCCATGCGAAACCATTTTGCTGGCCGTTATACGGTGGGGGCGCCTATCTCGTAATGCCGCCCATAACATGCCCCTAACAAGTCCATAGATGGGCGTCCTCGCGCTGAGGACATCCTTACGGCCCTGTTTAGATTATTGGATTTGGGTGATCTTCTTTCATGGGGATGCCCATGTGCCTTTTGTGTCGCTTTTTGGATGCCCTTCTCTTTCAAAAATGAGCCTGATAGTAGCCTAATGGTTAGTGCAGTGCCATGAGAAACATGTTCAATTCCTACTGCAGCTCCTTGTGACTCTGGGCAGTCATTTAACACTTCTACTCCGTTGCCCCAGGTCCAAAATAAGTACCTGTATGTAATATGTAAACTGTTTTGATTGTAACCACAGACAGATAGTATATCAAATCCCATTCCCTTTCCCTTATAACCACAGAAAGGCAGTTTATCAAGTCCCATCCCTTTTCCCCTGTGCAGAATATTAAAAAATCAATTACTTTCTCACTTGACTTGTCATTTAACGAAACAATATGAACATCTTATTTGCCTTCTCTCTTTTCAATAGGTGATACGGGAGGTGTTCGTGAGAAGATCTCTCTGCCCTACTTTCTTTCATCAGTTGGAATGGAAAGGTTTCAGCTCTGCATGTCAGAACCCTTCTTCACCTTCAGGGGACAGGAGACAAGATAAACATGAAGCTTTCTTTGTTTTGGCTTCCTTATATAATATTGCCGACAAGTGCTTCGGAGCTGTCATTGTCTCTCAAGAAGCATCAAACCTGAGAAAGCAGCTAGTGTACCAAAATACTTCTCTTCAGGTACACAACACTAGCCTAATGCCTAGTGGAGGTCTTCACAAAATACCATCCTGAATTCATACATGGAATTTCTCTATGTTCCTATGAAGAATTGCTAAACCGTAGCATAACTTTTCCATATGAAAAGTTTTTTGAAACTAAGGTAAATAAGATTTTTTCTGATGTTAGGATTGATAATGTACTGGTTCCTGTTTCAGCCTTTTATCCGCACTGCTGGTGGATGGTCCCAGAACACAGTAAGTATACAGAGGGTGGGATGCCTTAAGAGGAAGGTTCCGAGACCATCCCCAGGCAGCACAGGTGAATTACTGCTGCTGCTGGTGAGCTGTAGACCTCAGGGAGAAACACTGATTAAGGTACAATGTGATGAGGGAGATGCTGGACTGATTAGGAGAGGGGTTGAGTGAAGGGTGAGATGCTGGACCCAGGGTGGAGGTGAGGGAAACAGAAGTGCTGACAGTTAAGCATAGGGCCCCTAGGAGTGCAGTGTACTGTGTAGTTGCCCATGGGGGCCAGATTTGTGCCTATTGTGATCCCTATGCTGTCATATTTGAGAGGCCCCCTCCCTCCTATTCAAGCAGGAAGTTAATTTTAATAGTCTTTCATTCTTGTGAAAGAGAATGCAAAAATTCTACATTACACACCAACATTTTATTAAAGCGATACATTAACAATAATGAGGCCCCTTGTAATATGAGGTACTAAGATGAAGCTTGTTTAGCTTATATGTGAATCCAGCCCCGGTTGGGAGCATTCTCAGCACCTGCCCACATAGATAACACTGAGAAAATGAATTTCGTTAAGTAAGTGCTTTGCAGAACATGTGGATGCACCTACAGAATTAAGGTGATGTTGTGATCTACATGATCTGCTGCAGTAAGTTAGTAAACAGTACGTTACCATGTGGTTCCTTCAATGTGCAATCCATATACTTTCCTTGCCTTATGCCATGCTATGCAGTTAACATGGGAATTAGCCTACACAAAGAAGGTAATTCTATAAAGGAGCGCATACATTTAGGTGACAAGAAGATTACTATGTGGGGCCTACTTTCCTTTATAGAATACTTGCATAGCAGCACAAATATGTGATTGTCTCTGAGAAAACATGACTAAAGTCACAGATGCAAAATGCTGAGAACGGTCCATTTTCATGTCATGGGTCCAAAAGTATTCATATATTTGAACTTCTGTAACTTTTTTTTTTTTACATTTTTTATGAAGTTTGGATTGTTGAATTGCAAACTAGTAAAAAAGGTCCGTTTCTTACAGAAATAAAACGGGCGCTAGCAAGGTTTTCCTCAGAGTGTGTATGTTTGACAGAGACTGCGTGTGAGAGTGAGTGTGTGTGTGTGACAGAGAGAGAGTGAGACTGTCTCCTCTGTCCCCTGCCCCCGCTCCAGCCACTCAGCGATTCTTCTCTCTCCCCTGCTCCCCCTCCAGGCACTGAGTGGTTCTCCTCTGTCCCCTGCCCCCCCCCCCCCCGTAGCCACCCAGCGATTCTCCTCTCTCCCCTGCCCCCCCCAGCTACCCAGCGATTCTCTTCTCTCCCCTGCCCCCACTATCCAGCCACCCAGCGATTCTCCTCTCTCCCCTGCCCGCCTCCAGGCACCCGCGATTCTCCTCTGTCCCCTGGCCCCCCTGTAGCCAACCAGCGATTCTCCTCTCTCCCCTGCCCCCCCTCCAGGCACCCACCGAGTCTCCATCGCTCCTTTGAAGCCCTGCCTGTCTGTAGCCTTCCCTTCGAGTTTGTTCCCTCTGAGTCCCGCCTTCTGATGTCATTTCCTCTTTCCGCGAGGGCAGGACTCCGAGGGAACGAACTGGAAGGGAAGGCTACAGACGGGCAGGGCTTTCAAAGGAGCGACGGAGGACTCAGTGGTGCCTGGAGGGGGGGCAGGGGAGAGAGCAGAATTGCTGGGTGGAATGACGGACGGGCAGGCGGGGGCGTGGGCATTTTTTACAGACTGTTGACTGGTTCCTCATTCTTGTGACATTGCGGGACAGTGAGAGCCAATGAAACGCTGAGTTACAGACTTACGAACCCTACATTGCCACAGTGCCACGGAGTCAGCTTCAGAACGTTGGAGGTGCTTTTTATTATATAGGATGTTCTAGTGACTTTAGTTACATTTTCCCAGAGATGGTCACATATGTTCAAATATTTTAAGCCTGACACTACTTAACCAGCCATAATGCTGACATAAATGCTCACACCTAGATTGCCAGAACACACATGTAAATTATAGGATTTCTACATTTGGGCTACATTCAGTAACTGCAGTCAGTAAATAGCGCCCAAATTTGGGGCTGAAAAAAGAGTGCTAAGCACTATTCTATAAACAGCATTCTGTGATAGGCACCATTTATAGAATACTGTTTAGCACCGGGATATGTGCCCAATTTTGGGCATGAAGATTTACACCAATTGAAACCTGGTAAATCTTCGCACCTAAATTAGGGGTGATCTGGGAAATTATAGACCAGTAAACCTGACGTTGGTGCTGAGCAAAATAGTGGAAACCATTATAAGAATAAAATTATGCAACACGTAGACAAACATGTTTAATGGGACAGTCAGCATGTGTTCAGACGAGGGAAGTCTTGACTCACCAATTTGCTTCATTTCTTTGAAGGCTGAATAAACATGTGGATAACGGTGAGCCGGTTAATGTAGTGTATCTAGATTTCAGAAAGCTTTTGATAAAGTTCCTCAAGAGAGACTCCTGATAAAATTAAAGAGTCATGGGATAGGAGGCAAGGTTCTGGTGTGGATTAGGAATTGGTTATTGAACAGAAAAAAGAGGGTAGGGTTAAATGGTCATTCTCTCAATGGAGGACAGTGAACAGTGGAGTGCAGCAGGGATCTGTACTGGGATCAGTACTATTTAACATATTTATAAATGATATGGAAATCTGAACGATGAGTGAGGTGATCAAATTTGCAGATGATACAAAACTATTCAAGGTTGTTAAAACACATGCGGACTGTGAAATATTGCAGGAAGACTGGGTGTCCAAATGGCAGATGAAATGTAATGTGGACAAAATGCAAGGAGATGCACATTGGAAAGAATAATCCAAATCACAGTTACCTGATGCTAGGTCCACCTTGGGGGTCAGCGCTAAAGAAAAAGATCTGGGTGTCATTGTAGATAATACGCTGAAATCTTCTGTTCATTGTGAGGTGGCATCCAAAAAAAGCAAACAGGATGCTAGGAATTATTAGGAAAGGGATGGTGAATATACTGAAAATACTATAATGCCTTTGTATCGCTCCATGGTGTGTCCGCACCTTGAGTATTATGTTCAGTTCTGGTCACCGTATCTCAAGGAAAGATACAGTGGAATTAGAAAAGGTTCAAAGAAGAGCGACTAAAATGATAAAGGGGATGGAACTCCTCTGTATGAGGAAAGGCTAAAGAGGTTAGGGCTCTTCAGCTGGAAAAGAGATGTCCTGAGGGGAGATATGATAGAGGTCTACAAATCCTGAGTGGTGAAGAACGAGTATAAGTAAATCGATTTTTTACTCATTCCAAAAGTACAAAGACTAGGAGACACTCGAGGAAGTTACATGGAAATACTTTTAAAGCAAATAGGAGGAAATATTTTTTCACTCAAAGAATAGTTCAGTTCTGGAACTCTTTGCCGGAGGAGGGTGGTAGCAGCGGCTAGCGTATCTAGGCTTAAAAAAGGTTTGGACAAGTTACTGGAGAAAAGTCCATAGTCTGCTATGAGACAGACATGAGAAAGCCAATGCTTGCCCAGGATTGGTAACATGGAATGTTGCCACTATTTGGGTTTCTGCCAGGTACTTGTGACCTGGATTGACCACTGTTGGAAACAGGATACTGGGCTAGATGGACCATTGGTCTGACCCAGTATGAGTATTCTTAGGTTCAGTGCTGGTCACTGGAAAAAGCCCAGCATCGACTATCCAGATTTAATGCTGGCAGTGGACAGCAAAAGCGCTGCCCGCCGCCGGCTGAATATTGGGCCCAATTAAACCATAAAAATACTGGGTTAGTTCATAACTTTGTGACACTTCTGAAAGAAGCCAAACTGAGGGTAACTTTAAAACAAAGCACACTTTAGAGTCTGTGGGTACTTTCACCCTCTGACCTTACATCTGTTTTCAAAGGGAACAATTTCTCTTTGAAAACTAACTTGGGAAAAGGAAGTGACCAAATCTGCACTTACTGGGGTCAACAGTCAGCTGGCGGTGCTCAGCACCGCCACTGGCAATATTCGCAGATATTCAATATCAGGCCATGTCCGAATTTTGGCACTGAATTTCCAGGTTTGCGGATCCGGCTAAAGCATGGCCAGTTAAGTGTGATATTCAGGGCGTAACCAGCTATGGGGCACCACATAAAAACAGGACTGACTTTTATGTGGTCCTGTTATGCAGGGACTTGGCCAGTTAAGTTCTAACTATTGGCACTTAACTAGCAAGTGCTGACTCCACCCCTGGAACATCCCCCAAATAGCTGGCTTTGAGATGGGAGCTGACATTTTCAGAGGCACTAACCAGTTAAGTGTCACTGATGGCCAGTTAGCTCCAAACAAGTGATTTAACCAGACAGGAGCGTCTCTGGCCGGTTAATCGCTTTGAATATTGATCCGACTATTTGTACAGGTCCTTCTTCAATGAAATCTTAAGTGTATATTTTTGAAATCCAAACATAGGCACATAAGGGCACTCTCAACCCAGAACACCTCCTTGACGTGCATATACCAATGTGCATCACCTGCCATTCCCACACAACTCTACCCATATAGGTGATAGGACATTTCAAAAGTTCCATTGCTGTGTTATAAGGCCTTGAAAAGTTGTCCTCAGCGGAAACTAAACATATACTTTAGAAATGCAAAAACTAGGCAGCTGGTACAAAGAATACCAGGGTAGTAGTTTACCCCCCACCCCACCCCCAATTAAAGGGCTATGCATGCATGCATACTTACAGAAAATATTCTCCTTTAGCTCTCAGTACAGAGGGCTAAAAGCAGTTGAGGGTAAATGCAAGCATTTCAAAAACCAGTAGCTATTATTAAGAAAGACATGCCTGCGACAGGGCCATTTTCAGGAAACAAGAAACCTGCTCCCAGAATTTGTCAGGGCTTATCAAAGTGACAGGAACATAACCATCTACTTATTTTTCTTATTAATCTGCACTTTCTGGGTTGATTTAGCATTTTTTTAGCAAATCAGCCTGAGAGCTTTACGTATTATATTTCCTGTTGGTTCAAAGGTCTCTTGTCAAGTTTTGTTGGCAGCAGTATTCATGTTTCTCATAAAAAAAAACAAAAAACAAAGGATGGGCAGGTCAAGAAATTCTGAAATTCTATAGGCTCCATACAGCACAAAATGAATTAAACCAACAAGTCTGCAGGAACAGACAAAGTTAACTAGGGCAGAATGATCTGGGACAGAGAGTTATTGCAGTATTGAAAAAATTAAACCCCTTAGTCAATACTGTAGCATTTTCAGTTCTTCCTGTTCGTAGAAAAGGGAGATGAAAGGCAGTGCCACTTAACCAGCTTCAACACTTCATTCCAAACCTAGGGACCTGTTTACTAAGCTGTGCTGTAGGTGCGCTAGCGTTTTTAGCGCGCACTAACACTAGATACACGCATTGGCATGCGCTGTTTTAGGCGTGCTAAAAACGCTAGCGCACCTTAGTAAACAGGGTCCCTAGTATAAACAAGAAAGTTTTGTATATATAGGTGGCTGGGGCAATAGATGGAAGAACAAGAGGATATATAAAATAATGAGTAGAGTGGAACGGGTAAACGTGAATCGCTTGTTTTCTCTTTTCAAAAATACTAGGACTAGGGGGCACATAATCAAGCTACAAAGTAGTAAATTTAAAACAATTGAAGACAATTTTTCTTCACTCAATGTGTAATTAAACTCTGGCATTCGTTGCCAGAGAATATGGTAAAGGCAGTTAGCTTAGCAGGGTTTTAAAAAAAAAGGTTTGGGTGGCTTCCTAAAGGAAAAGTCCATAGACCATTATTAAATAGACTTGGGGAAAATCCACTGCTTTATTTCTAGGATAAGCTGCATAAAATGTATTGTACTGTTTTGGGATCTTGCCAAGTCCTTGTGACCTGGATTGGCCACTGTTGGAAACAGGATGCTGGGCTTGATGGACCTTCAGTCTGTCCCAGTATGGCAATACTTATGTACAATAGCGATGGGCTTCACCTCTCTATGGCAGGCAAAAGGATCCTATCTGAGAAATTCAATCAATATATGGACAGGCGTTTAAACTAAAGGAAGGTGGTGGCAGAAGAAATAAAAAAAAAAATTTCAGTAAGTCACTCCCAGCATAAATACTACAGTGGAACAACAAGAGACAAGATCTCAGCAACGGGAAGGAGGTAACCAAAACAAGAACTTCACAAAATATAAGCTAGACATCAAAAGATTGGTGGAAGTCTATGAGCGCAAATACACATAGTTTAGAAAATAAAATTCCTGAGCTGGAAGCCCTAATGGTGCATGTAGGCTTGAACATTATGGCCATTACTGAGATATTGTTTAATGAGTCTTATGACTGGAAAGTCACCATACCTGGCTATAACAATTCAGGAGAGATAGAGATGGCAAAATCAGAGGAGGAGTAGCTCTCTATATAAAAGACAATATCAAAGCAGCTGAAATGCAGGGATTGTGGGGGGAAAGAGGAAGCCCTGTGAATTTGTGGGAAGTAGAGATAGTACTCTCATCCATACTGATGTAGTCTACAGACCTCCAACTTAAAATAGAAGAACTGGACATAGACTTGATTAATGATATTGCAACAGTAGAACAGAAAGGAGAGGTGCTGATATTGAGTGACTCAAATCTACTGGATGTGGATTGGAGTTTCCCCATCTGCAAATCAGGAAAGAAGTAGAAAGATAGTGGATGCCCTTCAAGGAACTTTGCTTAGATAAATGATGAGGGAAACAACCAGGCAAGGGTTGTTGCTAGATTTAATACTCACAAACGAAGAGACTCCCACTGATATTCAGCCAGCGGCAGGCAGCACTTTGTACCAGCTGGGCTGTGTCTGGTGACTAGCATTGAATATCTGTGTTTTTTTGGCAACTAAACACTTAACTGGTTAAGCCGATATTCAATGGCTGACCGGTTAAGTTATAACGGTAAAGACAGGACTGCTATTTATATGGTCCAGTTTAACCACTAATCTTATCCATTCTGGCACTGAACATCTGCACCTAACCGGATAAGTCGTACGACATAAGCCAGTTTAAAACGGTTTTTCTGAATTTCTGTGATTAGCCGCAAAACCGCTATTTAACTGGTCAGTGGCCATTTCTGATTGGTTAAATAGCGCTGAATATCGGGGGGACTGTGTCTAATGTCTGGGTGCAGACCCACCTGGATAGCATTAATTACTGCATGGTATGGTTTGATATAAGAACTGAAGTGGAATGCTGTCACAACAAACTCAAAGCCCTGGATTTCAAACATGCTGACTAGGGCAAAATGGAGCTGTATTTGAAGAAGGAGCTCAGGGCCATGCCAACATGGTAAGCGAGTAAGCATGGCAGGAGGGCGCCATCCTCTGGGGGGCGCCCTGCCACACCATGCTTACCTCGCCCTCTTCTCCCCAGATCCTTTCCTTTTTTTTGTTTAAATTTACCTCTGTCTGGCGGCAGCGTAGCGTTAGTGAGAAGGAGGTGGCGCTCCCCCGCCCCGACGTGTCAGTCTTCCCTTCGCTCAGTTCCGCCTTCTTCTGACATCAGAAATGATGTCAGAAGAAGGCGGGACACTGAGCGAAGAGAAGACTGACACGTCAGGGCGGGGGAGCGCCACCTCCTTCTCACTAACGCTACGCTGACGCCGGACAGAGGTAAATTTAAACAAAAAAAAAAGGAAAAGGATCTGGGGAGAAGAGGGCGGGTAGTGTAGCGATCGTTTCGCGGGGGGGGGGAGGCAGAGCGGAGCCAACTGCAGTGGGGCGCCGGAGACCCTAAGGCACAGCCCTGAAGGAGCTGACAGGGTAGGAGGAGATTCAAAAAAATGGAAGAAAAGTGGACTAAATTGAAAGGGTCTATAACAGGGCAACAGATCTTTAAGTAAAGAAAGTAAATAAAAGCAAGAGGAAATGGATATGGCAGTGGCGTAGCTAGGGTAGTTGACACCCAGGGCCGGTCATTTTTTAACACCCCCCCCCCCCCCCAAATCCAGTACTAGGCATACCGAGAATACAAAAACACTCAGGACCTATAGCGCAATTCTACCATACCATAAGCAGTCATTTCTACAAGTCACACAAGCATCTTAAACCTACAGTGAGCACTAGAACATCAATTCACCTATTGTAAAATGAAAACAGAACAGATTAGTACAGATCGTCGATCCTGCACAGTCAATGCCAACCGAAAGCCATGTCTTTTTCACAAACACAGATACACCCTAATCCACTATAGAATAAGTAATCATAAACTTTCTATTTAGACAAAAATTAAACTGAACCCCCGATGCCAGACTCTGCATACAATGCAACACCACAGAAACAGAAAATGTCACCTAGTACTGTGCAAAATATAATGACAGTGGATGTAAATTTGAAAAAACTAACAAATCCGATCACCACTTTACAAATTAACAAATAGAAATAAAACAAATATAGAAAATAAAATACCATTTATTGGACTAATACATTTAGCTTTCAGAGGCCAAAACCTCCTTCCTCAGGTCAATACAGTATAGTGCTGTTATAGTATCCTATCCTGACCTGAGGAAGTTTGTTCTCTGAAAGTTAAGTCAAAATGTATTAAAAATTAGTCCAATAAAATGATTACCTTATTTATATGTTCTATTTATAAACATTTATTAACAAATAAACACAGATACAATACTATACCCTAAAGCAAAAAAATTAAAAATATATATTTTATTTACAGTTTGTTGTCTCTGGTTTCTGCTTTCCTCATCTTCTTTTCACTGTCTTCCTTCCAACCAGCATCTGTCTTCGCTCTTTCTCTGAAATCCAGTGTCTGCCCTCTCTAATGTCCCTTCCATCCAGTGTTTGTCCTCTCTCTCTGCCCCTTCCATCCACATCTGCCCTTTCTCTCTGCCCCTTCGATCCGTCTGCCCTCCCTCTCCAATCCATCCAGGGTCTGCCCTCCCTCACGCTCCCCCTTCCATCCAGGGTCTGTCCCCTCTCTCTGCCCCCTCTTTCAGCCCCTCTTTCCACCTGCACCTAGTTCCAGTTCCAGCCCACATCTCCCACCTGCCACCCTTTCAGCCTCACTATCCCACCAGTCCCCAGCCCTTTTCTCCCATCAGTCCTGGGCTTCAGCCCCCCAGCCACTTCTCCCTGTCCCCTTTAAAGCCCCCAGTCCCCACAGTTTCAGCCCCTGCCCCTTTTCAGCCCCCAGTTCCAGCTTCAGACCCCTTCTCCCATGAGTCACCTTCCCTCCCCAGCCCCCTTATCCCCTCTGAGCACCCCCACCCCTCCCCGCTCCCCATTCTCCCCTCTGAGCACCCCCACCCTCCCCAATCCCCTTCTCACCTCTGAGCATCCCTCCTCTGAACTCCCCACCCCTCCCCAATCCCCTTCTCCCCTCTGAGTACCATTCTGAGCTCCCCCACCCTCCCCAATCCCCTCTGAGCCCCCCTAACCCTCCCCAATCCCCATTCTCCCCTCTGAGCACCCCACCCTCCCCAATCCCCTTCTCACCTCTGAGCACCCCTCCCCAATCCCCTTCTCCCCTCTGAGTACCCTTCTGAGCTCCCCCACCCCTCCCCAATCCCCATTCTCCCCTCTGAGCACCCCTACCCTCTCCAATCCCCTTCTCCCCTCTGAGCTCCCCCCCCGACCCAGTCCCGTCCCCCCTCCATTGAGAGCCACAGAGCCCTCTTCTCCTGCCACCCGCCTGCCTTTTTCTTTTTTTAAATCCGTGCAGCCACGCAGGCAGCGCTTCGCGTCTGCCCTGGGTGTGCTGTGAAAGAAGTAAATCGCCAGCGCTGGCGTCGGGCCTTCCCTCGATGTCCCGCCCTCGAGGAAATAGGAAGTTACCTCACAAGAGGGCGGGACATCGAGAGAAGGTCCGACGCCAGCACTGGCGATTTACTTCTTTCACAGCACACCCAGGGCAGACGCGAAGCGCTGCCTGTGTGGCTGCACGGATTTTAAAAAAAAGAAAAGGGCAGGCGGTGGCAGGAGAAGAGATGCGACGGAGCACCCCCCCACCCGTGGACACCCGGGGCAGACTGCCCCCACCGCCCCGCCCTTGCTACGCCACTGGGATATGGTTCTGCAAAGAGGTGGCTGTAAAAATAAAGGAACAAAAAATATATTGTTCACTAAATACAGAAGATTACAAAAAGAGGAAAACAAAAAATAATACCACATAAAGCTGAAGACATCTGGGTAGCAAAAGCACGGGCAGAAGAACAAACGGAAACAAATGTAAAGCAAGGGGGACAGGTATATTGGTGAAAGCAGGAAGGCCAGGGTTGGAATTATGAGATTCACTTATACTGATGGTCAGTGTGTGAATAGAGATTAGAGGAAAAGTGGAACTACTCAACAATTACTTCTGTTTGGTATTCATGGGGGGAAAAAAACCTGACATAGGTTCACGAATGTTTGACATTGTTATTTATCTGGATGGCATAGATACTGCTCCGTTCATGGAAGGAAGTGTTTATGAACAACTTGCAAAACTGAACATGGACAAAGCCATGGGACCAATGAGATACATCCCAGGATACTGAGGGAGCTAGAGAGGTATTGGCAGGCCCACTAAAAGATGTGTTCAATAAATCCTTGAATACTAGAAAAGTACCTTGGGATTGGAAAAGGGCAGATGTAGAACCTCTTCACATAGGTGGCAAAAGAGAAGTAGTGGGACACTACAGACTGGTGAGCCTAACCTCTGCAGTGGAAAAGCAATGGAGAGGCAGCTGAAGGAAAGGATAGCCAAATATCTACAATCCAGTAAATTATAAGATCTGAGGCAATATGGCTTTTACCAAAGGCTAATCTTGTCAAACAAATCTGATTGATTTCTTTGATTGGTGACCAGAAAACTGAATCAAGGGCATGCGCTGGATATGGTCTACTTAGATTTCAGCAAAACCATTGATACTGATTGATGCAGTTGAACGGGTCTTGCCATGTCTAAGTAAGTAGAACCGATGTTTTAGCCATCATGTGGCTTTTTTCAAGGTACAAGGGCCATTTCTATACCATATGAAGAGCATTTTAGAAAGAATGTGCAAAGGGAATTACAATGTCTGAGTCAGGACATGTGGAATTCCCATACTATTTTACAAGAGGCTCTGAAAATGTAAAGTCTCTTCTAAAATAGGAGCAGGGCTGCATGTTCCAGCCCATCTACATCCAGAAGGAGTGGAGATTTTAGAAAGCTGGGCATGGGGGAACATGTATTTCCCATCCCCACACAGACATGAGAGCAGCTTTCAAAAATCGCTGCTCCCTGATCCCAGCATTGGCACCACCCTCATCATAGCCATACCTTGATGCCAGCCTCCCCACTGTTCCCTGAAACCATCCAACAGCCCCACTACCCAAACTTGGCAGGCACCAATCACCCCCTCCATCATCACTTCAACCCTGACAGACACCGATCACCCCCCTACATACACACACACCAACACTTGACCCCTGACAAACACTAATCACTCTCCCCATTACCTGAACCCCAACAGGCATCAATCACTGCCCTACCATCACCAGACCCCCCCCCCCCCCAACAACCATCACCTAGACAACTCCTCCTCATGGGAGACCCCCATGTGTGGGCACAAGCCCAACATGTGGGGGCCTCCACTAGAGATCTTCCACCTCAGGCTGAAGGCCTTCAAAAATAGATGTTGGATTGCAAGCCTCCAAACCACCCCCCCATCCCCTCCCCAATGCAGACTCTGGGTTTACTGGAATTCCTGGTGGGTAGTGGGGTGAAAGTGATGTTCACTTGCTCCTGCTTCATGGCCAACTGTGCCCAATATGGTCACCAAGACCTCTAGCAGTAATATCATGGGTCAGATTTAATTGAATATATTCACAATATAGCTATGAAAGGGGAAATATTACTAATAGGTGATTTCAATATGCCAGATGTTAACTAGGGCATCCTGTTGCAGGGTCATCTAGAAGTAAGAAGATTCTAGATCCTCTACAGGGAGAACTGTACTAGCAGTTGGTAATAGAATCCAGACTGAATTGGGCCATACTAGACCTGATGCTTATGAATGGGGAGTGTGTTTCTGACTTTATAGTTGGTAACCATCTGCATCCAGTGATAACTGGATAGTGTGATTCAATATTAAGATACAAGTGGAAAGGATTTATTAAAAAATGAAGAATCTAGACTTCCAAAAAACTAACTGTGAAGATGGGTGAATACCTCAAGGAGTTGTTAGTTAGAAGGGAACATCTGGAAGAAATAGGAAAGCAGTGGGCAAAACTGAAATGAATTATTTTAAGAGCAACAAACCTTTTTGTTAGGAAATTAAATAAAAGTAAGAAAAAAAGAAGGCCACCTTGATTATAAAAAGTAGTAGCTGAAAAGGTAAGGTGAAAAAGATTGTCTTCATAAAGTACAAGAGATCAAAAAAAAAGCAAGAAAGGCAGGAAAAGCTAAGATAGTTTGGTAAAACAGACTTTCCCAGGTACTAGACAAACCAACCTCCTCCTGAATAAACACAGTCTCTCCTTTGGGATCCTCTTCCACACATACCCTCTCAAAAGCAATTTTTCCCCACAATTTAAACTCCTGGTTAGTGATTCTCTTTTTCTTTTCAGTCCTTTAGTATCAGTGGCGTATCCAGACAGCCAATTTTGGGTGGGCCTGAACCCACAGTGGGTGGGCACAAAATTTTCTCTCTAACCCCCTCCCCCAGCATTTCCCAACTCAAAAGATAAATACTTTAGCTGAGGAAGATCCCCAAGCTCTGTCACCTGAAAACTTCCACCAAAGATGGCCAAAATTCACTTTTACCAAGCTTGGTCGGAAGCAGCAACTCCTTGAGCCACCCCATGCATGCTTAGTTGTCAGTGGCTCAAGGATGCTGCCCCCATCTGCCAAGCTCAGCAGAAGGGAGTTCTTGCCACCTTCAGTGGAGGTCCTCAGCTAGCAGGGCTTGGGGATCCCCACCAGCTACAGCAAGGGTCAGGGCTGCTGCTAGCCATGCTGGGGCCAAGGGCAGAAAATAAAGAAGCCCTCTCCTCTTTAATCTCCCCATCTGCCATTACAGTCTCATACTGACAGACCATCACCAAATACAGAACAAGGGATTACAAATTAGAAATAAAATATGTAGACAAAAATTGAACTGAGAACCTCAACATTTACTGCAACACTGGAGAAATAAAAACATAAGTACATAAGTACATAAGTAGTGCCATACTGGGAAAGACCAAAGGTCCATCTAGCCCAGCATCCTGTCACCGACAGTGGCCAATCCAGGTCAAGGGCACCTGGCACGCTCCCCAAACGTAAAAACATTCCAGACAAGTTATACCTAAAAATGAGGAATTTTTCCAGTCCATTTAATAGCGGTCTATGGACTTGTCCTTTAGGAATCTATCTAACCCCTTTTTAAACTCAGTCAAGCTAACCGCCCGTACCACGTTCTCCGGCAATGAATTCCAGAGTCTAATTACACGTTGGGTGAAGAAAAATTTTCTCCGATTCGTTTTAAATTTACCACACTGTAGCTTCAACTCATGCCCTCTAGTCCTAGTATTTTTGGATAGCGTGAACAGTCGCTTCACATCCACCCGATCCATTCCACTCATTATTTTATACACTTCTATCATATCTCCCCAGCCGTCTCTTCTCCAAGCTGAAAAGCCCTAGCCTTCTCAGCCTCTCTTCATAGGAAAGTCGTCCCATCCCCACTATCATTTTCGTCGCCCTTCGCTGTACCTTTTCCCATTCTACTATATCTTTTTTGAGATACGGAGACCAGTACTGAACACACTACTCCAGGTGCGGTCGCACCATGGAGCGATACAACGGCATTATAACATCCGCACACCTGGACTCCATACCCTTCTAATAACACCCAACATTCTATTTCGCTTTCCTAGCCGCAGCAGCACACTGAGCAGAAGGTTTCAGCGTATCATCGACGACGACACCCAGATCCCTTTCTTGATCCGTAACTCCTAACGCGGAACCTTGCAAGACGTAGCTATAATTCGGGTTCCTCTTACCCACATGCATCACTTTGCACTTGTCAACATTGAACTTCATCTGCCACTTGCACGCCCATTCTCCCAGTCTCGCAAGGTCCTCCTGTAATCGTTCACATTCCTCCTGCGACTTGACGACCCTGAATAATTTTGTGTCATCGGCGAATTTAATTACCTCACTAGTTATTCCCATCTCTAGGTCATTTATAAATACATTAAAAAGCAACGGACCCAGCACAGACCCCTGCGGGACCCCACTATCTACCCTCCTCCACTGAGAATACTGGCCACGCAATCCTACTCTCTGCTTCCTATCTTTCAAACCAGTTCTTAATCCATAATAATACCTACCTCCGATTCCATGACTCTGCAATTTCTTCAGGAGTCTTTCGTGCGGCACTTTGTCAAACGCCTTCTGAAAATCCAGATATACAATATCAACCGGCTCCCCATTGTCCACATGTTTGCTTACCCCTCAAAAAAATGCATTAGATTGGTGAGGCAAGACTTCCCTTCACTAAATCCGTGCTGACTTTGTCTCATCAGTCCATGTTTTTGTATATGCTCTGCAATTTTATTCTTAATAATAGCCTCCACCATCTTGCCCGGCACCGACGTCAGACTCACCGGTCTATAATTTCCCGGATCTCCTCTGGAACCTTTCTTAAAAATCGGAGTAACATTGGCTACCCTCCAGTCTTCCGGTATTACACTCGATTTTAGGGACAGATTGCATATTTCTAACAGTAGCTCCGCAAGTTCATTTTTAGTTCTATTAATACTCTGGGATGAATACCATCAGGTCCCGGTGATTTACTACTCTTCAGCTTGCTGAACTGACCCATTACATCCTCCAAGGTTACAGAGAATTTGTTTAGTTTCTCCGACTCCCCCGCTTCAAATATTCTTTCCGGCACCGGTGTCCCCCCCAAATCCTCCTCGGTGAAGACCGAAGCAAAGAATTCATTTAATTTCTCCGCTACGGCTTTGTCCTCCTTGATCGCCCCTTTAACACCATTTTCGTCCAGCGGCCCAACCGACTCTTTGGCCGGTTTCCTGCTTTTAATGTATCTAAAAAAGTTTTTAACTATGTTTTTACTATGTATTTTTGCTTCCAACGCTAATTTCTTCTCAAAGTCCTTTTTTGCCCTCCTTATCTCCGCTTTGCATTTGGCTTGGCATTCCTTATGATCTATCCTGTTACTTTCAGTTGGTTCTCTTCTCCACTTTCTGAAGGATTGTTTTTGGCTCTAATGATTTCCTTTATCTTACTGTTTAGCCACGCCGGCTGACGTTTAGTCTTTTTTCCCTTTTTTCTAATACGTGGAATATATTTGTCCTGAACCTCCAGGATGGTGTTTTTAAACAGCATCCACGCCTGATGCAAGTTTTTACTCTGCGAGCTGCTCCTTCAGTCTTTTTTTTCACCATTTTTCTCATTTTGTCGTAATCACCCTTTCTATAGTTAAACGCTAGCGTACTTGATTTCCTAGTTTCACTTTCTTCAATGCCAATATCAAAACCGATCATATTATGATCACTGTTATCAAGCGGCCCTCGTATCGTTACCCCCCTGCACTAGATCATGAGCACCACTAAGGACTAAGTCTAGTATTTTTCCTTCTCTTGTCGGCTCCTGAACTAGCTGTTCCATGAAGCTGTCCTTGATTTCATCAAGAAATCTTATGTCCCTTGCGTGTACAGATGTTACATTACCCCAGTCTATATGCGGGTAATTGAAATCCCCCATTATTATTGTGTTGCCAGTTTGTTTGCGTCCCTGATTTCCTTTAACATTTCCGCATCCGTCTGTTCGTCCTGGCCAGGCGGACGGTAGTACACTCCTATCACTATCCTTTTCCCCTTTGCACATGGAATTTCAATCCACAGTGATTCCAAGGAGTGTTTTGCTTCCTGCAGAATTTTCAATCTATTTGATTCAAGGCTCTCGTTAATATACAATGCTACCCCTCCACCAATCCGATCACCCTATCACTACGATATAATTTGTACCCCGGTATGACAGTGTCCCACTGGTTATCCTCCTTCCACCAGGTCTCAGAGATGCCTATTATATCTAATTTTCATTTAGTGCAATATATTCTAACTCCCCCATCTTATTTCTTAGGCTCCTGGCATTCGCATATAGACATTTCAAACTATGTTTGTTGTTCCTAAGTACATCATGCTTAGTACTTGACAGTATTAATTGGCAATCTTTTGTCTGATTTTTATTGTTATTTAAAGATACCCGATCTACTACAATCTCTTTTGCAACCTCACTATCAGGATACTCTATCTTCCCTGTTATGGTGATATCTTTGAAAGATACCTTATCCCGAACCATGCTCTTTGAGCGACTGTCGGCCTCCCCCCATTTCTAGTTTAAAAGCTGCTCTATCTCCTCTAACGCCGATGCCAGCAGCCTGGTCCCACTCTGGTTAAGATGGAGCCCATCCTTTCGGAATAGGCTCCCCCTTCCCCAGAATGTTGCCCAGTTCCTAACAAATCTAAAGCCCTCCTCCCTGCACCATCGTCTCATCCACGCATTGAGACTCTGGAGCTCTGCCTGTCTCTTGGGCCCTGCGCGTGGCACAGGTAGCATTTTCTGAAATGCTACCCTGGAGGATCTGGATTTCAGCTTTCTACCTAAGAGCCTAAATTTTGCTTCCAGAACCTCTCTCCCACATTTTCCTATGTCATTGGTACCCACATGTACCAAGACAGCGGACTCCTCCCCAGCACTATCTAGAATCCTATCTAGGTGACACGTGAGGTCCGCCACCTTCGCCCCAGGCAGGCAAGTCACCAGGCGATCCTCACGTCCACCAGCCACCCAGCTATCTATATGCCTAATGATCGAATCACCAAGTACAACAGCTGTCCTAACCTTTCCCTCCCGGGCAACATTTGGAGATATATCCTCGGTGCGAAGGGATAATACATCCCTGGTGGGCAGGTCCTGGCTACAGGAGTACTTCCTACTTCACCAGGGTGATGCTCTCCTTCTAGGAGACCTCCCTCCTCCAAGGTAGCACAGGGGCTACCTGACTGGAGGTGGGACTTCTCTACAACATCCCTGTAGGTCTCCTCTATGTACCTCTCTGTCTCCCTCAGCTCCATCAAGTCTGCTACTCTAGCCTCAAGGGAACGGACACGTTCTCTGAGAGCTAGGAGCTCTTTGCATCGGGCACACACATATGACACCTCACCAATTGGGAGATAATCATACATGTGACACTCAATGCAAAAGACTGGATAGCACCCCTCTCGCTGCTGGACTGCTGACTCCATCTTAGTGTTTTTTGAGTTTTTCCGTAATTTAAAACTTGCTAAAGTATTAGGATATCAGCCTATCACTAACTTACAGTTCCTCCTTTAAACCCCAATCTTCAAGTTCCGAAAGCACAAGCAAATTTGTTCACTTACCAGAGAAATATCCTCTTCTCCCAGAACTTATTAGAAGGAAAGCTTTCGCGCGCCTAACGGCGCGCGGCACCTTGAGCAGAGGCCCCGAGTGGATCGGAACGGACCTGGGAGTCACTCTGGCGAAGGCTCCGAGGATATGCAGATGAGCTGCAAGTCCTCCACGGCACCTGAGAAGGCAACCGGTGGGAGAGCTGGGCACCTCTCAACCAAGAAAAGGCTTACCAGGGGTTAGGCCGAAGCCAGCATTCCTCCCCCTGAGGGTCACCTGATCCTGGCTAAGAAGTACCTGGTAGCTCTGGGTAGGTGGAGCGAAAGCCCTGGGAACTGTGGCGAAGGCCCTGGGAAGGTCGGGGTGGATTTGGGAGTCACCCCGGATGCAGCTGTGAGGATATGCAGAACGCTGCAAGTCCTCCACAGCACCTGGTAGGAGCACTGTGCACCTTGAGCAGAGGCCCCGAGTGGATCGGAACGGACCTGGGAGTCACTCTGGCGAAGGCTCCGAGGATATGCAGATGAGCTGCAAGTCCTCCACGGCACCTGAGAAGGCAACCGGTGGGAGAGCTGGGCACCTCTCAACCAAGAAAAGGCTTACCAGGGGTTAGGCCGAAGCCAGCATTCCTCCCCCTGAGGGTCACCTGATCCTGGCTAAGAAGTACCTGAACTGAACACAATAAAAAGACATCTGCTATGAACATTTCCCAAAACTAACATATTCCATTTAAAACGTTCAAAATAAAATTATTTTTCTACCTTTTGTTGTCTGGACATTTTATTTTCTATCATGTTGGTTTCAGTTTCTCCTTCCCACTTTCCGTCGTCTTCTGCTAATTCTTCAAGCAACTGTTGTCCATTTGTCTTTTCTCTCCTCTCGTTCCATTTCCTCACTACAACTGCTTCTGAAATATTGATCTTTCCATTTTAGCTCTTTCCTTTCTGTTTTGTTCTTTTTTGCCTCTGTCCACTCAAATTTAACCCTGTTTCTAAACTTTTTCCTTCTTTTTACTTTTCAGATATCTATCAAATTTCCATCTCCTTTCATCCACTAGCTCACCCATATCCAAACTCACTCCTTCCCAGCCTTCCATTCCCTTCCATCTTCAATCTACGCACCATTACCATATTTCTACCACCTGTCATCACTCTCCTCTCATTCATTTCATTACCATCTCCCCTCTCTCTTTATCCTCTCTTCACTCTCATAGCCTGACATCTCCCTTTTACCCCCTCCCCCACCAGCATATACCTGTCCCCTTCCTCCATTGCCCTGCATTTCTCTCTCTTACCCATTGTCCAGCATATCTCTCTTCTGCCCCTGAATCCCAATATCTCCCCTCTTCCCCCTCTCTTGTGCAGCATTTCTCCTTCCCTTTGCTATGTCCAACATCTCTCCCATATTGTCCACTATCTCTTTTTCTTCTTTCTTTCTTTCTTTCCTTCTTCTTTCTTCTTTCTTTCCCTCCTACCTAGAGCCCCCTGGTCTAACATCTTTTTCTCTCCCCTCCAGACAGTTCAATATTTCCCCTCTCATCTCTCACTCCCTTCCCTCCACTGTCATGTCCAACACTTTTTTTCCTCTATCGTCCTTTGCCACTCCTCTGCAGCCTTTCCCTTCCTCCTCCCCCCACCACACCATATCAAACAATTCTCTCTCTCCTCTTTTCCTCCTGCATCTCTCCCTCCCCCATGTCAACAATTATTTCTCCACCCCACCTACCATTACCATCTCTCTCACTCACTCACTCTCTCCACCCCACCCCCCTCTCACGAGGCAGGCCCAGGGCAAGAGCATTGTAGTGTGACAGCCTTGAGGAATCACTGCAAGCTTTCATGCCCTTCCCTGCCTTTCCCTCCACCCCGCGTCCCACCACGGCTGCAACAGAAATTCTTGTCCTCCCCACCAGCGCTGCCTCGGTCCCTGCATTCTTTTCTTCGATCATCGCCGGCAGCGCTGCCATTCACACAGGCAGCTCCACTTCCCTCTGCCTCATCCATCCGGCCCTCTCTGATGCACTTCCTGTTTACGTACAGCCAGATAGATGCGACAGAGGGGAGCGGAGCTGCCTGTGTGAATGGCAGCGCTGCCGGCGACGATCGAAGAAAAGAATGCAGGGACCGAAGGTACTGGGTAGCATGCAGGGACCGAGGCAGCACCGGCGGGGAGGACAGAATTTCCGTTGTGGCCGGAGACAAGGCAGCGACATGCGAGGGATGTGGGGTGGGGCGTGGCGGGCCTGGAGGGAAAGTGGGTGGGCCTGGGCCCATCCAGGCCCACCCGTGGCTATGCCCCTGTTTAGTATACGGCTTAAGCCCTCATATTCACTCCTTGATTTAGTATCCAAGCAGACGGTTGAAACCTATCAGTCTGTCCCTACTTCTTCCTTTTGTGTGACTCTTGGGGTAAAAAATCTTTGACATTTATTTGCGCTTCATGCAAGACACTAACTTAGATCTCACTGGACACAAACTAACTAGGCCCAAAGGCTGAACCTTAAACAAACAGCAAAATCTAATCATATCCTAGGAATCTCTGGCTTACATAAGGGCAAGCATACAGTGGGTATGTTCCTTAAACCAGAGTTAATGAGGGGGTCGTTGAAAGGATCCTTACACATACATACCATTGGCATTATTCATCTGGACTGCCAATGATTAACTTTTGGGAACAGCAGGCCCACACTGCTATTTTGAATTAGTATTTTATTTGGAACTGATACGTATATGAAATGAGATACAGCTAAGAACAGTATAGTTGATGATGATCACCAAATGGTTAGAACAGCACCTGATACCTTTTGTGACTTGATAGCTAGTCCAGCTAGTCCTTCCAAATACATATATTTAACAGTATTGGTTAATACACACACTGTACTTTGCCTCTAAAATATGACAAAAGCAAAAATAACCAGCAATGTGACCTAAGGCCAGCACACCAGTGAGAATATGTGAATGCCACATCGCCAAAGCTATCATGTTGAATACTCGTTTGTCTTGCTGAAAACCTTTGTAAAGTGACCACCATCAAAGTGGAAACAGTACTTGAACATTTCAGCCAGAAAACGATTTACGAGTAAGAATGAATAAAGGCACAAAACATCATCCTACACTACACAATAAACCTATTAGAGGATAGATTTTCAGTAACACTCCCAAGTGCAAAAGTATGTGTGTACCAGCTCAAAAAAGATGACTTTCTAACAACAGAGTAGAGGAGTGGCCTAGTGGTTAGAGTGGTGGACTTTGGTCCTGGGGAACTGGGTTCAATTCCCACTGCAGGCACAGGCAGCTCCTTGTGACTCTGGACAAGTCACTTAACCCTCCATTGCCCCAGGTACACATAAGTACCTAAGCCACATTGAGCCTGCCACAAGTGGGAAAGCACAGGGTACAAAAAAAAAAACATGATGAAAATCATCTAATGCCACTCAATGTACATATGAATATTTAAGAACAGCAAACAGCATTGTATGTCCATGCATACCTTCTGAACATAGAAGATAGTCATGTACACCTAACACACAATCTGAAATGCCACTTTTTTATGTGGTTAACTTTGGGTGTGCAATCAATTGCATGCATTTCATTTATTATCTGGTCAGTATTCAGCCAGTGGTGGTCAGCATATATATATATTTTAATCCTGTCACCAGCTAAATTATCCCGGATATTCAATGCTGGGCTATGTATGGGTCTTGCCAGACTTCTTCTGGCCACCAGAATATATGCTGGTCCCAGCTGCATATTGGCCAGGACCTACATAAGTGTCCCATCCTTGTGAACTGAGGATGATCCCCCTTCCCCCAAGCCAAGCCAAGTCCTCCCTCCCACCCCTCCAACCAAGCCTTCTGACCTTTCCCTCCCAGCTCTCCCCCAAGTTGCAGCAGCCTCCCTCTTTCCCCTCTCCCCACCTTAATAGGCTTGGTTATCTATAGGTAGTCAACACAAGATCAAATCCTACTCACTTCTGCTGCTCACAGATCTTGTTGAAAATGGCCACAGCTACCTCTAGAGCAGTCTCATGATCCTACCACTAGAGGCTGACCCAGAGCCAGATTAAGGCATAGGCAAACTAGACATGTGCCTTGGGCCCAATGTTTAGGGGGTCCTATCAGATGTGCTCAGGATTCAGGAGGCTAGGATTGCCACTGCCTGGAGTTTTTCAGGATTCTAAAAATTAGTAAATTAACTGTCTCAAAGGCAGAAGGATGGCTAAGAGTGTGGATATTTTACAAAGTTTAGCCCACTACAGCTGTCCATTTCCCTCCTCCAGTGCACAGGCAAGGATCCAGCCAATGGGAAGGCTTCCAGTCACAGGAAGGCGAGGCTACAGGAAGGAGAGGCTAAGCTGCAAGGGCTGTTGGGGAAACTGAGCATTTCACAGAGTGTTTGAAGAGAACCATGGAATCAGTGAGTGTTCTGGGACTGGGGTGAGGGGGGAATATTGCTGAAAAGGAGTAGGACTGAAGAACAGGGAACAATGTGAAGGGTCTGCTGTCAGCTGAAGAAAAGAACTGGCAGCAATCCCAGAATTTTACATGATGGTGGGCAGACCCAGTGGGGGGGGGGGGGTCATGCGGCATTGCCTGGATGAGCAGATGTGGCAGCCGCAGGACAGCACTAGAAAAGAGAGCTTGCTAGCTAGAGAGTGTGTGCTGCATTTGTGTATGGTTTATGTGTCTCTGGTGAGGATAGTCACATAAATAAAGCTTACCTTTGAAAATCTGGGCTGGAATGGAGAAGTTTACCGGTACAACTATACCTGTGCACATCAGTGGCGTAGCTATGTGGGGCCACAGGGGGCCTGGGCCCTGTAGATTTGGCCCTGGACCCCCTGCCGATGACCCTCTCGACCCCCCCTCTCGCCGCCAACCCTCCCCCACCGCTGCTGTCGCCGTCGGCTACCTTTGCTGGTGGGGGACCCCAACCCCCGCCAGCCGAGGTCCTCTTCTTCCGGCGCAAGGCTTCATTCTGTTTCTGTGAGTCTGACAGAACAAAGCCTTGCAGATAGCCAGCAGCCGCATTGCTGGGTGATCAGCAAGTCTTCGTTCTGTTTCTGTTGCTGGCTGATCTGCAAGGTTTCGTTCTGTTTCTGTGAGTCTGACGTCCTGCACATACATGTGCAGGACGTCAGACTCACAGAAACAGTCAAGTCTGCAGAGGACCCAGCTTTACTTATGGATATAGAGCAAGAAATGAAGAAGAAAGGAGGAAAGTAAAGAAATAAATGGAAAGGAAGCCCTGGAAACGGAGTTAAGAGGACAGATAGCAGCAGAATCGGATACTGGGCCAGCATGATCAGAAAAACATTCACCAGACAACAAAGGTAGAAAAATATCATTTTATTTTCATTATAGTGTTTGGAATATGTCCACTTTGAGAATCAGGTGCTCAACATTAAAAGTTTATATTTATTTACTTATTTATGGCATTTTATCCCACATTACACATGAATTAAATTGGAACCTGGGATCATTTCATTTTTTTTTCCTGGAGAGAGTAATGCCTTTGCCCCCCCCCCCCCAGGCTCTCTCCCGGCTATAGCCAGCTCTGCAATTTTGAGGGGAGCTGCACAGGTGGACTGGGGGGGGGGGGGTGTGCAGAGGTGGACAGGGGGAGAGAGCCTGTTGTTAAACATTTACCAGCACACCACTGTCTAGTGCCCACCCATCCAACCTGTTGCCCACCCAAAAATTGACTTCTGGCTACGCACTGGAAGTTACTAGGTCCATAGTTGAAGCTTCTAGTATTGCTGAAACATCTAATGATGATCAGGTTGTTGTGTAGAAGCTTCTATTATCTGACTTGGTAAGCTGAGTCAGAGGAGGAATAATGTCATCTGTAAACTCAAGTTATCTCTTTCAAATATCTAGTCAACATTTCCCTTGGGGCAATTGTCACTCTGCACCTTTTCTAATTCCACTATATCTTTTTTGAGGTGGCGGAGACCAGAATTGAACACAATACTCTATACAGTGGCGTTATAATATCCTCATTTTTGTTTTCCATCCCTTTCCTAATAATACCTAACATTCTATTTGCTTTCTTAGCCGCAGCAGCACACTGAGCAGAAGATTTCAACGTATCATCAATGATGACTTCCCAGGTCCCTTTCTCATTCCGTGACTCCTAATACTGAACCTTGCATGACGTAGCTATAGTTTGGGTTCCTCTTTCCCACATGCATCACTTTGCACTTGCTCACATTAAACGTCATCTCTTTTCCAAGCTGAAGAGCCTAACCTCGTTAGCCTTTCCTCATATAGGATGAGTTCCATCTCCTTTATCATTTTTGTTACTCTTCTTTGAAACTATTAAAATACGCTAAGGGGGGACTGCTGCAACATGGGGGGAGGGCTAGGAGGGGGATCAAACTATGTTCAGAGAGGAAGCTGGGAGGGGAACTGGACTTTCCTAGGTATAGTGGGAGGGAGGGGGAAATCAACTAAGTTCAGGCAGGGTGGGGGGAGGGGGATCAGACTATGTTTAGGGGGGTGGAGGGAGGGAGGAGCGTTTCAGGCCACAGCAGTGTAATTATGGAGGTGCCAGCTGGGCTGGAGCATGTGAGAAAAATTTCACTCATTTGGCCATCAATCTCAAGCACTGGGGTGGTAAATCTTCAGCATTGGAATGAGACAACGTTGGTGTCTCTGTGAAAGAAATACATCATTCCACTACAACTACAGGGCTCCAGAAGATCCAAGAACATTTCAGCTGATCCCAATTGTACAGGACCTATACCCAAGTCCCAGAATTCCTGAGTCTCCTGGTAGCCCACGGAGAACTGTACTGCACTTCTACCCACAGTAGCAGGCATCTGTTTAAACGGACTGTGTCACTCTCTCTCCCTCCTTCCCTCCTCCCTTCTTCCTTCCCTCCAAGGTCGGTGTCACTTTCCCTCCTCTTCCCCCTCCACAAAGTCTGGTGTTGCTTTCCTTCCTCCATCCTTGTCCAACATTTCTCCTCTCTTCCCTCCCCTCCATCCATGTGCATCGCCTTCCTGACTTCCCTCCCCTCCATTCATCCATCCATGTCAGCAACTCTCCATTCTCCTCTGCCCTCTCCTCCATCCACCCATAGCCAGCAAATTTTGCTCTCTCTTCTGCCCCTCCATTCATTCATCAATCCATGTCCAGTCATTCTCCTCTCTCCCCTGCCCTCTCTTCCATCCATCCATGTCCAGCAACTCTCCGTTCTTCCCTGACCTCTCCTCCATCCATCCATACCCAACAAATATGCTCTCTTCCCAGCCCCCTCCATTCATCCATCCATGTCCAGTAATTCCCCTACCTCCCCTGCCCTCCCTCCATCCATCCATGTCCCGCAACTCTCCATTTTCCCCTGCCCTCTCCTCCATCCATCATATCCAGCAATTTTCCTCTCTTCACTGCCCCCTCCATCATCCATGCATGTCCAGCATCTCTCCCCTGCCCCTCCATCCATCGAGATCCAGCAATTCTCCTCGCTCCCCTGCCCTCCCCCCTCCATCCATCCATGTCCAGCAACTCTCCATTCTCCCCTGCCCTCTCCTCCATCCACCCAATACAACAAATTTTCTCTCTCCCCTGCCCCTCCATTCATCTATCCATGTCCAGCAATTGTCCTCTCTCCCTGCCCTCCCCTCCATCCAGCCATGTCCAGCAATTCTCCCCTCCCCTCCTCGTCCAGCAATTCTCCTCTCCCCTGCCCTCCCTCCTCTTCATGTCCAGCGATCTCTTCTCTCCCCTCCCCCTCCATTGTCCAGCGATTCTCCCCGCCCTCCCTCAGCTCCTGACAGCCTTCGTCTCCGTTCCTTTCCTGCCCCCTCCCCCGCGCGTTTAACCTTTTATTTTCCTCGCAGCGATGGCAGTGAAGCACATCAACACAGCGGGCTCACCTCCAGCCTTTCCCTTCCCTCACACAGGTCCCACCCTCGCGGCAAACAGGAAATACATCATCGCAAGAAAGTGGGACACTGAGTGAGGGAAGGGAAAGGCTGGAGGCGAGCCCGCTGTGTTGTGTGCTTCACTGCCATCGCTGTGAGGAAATAAAAGGTTTAAATGCGTGCCAGGGGGTACAGGAAGGACGAAGAGGAAGCTTGTCTGGGAGCTGAGGGCGGGAAGAGTTGCACTGCAGCATTGCGCCAGCCCTGCGCTGGGTGGGGCAGTGCCCCCCTCGCCCCCCAAAACTACGACCCATGGGTAGGCATCTGTTGTATCGTGGGTGCAGGGGTTATTACTGCTCCTGCGGGGCGGAGAAATAACCTCTTTTTGCACCCATGGCAAAACTTTGAAAATTTTCCTATTTCCTACAGTTTTACTGCGGATTACTGCAGTTTACCGAAACTACCTGCTCCCGTGTCATTCTCTATCCGAGAGCCCATCTAAATCTTTAAGGGACTTACAAAGCAGTTCTCTTCTGGAGGAGGGGTCCAGAGAGAATAAAGCAGCACCGAGACTTTAACTAGGACCCTCCTGCAACCGACAGTGTTCCTAAGAAACCTCAAAGAGACTTTAAGACTGTAATGCTGATGTTGCCCCGTATTTTTCCTGCATCTTCCAAGTTTAAATAAACCTTTTGGTTCAGAACTGCCTGGCCTGGACTGACTTACTTGGTGAATGGAGGGTGTGAATGAGTGAATTACTGTGTCAATTGACCTCCCAGTGCAACTGGTCCTGACCCTGACCTCCTGACACAAAATTCTAGAATGTGTGTATAATAACCCGCCCTTAGGCTCCCCAGGTAAATAGGGTTACATTTGCATGGCACAGCTGGAGCTGATGCCCCTCCTCACCCAATCCAGGTAACACACAAATTGTTTACAATGGTGGGTGGGCAACCAGGGCACCATTTTGCCCTTTGGAGCATGAAAAAGAAGGTGGCACCAAAAGCAGCCTTTGTCCAGGATACTGTTTTGTCCAGTAATTAACCCGATGGTAGATAAAATATAGATGTATAAGCTGCCCCTATATACACCCCAGCAAATTTAATTTTGTTGTATGTCAGAGCAAAAGGGTCAATTGTATCATTTCAAATAAAACATCTTAAGTCTTTTAAATTTTATTCTGATATTGGAGTAACAAAATCAAAATACTAATTTAGTTCTTGATCCTCTCACTTGCAAGACCTCATTCATGTTAATCCACTGTATGAAGTTACAAACATATTTAAACAGTAACTCTATTCACTACTAGAAGCGCAGCAACAGATGTCAAAGACCAGTAGTCCCGTCAGTCTATGAACAAGGCACACGGTCAGCGCAGGGAGGACAACTTTAAAAGCCATTTCTGCACACAAAGCAATGCTTTATGCACGGTAATAGGTTTATAAAATGGTGCATCTGATATGTAAGTAAAATTGCACATGCATAGCTTGTAAAAGCTACCAGGGGCAGAGCTGGCAATTATAAACATACTGCTGAAAACATTACATTAAAACAAATTTCTATACAGCAATTACCTACCAGGTTCAGAATGGTTTACAATCAAGTAAAAGAGACCACGACAGTTTCTTGGGAATTAGCAAAAAAAGTTACCTCATCAGGAATTCCTTGAAAAGTTCTTTTTAAGTTCAAGTTCTTTTTAAAAATAGGATCATCCTAACAGTTAATATTTATTTATTATGTATTTATTGGGATTTATTAACCACCTTTATGAAGAGATTCACCCAAGGCAGTGTACAGTAGGTACAGTTTTGTTAACAGCATAAAAATCCTAAAATGAACAAGTATAAACATAAATACAATGAAAGAGGAAACTTTAAAACATCAAATTGAAAGCTAATAATAGGACTACCATGAACAGCACTGACATTCAAGCGATATATGATACAATGTAAGCATAATAGTGATGAATTATCTAGTAAGAACATTTAAATAACGTTGCTATGATAGTAATGCTAATATGAAAAAGAAAAGAATTCCAGACCCTAGGAGCTTGTACTGCAAGTAAACTATCATGTAATTTGAATCTCTTTACACCTCTGATTGATGGAAAACAAGTGTCTATGTGCACAAGTTAACCTGACGAATTTCTGCATGCCAAAGACCAATTGTATATGGTCATATAATCCCACCCCCCCATCTTGAAAACTGATCATTAAAGCAGTGAAAACACAGATTCTTTAAAAGTGGGGTAGAAAATCCTGACTTTTCACAGACCCTCTACTCATTCAAACACATTTCCACCTCCAGATTCCACCCCCCCCCCCCCCCTTTCAATTAAACACAACAGCAATTTGCATTAGGATTAAGTTTACAATAAATTAAAAGCAGTAGGATAATATCCAACCAGTAGTAATAATAGTAACAAAGTAGCAGTTACAATGCAGAAATATAAAGAGAAGAGAATAAATCCTCAATAAAACTTCTATATTGAAGCTGGTGGAAAAAAATAGCAAAATGAAATAAGTCTTTTCTCTGATCCCACTTAAGGCAAAACAGCTGCTGGAAGTGGTTGAAAGAAAAGTGTTAATGCTGCAACAATCAGAGAGACAGACATATGTAGATCACCAACAGGCTTATTTCGAAAGAGAAGGGCGCCCATCTTTCAACACAAATCGGGAGATGGGCGTCCTTCTCCCAGGGTCGCCCAAATTAGCATAACTGAAAGCCAATTTTTGGGCGTCCTCAACTGCTTTCCGTCGCAGGGATGACCAAAGTTCACGGGGCGTGTCGGGAGCATAGCAAAGGCGGGACTGGGGCGTGCCTACCACATGGGCGTCCTCGACCGATAATGGAAAAAAGAAGGCGTCCCCGCCGAGCACTTGGGCGACTTTACTTGGTCCATTTTTTTCTTACGACCAAGCCTCAAAAAGGTGCCCAAACTGACCAGATGACCACCGGAGGGAATCGGGGATGACCTTCCTTTACTCACCCAGTGGTCACTAACCCCCTCCCACCCTAAAAAAAAACTTTTAAAATATTTTTGCCAGCCTTTATGCCAGCATCAAATGTCATACCCAGCTCCATGACAGCAGTATGCAGGCCCCTGGAGCAGTTTTAGTGGGTACAGTGCACTTCAGGCAGGCAGACCCAGGCCCATCCCCCCCTACCTGTTACACTTGTGATGGTAAATGTGAGCCCTTCAAAACTCACCACAAACCCACTGTACCCACATGTAGGTGCCCCCCTTCACCTCTTAGGGCTATGGTAGTGTTATACAGTTGTGGGTAGTGGGTTTGGGGGGGGGGGGGCTCAGCACCCAAGGTAAGGGAGCTATGCACCTGGGAGCAATTTCTGAAGTCCACTGCAGTGCCCCCTAGGGTGCCCGGTTGGTGTCCAGTGCACTACGAATGCTGGCTCCTCCCACGACCAAATGGCTTGGATTTGGTCATTTCTGAGTTCGGTTTCCATATCGCCGAAAATCGGGGACGACCATCTCTAAGGTCGACCTAAATTTCGCGATTTGGGCATCCCCGACCGTATTATCAAAATGAAAGATGGATGCCCATCTTGTTTCGATAATACAGCTTTCCCTCCCCTTCGCCGGGACGTCCTACGAGGACGTCCTCAGGAAAACTTGGGCGCCCCTTTCAATTATGCCCCTCCAAGTCATTAGAAACTGCCCAATATTTAGTGAAGAAGTCATAAGCCAAGGCTTATAAACGTTCTCTCAGCAGTTTCAAGCAATGCTTGCATTTAATCACAAAAATGGAGATCATTCTCCTGCTGCAAGTTATGCACATTGCTGTGTTTCCCCTAATTATAAGACAGTCATTGATTCATGGGATTTCAGATTTGCATGGTATTATGCTGAATCCAGAGGTCTCTCATCTGACAAACTAGTACTCAGACTTTAAATTTTTCACTATATACAAGGAATATGCTGGTATAAGGGTCAGAGGCTGCCAGAAGTGGACCTGATCCCTGGGTCTCACCTGCTGGGGTTATCTTCCTATTCTGGGACTGATGACTGATGAGACAAAGTCAGCACGGATTTAGTGAAGGGAAGTCTTGCCTCACCAATCTAATGCATTTTTTGAGGGGGTAAGCAAACATGTGGACAATGGGGAGCCGGTTGATATTGTATATCTGGATTTTCAGAAGGCGTTTGACAAAGTGCCGCACGAAAGACTCCTGAAGAAATTGCAGAGTCATGGAATCGTAGGTAGGGTATATTATGGATTAAGAACTGGTTGAAAGATAGGAAGCAGAGAGTAGGATTGCGTGGCCAGTATTCTCAGTGGAGGAGGGTAGTTAGTGGGGTCCCGCAGGGGTCTGTGATGGGTCCGTTGCTTTTTAATGTATTTATAAATGACCTAGAGATGGGAATAACTAGTGAGGTAATTAAATTCGCCGATGACACAAAATTATTCAGGGTCGTCAAGTCGCAGGAGGAATGTGAACGATTACAGGAGGACCTTGCGAGACTGGAGAATGGGCGTGCAAGTGGCAGATGAAGTTCATGTTGACAAGTGCAAAGTGATGCATGTGGGTAAGAGGAACCCGAATTATAGCTACGTCTTGCAAGGTTCCGCGTTAGGAGTTACGGATCAAGGAAAGGGATCTGGGTGTCGTCGTCGATGATACGCTGAAACCTTCTGCTCAGTGTGCTGCTGCGGCTAGGAAAGCGAAATAGAATGTTGGGTGTTATTAGGAAGGGTATGGAGTCCAGGTGTGCGGATGTTATAATGCCGTTGTATCGCTCCATGGTGCGACCGCACCTGGAGTATTGTGTTCAGTACTGGTCTCCGTATCTCAAAAAAGATATAGTAGAATTGGAAAAGGTACAGCGAAGGGCGACGAAAATGATAGTGGGGATGGGACGACTTTCCTATGAAGAGAGGCTGAGAAGGCTAGGGCTTTTCAGCTTGGAGAAGAGACGGCTGAGGGGAGATATGATAGAAGTGTATAAAATAATGAGTGGAATGGATCGGTGTGGATGTGAAGCGACTGTTCACGCTATCCAAAAATACTAGACTAGAGGGCATGAGTTGAAGCTACAGTGTGGTAAATTTAAAACGAATCGGAGAAAAGTTTTCTTCACCCAACGTGTAATTAGACTCTGGAATTCGGTTGCCGGAGAACGTGGTACGGGCGGTTAGCTTGACGGAGTTTAAAAGGGGTTAGATAGATTCCTAAAGGACAAGTCCATAGACCGCTATTAAATGGACTTGGAAAAATTCCGCATTTTTAGGTATAACTTGTCTGGAATGTTTTTACGTTTGGGGAGCGTGCCAGGTGCCCTTGACCTGGATTGGCCACTGTCGGTGACAGGATGCTGGGCTAGATGGACCTTTGGTCTTTCCCAGTATGGCACTACTTATGTACTTATGTACTTATGATAGGGCAACTTACTGTAACTCTTCTTTTGTGGAGTCTGAATTCTGGCCTTCATGGAACAGGTTTTTCATACTCCTCTTACTGCAAGGAGCATACACCCCTTGAAAATGCTATAGCCCTCTTCAAAGCCCTAAGAAACTTACCTTTCAACAATGATCTATTTACAACCTGACAAGCAAAACCTAGAAACTCAGGTTTAAATGTTTTCACCAATATGGCGTCACAGGGATCTAACATGCACTTGCCTGATCTCACCCTACAAAGATGAAAATGGCCAGTTTCCAGAGAGACCACAGAACATTTCACCAACTGCTCTCCCAGCCCAATCTTACTTAAATCTCTCCCTTTCCCACCTATAATCCCAATTAATTTTTCAACACATTCATTTTATCCACAAAGAATATACTAAACTGTTCCAGAGCTCAATCTTTCTGAAGAGCTTTCTCAAAAAAACTGCCCCACCAAAAACAAATCCTATAAAGGGTTCATCACCCTGGCAAACTGGTCAAAAAAGAAAGCCCTTTTCTATTGCCTCAGCTTCCTGTTATAAATTCTATTAATCTTTCTCCAATCATCCCTATCCTTCCTATGCTTCATCTCTATGCCCCTTAGGGTTACCATATGGCCCCAGAAAAAGGAGGACAGATTGTGCTAGTCTGGGTTTTACTTCCACTGATTTCAATAGAAGCAAAACCCGGACTGGATCAATGTGTCCTCCTTTTTCTGCAGCCATATGGTAACCCTACCCCTTCTATTCCAAAGTTAACCATGGATTCCCTTTTTATTCCCAGACCTATTCTTTAAAAGGGCAACCACATCTAATGTATCCACAAACCTTGATTCTGCACCTCTACCATCTCATCCAAATCATCCACCTGATCTGCCTGGAGATAGATTTCCCAGGCCTTCCTGTAAAAAGTCCTGATCCACCATTCCATGGCTCCAAAATCTGATATCCTGAACTATTTTCCCTTTTCCACTACCTCCATGTTAAAATAGGAAATAGAAGCATAGGATGACCTGTCCATGGCCGAGCCACTGTATAAAAAAACTTATCCATCCCCAAGCCCACCTCCTGCAGGTCTAATTACCAAATTCAAAACATGACCTCTCCCATGAGTCTAGTCAGTCAAGCAAGTCAATGCTTTAGCACTAGTTGGGTGGTCTTGAAGTCGACAGAGCAGTCCTACAGGCACTGTGGTGGCCATGGCAATGGTGTCCATTGGGTCTCTTTCAATGCAGTCAAGTCTTGTGCGGCTGCAGTAAAATCATCCATGCAGAGTTGGAGCTGTCTTACTTTAACTTTGATTTGCCTACACCTTGAATGTTCACCTGAATTTCTAAAGTCTTAACAAAAGCAGAATTTGCTAAAGTAGGAACAAACATTGTGCAAACCTTATGCAAAGCCTCCAGAGTTGTTTTAAGTCAACTCCAAGTTATTTCATGAGGCTGAATCAACGATGGAACTGAAACATATCCAACAAAGAACCCCCAATGCAGGCAGAGTGCTGGCTCTCAGCAGGTTAAGTCACCATCCACCAATAGCCCAGGACTGGTTCTGGAGTAGCATAACGATTAGTGCAGTACCCTAAGAATCAGGAGAATGGGGTTTAATTCCCACTATAGCTCCATATGACTCTGAGCAAGTCACTTAACCTTTCATTGCTCCAGATACAAAATAAGTATCTGTATATAGACTGCTTTGATTGTAACCACAGAAAAGTGGTATATCAAATCCTACTTCCTTTCCCAGTGCAGATTGATGCAAAGTTCTTCCCACTTCCACAGCAGAACCTTCAAGAAAGTCATGCTCCCCCATCCATGGCTCAGTCAGCAATGCAGCCTGGGTACCCAGAAGAAGTATAGGACCTCTTGGGTTGAGTGAGTCTTCACCCTCCTGACTAGAGCTCTTCTCTGCCCCTGCCAACATGGAAATGCCTGACAATGGCACATATTTATTAATAAGAGTTTATAAGAGATAAGTAATAACCCACATAGACTTTCAGAATTGTTTCTGATCTTATATCTTCTATTCCTGTGAAATGTAATGAATCTTTGACTAGTGCTGGGTTTTCTGATTTTTTTTTTTAATAGGAAAATAACTAACTTGATTTAATTCCCCACAAGTGGCATCGAGAGTAGATCATTTTGTAGAGTGATAGCAGTAATGCTATGGTGACAACATGGGACAAATTTTCTTTGGTAACTGAAAAAATGATGTCTAAATGTATTAAAGGCACTCATTCATCATCTGTTCTCTTAAATAATATCACTTTTAACATTCTTAATCAGGTTAGCAAAGCATTTTTGCCGTTTCTCACTAAACTAGTGAATCTTTCATTAAGTGAAGGCCTTGTTCTTGAAAAGTTAAAAAGGGCAGTTGTTATTCCCATCATGAAAAAAGGCTGATGAAGGCTATTCTAGTTTTTAATCAATTTCCAACATGTTCTTGCTAAGTAAATTATTGGAGAAAGCTGTATTAGAACAATTAGCAGAATTTGTGGAGGCAAATCAGGTTTTGCATGTGTGTCAATCAGGATACAGATCCAATCACAGTACGGATTCGTTCTTGTTATCTGTAGTTACTGTGTAAACTCTGAGCCTAAGAAATTAGCTTGAGGAGTCCCTCAGGGGTCCTTATTATCATCCCTTTTTGTACTTACTTCCGTTGGCAAGGTTGTTGGAAAGTTTAGATCTTAATTTTCACATTTTTGCAGATGATATATCATTGGTCATCTTTATGAAGGAGAATCAACAGGAAGTTATTGAAAGTGTTAATCAGAATTTGGTAGATTTAGGCGAATGGCTAGTTAAATAAGTGTTTGTATTAATATGGAAAATCAGTTGCAATATGGAGCCGTCTTTTCAGGGTAAGGAGTTTCTTATTGTACATGATGTTGTAACATTAGGTTTTCACTGCGATGATCAAATGAAATTTACTCTTCAGGTCAGTAAAGTGGTTAAATCTTGTTATTTTTACCTTAGGCTGATACACCAATTGCAGCCAATTTTGACCAAACCAAATTTGGTGAAGGTTATGCATGCTATTATAATTTGCTTTTTTTATGGTTTGACCAAGTTAGTGTGAACAGATTACAACTAGTACAAAATACTGCAGCCTAATTATGGGTGTGAAGAAGTTTGATCATATAACACCTGTGTTAACTGATCTACATTGGTTACCAGTGTCTGCTAGGATAGACTTTGTGCTTAGTATTTAAAGCCTTTAGATTGAAGGTACAAGGATATCTTGCTGTACTGATTAATAGGTATGTCCCTTTAAGGCAATTTCAATCATCACAAAGAACTATCTTAGAACTCCCTTCCTTGGCTCTGGTTAGATTAGTAACCACCGTGAAATGGGCCTTTTGCTACTTTGGCCCTAACTTGTAGAATCGGTTGCTGGAGGAAATGAGGAACATTTAAAATTGTTTGCAGTTTTGTAAAGCTCTGAAAACCATGCTTTACTTGTCTGCTTTTTGTTAACTGTCATGATATAATAAGATAAACTTTGTTTTTTGTTTTTTTTCTTTCTTTGTCAATTGTTAGGACACTATAAATTTTGTGTAGTTAGTCTGTAACCAGTTAGGTATATTTTAGGCATATTTTAAATTTTGTATTATTTTGTAATTGGTTAGGTATATTTTATGCTTAATTTTGTGAAATGATGTATTGTAACTGCCTTGGTGCCTATGGAGTGGAGGAGTAGCCTAATGGTTAGTGCAGCAGGCTTTGAACTGGTGACCTGGGTTCAATTCCCACTGAACTCCTTGTGACCTTGGGCAAGTCACTTAACCCTCCACTGCCCCACATACAGAAAAAAAAAACAAACAAACCTTAGATTGTGAGCCCACTAGGGACACAGTGCTGTATATAATGTATACAGCACTGTGTATGTCTTGTAGTGCTGTAGAAATGAATAGTAGTAGTATAGTGTAGAAACCAAATCAAATATGCTGTAATCAGAGCCTACTTCAATGCTAGACATAGGAGCCTGTGCTTGAGCTCACCACCACCACCAAATATTAAGCAAACTCTTTTGGAAAAGTTGGACAGCTTCTATGATGCTACAGATAATAGCTTGTGGGGGGACTCCTAACCTTGCCCTTGCATTAGGCATCACCATGGAAACCAATAAGAAAGGTAAAAAAAAAAAGGAACAAACAGAACTTTGATCAGCATGTCCTACATAGCAGCAGCCAGCTTGCTCCTCCCAAGTGTGTTTAAATAATGGACACAGATAAATAATTCCAGAATTACTACAAAGGTTGTTAATACAAATAAAAAATAGCTTAAAAGCAACTTGTAGAAAATCCCTAAGAATGGGGCATCATAAAGGAATGGGCCTGAGGCAGAGTGCTATAATCCTGCCACTGATGCAATCAAGTTTGAAGGAGGCGGGGGGGGGGGGGGGGAGAGTGGGGGTACAGATGAGGGAGAAACACTGGAGTCAGGAGCTTAGGGATAGAGATAGATAGATGCTGGCTGGACCCAAGAGGGAGACAGAGGTCAGGAAAGGCCCCCCAAAGGTGAGGAAGGAAAGGTGAGACAGATCCTGAGCCGGAAGCCAGAATGCATGTGAGAAGGGTACTTGTGCAGGAGGGGAGAACTGAGAGGGGGACAAAGACAGGATGGAAAAGATAAGGGGAGAGAGGTGGCAAATGCTGGATGGAAAGCGGCAGAGAAGGAGGGCAGACACTGGATGGAAGTGGGAGAGAAGGAGAGCAGATAATGTATGGAAGGGGGAAGAGAAATAGGACATACACCATGGATGAAAGGTGGGGAGACAAACAGGACCCTGGATGGAAGGGGGAGCGAGAGAAAAAGAGCAGATGTTGGATGGAAGGTGGAAAGAGAAAGAGGATGCACTGGATAAAAGGGGAGAGGAGAGAGAGAGAGGACACACCCTGGAAGGAAGGAGAAATAGGGCATATGATGGATTGAAGGGGGAGGGGAGGACAAGAGAAGGAATGAAGATGCTGGTCCTTAGAGAAAGAGGACAAGAGAGGAGGGGGAAAGGAGGGAGGAATAAGGAGGAGAAGCTGAACATGAGGAGGAATAGGGATAGGCACAGAGATGTGATCCTGGAAATGGGGAGGGGGATATGGACACAGAGGAGTGCTGCTGGACAGGGCAAGAATAAAGATACAGAGAGGGGGGAATCTCAACATGGTAGGAAGAAAGGGGCAAGGACACAGAGGGGAGCTGAATGATAGACATGAACAGAGAAGAAATGCTAAATGGACCAAGAGACCTGGCAAAAGAGTTAAGAGAAGACAAAGGAAAGCGGAAACCAGAGACTGGGACCAACACGATTAGAAAAATAAAATGACCAAACAAAAAAGGTAGAAAATTGTATTTAATTTTCTATTTATTGATTAGACTGTTAGTTTGTGTAATATACATATGCCAGAACTTGTGTTAGCCCTGCCTGTGGCCCACGAAAAAAACCTCACTCATTGGCCTTCAATCTCCAGCATACTGGTAGTAAATCTCCAGCTTTGGGATGGGCCACCGTTGGCATCTATGCAGAAGCTGTAGCCCCAGGCAACCACCCAGTTCTGCCTAATGATTAAGCCTGTCATTTAAAAGTCCATGAAATGACAGGCACATGAGAGGATGGACAGCACACATTCACTATAACCAAGTGCACCTTGCTTTAAAGAGGAAGCAATGCACTCTGAGGAGAAGGAGGAAGTGGGGCATCCATAGGACATAGGCAGGATGCTACACTTTCTGGCCTCAACCTTGTGGTACTACTACACCTATCTCTGTTTTTAATGCGCTATCAGAGAAGGAGGAATGAGAAACACATGAGTGGACTAGGAGGGTCTGAGAAAGAGAGAAGAGCTATGATGGGTCTAAGGCAGACTGAAAAACAGAGGGAAGGCATTGGGGAGCTGGGAAAAAGTTTTTTATGTATGTGCAGGAGAGAGAGTAAGAGCAGGAGACAGTACATTAGGAGGGGCTAAGAGATGGAGCTAAAGGCTGGTAAAGGACTGGAGGCAGAAAGAGGGAGACTGATGTGGGAAGGCAATGGAGGTGAGGTGGGAAGGAATATGGGAAAAATAAAACAAAGAGAGAAGGAATGGTAAAAACAGGGCTTTGGGGTGGGGGGGGGGGGGGGGACAAAAAAAGCACTTCACAGACATGTACCATTTGGTCCCAAATAGGTGATACTCTGACTGCCCATGGCCACAGTACTCGGTGTGGAAAAATGTACAGAAACAAAAAAGAAGCTACACTGGACCTTCAGGATTGCGATAACTGATGTCCTTTTATTATGAAAATGACCCGACACGGGCCGTGTTTCGGCGAACAAATACCTGCCTCAGGGGTCAAAAAGTCCTAGTTATGATTCCATAGAATTTCCATAGAAATTTAGGTTTGACCAAACAGTCAGGATGTACTGCCTCTAACGTAGGTAGAGTCTGCGTACTCAGGAAAACACTGTACTCGGTGTGACATTTTTAGCAAATGTGCTTTAATATGATAATCCATGTGTATCTCTTAGAATGCCTGAGCTTGCTATTAGACTGTAAGGGCCAATATTTAGCTGAAGATAACCACTTATCTCTCGCTGACCAGGTGATCCTTAAATGTTCAGTGCACATAACCAGACACTGGCACTGAAAATCTGGGGAGACTGCCGTGGCACTCTCTGGTCAGTACAGGGAAGGTCCAGGGTCGGAGTCAGGACAAAGACACACGCACCTCCGTTATTCAGTGGTGGTATCCAAATAACTAACTGGTTAATTTAGGATGGCAAAAAGGCTGCTAATTGCATAAATACTTTTGAATATTAACTTGACTGTATAAAGAATTCAAAGAATGATTAACAGCTTTGACAACAAGAGGACAATATGACAGGGCTGAAATATTTCAAGACCAGTCTTACTTTAGGAAACATAATGGCCACCTGCCTCAAACAATCTTTCTGAAAGGTGGTATACTGAGTGCTATTAAATATTTAAACATTAAACAAGCAAATCCAGTCCTATACTGTACACTACAGTACTTTCCAATTTAAGTGACTGTTTCAGTTGAAATACAGGTCAGAAAAAATAAGTCTCCTGATCTTTTCCAACTGCCAAATAAATGAGCAGTTAAAATTCCAGTCTAATGAAGCCAATAAAGAGGTAGGAGGGGTCCTTGTAGGATGCTGGTGTGTGGATTAACACTGTTATTCAAAGCAATCGAAAGTCAACAAGAGGCACAGCTTTGAAACTCATTTCCCAAGGACTGCTACGTTTCATCTGAGGGCAACCATTGGGAAACTAATGGATTGCAATCTCTGAGCAAACCTCCTCCAGTTAAGCAGTTCATCAGGTCCTTGTGTGGTCAGTCATTTGAGAGGGCTCAAATAGCACCAGCTTCAGCAAAGCTGACCCTGTGATCTATGCATTCTGGTTCTTCTTACCATTAAAGGAAGTGTATGAGTGTTTTGCCTGCTCTGTATCTATTAATTTGGTCCATTTGTAATTTTATGGATTACGTTTCAATGAAATATATGGTTAACACAGGTCATTGTCCTTCTACTCCCTCATTACCATTTACCTACACCTCTTATAACATATGATAAATCACTTAGGCCAGGGGCACCCAACCAGTGACTAGGGAGCCCATTTGACTCTTTCACATGCAAAATATAACTATTGCTGTCCTGTCTCCATGGCAACCAGGCAGCACAGTGGAGGACAGAAGGGGAGGGGATGGGCTGAAGCAGGATGAAGAGTTTTGCTCCTCCTTTCCTGTCCTCCAGTCAGTGCTGTGCACCAGTGTTGCCAGGTGGGCGGTTTTACCGCCCAATTGGGCGGTTTTCCGCGACCCGCCGCGGGAAATTTTTGCCCGCGGTGGGTCGCGGTTTTTTGGGGCTTCTTTTTTTCTTTTCCGCGGTTTTCAGGCGGTTTTTTCGGCCGCGGGGGGCGGGGTTAGTGATGTTTTGGGCTGGGTTAGTGACGTTCTGGGCGGGGCCGATGACTGGGAGGCGGGGCCGATGACGGGGGAGGTGGGGCCGGTGACGGGGAGGCGGGGCCGATGACGGCGGGGGCGGGGTTGATTACGGCGGGGGCGGGGTTGATGACAGCGGGGGCGGGGTGATGACGCAGGGGTGGGGGTGTCAGGGGGGGGGGTTTGAGTTTGGGCGGGTTTTGGGCTGTTTTTAGGCTGGATTGGGTGGGAAAAAATTTTTCCACCTGGCAACCCTGCTGTGCACCCTGGTTGTTGTGACTGGGAGAGAAGGGAGAGGCTATAGCAGGGAGTAATGGCTTTTATCTCCTCTTCCTTGCTTTGATTCTCCCCTCAAACCAGAGATGGTGACAGGGGAGGGCTTGAAGGGAAAGAGTATCTGAGAACCAGAAAGGGTGGTAACAGAGAACTATATGTGAGTGAGATCCAGAGAGTACACTGAGGTTAGGAGAGAGAGAAGAAGGGTGGGAGCACAGCAGAAACAGAGAGAGAGAGAGAGAGCTCAGCTCTCTTTGTTATTAAGAGGGGGAGTTATTGTGTTGAAGTTGCTAAATACACATTGTTATTCTACAGCAGGGCCGCAGAGAGAGGGGACAGGGCCCGGCATCCAAGGGGAGCCCACCCGGCGCTAGCATTACTCTCCTGTTCCTGTGCGCGGCAGAGCAGAGTACTTCCTTCCTTCTGCATCCAAAAGGACTCTTTGGACGCAGCAGGAAGGAAGAACTCTGCTCTTTGGCGCTGCCGCGCACAGGAACAGGAGAGCAATGCTAGCACCAGGCCCTGGGGAAGTTTGCTGTGCACAAGTGACAGGAGCAGGACACGTAAGCGGGGCAGTGGTAAGGTGGGCAGGCTGGAAGGAGGGCAGGTCCAGCTTTGTCTCTCGGCAGCCTTGTTCTAAAGGGATGGGAAGTGTTATGTTGGGACCAAGACCCATCATTATCTGTTGTGGGGAGTGAGCTAAAGAGAGACAGTGAGTGTGTGGGAGAGAAAGATGCTGGACAGGGTGCAGCAGAGTGTGGGAAAGAGGCAGAGATATATACAGACAGACTATGGGTAGAGCATAGGAAGTAAAAGAGGAAGCCATGCTGAAAAAAGATTGTTTGGGGGGACAGGGTGAGAGTTTTGAGATACTGGTAGAGAGAGAGAGGGAGAACTGAGACAGAGGCTAGTTGAAAAAGAGGCGGGGACTGAGAGAGACTAATGTTGACAGGGTGAGGGGACTAAGGGTCTGATGCAGAAAGCAACCGTGGGCTTAGGTTGAACACTGGTTCTACATTCCAAGCAATGCAGAGAGGACTTGTGCATGGCTGTTAACTTTCATGGAATACACAGCCACAAGTTGTATTAAAATGTATGCTGATGAGCTACTTAGGTATTCCGTGCTATGAAGAGAGTAGGCTGCCCACTTTTGACATGCACAACATAAGAAATTTTCTGCAAGGGTCTAGGGTAACGTATAAGGTTTTGCGGAAAACGTTTCATGCCAATCTTTCACATTTAAGTGCTGGTTTTGTCTTGCTATGCAAGCTAAAGGAAGTCCATGCAAGTTTTAAGGGCAGATGGTAAGTAACAAATGTGCGCTTGTCCAAACAAAACTACACCTAAATATGAGCCTCTCATAAAATTTCAAGTGCAGGCAATTTTTGAAAGGCTCATATTTAGGCATAGAAGAAAAGACACCGAAGTGTACTGACACATTAAGTTTTGGTTCAGACACACGCACAAGAAGCCGCACTTACTGCAAAACCTTATACGCATGCGTCCAGCAAACTTCCCCCAAATTTGCCTACAATTTACTTGCTGCATTCCGTGATATTATGCTCATGGTAAAAGCCATGTGCTCACACATTCCCACACGACCACCATGAGCTTTCTGCATCTCCCTCTAAGAGCAAGAGAATCTGCTAAAAGGGTAAGAGACTAGTGGAGGCAAGATGGGAGGATAGTAAAAGAGACAGAGAGGGAGTGAGAGACTGGGGTTCATACAGAAACAGTTAGGGAAAGGGTGAGAGAAATGAGAAAGACTTGGCAATAGGATTTTGAGAAAAAGAACGAAAAACTGGTCAGGACAAGATGGACGAGGGGCCCACCCCACCCCCACCTTCCTTCAAAATGTGAGGCATTTCATGGTGCATGAACATTTGGGCATCCCCGACACAGTCAGTCTGAAAAATCCCCCAACCATATAAAACTATATAAGTATCTGAGGTGTCCTGTATTTTCTGTCATGCTGAGCCAGTCCTGAGGTTATTCAGTCTGTTCCACAGATATTTACCTTTGTAAACAATTTTTTTTATAATCAAAATAGAAAAACGCCTATATTGTGACCCAAATCGGGAGATAGACGTTTATCTCACAAAAATGAATAAAGCGGTATAATCGAAAGCCGAATTTGGATGTTTTCAACTGCACTCCGTCGCGGATGCGGACAAAGTTGATGGGGGTGTGTCGAAGGCGTGGTGAAGGTGGAACTGGGGCGTGGTTGTCGGGCTATCAGAGATGGGCACCTTTCGCCGATAATAGAAAAAAATATGCGTTTTTAGCGAGAATTTAGGGCACTTTTCCTGGACCCTGTTTTTCCACGAATATGGCCCCAAAAAGTGCCCTAAATGACCAGATGACCACTGGAGGGAATCGGGGATGACCTCCCCTGACTCCCCCAGTGGTCACAAACCCCCTCCCACCACAAAATAAGCCGTTTCACAACTTTTTATTTTCACCCTCAAATGTCATACCCACCTCCCTGGCAGCAGTATGCAGGTCACTGGAGAAGTGATTAGGGGGTGCAGTGGACTTCAGGCAGGTGGACCCAGGCCCATCCCCCCCACCTGTTACACTTGTGCTGGTAAATGGGAGCCCTCCAAACCGCCCCGCAAACCCACTGTACCCACATGTAGGTGCCCCCCTTCACCCCTTAGGGCTATAGTAATGGTGTAGACTTGTGGGCAGTGGGTTTTGAGGGGGATTTGGGGGGCTCAACACCCAAGGGAAGGGTGCTATGCACCTGGGAGCTGTTTTACCTTTTTTTTTTGTTGTTGTTGTAAAAGTGCCTCCTAGGGTGCCCGGTTGGTGTCCTGGTATGTGAGGGGGACCAGTGCACTACGAATCCTGGCCCCTCCCACGAATAAATGTCTTGGAGTTATTCGTTTTTGAGCTGGGCGCTATCGGTTTCCATTATCGCTGAAAAACAAAAACTCCCAGCTCAAAAAAAGATAAACGTCCATGTTTTTCGAAAATACGGTTCGGTCCGCCCCTTCACAGACCCGTTCTCGGAGATAAACGCCCATGGAGATAGACGTTTCCGTTCGATTATGCCCCTTCACGTTACCTCTGAATTTCAGAGTAAAGGCTTGGAGAACATACACTCTTTTTCTACAGGATTTGCTGAAGACCACAATTTAAAGATTTCAGTTCTAATACAGTTTGCCTTGCTTTTATTTGTATTCATAGCAGGGCCGCATTTAGGATACACAATGTAGGCAAGTACCTACCACATACCCAGGCCTTACTTTAAGGTTAGGTCATGTGCTGCTTCAGGAGGGTGTCACTGTGACACTATGGCCTTCCTCTGCTTCTCTTCTGACTCTCCAATATTGGGGGATCTGTTAGCCCATTCACTGCCCTCCCCCATCATTTCCCAGGAATCTTTTGCCTGGTCTTGCTTATAGGCACCAAAATCTTAATGCCAGCCCCGATTCAAGGAATATTTAGGGGGTCTTTTACTAAGGCATGCTAGCATTTTTAGCGCATGCTAATAATTAGGATGCGCTAAACATTAGATACCCCTATATATTCCTATGGGAATCTCTAGAATTTAGCATGTCCTAATCATTAGCATGCACTAAAAACGCTAGCATGCCTTAGTAAAAGACCCCCTTAGTTACAAGACTGAATGAAATAGCAATGACATAGAAAGCTGAGCATTCCTTATGTAGTACCCACTTACCTTGACTGCTGCCCTCTGCAATTACTACCTCCTGGATCCTATATACTTGTCTGCGCAAATTTGCACACACATGTTCTAGAGTATGAGCAGTTGTGTGCACAACTTAATTTAATAATTGGTTAATTGGAGTTAGCCAATTCTTGGCTTAAATTGGTGTTACTTGGCACTAATCAGCAAATGCGCACACAACTGACTATAGTCACCATTCTAGAAGTTGCACTCACCACTTCCATTGCAGGCAATTTCTAGGGGCATGAATGTGGGTGGGGCATGGGTGGGGCAGGAGCATGGTTCTAGAATACAAGTCATGAGCACTTACACCAGCCTTTGACATGGCATAAGTGCATGGGCCTAAAGTTAGATGCAAAACTGCGGACTTACACTAGTGTTCTATAATGGAAGTTCTGCACAGAACTGCCATTATAGAATTTGCACTTAACACGCATCATCCCAGCGCCTAAATTTTGGAAGTCTTTCTTGAATCTACCCCTTTGTTTATGCTTTTCAAATAAGTGCAACAGAAACATTGTTGAGGTGTAGTCTCTCTAGATACTTACAAACCTCTCACGAATGGTTGCTTGAGTTTGTCCCCTTCCTCTTGGGACTACACTCTTCCCTTTATCACTTGGCTTTGAGACTCAGTTGGAGTGTAAAGAGACACTCAATCATTCAGAAGTGAGAGAAAAATATAGGGTCTTGTTTCTGATGGTGTAGCTATGAGGCCCTGGGCTCCTGCACTTTGGGCTTAGGTCCTTACTACTACTTACTACTTAACATTTCTAAAGCGCTACTAGGGTTACGCAGCACTGTACAATTTGACATAGAGGGACAGTCCCTGCTCAAGGAGCTTGCAATCTAAAAGACAAGTGAACAGTCAGTCAGAAAGGGGCAGTCAAATTGGGGCAGTCTGGATTTACTGAACGGTAAGAGTTAGGTGCCGAATGCAGCATTGAAGAGGTGGGCTTTAAGCAGAGACTTGAAGATGGGCAGGGAGGGGGCTTGGCGTAAGGGCTCAAGAAGATTGTTCCAAGCATAGGGTGAGGCGAGGCAGAATGAGCGGAGCCTGGAGTTGGTGGTGGTGGAGAAGGGTACTGAGAGGAGGGATTTGTCCTGTGAACGGAGGTTTCGGGTGGGAACGTAAGGGGAGATGAGGGTAGAAAGGTAGTGAGGGGCGGCAGACTGAGTGCATTTGTAGGTAAGAAGGAGAAGCTTGAATTGAATGCGGTATCTGATTGGAAGCCAGTGAAGTGACCTGAGGAGAGAGGTGATATGAGTATATCGGTTCTGGCGGAATATAAGACGTGCAGCAGAGTTCTGAACAGATTGAAGGTGGGATAGATGGCTAAGTGGGAGACCGGTGAGGAGTAAGTTGCAGTAGTCAAGGCGAGAGGTAATGAGAGCATGGACGAGAGTTCGGGTGGTGTGTTCAGAGAGGAAAGGGCAAATTTTGCTGATGTTAAAGAGGAAGAAGCGACAGGTCTTGGCTATCTGCTGGATATGCGCAGAGAAGGAGAGGGAGGAATCAAAGATGACACCGAGGTTGCGGGCAGATGAGACGGGGAGGATGAGGGTGTTATCAACTGAGATAGAAAGTGGAGGAAGAGGAGAAGTGGATTTTGGTGGAAAGGCGATGAGCTCGGTCTTGGACATGTTCAGTTTCAGGTGGCGGTTGGACATCCAGGCAGCAATGTCGGATAAGCAGGCTGATACCTTTGCCTGGGTCTCCACGGTGATGTCTGGTGTGGAGAGATACAGCTGGGTGTCATCAGCATAGAGATGATACTGGAAACCATGAGATGAGATCAGGGGGCCCAGGGAAGAGGTGTAGATTGAGAAGAGAAGGGGCCCAAGGACAGATCCCTGGGGAACATCAACAGATAGTGGGATGGGGGTGGAGGAAGATCCATGAGAGTCAACTCTGAAGGTGCGGTGGGAGAGATAGGAGGAGAACCAGGAGAGGACAGAGCCCTGGAACCCAAATAAGGATAGTGTGGCAAGAAGTAAGTCATGATTGACAGTGTCAAAAGCGGCGGATAGATCGAGGAGGATGAGGATGGAGTAGTGGCCTCTGGATTTGGCAAGGAACAGGTCATTACAGACTTTAGAGAGTGCTGTTTCTGTCGAGTGTAGAGGGCGAAAACCGGATTGAAGTGGATCGAGGATGGCATGAGAGGAGAGAAAATCAAGGCAGCAGCTGTGAACAGCACGCTCAAGTATTTTGGAGAGGAAGGGTAGGAGGGAGATGGGGTGGTAGTTGGAGGGACAGGTAGGGTCAAGTGATGGTTTTTTGAGGAGAAGTGTGTGGTAGCCGTGTTAGTCCACTCTTAAGGTTATCAATAGAAATCAAACAAAATAAAACATGGAAAAGAAAATAAGATGATACCTTTTTATTGGACATAATACATTTCTTGATTAGCTTTCGAAGGTCGCCCTTCTTCCTCAGATCGGAAATAAGCAAATGTGCTAGCTGACAGTGTATATAAGTGAAAACATTCAAGCATTACTATGACAGTCTGACAGGGTGGGGGGATGGGGTGGGTAGGAGGTATGCATGGGGACATCAAAGCATATCATTGATATTCTAACAGGATGGGTGTGGATAGGTGAGGGGAGGGTGATCAACAGAGACATACAGCTTTATGGTTTATAATGGGCTAGGAACCCCAGATCCTTGTTAAGTCCTTTCTGTTGGGTGTTAAAATATTCAATCATTCTGACTTCAAAGGTCTTACGTTCTTGTATGGTTTTAAAGTTACCTTTCAGGATTCTCACTGTGAAGTCACTGGTACAGTGTCCTGGTCCTGTAAAATGTTGACCAACAGGCGTGGGAAGCTACTGGCACCAGTATTGTTCATGTGATGTCTATGTAAATTGAATCTTGTCTTAAGCATCTGGCCTGTTTCTCCAATATAGCATCCTTCATTACATTTTTTACACTGAATGATATATACCACATTGGAAGATGAGCAAGTGAAAGATCCCTTTATGTTGAATATCTTTCCTTTGTGGATGACTCTGGGGTCCTGTGAAATATTTTGGCATAGTTTGCAACTGGATAAATTACAGGGAAGTGTGCCCTTCTGTTCCCCTTCAGTCTGTGATGGAAGTTTACTTCTGATTAGCTTGTGTTTTAAGTTGGGTGGCTGTCGGAAGGCCAGTACTGGTGGGGATTTGCCTGCATATTACTTTCATACAACACTTTTTATGTACAATATTTGGCTCTGTTGATGCAGTTAAGTAGGCCTGGAAGGCCTGTACTAGTAGTTCTATATGTACAATTAATTGATTCCTATCAGACCCAGAGCTCCTTCAGCTCTTGTAATGTACAATCTTAGCGTACATTCTTTTAAATTACCTCATGGACTTGGAGGAGTTTTACTGTTCATACATCCAGTTTTTCAAGATCTTTATGAGGCCCATCTACAATTCCAAAGTTGTAGGATATATAGGAATTGTTAGCTGATTAATGGCTTGTGTCTTATTCCCTGCTGTTAAAGCAGTTTTTAATCTCCTGTAGTATTCTTTGCTGACCTTTTCCCTCAGTAATTTATGCTGTCTTGTCGTTCCTTCCTCTACTCTTAGATATTTATATACATCTTCCTGTTCAAGTTCCTTTATGTCACAGTCATCGGTCGGAAAGATGTTTGCAGTTTTGTTCAATTTTTCTCTAAGATTGGTTGCACATTTGTCCAGGCCAAAAATCATTCTGATATTGTGGGGAAAGCTTTTTTACCATACCAAACTGTTCTGCCACTAAAAATCTCTTCACCCGCTTTTTGGAAAATACCCTAAGTTTGTAAGTGACACTGATCATAGGCACCCTGTATAAGAGGCTTGGGGAGGCTAAGCCTCCCCAGTCCAATCTTGACGTTCCCCTGGCTGCTGCCCTCACAAACGCAGGGCTTCCGCAGCTGCCAAGGAGCTCTCACACAGTCCTTCCTGCTGTCCCCGTCGGGGAGTCCCCAACCGGCAGCTCTCCTTGCCCCCCCCCCCCCCACGCACGTGACCCCAACCCCCGCCACGGCCCACCCAACATCCCCTCTTAATTTGCCTGCCTCGGTCCCTGACTCCCTAAAGCATTCTTATCTTCACCCGTACCCGTTGCCTTCAGCGCTGCCTCACTGCCTGCCATTCATTCTCACAGGCAGGTCCCTGACTCCCTGCAGCATTCTTGTCTTTACCCGTACCTGTCGCCGTCAGCGCTGCCTGCCATTCATTCTCACAGGCAGCTCCGTTCCCGCTCCCCTTTGCCGCGTCCACTCCTCCAGCTCTCTCTGATGCATTACCTGTTAAACAGGAAGTGCATCAGAGAGAGCCGGAGGACGCGGGAACGGAGCTGCCTGTGAGAATGAATGGCAGGCAGTGCTGACGGCGACAGGTACGGGTGAAGACAAGAATGCTGCAGGGAGTCAGGGACCGAGGCAGCATGCTGGCTGGTAGAGGTGAGAGAGGGAGGTGGGAAATGTTGGGAGGAGATGCATGGGGGGAGAGAGGGAGAAATGCTGGATGTGAAGGAGGAGGGAGGGACAGATGCACAGCAAGAGAAAAGGGGAAATGTTGAACATGGATGTGGGAGGGAGGGAGACAGAGAGAGAGATGCTGTATGGGGATGGGAGGGATGCTATAAGGAAGAGGAAGAAAGAGATAGATGTTGGGCCCAGGGTGCAAGGAGAGGAGATACTGAGAGTGATATGGGCAGTGGGAGAGAAGAAGGAGGGAAGAGAGGTTGTACATGGGAATGGATAAGAGGGAGGGATAGATATACACTAAAGGGGAAAGAGAAAAAGAGGGAGATTGTGGATCCAGGGACAGAAGGGAGTGAGGAGAAATGCTGGATATGGATGGAGGGAAAATTGCTGAATTTAAGGGCTGGATTGAAACACTTTGAGGGCAGATGTTTAAAGTGGAGAAAGGATAGGGACAGGGCTACAGATGGTAGACAGAACGCATAAGGACACAGAAGGATGGTGAACATGGTGAGAGAAAAAATATCAAATGGAAAGAAGACACTGCAAAAAACAGAAGACACTGGGACCAAAGCGAATAGAAAAACTAAATGATCAGACAACAAAGGTAGAAAAAAGTATTTTATTCAGAATTTATTAACTGGAATATGTCAGCTTTTGGAAATATGCATTTGTGATGTTTTGCATGTAAGTTTCAATTTTTCTAGTATTGCTGCGTGCTGAGTCTGACTTCTTGAGGTAACTTTCCAGTTCAGTATTTTGCCTTCATATCTGTTGTGTCATGTGTTTTTCCTGTGTGATCAAGGTGCAGTATTCTGCTAGTGTGTAGTATTTTCAGCCCTTTTTGGGGTTTTTTTTGTTTCACTAGGTTGTGCACTGGTGTTTTAGAGCCCGGTGTAATTATAGTGCTGCCTTTCCACGCATAAGGTTGTAGGTCGTCCTGTCCTTGGAATTAATACTGTTATGGTTTGGTAAGGTTATGAGTGTGTTTTTGCACAAGATTGTGTATTGGCCTTACTGAGGTGGCACCAAATCATCAGAAAGGGTTTTAGAGCCTAAATCATGACACACTACCTCTTGAAGGATCTACATATAGTCGTTCATAAAAGGAGCTCATTGTGAACACTTTCCACCCTAAAAGGGTGTTTTGTGGCTCTACATGAGAATTGTGATATTATGATCCCTTGTTTCATATTGTTGACAGTCTGCATTTTCCGTATGGGTGGTATATTGGTTTATTAGGGTCTGCCCAGTGTTATGGTACAGTAAGGTTTATGAGTGTGTTTTTGCACAAATTTGTGCATAGTGTTTTGCAGTTGAGCAACTGTGGTTAGTACATGCTTTGAGCAACCACTTTATTCTTTGATATATGATACATATTTAATATCTAAATTTAATAAAAGGTATTAATTGTGACTTATTTTTACTTATTTTTTTTCTGTGTTGTCAGACAATTATAGATGTAAACCCCGCCCCCTTTAGCCTCCCCAAACAGTTGGGCCACCGACCGCCTATGGCACTGATCCAAACATGGCAGTTCACAGGAGCTGAGTAGAATTTCATGGAATTTGCTTAAAGAATCCCCAAAATAAAGGCTTAAACAGTAACATTTTAACTGTTGCTAGGTAAGTTTTAGTTAAATTAAAGTACATGAAGACTGTCTTTTGAATCAATAGTTCCTGTTTTCTGAGTTAACAGAATGCTGTTAAGTCAATATCAAGTGCATTGTAGGAGAGTTTCAGTAGCCAATAATGTTCAGTGGGCTGGCCAGAATTAGATATATCACAGAGGTGATATTCTTGGTTCACAGTGGAAAAGGAGCCTTACTGCTGCAGTAGAAGGGAAAGGGACTTGATATGCTACCTTTCTGTGGCTTTTTGCAACTACACTCAAAGCGGTTTACATAGTATATACAGGTACTTGTTTATACCTCGGGCAATGGAGGGTTAAGTGACTTGCCTAGAGTCAGAAGGAGCTGCAGTGGGAATCAAACCCAGTTCCCCAGGATCAAGTCCACTGCACGAACCACTAGGCTGCTCCTCCATTCCCTGCTGCTGTGTCAAGAATCACACTGAGGTGATCAACCTCATGGTAGTCTTACACAAAGCCCCAGGACAGCAAGTGGACCTGTATTACCAAAGCAGTAAAACTGGAGAAAGGGTTAGGGAATAATATGTAGGGAAAAAAGGAAACCAGACAGTGCACAACTAATTTCAAGTGCTCAGCTCTTACCAGAATAATGTTATAAAACGATACTATAAAATATATACATTAGACTTTAAGAACTATATTAATACATGGATGATAGTCATGTGAACTTAAACATTTACTTTAGCTGGAATTACATTGCATTAATTTGGAGCAACTGGTTGCTTTTAATATAAAAAACATACTCTTAAGAAATGTAATCCTGCTGGTTTGGTGAGATCCTAAATATTTTTATGTTCTTAGTAGGGATTAGGTGGCAGGGTAATAACTCCTCATGCTGTGCAAATGTTCAATATCAGACTAAAGACAAAAAATAAAGCCGCCCTCAACTCATAACTCAGCCCTTATGCTTGATCTTAGCCAAAAAGGCTGAACCGCAACATGTGATTTTGTCATGATTGCCGCTTTTTCTGGGAAAGAATTCAAGTCATATTTTCTGATTTCTCAGATCTAACCTTTCACCAATCTAGTCTAGAAGCAGCAGTCGACTCCTACAAATATTTTGGTTTCACTGGCCATATGACTTTTTTGCACTTATGAACTCCCTTAGAATCTTTGAGGTATGTAGTAAAATAGTGACACTGTCAATAAATTGCTGATCTAAAAATATTCCAGGCAGGAGTCCACAACTGTAAAAAATATATATATAAATGTGATCAGAAGAGGTCTCCCAGCGGGTGCACACTGAACTTCTCTTCTCTGCAAGCTGTTTGGAAGGAGGAACCAGAGCAGAAGATCTCTGCTTTGGCAGATGAAGCTGCAGTTTCTCATTGTACAGGACTGACAAGTGCTTGGCGTGATCAAAGCTACCCAAGCAATAACAGAGAAATATTTATTGTCATTTTCTGCTAACTCAGCCTTTTTTGAATTGCATTTCCATCTGTTTTGCTGCCTTACACAGAGAAGACTTCTTTTTTCCTTGCAGAAGTACTTCAGCTTTGTCAGGAGGATTTACAGGTGCTTTGCATGCTGAGGCAAAGAAGACCTAGTTTTAGGAATGACCTTGGGTCTCTCAGTTCTCAGGCTCACATAGTTCAGACATGTGAAAGAAGAGGTGACATGCTTGGAATAGCAGGGAGAGCAGCCGCCATCGATAATTTCAGATTTTTCTGCAGCTACTTAGGAGAAACACTGATGAGATTGACCTCAAGAAAGGTCACTCATCCATCATTCTAATCATGGTCTATAATGGAGCTAAAATGTTGATCTCCATGGATGATGGGGGAGAGGATCTTGAGGAAGAAAATCCATGTGGAAAGCCTCAAAAAAATGTAGAACAACTAAGTCTAGGAACTGCTGTCACATTGATCAAAAGTTTTCACATGCCAATGGTCTTTTACGAATACAGATACAGTCTGTTCACCGAGGTGCCAGTCTGCTATAGTGCTGCTTCTGTTACCACCATTTTTCATTCCTTCAGTTCATTTTATAGCCTAGGCTATTAATGGCAAGACCCATCTCATCTCACTTCCCATAGTATATTTGTAAAAGCTGAGTTATAATAAAACTTGAGAGCCTGCACCAAAATCTAGCAGGATAAAAAACATGATTCTAAGACTGGTTTTCATTTCACACAGTAACCACAATGCAATCGAAACCTTTGCTTGTGCTGTTCATTTCAAGCATAGCTTAGGTTTACTTGCCTGCCCTTCTGCCTCTCTCTCATTTTCTTTTGTTCTCATGTCTCATGTTAAACTGAATACAGTGGTAGAATACCTGTTTAATTCCCTACTATTAGTCTTTTATTGAGAGCATCATGGCTGCTTGGCTCACACTATATCCTACTATACAAAAACTTAAGGTATTAAAGTGAGAAGTTGAATATTGTGATAAGGATGTGTCATGCCCTACCCAGAAGAGGCCACTGGAGGGAGCTCTCATGCTAAAAGGCCTGAAAAATGATGGGGCCACCAGAGGGAGCTCTAAAAAAGGCTAGGAAACTATAGGCTGGGGAGGGCCTATAGCACAGAAAAGAGGAGGGTTCCCCTTTAAGAAGGAAGCACCCTGGAGAAAGTCCTGGACCCTTCTAGAAGTGGGAGGAGGGGCCCAGAAGGCGTGGGGTGGGCTATTAGTATTCTTATAAAAGGTATGGACCCTAAAGTAGGCTGGACTAGTGACCAGAGAGAAGGATTTCCACTGAAGGCCTGGGGATACATGAGGCGAGAAGCCACATCAGCAGAGCAGGAAAACACATTCAAGAAAAAGGTACTTTAGAAGTTGTGCTACAAAAAGTGTATTGCAACTATGTTGAGGATCTCAATGTGATGCAACACTGGGCCCGTTGAACTAAGAACTGGCCTAACAGCCAGGGGGGGGGGGGGGGGGGGGGGGGGGGGGGTTGGAGGACAGGACTGTAAGATTAAGGTGGAAGTTAAAAGTCCTGTCCAAGGGGTGGAGGCTGTTTTAACTAAGACCTCAGTTCTCCAGTAAAGGAGGGCTCAGTTAGAAGATTACTGTTTGAACTAGCTATCTGAAGAAGAATTCCTCCAACTAAGTGGTTAGTGATGGATATGTGGAGCAAATCTATATATTGTTTGCCTAATTTGCATAGAAGTTAAAGCCTGCTAACCAAGTGTTTTATTGTACTGAAAGACACCAGGGGGCGCAACCATGGTACCAGAACAGTGCACTTTGATCCAAGGAGAAACTTCATGGAGGGGTTTGGGACTGAATAACGGGGGGGGGGGGGGGGGTAAAAGACTCACCCTGAGAGTAAAGAGGGCCCCCCTACCCCTAATACTGGAAGTGATAGGTGATACAATTGAGATCTGTCTCTCAGCAATTTCCTTAGAAGCAAAACTCTGGTTGGCCTAGGAGGAGAACTGGTGGAGCGGGCCATTGGCCACAAGAGACCCATCACACTAATGTCATTAGGGGTCCTTTACTAAAGGGCATTAAGCCCTTAATACGGTGTTATCATGGGAAAACAGGTTACTATAAAATATCATTTTGTGATATATTTTTTTTTGTGCACTAAGTGCATGTTAACTATTTTTAAAATGCATTTTTGTAGAGGAGGTGTGTCATGGGAAAAGAGTGGGTATTCCTGCGCTATCCGGCCAGAATGTGATTGGTGCATACTATCTGGATAGCGTAGACTTATCATGGGAGCACATAGGGGGAAGTTCTATAAATGGTGCTCAAAAATCAGTGACCCAAAAAATCAGCACTAAGCACGTTTCTATAAATACCAAAATACCAGAGATCTTGCACCAGTCAATAATAGGACTGGTTGTAAGTTGTCTCTGAACATTCACATTCCTTTCTCTATTTTCAAGAATGGACCGATTCCAATATAAGAAAAAAAATGAATGGGCTATGTTTCTTGGGCTACTCAGAGCGATCTAAAACTGTTTTGAGGTATTTTGGGCATGGTATCAGCTTCCCTACCTGCACATTGCCCTGGGTTGACAAAGTCAGTGCCTTAGCTTGTCCATGCTATTTGTTTGGTGACTGGTAAACCAAGAGAACTGTCAAGAATAGTTGCTGATGATAAAAAAATATTTTCCAGAATATTGAATTCAAAGCTAATTTAAAAACTCAGCCTATTAATAGCATTACAGATCATCTGGAAAATTGCCTGTCAAGAGTATCATCTCATCAATTCTGTGCCAACAAAAATTTTCCAATAAATACATATTAAAACTACATCACAACCTTGCTGTGTTACATTCTGACATTTTTCTATTGAAGCTGACATGTGAACAAATTTGTTAGCGAAAGAGATTCTGTCTTTCAAATAAAAGAAGCAAGATGTTATTTAGGATTTTATTTAACTGCTGAGGGCAGTGGATCACTGATTCTCTGGTACCACTCAGCAAATGTATCTAATCAATTCTATGTAGTAGCACCAAAAGTGAATTTGGGTTTAGTGTTTTATACTAATTCCATATTTATATTCTGTTTAATTCATAGGGCTCAGAGCAGAGTGCAGCCCATAGCCAAAATAAAAGAAACACTTAAAACTGGTGCATCCCTTTGAAGCAAGTTTTACTCAAGGTAATTTTACTTGGGGGTAATTTTTAAAATTCTAAAACTGCCAATGGTATCTGCACATAAACTTGTGCAGATCGCCCTCTATATACATGAGTTCATTCAACCTAGGCCGACATAGTCCTAGAATCAGGTTTTGGGTGGAGATTGGACTTATGTGCATACTAGTAAAAAAGCCCCGTTTCTGATGCAAATGAAACGGGGGCTAGCAAAGGTTTTCTTCTGTGTGCATGTGGGAGTGTGTGTGTGCCTGCCCTCTGCCCTCTCTCCCTTCCCCTGTGCTGTCTGTCCTCTCTGTCCCCTCCCCCCTCGGAGTCGAGTCCTTCAGTGTTAAGTTTCCTGCTGTGCTGTGTTTGTGTTACAGAGATAGTGAGGGCTTCTGCCCTCTCTCCCCTCCCCCCTCTGAGTCCTTCACTGTTACAGAGAGAGCGATTTGATTTCGTGCTTTGCTGTGTTTTCCTTCACTGTTTGTGTTACAGAGAGAGCGAGGGCGGGGCAGACACTCATGGGGAAACCGGATATCTCTCCCCCTTCACACTTCCGGCTGGAGGCTTCATTTAGAACGTTGTTGGTGCCTTTTATATATAGAGATTTCATAAAATATGAGCTTAAGGGTTTTTTTTACAAAGGTGTGCTAGCATTTTTAGTGCATGGTAAAAGCTCATGTGCACTAATGTTCACATGATTGAGATGTTGTAAAGTGTGTTAAGTCATTGAATTTCAGGGCTTATACCTCCTTTTTAACGATTGTGAATTTGTGTTGTAAACAAGGCTCCTACTGGCTAAGTCCGTGAAGCCTCCTCACCACCAGCACCGAGCTCTCTGTTTTCCTTTTTATGTGTTTCTTCTTTCTTGGGCCTGTTTTTGGGATTTGCAACCCAGCCCCCTTTTCTTCAACAGCTCCTCGGCTGTTTTAAACCCAGTCCAATTTCAGCCAGGGTTCTCTCCGCTCAGCTCAATAAAGTCGGGCTGTTTCTAACACAGTCCAATTACAGACAGGCTTCTCTCAGCACAGTTCAATGGAGCTAGGCTGTTTCAAACACAGTCCAAGTACAGCCAGGCTTCTCTCAGCACAGTTCAATGGAGCTAGGCTGTTTCAAACACAGTCCGAGTACAGCTAGGCTTCTCTCAGCACAGCTCAATAAAGTCAGGCTGTTTCCAACACAGTCCCATTTACAGCCAGGCTTCTCTCAGCACAGTTCAATGGAGCTAGGCTGTTTCAAACACAGTCCAAGTACAGCCAGGCTTCTCTCAGCATAGCTCAATAAAGTCAGGCTGTTTCTAACACAGTCCAATTACAGCCTGGCTTCTCTCAGCACAGTTCAATAGAGCTAGGCTTTGCGCGGGCTCAAAGCCTTGGGTCCCACCCTCTGGGTCAGTCTCTATTCTCCTGACCTCCTCCCGCTTTGACCCAGGCCTCTCCCCTATACCTCCAGTGCTGGCTGAGCCATAGCCAAGAGCTCCATGGGTTCGTCTAAGACCAGCTCAGCCTCCTCTTGCTCCATCGCCTCTGGTTCCTTCTCCCCCTCTCCTTCAGTAGCCCAGTCCATTTTCTCCTCCCCCCCTCCCCCACCCCTTTTCCAGCTGATTACACTTTTCTTCATTAACTCTGCTAGGCTGCTTTTCCTTCTCCTGCCACCGGTTCCACCACCTCCTCCACCAGGTGGGAGAATCAGCTTTTCCTTTTCCCTGGCGGCCCTCTTCTGGAGCTCCTTGGTTCTGCACCCTACTTCTCCTCCCCCGGAGCTCTCCTGTGGCCTTCTGGGAGTTGTAGTTTCCCATCTTTATGTCCCTTTTGGGCAAAACCTGAGCATCCCTAGGGTCTTCCCTCCTACCCTCCGGCTCTCTTTTCTCCGGTGGGTAGCTGGGGTCCCTCTTCCTTTCGGCATATTCCTTACATACCCCCTCCCTTAAGCTTTTACTCCCCAATTCTTCCCCCTTTTCTTCCTTATCCTCGCCTACCCGGGATAGGGCATCCACATTTCCCAAACGTTTCCCCGGACGATGCTCCACTGTGTATTGGAAGGGTTGCAGTGCTAAATACCACCGCATTAGCCTCCCATTGTTATTTTTCATTAAATTTAGCCACTTCAGTGGGGCATGGTCCGTTACTAGCTTAAATTGCCTCCCTTCGAGATAGACCGTACACTCTTGTATTGCCCACCTAATAGCTAAACACTCCTTCTCTATGGTGGAATAATGGTTCTCATGAGGTAGGAGTTTACGGCTTAGATATAGCACGGGATGTTCTGCCCCTTCATGTTCCTGAGACAGCACTGCCCCTAGCCCCCTCCCCGACGCATCCGTTTGTAGGATAAAGGGTTTTTCGAAATCTACGGCCTTCACCACCGGTTCATGGCACAGGGCCTGCTGCATCTGCTCTAACGCTCGCAACTCCGCCTCCCCCCACCTCAGCTGGTCCGGGCTCTTACCCCTCAACATGTCCGTTAAGGGAGTAGCCATTACAGAAAAGTGCGGGATGAATCTCCTGTAATACCCCACCATACCCAGGAACCTACGCAATTGTTTTTTTCGATTGGGTCGGGGAAAGTCTTGGATGCTTTTAACTTTATTCAGTAAGGGTCGCACCTCCCCCCGGCCTACATTATACCCCAAATACTTCACCCTATACTGGGCAAAGTAACATTTCTTCGGGTTAAGGGTAAGTCCAGCCTCCCTAAACGATTGCAACACTGCCCCTACCTGTTTCAAATGATTGTTCCAGTCCTCACTGTGTACTACCACATCATCCATATAGGCCGCGGCATATGTCTGATGTGGTCTGAGGACTTGGTCCAGCAATCGTTGGCAGCTCGCCGCCGCCGAATTTAGGCCAAAGGGCAGCCTTTTGAATTGGTACAAGCCTATAGGGGTACTAAAAGCTGTCTTTGCTTGGGGCTCCGGGGGAAAGGGGAATCTGCCAGTACCCTTTTGTTAAATCTAAAGTGGTAAGATACTGGGCTGACCCCAACCTGTCTACCAACTCTTCAATATAAGGCATAGGATAGGCATCAGCTTGAGAGATAGCATTAAGCTGACGGAAATCAATACAAAATCTCCACTCCCCTTCAGGTTTTGGCACCAACACCACCGGGCTGGACCAGGGACTATGGGATTCCTCAATTACCCCAAAGTCCAACATTTCCTGCACTTGTTTAATGACTTCCCTCCTTTTCATTGGTGAGAGTCTATAGGGCCTTTGCCTTACTATCTTACCCTGTTCAGTTACAATGTCATGCTCTACTAGGTGGGTACTCCCCGGGCATGCTGTCAAAACATCTTTAAAGCGCTCTAAGAGCCTTCCTATCTCTTTTTGCTGCCCCTGGGGTAACCGGGGGTTAACTCCGGGCTCGCAGGGTTTGAAAATCTCTCTTATTTGAGGCCCTAACTCCTCTCCTTCCTTTTCGTCCCCCCGCGTTTGAAACCCTACCCTCGCTACCCAAGGTTTCATAAGATTAACGTGAAACGTCTGGACCCGACCCCTCTCATTCGCCACCTCATACGTGAGGGGACCGAGTCTCCTCTTCACCACCCAGGGTCCTTTCCATCTAGAGGCGAACCTATGGGGATCTTCCGAGATTAAGATGAGGACCCTATCCCCGGCGGCAAACTCCCTGTTCCGAGTCCCTCTATCGTAATATCCCTTTTGTTGTTCTTGGCTCTGTTCTAGCCGGTCCTGGGCACACTCCTGCATCCTACCCAATCGGCCCCTTAGATCCTGCAAATATTCGCCCACGGACTGCTCGCTGGTTTCCGGAGATACCCAGTGTTCCTGTACGATATCTAATATACCCCTGGGTCTTCTGCCAAACATTAACTCATACGGTGAAACTCCTAAGGAGTCTTGCACCTTCTCCCGGTATGCATAGAGCACAAAGAGTAAAAGTTGGTCCCACCCGGTCCTATCCTCCCCCAAGGCTTTTTTTAGCATCCCCTTTAAGGTCCTGTTAAAGCGTTCCACCATCCCATTGGTTTGGGGATGGTAAGCCGCCGTACGTACATGTTTTATCCCAAAGGCCTCCCATACTTGTCTTAAGGTATGGGACATAAAGTTGGAACCCCGATCTGTCAAAACTTCTTGGGGAAAACCTACCTCACAAAAAATTTTTATGAGTTCCCAGGCAATACCCTTGGCCGAAATGTTCCTTAAGGGTAGGGCCCATGGATACCTGGTGGCCATGTCCATAACTACTAACACATAGAGATACCCTCTCTGTGACCTTGTTACTGGCCCCACAATATCCATGGCTATTCTCCTCACCGGTTGCTCTACCCGTGGCAGCGGCTTTAATGGGGCTTTAGGAGGGAATCTGTCTGATACCTTCTGACATCTGGGGCAGGACTTGCAGTATTTTTCCACCTCCCCATATATGCCCGGCCAATAAAACCTCGCCAATATTTGGGTCAGGGTGGCCTGGGAGCCCTTATGTCCGCTCAGAGGATGGTCGTGGGCCAGCCTTACCACCAGCGGACGAAAAGCTCGGGGTACCACCAGCTGTTTCCCTCCGCCCGAGTGCTCCCAATTTGGCACCCTTCTATATAGGATGTTCCCTTCTATCAGGAACCCCGGAGCTATCTGGCCTTCTCCCTGGCGCGCCCTTTCCCAGGCATACTCTAAGGTAGGGTCCGTGGCCTGCTCCCTATGAAATTGGGGAAACTGCTCCCTCAATTCTTCCGGGGCCACTGGCAGGTAACTCTCCCTCTGTGCCCGCTGAAGAGCCTCCCTTCTACCCTTCTGCTCCTTTTTTTTCACGGCTTTCCTTTTTTTTTCCCGGCCCGGTTCGCCCAATACCTCCCCCTGAAAAGGAAAACCCCCCCCTATTCCCTCTGTTTCTTCGTCTACCTCGCGGTGAGCCTGGGCCCTGGTAGTGACTAACACTTTTCTCTCCCCCATACACTCTATAAATGGAGGCCAATCCCTCCCTAAAATCATCTCATGCGGCAATCTGGGTAGAACGGCCATGGCCATCTCTAGCTCTCCGGTGGGCCCCTGTAAGTTGACCCGCTGGAGTGCATAACGGGTCCTGGCCCCATGAATACATTGGATAGACACCCCTCCATCATAGGTCTCCCTGCCCGGGGCCCTCCTCTTTCTTATCTGTTGCCACAGCCTCCGGGAGATCATGGATTGGTCGGCCCCAGAGTCTAACATGGCGGTGATGGGTACTCCCTCCACCTTAACTTGAGTTAGGTACCTGGGCCTGACTCCTTTTTCTACCTGAGAGATCCACCCCTCCCGCCACTGGCAATCCTTTTTGAAATGGCCTACCTTACCACACTTAAAACACCCCTTGCTCCCAAAAGGAATAGCCTTTCTACTCGGGCCGGCGTCTAACTCGGTCTTTTTACTCCCTGCGGGGGTCTCCGGCTTAATTAGGGAAACTTTCGGGCCCCCTTTTTCTAACGCCCGAGTCCTGCCTCCCTCCCGCTCTGCCCCCCCCCCCCCCCCCCCCCCCCGCTGGGCTTCCAGGTAACATTCCAAACCCGATGTTACCCCCTCTACCGTCTTACATCCCCTCTTTATTAATTCGGCCCTAATTTCGTCGGGCAGACCCTGGAGGAATTGCTCCACTACTAATTCTTGCAGTACCTCGTGCAGGTTGTGTCGCTCGGGCTCCAACCATTTTTTCACTAAATCCATTAGCTTATTTGCTACCGCTTTAGGGGGGGTCCCCTTTTCCCATTTGGTGGCTCTAAACTTACGTCTGTAAGCTTGTGTACTGAGTCCATATCTGTCCTTGATAGCTTCTTTCAACCTTCCATAATTGGCAGCCTCTTCCGGAGACAAATCCCTAAAGGCTGCCAAAGCCTCCCCGGATAGAGAAGGCACCAATCTCATGGCCCACTGCTCTTGTGGCCACCCAGCCGCCCCAGCCACCCTCTCAAATGCTGTCAAAAAATCGTCCACATTATCCTGCTCGGACAACTTCCCCCAGTTAAGTGCATTCATGGAGACATGTCCTACCGCACCGCCTCCTCCGGGCCCGTGTCCATTTGCTCCGGTTTCCCCCTCACGGGGAACATTAGCCCCTCTCTGGAAAAAGTCTTGTAGCATGTTGAGTACTGGTTGCTGCTGATCCCGGGCCGCCATCAGAGAGTCCTCGACTATCTTAGCCGTCAGCTCCTGCTGTTTTTGGAACTGGAGAGTCATCCACCCGAAGATCTCCTTGGGGTCCATCACGGCACTGGCACTGCCACCTGGGGGAGGGACAAAACAACAGAGAACCACCTCCAAGTGCGATTACCTCATTTAAGTTGGACTCTTTCTCTGATCCCTCTAACACCTCCCCCCCCCCCCCCCCCCCAGTTAGGCCCGCTTACCGGAACCCAAGATGGGTCTGCGCCTTTCTCAGCGTTGGCCCTCTCGTGGGGCTTCTCGTCCAGTCGGGTCACGGCCTCCTCTAGCGACAGGTCCCGCAGCAAAATCCCACTTCTGACACCACTTGTAAACAAGGCTCCTACTGGCTAAGTCCGTGAAGCCTCCTCACCACCAGCACCGAGCTCTCTGTTTTCCTCTTTATGTGTTTCTTCTTCTTTCTTGGGCCTGTTTTTGGGATTTGCAACCCAGCCCCCTTTTCTTCAACAGCTCCTCGGCTGTTTTAAACCCAGTCCAATTTCAGCCAGGGTTCTCTCCGCTCAGCTCAATAAAGTCGGGCTGTTTCTAACACAGTCCAATTACAGCCAGGCTTCTCTCAGCACAGTTCAATGGAGCTAGGCTGTTTCAAACACAGTCCAAGTACAGCCAGGCTTCTCTCAGCACAGCTCAATAAAGTCAGGCTGTTTCTAACACAGTCCAATTACAGCCAGGCTTCTCTCAGCACAGTTCAATGGAGCTAGGCTGTTTCAAACACAGTCCGAGCACAGCTAGGCTTCTCTCAGCACAGCTCAATAAAGTCAGGCTGTTTCCAACACAGTCCCATTTACAGCCAGGCTTCTCTCAGCACAGTTCAATGGAGCTAGGCTGTTTCAAACACAGTCCAAGTACAGCCAGGCTTCTCTCAGCATAGCTCAATAAAGTCAGGCTGTTTCTAACACAGTCCAATTACAGCCTGGCTTCTCTCAGCACAGTTCAATAGAGCTAGGCTTTGCGCGGGCTCAAAGCCTTGGGTCCCACCCTCTGGGTCAGTCTCTATTCTCCTGACCTCCTCCCGCTTTGACCCAGGCCTCTCCCCTATACCTCCAGTGCTGGCTGAGCCATAGCCAAGAGCTCCATGGGTTCGTCTAAGACCAGCTCAGCCTCCTCTTGCTCCATCGCCTCTGGTTCCTTCTCCCCCTCTCCTTCAGTAGCCCAGTCCATTTTCTCCTCCCCCCCCTCCCCCACCCCTTTTCCAGCTGATTACACTTTTCTTCATTAACTCTGCTAGGCTGCTTTTCCTTCTCCTGCCACCGGTTCCACCACCTCCTCCACCAGGTGGGAGAATCAGCTTTTCCTTTTCCCTGGCGGCCCTCTTCTGGAGCTCCTTGGTTCTGCACCCTACTTCTCCTCCCCCGGAGCTCTCCTGTGGCCTTCTGGGAGTTGTAGTTTCCCATCTTTATGTCCCTTTTGGGCAAAACCTGAGCATCCCTAGGGTCTTCCCTCCTACCCTCCGGCTCTCTTTTCTCCGGTGGGTAGCTGGGGTCCCTCTTCCTTTCGGCATATTCCTTACAGTGTGTATAAGTGTTCGGCATAGTACCGGTTGAAATAATATTTATAAAAAAGAAAAAATAGTTTTAAAATATTATAAAGTTATCCACTCTGTGTCCATGCCTTTTACTACTATTGCTCATCAAACTTACTGAACTATAGCTGGAACAGTGCAGGGCAGTACTTTTTGCAGGTCTGCTAATTATAGAGTAGCATTAGGCTGAATTTCAGAACAAAGTACCTCCTCCCAATCTGGCACCAATACAGTTTGTGGCTCCTCCTTGTGAACCCCAGCAGAGCTCTGGTTTCTCAAGCACTTGGCACAGCTCTGGTTCTACTTAACACCCCAGCATACCTTTCCTTCCCCCTCACACACTTGGCATATCTCAGATTGATGTTAAAGTGAGCCAGCTATTTACCAAGGGAAAGATAAACAGTGTGATCCTGTTAAACTGAACATGCTCAGTTTTCTTTTATTCTTGATCCCTGCTGATGCCTTCCACTGCAGTCCAGTAACTTGCCTGGCACATGTTTGCCAGTGCAGAATAAAGAAGGAGATTGATAAAGAAGGCTTAATCTGTAGATAAAAAGGAACCAAACCTGAGTAACAGGAGGAGGAACCAAGCAGGCCATGGGTAGGAGCAACAGAAGAGTGGTTGGGATTAGGCAGCAGAGTAACAGCTCTCTGCTTTGCTCCAGGCTCACCCCATTCTCTTCTCTGCAAGCTGTTTGGAAGGGAGGAACCAGAGCAGAAGATCTCTTCTGCTATAGAGTCTGAAAAAAAGTAGAGGAACTGAATTTTATCATTCCAGACTGTTTTGCCATAAAATTAAGCTCTGCCCATAAAATCCAGGAGAGGGGTTCCAAAGATGTCCGGTTACCCAGTTCCAGGCTGGAGTTTATGGAAGAGTTATGGATTTTTGACCACCCTATCATGGTGCATTATGGGACTTGCAGCACTGATTTCAATGGGCAAGATCAAACATACAAATCCCAAGCTGCTTTTGGATGTAAGTTCAAATCCGGGACTGGTCAGAAGGTCTCCAGCCTGGAGCTGGGTAACTTGGCATCTCTGGAGGTGAAAGGAGATCAGAACAAAACACATACATACCTCAGATGTCTGCCATGGAGACACAGATGAAAAGAGAGCAGAGAAATGCAGTCTGCTATACAGCAACGACCATGCGAAGGCCCTAATGCTGCTTGATGAATTCCCCCTCAATCTGCTGTGGTCGGTTTTTGGCAACTAAAATTCTCTTACTGTTGAAGAGGGCATAGGATAACCACATAGAGGGAGGGGGGAAGTTATCAACATAGGCTGCCGTTAAGATGGGTTATTTTACTACAAGTCATGCTTGGCCCAGGGGCGTAGCCAGGCAACAGATTTTGGGTGGGACTAGACAAGAAGTGGTTGGGCACCAACTATTCTCCCTCCACCACCACCAAAACATTATCTCAGCTGGCAAGAAAATGCTTCTTTCCACCTTGGCAGTCTGTAGCAGGCATGCGCTGAAAACTGCACATGCGCAGGTGCCAGTATCGTGGAGAGTAGCATTTTCATTACCATTAGGGGGAAGCCTTCAGCTGGCAGAGCTTGGGATCCTCACCAGCTACCACTAAACGTGTCTTACTGTTGGGTGGGCCCTGGCCCACCCAGGCCCATATGTGGCTATGCCACTGGCTTGGCCCCATCCCAGCGAGCTCTGTCCCCATCCCCACCCTTTGTCCTCGAGCTCTGACCCCAATCTGCACAAGCCTCAATCAGTTATTTGGTATAACGCCAAAGATATAGAAAGAGGTGCATTTACTCCTGTATTGTGCAAAATATAAAGACGGCACAACCCCATGGATTTTCCATACTCCTCACTGGCAGCAATTCACCAAGGCCGGGTTACAAGGCCTTCCTCCTGCCAAGTTCTGCCCTGTCTACTGTAACTTCCTATTTGACGCTAAGCAGGAAGTTGCAGGTGAGAGGGCAGGACTTGACAAGAGGAAGGCCACAGAGCTGGCCTGTGTGAATCGCTGACACTGCCAGCTGTCTGCAGGAAAATGTGACTCCAATATCTGAGTGACACCTGCAGGGAGGAGGAAAGTGTGACTCCAATATCTGAGTGACACCCGCAGGGAGGAGACGTTTTTTTTTTTTTTTTACCGTGGGAACAAGGCTTTTTACCGCTCCCATGGGGCGGTAAAAATGTTTGTTCCCACATCCACGGTAAATTTTGGTGCTGCTGTTACTGCAGATTTACCACGGTTTACCATGGTATATCTACGGTAACAGTAACCATGTCATTCTCTAGTCTGTATATCTATAGCAGGGCCACAGTATCCAATGACAACCACAGCTCCAAATCCTAATCGGAATGTTTCCTGCAGCAGAAAGTAAAACATTTCCGAGTGTGGTCTGCACAGTGGATGCCAAGAGAGGAATAGCAATAGATTTAAAATTTCTGGTAAACCTGGCAGGGAGAGTCCTGAGATTAAAAAAAAAAAACCGTCAAGGATGTGCCCAGTGAAATAAGCAGGAATGGACATCACCACCTGGGTGAAAACTCATGATATCAAAATGCAAAAAACCTTTCTCTTGAAGTTTCAGCAGTATCATAATGTAAGTTGCATGCAATGATGGAGGACAGTGCAAAAGCAGATGAAAAGACTCTCATAAATTAAGAAAGGCTAACAATGCCTCAGGATAGAAGAGATCTAGAGATGTAATTGGAGTCAGAGGGAGGGATTTATGATACAATAAACCAAACCCTCTATCCTGACAGTTAAAGTGATGTTTGACAAGAAGGCATAGTCATCAGGTAAGGATTGAGCTAAATATGACTTCTCCCCCAGTTTTATTCATGTCTCTGTAAGACTAAACAAACAATAGACTTGATTAGACATATTAAATCATGAATAAAAAAAATAAAGACTGCACATTTAGTAGACCAATCTCAAGGGAACTCTGGGTCAGCAAAAGTTGACGAAGTAGATTGTGTGGTACACATAACAAGGTTACTCACTTGCTATTCTCAACTGGAATTGTTTGAAGTGGGTAGGTCTGTAACTAGTAAGAATGGGAATAGATGCAAGTGTTATCGTGAGCAACATGGACAAACAATAACAAAGCCAGAACAGGTGCCAATATTGTAAGAAAAAAAAAACGTATGGTGCATCATGGCCAACTCTTAGAGCCACCCCAAGAAGCACCCAATACACTACAAATTGTGACTGTCCCAACTCGGATGTACCTTTTTCTTCAGGACTTATGCAAAATTGGGCTTTACATGTTGCACAGCAGAAATGACTAATGCAAGGCTTGTATAAAATGAGAATTAAGCTTCCCTTAGAATAAGTTACTTGTGTAAGATTAAATGATAAGCTTAGAAAACAGCCCGGCATGCCAAATATGGTCCTGTATCTGTATGTGCCTCTCTAGTATGCAGCTGTCCACTCAGGGCCAGATTTTGTAAATGGCACTGAAAATTAGGCACCAGGAAAAATTGGCACTCAGTGCTTTTCTGTAAAGGGTTCTCCAGGATAAGTGCTCTTTATAGAATCCCACATAGTGCCGATTCCCATGCCCAACTCTGGGCATGAGGACTTACGCCAGCTGAAACCTGGTGTAAATCCTGGCATGCAAGTTGGGGGCCTATCCCCAGTATTCAATAACACTGCACCCAAATTATTGGAACACCCCTGACCCTCCTATGGCCACTCCCCCTTGCTGGCACCCGGTGTTATAGAATCATGTGTAGGCAGATAGATGTACATTCAACTTCTAGTTGGTACCAATTCATGGCAATATTTGATTATTAGCATCCAATTATTGCTTATTAATGGCTCATTAACTCATCATGCTATGTGCACATCTCAGGATCGTGTGCAGATATGGGTGAATCCAGGGGTCAGTGCTTTACAGAGAGTGAAAAGAGAAGCATAAAGGGCTTAAGAGCACTGAGATTAAAGACAAACAGCAAGACCCTCCGTTAATGGACAGGCATTTAGGATGCATCCAGCTAATGCACTGAGATTAGAATGCGTGGTATTTTGTACAAGAAATGTCCTGTCATCTGCAATAATGTACAAAGGGAGGAATGGTCAAAAGTCAAACTGTAATTCCATCTATCTTTCACCTTTGGTCTAGAGGTTAAGATGGAAGAAAGGTCAGAAGGATAGAACAAAATACCAGTGAATTGGTGAGATGCCTGGGGTTTCATGAAGCAGAACATATTGCAAGAAGACCCATCAATATCACAAATCTTTTGATTTGCATTACCAGTGTCTCAACAAGAGAAGGAACTGGAAGTTAGAGGATTCAATTCCATTTTTTTAATGTCTCTAAAAACAACAGTTCCATTCAAGTTCGCACCATATTAGAAAAGACCAAAACCTATTATGAACTATCAAATAAGAAAGTTCAAATAAAGTACTGATATTTAATGCCCCTGGTACAAAACACATAAGAAAAACATAATCTATGTTAAATGGGTGCAAAAACATCTGGATCAAGTGAGGATAAATGTTGGAACAATCTTCCTTAACTGCTGCTTCCAGTTTTGGAACTGTATTAAAATACTGTATGTGCTATATCTAACAAGCCCATAACTGACCCTCTAAAATTATGGTAGTGGTTTCCAGTTGGATCAGGATTCAGCCCCAAAACTGACTGTAGAATTATACAAGAGAACTGTTGTCATGCTAGCATTTGTTTTTTGACTGATTATACACAATGTTCATTGTACACATAACACCCTGAAAGTTGGCTAAGTTAGTAAAAGACTGAAATTTTTGAATAAATTTTTTAGAATTGAGGTTCCAGTTCTTCAATTTAACAGGCAGGATTAATACACATCATTGCTACAGCAATTCAAAGATCTAAGAAGATTAGAGAACCAGACTTGCCAGAGTCTCCACATGGATCAAATTACTGTGGCAATATTCAAGCCATATAAGTAGATACAAAGTCCATTAGTAGTTTCACCCACTCAGCCCCTGTTTGGCAGCTTGACCTCCATGCAGTACCATGATACTACCACTAGGGGGCTTTGTCAATGCATACAGGGTGGAAAAATTTGAGTAAATGGTTTTTGACAATTGCACTGTACCTATTCCACATATTGAGATAGGAGAGAATATAAACTGTTCAACCCCAAACTAGTCGCAAGCTAGCAAGAAAGACACATAAACATTCACCAATCCTAGAACTGTCCTTTGGAATTCATTGCCAGAGAATGCGGTAAAAGCAGTTAGTTTAGCAGGGTTTTAAAAAGGTTTGGATAATTTCCTAAAGGAAAAGTCCATAAGTCATTATTAAGATGGAGTTGGGAAAATCCACTGCTCATTTCTAGGTTAAGCAGCATAAAATCTGTTTTACTGTTCTGGGATCTTGTCAGGTACTTCTGACCTGGATTGGTCACTGTTGGAAACAGGATACTGGGCTTGATGGACCTTTGGTCTGTCCCAGTATATGTTCTTATCCCACAGTACTAAAACTAGACCTCTGAATTCCTATAAAAGATAAAACTATTAGGTAGTTTAGGCATCATCATTTCGTTTTCTACATTGGTTTTTGCACTCTTCAATAAATGTGATCAGCAATCTAGTAGAGCAGTTTTACTATTTTTTTCTACATTAAAATATGATTTTGCAACTATATTGGAAAAAGACGAGGGGAATTAAGCAGCCAAGTCTGTGTTCAGATGGAAAGGCAGGACAAGTTTTCCTTAAGACACAGATATCCAATCAGGATATCTGATTTCCAAATATATTGGTTCAAAGAAAGTTAGGGGACCGAGACTGGGTTTGTGTTTTGATAATGGAATTGGGTATGTAGTTCTTCCTTTCTTCTACTCATAATGAGGACCAGATCATTCAAGATGTATCATTTCTGTTGATTCTATCACACTACTCTTGTTAATTACATTGTACTCTCACAAGTTTTTGACTGTATAACTATTATAACTAGGACTTCTTGTCAAATATTCTACTTTACTGTAAGCCACATTGAACCTGAACTTGCTTGGGATAATGTGGGATACAAATGTCATAAATAAATACATAGATTGGTTTATTGTTTCTTGTCATGTTTTCTTTGAGTACATGTTTTTAGTTGATATGTACTATGATGTTTTTGCGGTTTATTTCCATTCTATTACTTAGAGAAAAAAAGGATGACTAGGAGTATCTGTGAACCTAGACTGGGAGACGAGGCTCCCACTGGAAGAAAAGTATCTTAGGAAAACAAAGATGATTCTTGGAGATCCCCCTTCTTATGTTCCTGTTCTGTAGGCATCCATATTGAGAAACAAAGATCAGCCAACTTAATTCAGACCAAAGTCCATTGAGTCCATCATCCTGTCTTCAACAATGGCCAGTTTCAGTCACATTTACATGGTAGATCCTAAAAAGTAAATTTATTTCTCATGGAGGGGCATAATTGAACGAAAACGCCTATCTCCATGGGCGTTTATCTCCGAGAACGGGTCAGTGAAGGGGCGGACCGAACCGTATTTTCGAAAAAAATAGACGCCCATGTTTTATTCAACAATGTGTGAGCTGGGCGTTTTTGTTTTTCAGCGATAATAGAAAATGAAAGCGCCCAGCTCAAAAACGAATAAATCCAAGACATTTATTCGTGGGAGGGGCCAGGATTCGTAGTGCACTGGTCCCCCTCACATGCCAGGACATCAACCGGGCACCCTAGGGGGCACTTTTACAAAAACAAAAAAAAAGGTCAAAGAGCTCCCAGGTGCATAGCACCCTTCCCTTGTGTGTTGAGCCCCCCAAATCCCCCTCAAAACCCACTGCCCACAAGTCTACACCATTACTATAGCCCTAAGGGGTGAAGGGGGGCACCTACATGTGGGTACAGTGGGTTTGGGGGGGTTGGACGACTAATAAGCATTAAGCAGTACAATTGTAACAGGTAGGGGGGGATGGGCCTGGGTCCACCTGCCTGAAGTCCACTGCACCCCCTAACAACTCCTCCAGTGACCTGCATACTGCTGCCAGGGAGCTGGGTATGACATTTGAGGGTGAAATAAAAATGTGTGAAACATCATTTTTTTTGTGGTGGGAGGGGGTTAGGTACCACTGGGGGAGTCAGGGGAGGTCATCCCCGATTCCCTCCAGTGGTCATCTGGTCATTAGGGCACTTTTTGGGGCCTTATTCGTGAAAAAAACAGGGTCCAGGAAAAGTGTCCTAAATTCTAGCTAAAAACGCATACTTTCTTCCCATTATCGCTGAAATGCGCCCATCTTTGTTCGGCAGATAACCACGCCCCAGTTCCGCCTTCGCCACACCTCTGACACGCCCCCATAAACTTTGTCCGCATCCGCGACGGAGTGCAGTTGAAAACGCCCAAAAATCGGCTTTCGATTATACCGCTTTATTCGGTTTTGTGAGATAAACGTCCATCTCCCGATTTAGGTCGGAACTTGGGCGTTTTTCTCGTTCGATTATAAGCTGGATAGCTCTTTTCCAGGCTTGAACAATGGTATTCTTAGGTGTACCTAGTAGCTAACAATATTTTATGGACCTTTCCTTCAAGAATTGTTCTTTAAACCCTACTATGTTGATAGCCATGACCACATCATCTGGCAGGAGTGGACTCACTGTTCAGGCAACTATGTAGTGGCCAAATGCCCAGAGCAGCAAGGGACCCAGTGCCTCCCCCTAGGTGATCCAGCATTTCTCCCAGTCTCTTCCATTCTCCTCCCCCCCCCCCCCCCCCCCCCCCCACCCAGGTCTACCTTAAACAGCATTTCTGCACCTTTTCTAATTACGCTATATATTTTTTTTAGATCTGGTGACCAGAACTGCACACAGTGTTTCAGGTGTGGTCGCACCATGGATTGACACAAAGGCATTATAACAGTCTCATTTTTGTTTTCCATTCCTTTCCTAATAATTCCTAACATTCTATTTGCTTTTTAGCCACCGCTGCACACTGCACAGAGGATTTCAATGTATCATCAACAATGACGCCTAAATCTTTTTCCTGGGCAGTGACTCCTAATGTAGAACCTTGCATCATGTAGCTATAGTTTGGGTTCCTGTTTCCCACATGCATCACTTTACACTTGCTCACATTAAATGTCATCTGCCATTTGGATGCCCAGCCTCCCAGTCTCTTAATGTCCTCTTGTGATTTAACAACATTGAATAATTTTGAGGTGTATTTTCAAAGCACTGAGGGCCCTTTTACCAAACTGCGGCAAAAGGGGGTTGGCGTTGGCATCAGCGCGTGTTTTACACATGCACTGAGGCCCCCTTTTACCACAGCTGGTAAAAGGGAAGGTCTCACTTTCCTGCAGGAAATGGCGAGGCAGCAAGTAAGTCAAAAGAGGAGTCAATCCCTAGTATAAAAAAGTACCAGATGCCTAAAGAATACAATTAATTATACTCGGCAAAATTATACCATAAAAGGTTTATAATTTGAAAGGGGCAAAGAGAGTTCAGTATAGGCTGACCTTTCAGCCGAGCTCAATTTAAGTGAGACTAGCCGCTGGGGTGGCTCACTTACAAAGCTCTATACATCATAAATGCTATAACTGCCCTCAGTTTTTTGTATATATAAATACATTAAATTGCTTTATTCATTGAAACTTTTTTAAAAAATCGAGTGCAAAGACTAGAAAGTAGTTCAATAGGCATCTGTACTAAAGGAGGATTCACTGAACCAAAAGCAAACAGCACCTGTAACTCAAAGGGCTGATGCCGTAAATGTTCACTTATAAGTTTGCATGTAGATTCAAAACACCAGGAAATAAAGCATACAACGGCGAACTTATCTTGTTTGAAGCTTATGACTTGCTATATCGTTGAATGCTCTTGATGTCCAACAAGGATCCCCGTTTCAAAATCTCCCTCGAGGACAACCGTGCCAACTTGTGAACCAGTGTCCTTATTTCTAAAAGACTTTTTAGGAACGCCAAATTCAACTTATAATGGATCCTCTGCATGACCATTTCGAGTGGGGAGCCCTTACTGCCCCCATTGAGGTGGCGGTAAGGGCTCCTGCACTAATCCAGCGGTAACCGGGCAGCATGCGGCACTTCCTGACTACTTCTGGGTATAGTCCGACGCTACAAAAATAAATAAATACATTTTTGTAGCGCCAGAAATGACAGCGTGGTAGGGGTGGGAAGAACCACTGGGCTGCTGCGGTAGCCTGGCCGTACTTCCATTATAGCCAGCAATAACCTATCGCTGCTTAGTAAAAGGAGCCCTTAGACTTACAAAGTTATAAAGTAATCTATGAAATTTGCAAGTTTAAGTGCTTTGAAAATGAGCCCTCACATGTCATCAGCAAATTTAATGACCTCACTAGCCCCTGGGAAACCTCACTAGCTACTCTTCTCCATTGAGAATATGAATGAAGAAATATTTTCTTCAATTCATTTTAAATTTACTACTTTGCAGCTTCATTTCATGCCCCCTAATCCTAGTATTTTTGGAAAGCGTAAACAGACACTTCACATCTACCCGTTGAACTCCACGCATTATTTTATAGACCTCTATCATATGTCCCCTCAGCCAACTTTTCTCCAAGTTGAAGAGCCCTAGCCACTTTTTCCTCATAGGGAAATCGTCCCATCCCCTTTATCATTTTCTTCACCCTTCTCTGTACCTTTTCTAATTCCACTATATCTTTGAGATGTGGTGATCAGAATTGAACACAATATTTGAAGTGCGGTCGTACCATGGAGCAATACAAAGGCATTATAACATCCTCATTTTTGTTTTCCATTTCTTTCCTAATAATACCTAACATTCTATTTGCATTCTTAGCCGCCGCCACACACTGATCAGAGAGTTTCAATGTTTCATCAACGATGACGCTGAGATCCCTTTCCCGATCGGTGACTCCTAATGTGGAACCTTGCATTACATAACTATAATTCGGGTTCCTCTTTCCCAAATGCATCACTTTGCACTTGCTCACATTAAACATCATCTGCCATTTAGATGCCCAGTCTCATAAGGTCCTCTTCTAATCTTTCACGATCCTCTTGCAATTTAACAACTTTGAATAACTTTGTGTCATCAGCAAATTTAATTACCTCACTAGTTACTCCCATCTTTAGATCATAAATATGTTAAAAAGCAGCGGTCCCAACACAGACCCCTGGGGAACCCCACTATCTACCCTTTTCCATTGAGAATACTGACCATTTAACCCTATGCTCTTGTTTTCTATCTTTTAACCAGTTTTTAATCCACAATAGGTCACTCACTACCTCCTATCCCATGACTTTCCAATTTCCTCTGGAGTCTTTCATGAGCTACTTTGTCAAACGCCTTTTCAAAATCCAGATACACAATATCAACTGGCTCACCTTTATCCACGTTTGTTCACCCCTTCAAAGAAATGTAATAGATTGGTGAGGCAAGATTTCCCTTCACTAAATCCATGTTGGCTTTGTCTCATTGATCCATACTTTTGAATATGCTCAGTAATTGTATTTATTTATTTGGATTTATTTACCATCTTTTTGAAGGAATTCACTCAAGGCAATGTACAGTAAGACTAGATCAAACATGAGCAATAGGCAATTACAGCAGTAAAAAAATATTCAAATAACAATACAAAAGTATGGTATAGTATACTACTTACAATGTTAACACAATACGTAATAGAACATTATAATTGATAGTGAAGGGTAAAAGCAAAGACATATGGATAGGTAAGAAAGCAGGAAGAATTAGAAAGTATATAACAGTTTATACCATTTTGCCCAGCACTGACGTCAGGTTCACCGGTCTATAATTTCTCGGATCACCTCTAGAACCTTTTTTAAAAATTGGCGTTACATTGGCCACCCTCCAATCTTCCGGAACCACACTTGATTTTAAAGATAAATTGCATATTACTAGTTCCGCAAGTGCATTTTTCAATTCTATCAGTACTCGGGGATGAATACAATCCGGTCTAGGAGATTTGCTACTCTTTAATTTGTCAAATTGCGCTCTATATGTGGTGTATTTAGATTTTAGCAAAGCCTTTGATATGGTTCTGCATAGAAGACTAATAAAAAAAAACTGAATGCCCTCAGTATGGGTTCTAAAGTGATTAACTGGGTTAGAAACTGGATGAGTGTAAGGCAAATGAGGGTAATAGCAAATGGAGCTCATTCTGAGGAAAAGGATGTTACCAGTGGTGCACCGCAAGTTTCAGTTCTTGGGCCGGTTCTTTTTAATATTTTTATAAGAGATATTGCTGAAGGGCTGGCTGGTAAGGTTTGCATCTTTGCGGATGATACCAAAATCTGTAATAGGGTAGGGTATCCCTGATGTGGATAACATGAGAAAAGACTTAGCAAAGCTAGAGGAATGGTCTGAAATTTGGCAACTTAAGATTTAATGCTAAAAATGCAAGGTCATGTATTTGGGCTGGTAAAACCCAAGGGAATGGTACAGTTTAGGGGGTGAAGAACTTTTGCGCATGAAAGAGGAGTAGGACTTGGGTGTGATCGTATGTGATGATCTTAAAATGGCCAAACAGGTAGAAAAGATGACAGCAAAAACTAGAAGGATGCTTGGGTGCATAGGGAGAGGAATGGCCAGTAGGAAAAAGAAGGTGATGATGCCCCTGTATAAGACTCTAGTGAGACCTCATTTAGAATATTGTGCACAATTTTAGAGATCGCACCTTCAAAAAGATATAAACAGGTTGGAGTCAGTCCTTAGGGCAGCTACTAAAATGGCCAGTGGTCTTTGTCATAAAGCATATGGAGACAGACGACTTAAAAATCTCAATATGTATTCTTTGGAAGAAAGGTGTGAGAGGAGAGATATGATAGAGCCATTTAAATATCTATGCACAGAAGGCGAGTCTCTTTCAATTGAAAGGAAGCTCTGGAAGGAGAGGGGCTTAGGATGAAGGTGAAAGGGGATAGACTCAGAAGTAACCCGAGGAAATACTTCATAACAGAAAGGGTGGTGAATTTGTGGAACAGACTCCCGGTGGAAGTGGTGGAGATGAAAACAGTATCTAAATTCAAGAAAGCTTGAGACAAGTGCACAGGATCTCGAAGGAAGTGATAAGGAGAGTAGATGGCATGGATGGGCAGACTAGATAGGCCATATGGTCTTTATCTGCCTACATTTTTCATGTTTCTATACATCCCAATGGCTTGTTTTTGTATGGTTTTCCCTTGGACATGTTTGTTTTTGCAAAACAGTCCTAAAAGATAGACGCCCTGAGCATAAACACGTCTAGCAAAAGGCCATTTTCAAAACAAAAAGTTGTACATTTTTCTAGTTTTAAAATGGCCCTGTTCACGACTGGATTTTAGAAGTTTTTTGCAAAACGTCCAAAATCAGATTTAGACATCATATCGGAAATGCCCCTCCATGTTAGTTTGGGAAATGTACATTGTGGATGTGTTTATATTATATTCAGTATATGAGGAAATGCATTTTTGGCAAAAAAAAAAAAGGGCCTTTTTTGTACAGGCATGCTAAAAAATGGATCGACGCGCACCCAAAACCCATGCCTACACTATCGCAAGCCATTTCTCAGCGCACCTTTGTAAAAGACTTTGCAAAGACACCCAATCCCAGCGGGGCAGGAGGCGGGATGGAGCACCCGAGACCGCAACAAGCGCCCTGTGGACACAAAGGGGAAAAAAGACGGAGCGGAAGCACAGGAAGGGAGGAAGGAAAATGGCCGCACTACCCAAGGAACTCTGATGCGCAGCGCCGGCTCCGGCAGCGGGAACACCACGCTGCCCGCGGAGACCACCAGAGGTCACGGTAGGGAACATGACAACCTGGGAAAAACTAACTGGGCCAATACCACATTTGTAGTACTGAGAGCTTTCCAAGAGCTGAGGGAGGGTTTAAAGCCTTTGGTACAGACTGTAGCTTTTTCTGAAGTACTAACTACCTACCTATGGAAAAGAGAGGAAAGATTGCAAAATGCTGAGATCTTCTTCAATAGGTTGCTTTTATGCATGTTCCTCCGAACAGAGTATTCGAGCTGTAATATAAAATGTCATCAAAATATTTTTAAACTGCCAAGGTGATTTGTAGTTCCAAAGAGACTGGCTTTGAAAATTCAGGCTGTCAGACACTGAGAGTACAAAATTGCCTACACACTCTGCAGCTGCGTTACCACGTGGGCATGTAGAGTGGGGATCTGAAAATGAAATTCCCATTCATACTTTTCCTTGTCCCATCCACTTTTGCATGTGGTTTGAAGTAAAAATGTGCACAATATTTTTATCAGCCGAGGACAAGATTTACCGGGGGGGGGGGGGGGGGGGGGGCGGGGAGGGTGTATTTGGATAACACCTTTGTTACTTAGGTTAATCCATTTTAATATTGCCCTCATGTTACAAAGCTTCTGAGGGGTTAAAATAGCTATAGAGCAGTCTAGAGTGCCAAAGTCAGAGTTGATATGGTGTACAGTAAAGGAGAGATTGACACGCAGAAACTTCCTCCAAAGGGAAGTCTTGACAAGTGTCTGGCATTCATTCAGAAAGCTGAGACGAATTCAGTCAGTGTTCCTGACTTGTAAGAGATTAAGGCTAGAATAACTAATTACTTGGCATGCTCTCTGGGTTTTATTTTTCATTATAAAGGTAGAATTGGAGCCAAACACAGAGTCCTCCCTCACTTTGTTTTGTTATTTAATAAATTTTTTTCAACTACATTCAAGTACACCACCATTCACAGATATATTCTCTCTCTCTCTCTCTCTCACACACACACACAATTGTAATCTTTATCACAAACATAGCATAACATATAGCCAGCCAACGCCCATCTCATACACACAATCACAAAGGCTCCTTTTACAAAACCACACTAGCGACTGTCGCACGGCAATGCCGACATGGCCCATTCAAAGTGAATGGGCCATGTAGGCATTACCACACCGGCAGCCGCTAACACGGCTTTGTAAAAGGGGTGGAAAATTCTCGCACACATACATATCCAGAAAAATACAGTCTCCTTTTAAAATACACACATACATGCACTCTTCCCCACACACACACTTCTTCCAACCCACTGCTTCCTCATACGTATTGTGACACTTGTGAGGGGTTAGGCAGATCTAGGAGCCGGAACTGCGGACTGGGGCACTGGAGAGGCCAGTGTGGGTGGGAACAGTGGAGGGACTACCAATCCCAGCATCCTCGGGAAGGATCACCTGAGTCCTCTTGGAAGGCTAATCAGCGCTGCAATGCCCCTAACTTCCAGAGGAGGCCACTAGACTCCCTTAGAGAAGGTGAACCAGACTACAACTCCCAGGTTCCCAGGGGGGAGGAGGAGGAGGCTTTTGAGCAGGCTCGTGATAAAGATTGGGAGCAGCTGGGGAGAGGGGAGAGCAGTGCATATTTTCTAGCGAAAAAGGTGCCGGTACTCAAATGGCAGGCCACCCTTCAGGGGTGGGAGTGATCACTGAGGGACCCAAACCCACAAAAGCCAGGCCCCCTGCAACCAATAACAGAACCCATGATAAGGCAGAATTGTTGTGTAGAGCCTGAGCTCTTTCATTAAAACTTGGAGACCATGGGTCAATTTTAGCAGACAATGGAAAAGGTGCCGGTACACAGTACCCCCAAATACCCCCTCAAAAAAAGCCCTGGGGGAGAGACAGAGCCCATGGAATGGATGCCTGAGGAGGTGATTACCGAGGCCAAAGAGGTTGGTGAAGGAATGCAGGTCAAGCCCATAGATATTTCTGCCTTAGCCCGGGTGGAAAAGGGGCAATCTCAGGGTCTGTTAGCAACCTTAATGAACTGGTTAATTCAATTCATTGAGAGGTGTGGTAGCCGTGTTAGTCCACTCTTAAAGGTTATCAATTTTGTTTGTGTCAGGTTCTCAGGTTCAGAGCCCGCGGGGCCGGGCTCTGGAGCAAACGTGAGCCCTTGGGCTGCTGACGAGGAGCGACAGCAGCAGGCAAAACCCACCAACCAACGCTGGGCAAGCACACCGGCACCGGCAGGGACTGCAGGCACCGCCCAGCGAGTCGAAACACATGGACTGGAATCCCCCGGACTGGAGGACACAGGACTGGAACACTGGACTGGCACACACCGACTGAAACACACACCGGACCAGAACACACACTGGACTGGAGCACACCGACTGGAACACACTGGACTGGTCGGTACAGCTTCACCTGCACTTAGCCACTGCCCCCCCAAGGGTTGAGCCCTTGGGTTCGAGTGGCCGGCAGGACTTACCGGATACCGGATGACACAGGGACCAGGACTGGAAACAGAAGTACTCCTAAATCCTAAACTGACCTAAGTGCTCCCAAGCCCTAAACCAACAGAAGTGTTCCTAACAGTACACTAACAAAAGGACTTCCTAAGCCCTATACTACTATACTAACAGGAGTGCCCCTAGGCACTGACCTAACAGGAGTGCTTCTCACAGCACCAAAAGGAAAAGCAGGGGAGTTACAAGGGAAAGACAGGGAAGCTAAACACATAAGCTAATAAAGGTGCTTCCTAAGCACCAAACTTCAGGAGACCTAACACAGGCTCTCTGAGCACCAAGCTACAGAAGTTCTACAACTCTAAACTAACTAAGGTGCTCCCACGCACCAAACAACCAGAAGAGCTCCTAGCACTAAAAGGGAAGACAGGGGAACCACAAGGGAAAAAACAGGGAAGCTAAACATGTAAGCCAAAAGTGCTTCTAAAGCACCAAACACAAACAGCAAAGACAGCAATGCTCTCAATAGCACAAACACCAGAAGTACTTCTAACAGCAAACTCTGCAGTGTTCCTAACAACACCAAACCCTGAAGTACTCTATCAGCAACAGAGCTTCCAAAGCCCTACACACAGCAGTGCTTCCAAAGCACCAAGAGGGAAAAGCAGGGGAACCACAAGGAAACAAGCAGGGAAGCTAAAGACGAATCAAAGTGCACACTGCACTAACACTAACCTGGACCTTTAGCAAAAGCAAGCAGGGAAACTAGACACAAAGTCAGAAGTGCACACTGCACCACCCTACCTCAAGCAGATGTTGCAAAGGCCCTGAAGGGAAGAACACCACTTCCTTATCAATGCCCTCCCAGATGATGTCACACTCCCTAGAGCCAGGCAGACAGCACACTGAAACCCCGAGAGGCCCAACCCACACCAATGCAGCACTGTGAAGCTCTTGAAGCCAGTACACCCAGAGAGAGGTAGAGCTAACTCAGTCCACACACACAGCTGTAGTAAAGTGAAACAATTAGAGTCATGCTGCTGGAAGCTGCCAGCATAGAGAGAGAGAGAGCTAGCTCAGAAAGGACAGAAAAAAGAAACAGAAGCCAGCTAAGAAGCTGACCCCTAGGATAAAGGTAAGTTTGAGAGGGGTTCTGACCATGATCATAACAGCTTGATTTCTATTGATAACCTAATTCACTGAGAGAAAAGCCCAGAGAAGTATCTGAGTGGGTTCCCTGGGGAAGTAGCTTCCACCTGGTCCTGGGCTCAAGTATGACCCTTGGGGAGGATACCAGGAGTCAGTGGCTGGTATGAATGGGAGGTGGTCCCCTTTCCTCAGGTTGCTCTGAGGTGAGGGTTTGCTAGGGTGAGTGTGAAGCGTGCTGCAGAACCTTTTTTGCTGAATGAACTTTGAGGAACTTTTGGGTGAAAGAACTTTGGGGCTTTTTGCTGAATGGACTTTGGGAACCTTTTTGCTGGGGAAAGTGGTGGAACTTTTGCCTAAGGATTAGTAGACTTGACGAACTCGAGGAGGGAAGGATTTGGACTGTGGGGCTCAGGGCTGGGTTAATACCTGTGAGAGAAGAGCTTGTTTTTCTGTTTTTTCTTTTGTTGCTGAGTTGAAACTACAAGAGTGCTGGAGCTATGCACTAAGCCCGAGGAGGCATACAGCCCCAGGGAAGAGACTGTTCCTAATTAAATACAGGAAATTTCTGACTAGTTTGATATTATTATTTATTATTTATTGCAATTGTACCCCACATTTTCCCACCTTTTTGCAGGCTCAATGTGGCTTACAGAGTGTTGTTATGATATAGTCGTTACATGATTTTAAATACAGTCGATAATAAGCTGAAGATGTAAGAGGATTTAGATGGAAAGGTGTTAGGTAAGGTCGTGTGAGAGGTGTTTTTTGATGTACTTGGGTGGTTTAAGGAATGATTCTTGTTTGAACTGCCAAGTATCCAGAGTTACCTAGTAAGCCTGGTGTGGAGTTGGGCCTAGGACTGGGAAAGTCGAAGCACAGCCAAGCGGCGGGGGAAGTGTTTACAGTATATATCTCCCTCAAACACACAACCTTACAAAGTTATATCTACAAAAAAAAACAAACACACAGCCTAATTCTCTCACACACATGCACCCATACCTCCAAACATACAACCTTCTCACACACATACTATTCTGCCCCCATATACATGAAGGCAGGCTGCATGTTTGTATAGAATATTCAATGCTTGTGCCTTTAAAATATGAAAGTGTAGCCAAATCTATGTAATTTTGTAGTTCTCTCTGATGGGCTCCTTCAGAGCACAGCTCTCTGTGGTTTATGGGAGGCTTCCTATTGGTTGCTTGCCTTCAAGCATGCTGGGCTAGTAGTTCCCCTCCCCCCCCCCTTTTCTCTCTGCCCTGAGAACATGGTAGAAGTAGCTCTCCAAAAACACTGTAATCTGTAATTCCATCAAGTCTTTTTACCAACCCATAACCTACTATTCTACTGTAAAGCATTTTCAACCTTCCATCCTTATTGCAAACCACAGCACTAACTCTCAGCGAGTACTGAAATTACTCTTCCAATTCCCCGAGTCCAGGGCACACTGCTTGAGAGTGGACTCAAGTAGCAGAGGCTACAATACTTTTCAGACAACAAAACTGTAACTTGTTTTCTCCTTGTTCAAGTTACTACATTAAAGAAGATTTGCTTAAGAATTGAGACTATCCTGATGAAGTTGTATGCTTACAGTACTGGGTTTAAACTGCATGCTAATCATTCTGGGTAGGTTCTTTACATGCCCCCTAATTCTAGTATTTTTGGAAAGAGTAAACAAGTGATTCACGTCTACCCATTCCACTCCACTCATTATTTAATAGACCTGGAGCGCAGGTAGCTGGTTGCAGACATCCTGCAAGACACTGGACAAGCGGGTTAGCTGAGCCTGCTGCTGGTGTAGAACCTGAGCCAGGTTGGAAAGCTCGGTCTTGTCTGGCGAGCTCATGGCTTAGGCTTACTGTTATGACTGGGGATGTGAGCCCTTGTGCCCCGACTGAGCATGGCGAAGATGGAGTGCACCGCACTCATTCAGGCAGCCAGACAACCCCTAGCTTCACCTGTACTTAGCCACTATTCCCCAGGAGTTGAGCCCTTGGGTTCAAGCGGCCGGCAGGACTTCCGGAACTGGCGGGGTTGCAGGACCACCGACCAGACAGGTAGCCAACAGACACAGTTCAAGAGCCAGGAAAACAGCAGAGCTGAGAATAGTCAAAACACAGTCCAGGGTCAGAGGCAGGCAGCAACACAACACGTGGTCAGGAAAGAAGCCAACATCTGGAGCACCAAAAATACTGGAAACAGGATAACCGCCAAGGCACACGGATGTGGACCACGACCTCTATGCAGCAGAAGCCGAAGCAACGAAGGGCTGGAGGCAGTGCCTTAAGTAGGGAAGGAATTAGGCTCAAGCATGTGCAGCTGATCCAAGATGGCTGCCCCCATCAGCAGAGTAGCACAATGCCCAAATATGGGCTTCCTTCCTGTTCTCATATACAAGATGGCTGCCCCCTCCTGAGCTAGCCAAGATGGCTGCTGTCCTTGATCCAACCAAGATGACGGCTGCCAGAAATAGGAAACAGAAACAGACCTATCCTGGAGAAACCACATCCAAAATAGCCGGCTATCTCTGCCGGACTGCGCCTCGCTGGCAAATCGGCCGTGCAGGCCTGGAACCAGGTGAGGAACGTAACAGTTGCATAATAGTGTGCACTGTTTTTTGAAATAACCACAACCCGCCCATTTCACACCCACGGCCATGCCCCCTTTTCAGTTGCACACATTAGAATTTACAAGCACCACAGTTTAGAATACTCCTAGAGCGTTGTGCACCTTCTTCTCTATGGAGTGCTATTTTTTGTGACTGTGACTTTACCTTCTAAACTGCATTAGAAATGTAACATCTTTTCTATACATCATCTGCAACAGTAACATTCTGCCTAAATATCCTAGCTTATAAATCCTGATCCATATTATTAAAACTAACCCCATTGTTTGGAGAAAGAAGGAGCATTTCTGCTTAGAAATGCTGGATTCTAAAGTAAGTGCTGTTCAGATATATCATGGAGATGATGCACTCACATTCTAAGAGAAGTCCCTTAATATCAGGACTGTCGTGTGACAATAGGCATGTGCCCAAAGGGGCAGGCCATGCCCCTTTGGAGCCCGAAGGAGCAGGGCTTGGAGAGTATCTTCCCAGTTATAGGTTGGAAGAGGAAACATAAAGCTCTCAAGGCGGGAGTACTGGACTCTCTGTGGTTCGTGATCCAATGGATCAACATGTGACTTCTATTTCTGTGTCAACACCGCCAGGGGTACTGAGCACTTCCTCTCCTACAGAGGCTTTGTTTTCCTCTGTTGAGCAAACTCCTCCTCCTCAACTAGGTATGACTTCTTTATTCAGGAATGAGTCCTCCCTGTCAGGTTTGGACTCTACCCGACCTTTGTTTCAAATGAAGAATCTCTTGGAATTCCCGCTGTGCAGGGAACTTATGCTCCTTTGCCAACTGCAGTTCAAATTTCCTCTAATTTGTCCCAGGAAACGCTACAACAACTGATAATGTGGTTTCACTTCAATATATTTGGCAGGTTAAGAGAACTGAACATTCAGTTCAGGGGACTATTCCTTTATTGTGTAAATTCTCTCAAGAAAGCTGAGTTAAAATGAGTGAGTTGTACCAGATGCTCATGAATATAGAAACAGCTTTGTTGGTACGTTACAATCAACTGCTGTTTCTGGTGTTAGCTGCTTGATCTATTCATACCTGGAAGCACTGGAGAACAAATGGCGAATTAAAAATCTCAGGACACGTGAATTTCCCAGTTACTCATTATCTGACCATTAGAGTTGTTGAAAATGTATTTAAAAAATATTCTTCAAAACAGATTCTTTAGCTGTTGGCAGTATATATTATGTTCATAGAAGCTCTTTCCAGATAAGACAAGAGGGTGAAATAGACCAGGTTGGGTCTATTCCTGTAGAAATTTTAGATCTTTCTCAGTTTCTGGAATCCTCACAGGAATTGCTATCAAGGATATCTTTTGCTTAAAAAAAAATTCTGAAATTGAAAAAAACACTATACTTAAGCTTTATTTCTCTAAAAAGTCTATGTTCCCAGATGTGGCCAGGAAGACTCAGCTTCATAGAAGGCAGTTCCTACAACTGAATCCGATGGCTTTGGCTGGGAGGGGGGGCACATTTTTTCCTCACATTTCCCTGTAAATGCCCGATCCACAATGGGAACAATAGATATACCTTTGTAAATCCTTCTCATTTAGAATCTTTTCTTTTGGATAAACCAGTATTGTCTGGACAGTTTTCCTAATGCTATTACAGGTGGACGGGCCCTTTTACTAAGGCACGTCCATGTGTCGATTTGAAACTACCGCCCGGCTACCGTGTGCCCCGAGTGGTAACTTTTATTTTTTACATGCATCCAATATGTGCGGCAGAAGGTATTTATTTTCTATTGCATGGCGGTAATCGGCAGAGTACGCACACCGACGATTACCACCCGGTTAACGCGTGAGACCTTACTGCTAAGTCAATGGGTAGCAGTAAGGTCTCAGGCCCAAAATGGACGCATGCCAATTTTTATTTTGCCGCATGTCCATTTTCGGGCAAAAAAAAAAACCTCTTTTGCAGGTGCACTGAAAAATGGACCTGCCTACAACAGCACAGGCCATTTTTTGGCACACCTTAGTAAAATGACCCCTGAGTTTGCTGGAGTAAGTATACATATATATCTATCTCTATATAGTATTGCCTGCTTTTGCTTTGATGGATATTTTCTTTTGTTTAGATTCTCTCTCACCTGTCAGCTTCTTACAGCTTCCTAGATGTGGACTATTTGTTTTTATTTATAGTTTTTCCTTCTTGTATTTCAGTTCTGGATATATTACTGTTCCTTATTTTTGTCTTTCTGAAAATTATTGATAATCAATTAAAAACAAAGAATGCTTCTTAAGACAGTCCAAATGGAAACCCAAAATGTTAAATGAGCTTCCTTAGGGGCCCTGTTACAAAGTCGCGCTAGTGATTCCCAGTGTGGCAATTGTGACAAAGCCCACAGGAATTGAATGGGCTTCATAACATTTGCCACATGGGAATTACTAGTGTGGCTTGGTAAAAGGAGCTCTTAATGTTTCAATCTTCACTGTTTGCCTTTTGTTCAGATTTCTGATGAACGACAATCAGTGGAAAGGTTGGACAACTCCTCATTGTGCAAGGTGTTCACCAAAATTGCAGTCAGATTTGTTTGAAATATACAAGAATAAGCAGGATTATTCAATCAGTTTATCACTCATTGAAAGAATAAAAGCTTTACTTGGAAGGGTTTTTACGCTCATAAATCTCAAGCTACTAACAAGGAGAGAGCCAGGGTAGCTTTGGAATGTAACGAGGGCTTGAAAGGATGACTCGGTGTTTAAGGAATTATTCAGAACTACCCAAAGGAATGAAAAATAAAGTCTGCAAAAAAGTAGATTATAGTGCCATTTATAGATGTTTGAATAGTGCAAGAGATCTATATTACTTGAGGACAATGGTTTGGGCTCGAATGGCATGGAACTGGGCAGTTTGTTCCAAACCCAATACTGAATAAATATTCTGCAAGTCAAAAAATCTCAGAATGGACAATGTTATTAAGAAGCATTAGAAAGTATCCACCCAATCTACAAGCCCTGTCAAGAAGACCCGCCATTTCCTTACAATCATACCTGTGTGAAGTCTGAGACAAACACAACATACCGATGCAATAAAATTTGTATGGGCATGTTACTATTAAAAGATAAATACTAGTCTTCCAATACTATTGTTTGTTTAATTTTAGACCAGCAGTTTCCTTCTGCTCTTTGAACTTCCAGTTCAGTTGAAACCAACCTCTACTAATGCTGTAGCACCAAGAGACTCCTCCCTGCTAGACACACATTTAACCCATTCATAGCAGAAACATTCCTTGGCCAGAGGCTGACTCACTCCTTCTAGAAATTGGTATATGTGAATCATGAGGTTGACCAATAGGTGTTGCAGTTGATCAATGACTGATTATCCCTTCCAGGAACTGTAAATTTTGCATTTGCACTACTCGCAGTCCAAGCTTATGAAGAAGCAGACACTGATCTTAGGAATCAAATTTGCTACTGAGCCATCATGCCAACAAAGCATATTCAGTTTTATTATTCAGTGTAATACAAATGTGGAGCATTGCAAAATAAGAAAACAACTGGAGCAACATTGATGGAATGGACTTATGGTTTATTCTATCGTAGCCAGTTGCCCAATGCACTGGGGCTAAGGGTGGCTCCAGGGGTAGGTACACATGTTATTTTTAGAGTCTGTGGCTATAAAAATCAAAGGGGTCAATATTCAGCCGGTGGCAGTGAGTGGTTTGCTGACCGCTGCTGGTATTATTCCCGGATATTCGATGCCGGGCCATTTCCGGACTTTGGCATTGAATATCTAGTTTATGCTGCGCCAGCTAACATGTAGTTGGTTAAGTCGATATCCAGATCTTAACCGGCCATGGGTTGCTGCATAAAGATAGGACTGTGTTTTATGTAGTCCTATTTCTATGGTTACCCTGGCTGGTTAAGTGCCAACTGTTGCCTCTGCCCCTGGAACACCCCCAAAATAGCCGGTTTTCACTTTGGTGCTAACCACAAATTTTCAGCAGCGACAACTGGTTAAGTGCCACTGAAAATAAGCAGATAGCCCCAAACAAACAATTTAACCAGTCAATGGCCATCTCTGGCCGGTTAAATCATTTTGAATATCAACAAGAACGTCCGGTGAGTCTGACGTTGGTGCCGGGGAAAATGGTAGCAGCTATTATTAAAAACAAAATTACAGAGCACATCCGAGAACATGGATTACTGAGATCAAGTCAGCACGGCTTTTGTGTGGGGAAATCTTGCCTGACCAATTTACTTCAATTCTTTGAAGGAGTAAACAAACATGTGGACAAAGGGGAGCCGGTTGATATTGTGTATCTGGATTTTCAAAAGGCGTTTGACAAGGTACCTCATGAAAGGCTACAGAGGAAATTGGAGGGTCATGGGATAGGAGGAAAAGTCCTATTGTGGATTAAAAACTGGTTGAAGGATAGGAAACAAAGAGTGGGGTTAAATGGGCAGTATTCACAATGGAGAAGGGTAGTTAGTGGGGTTCCTCAGGGGTCTGTGCTAGGACCGCTGCTTTTTAATATATTTTTTAATGATTTAGAGATGGGAGTCACTAGCGAGGTAATTAAATTTGCTGATGACACAAAATTATTCAGAGTTGTTAACTCGCAACAGGATTGTGAAAAATTACAGAAGGACCATAGGCGTAGACTGGGGGGGGGGCGAGGGGGGGCAATGCCCCCCCCAAACGACGCGAGGCGCCGCCGCGCCATTAGTTAAAAAAAAAAAAAAAAACCACATGCAGGCACGCGCTCCTCTCGGTCCGCTTGGCTTCCCTGCCCTCTCTATCTGCGTCCCGCCTTCCTCTGACGTCATTTCCTTTCAGGCGGGACGCAGACAGAGAGGGCAGGGAAGCCAAGCGGACGGAGAGGAGCGTGTTCGTCTACCCCTCTCTCTTCCTCCCTCCCTCCGGCGCAGGCAGCAGTCTTCCAGCGTTCCTGGCAGCGGTAGCATTGTACACGCTGCCTTTGGCTCTGCCCCGAAGCCTTCTCTTCAAGTTCCTGTTCCCGCATAGGTGGGAACAGGAACTTGAAGAGAAGGCTTCCGGGGCAGACCGAAGGCAGCGTGTACATCGCTACCGCTTCCAGGAACGCTGGAAAAGCTGAAGACTGTTGCCTGCACCGGAGGGAGGGAGGGAGGAAGAGAGGGGGTAAACGGAGTCACCATCTTGGACCTCGGGGGGGGGGGAGCAGAGGGAAGATGGATGGGACTGGGAGGGTTGGGAAGCAGAGGGAAGGAGCAAGAGATGGATGGGACTGGGAGGGGTGGGAAGCAGAGGGAAGGAGCAGGAGATGAATGGGACTGGGAGGGGTGGGAAGCAGAGGGAAGGAGCAAGAGATGGATGGGACTGGGAGGGGTGGGAAGCAGAGGGAAGGAGCAAGAGATGGATGGGACTGGGAGGGGTGGGAAGCAGAGGGAAGGAGCAAGAAATGAATGGGACTGGGAGGGGTGGGAAGCAGAGGGAAGGAGCAAGAGATGGATGGGACTGGGAGGGGTGGGAAGCAGAGGGAAGGAGCAGGAGATGAATGGGACTGGGAGGGGTGGGAAGCAGAGGGAAGGAGCAAGAGATGGATGGGACTGGGAGGGGTGGGAAGCAGAGGGAAGGAGCAAGAAATGAATGGGACTGGGAGGGGTGGGAAGCAGAGGGAAGGAGCAGGAGATGAATGGGACTGGGAGGGGTGGGAAGCAGAGGGAAGGAGCAAGAGATGGATGGGACTGGGAGGGGTGGGAAGCAGAGGGAAGGAGCAGGAGATGAATGGGACTGGGAGGGGTGGGAAGCAGAGGGAAGGAGCAAAAGATGGATGGGACTTGGAGGGGTGGGAAGCAGAGGGAAGGAGCAGGAAATGAATGGGACTGGGAGGGGTGGGAAGCAGAGGGTAGGAGCAAGAGATGGATGGGACTGGGAGGGGTGGGAAGCAGAGGGAAGGAGCAGGAAATGAATGGGACTGGGAGGGGTGGGAAGCAGAGGGAAGGAGCAAAAGATGGATGGGACTGGGAGGGGTGGGAAGCAGAGGGAAGGAGCAGGAAATGAATGGGACTGGGAGGGGTGGGAAGCAGAGGGAAGGAGCAAGAGATGGATGGGACTGGGAGGGATGGGACTGGGAGGGGTGGGAAGCAGAGGGAAGGAGCAGGAGATGAATGGGACTGGGAGGGGTGGGAAGCAGAGGGAAGGAGCAAAAGATGGATGGGACTGGGAGGGGTGGGAAGCAGAGGGAAGGAGCAGGAAATGAATGGGACTGGGAGGGGTGGGAAGCAGAGGGTAGGAGCAAGAGATGGATGGGACTGGGAGGGGTGGGAAGCAGAGGGAAGGAGCAGGAAATGAATGGGACTGGGAGGGGTGGGAAGCAGAGGGAAGGAGCAAAAGATGGATGGGACTGGGAGGGGTGGGAAGCAGAGGGAAGGAGCAGGAGATGAATGGGACTGGGAGGGGTGGGAAGCAGAGGGAAGGAGAAAGAGATGGATGGGACTGGGAGGGGTGGGAAGCAGAGGGAAGGAGCAAGAAATGAATGGGACTGGGAGGGGTGGGAAGCAGAGGGAAGGAGCAGGAGATGGATGGGACTGGGTGGGGTGGGAAGCAGAGGGAAGGAGCAGGAGATGGATGGGACTGGGTGGGGTGGGAAGCAGAGGGAAGGAGCAGGAGATGAATGGGACTGGGAGGGGTGGGAAGCAGAGGGAAGGAGCAAGAGATGGATGGGACTGCGAGGGGTGGGGAGCAGAGGGATGGACCAGGAGATGGATGGGATTGGGAGAGGTCAGGCACAGCAGAGGGAAGGAGCAGAAGATGGATGGGACGGAGGGATGGTGAGCAGAGGGAAGGAACAGAAGATGGATGGAACTGGGAGGGTTGGGGAGCAGAGGGAAGGAGCAAGAGATGGATGGGACTGGGAGGGTGGGGAGCAGAGGGAAGCCTACTGGAAAGAAGACACTGCATAAAACAGAAGACACTGGGATCAAAGCGAATAGAAAAACTAAATGATCAGACAACAAAGGTAAATAAAAGTATTTTATTCATAATTTATTAATTGAAATGTGTCAGCTTTTTGAAATGTGCATCTGTGATATTTTGCCTGTAAATTTCATTTCCTTCCTCCATATTAGCATATTCATTTGCATATTTATATATGCAAATGATATGCTAATATGCTCCGCCCATTCTTTGCCCCCCCAAATGAAACAGTCAAACTACGCCTATGAGAAGGACCTTACGAGACTGGGAGACTAGGCGGCTAAATGGCAGATGACGTTTAATGTGAGCAAGTGCAAGGTGATGCATGTGGGAAAAAATAACCCAAATTATAGCTACATCATGCAAGGTTCCACGTTAGGAGCTATGGACCAAGAAAGGGATCTGGGTGTCGTCGTTGATAATACACTGAAACCTTCTGTGCAGTGTGCTGCTGCGGCTCGGAAAGTGAATAGAATGTTGGGTATTATTAGGAAAGGTATGGAAAACAGGTGTGAGGATGTTATAATGCCGTTATATCGCTCCATGATGCGACCGCACCTTGAGTATTGTGTTCAATTCTGGTCGCCGCATCTCAAGAAAGATATAGAGGGGCATAATCGAACGAAAACGTCTATCTCCATGGGCGTTTATCTCCAAGAACGGGTCCATGAAGGGGCGGACTGAACCGTATTTTCGAAAAAAAATAGACGTCCATGTTTTATTCGACAATTTGTGAACTGGGCGTTTTTGCTTTTCAGCGATAATCAAAAATGAAAGCGCCCGGCTTAAAAACGAATAAATCCAAGGCATTTGTTCGTGGGAGTGCCCAGGATTCGTAGTGCACTGGTCCCCCTCACATGCCAGGACACCAACCGGGCACCCTAGGGGGCACTTTTACAAAAAAAAAAAAGGTAAAAGAGCTCCCAGGTGCATAGCACCCTTCCCTTGTGTGTTGAGCCCCCCAAATCCCCCTCAAAACCCACTGCCCACAAGTCTACACCATTACTATAGCCCTAAGGGGTGAAGGGGGGCACCTACATGTGGGTACAGTGGGTTTGGGGGGGTTGGACGACTAATAAGCATTAAGCAGTACAATTGTAACAGGTAGGGGGGGATGGGCCTGGGTCCACCTGCCTGAAGTCCACTGCACCCCCTAACAACTGCTCCAGGGACCTGCATACTGCTGCCAGGGAGGTGGGTATGACATTTGATGGTGAAAATAAAAAGTTGTGAAACATCATTTTTTTTGTGGTGGGAGGGGGTTAGTGACCACTGGGGGAGTCAGGGGAGGTTATCCCCGATTCCCTCTGGTGGTAATCTGGTCATTTAGGGCACTTTTTGGGGCCTTATTCATGAAAAAACAGGGTCCAGGAAAAGTGCCCTAAATTCTAGCTACAAACGCATACTTTTTTCCCATTATCGGCGAAAGGCGCCCATCTCTGTTCGGGTGATAACCATGCCCCAGTCCCGCCTTCACCACGCCTCCGACACGCCCCCATCAACTTTGTACGCTTCCGCGATGGAGTGCAGTTGAAAACGTCCAAGTTCGGCTTTCGATTATATTCGTTTTTGTGAGATAAACATCCATCTCCCGATGTAGGTCGGAACTTGGGCGTTTTTCTCGTTCGATTATAAGCAGGATAGTGGAATTGGAAAAGGTGCAGTGAAGGGCGACTAAAATGATAGCGGGGATGGGACGACTTTCCTATGAAGAAAGACTAAGGAGGCTAGGGCTTTTCAGCTTGGAGAAGAGACGGCTGAGGGGATAGAGGTATATAAAATAATGAGTGGAGTGGAATAGGTGGATGTGAAGCTGTTATGATTGGGGTCAGAACCCCTCTCAAACTTACCTCTTTCCTGGGGGTCAGCTTCTTAGCTGGCTTCTGTTTCTTTTGTCTGTCCTTTCTGAGCTGGCTCTGTCTCTCTGTGCTGGCAGCTTCCAGCAGCATGGGGTTAATTGTTTTACTTTACTACAGCTGTGTGGGTGACTGAGTTAGCTCTACCTCTCTTTGGGTGTACTGGCTTCAAGTGCTTCACGGTGTTGCATTGGTGTGGGTTGGGCCTCTCTGGGTCAGTGTGCTTTTGCCTAGGTCTAGGGAGTGTGACATCATCAGGGAGGGCCTTGATAAGGAAGTGGTGTTGTTTCCTTCAGGGCCTTTGCAACGGTTGTGTTTGCTTTAGGTAGGGTGGTGCAGTGTGGACTTCTGACTTTGTGTCTAGTTTCCCTGCTTGCTTTTGCTAAGGGCCAGGTTAGTGTTAGTGCAGTGTGCGCTGGTGACTGTGTGTTTAACTTTCCTGCTTTTCCCTTATGGTTCCCCTGCTTTTCCCTCTTGGTTTTGGAAGCATTGCTGTGTGTAGGGCTTTGGAAGCTCTGTTGCTGATAGAAGTACTTCAGGGTTTGGTGTTGTTAGGAACACTGCAGAGTTTGCTGTTAGAAGTACTTCTGGTGTTTGTGCTATTGGGAGCATTGCAGTCTTTGCTGTTGGTGTTTGGTGCTTTAGAAGCACTTTTGGCTTATGTGTTAGCTTCCCTGCTTTTTCCTTGTGGCTCCCCTGTCTTCCCTTTTAGTGCTAGGAGCTCTTCTGGTTGCTTGCCAGAGTAGTGTGCTTAGGAAGCACCTTGTTAGTTTTGTATCTAGCTTGCTAGAGCAGTGCTTAGGTAGCTTGTTAGTTTTGTGTTTAGCTTGTTAGTGTAGAGCTCTGCTTGTAGTTTGGTGCTTAGTAGCACCTGTGTTAGCTTTGTGTTTAGTTCCCTGCTCTGTTAGTTTAGGGCTTAGGAAATCCCTTTCTTGAGCAGGGCTTAGGAGCTCCTGTTTAGTATAGGGCTTAGGAAGTCCTTTTGTCAGTTTACTGTTAGGAACTCTCCTGCTGATTTAGGGCTTGGGAGCACGTAGATCAGTTTAGGTTTAGGAGCACTTCTGTTTCCAGTCCTGGTCCCTGTGTCATCCGGTATCCATAAGTCCTGCCGGCTACTCGAAGCCAGGAGCTCAACTCCTGGGGGGCTTAGTAGCTAAGTGCAGGTGAAGCTGTGTGGACCAGTCCGGTGTGCTCCAGTCCGGTGTTCCAGTTCTGTGTCCTCCAGTCCGGGGGATTCCAGTCCAGTGTTCCAGTCAGGGGGGGTTCCAGTCCTGTGTCCTCCAGTCCGGGGAATTCCAGTCCAGTGTTCCAGTCCATGTGTTCCGGCTCGCTGGGCGGTGCCTGTAGTCCCTGCCGGTGTCGGTGTGCTTGCCCAGCGTTGGTTGGTGGGTTTTGCCTGCTGCTGTCGCTCCTCGTCAGCAGCCCAAGGGCTCACGTTTGCTCCAGAGCCCAGCCCCGCGGGCTCTGAACCTGAGAACCTGACAGAAGCGTCTGTTCACGCTTTCCAAAAATACTAGGACTAGGGAGCATGAGATGAAACTACAGTGTAGTAAATTTAAAACAAATCGGAGAAAAGTTTTCTTCACCCAACGCATAATTAAACTCTGGAATTCGTTGCCGGAGAACGTAGTGAAGGCGGTTATCTTAGCAGAGTTTAAAAAGGGGTTAGACGGTTTCCTAAAGGACAAGTCCATAAACCGCTACTAAATGGACTTGGGAAAAATCCACAATTCCAGGAACAACATGTATAGAATGTTTGTACATTTGGAAAGCTTGCCAGGTGCCCTTGGCCTAGATTGGCTGCTGTCGTGGACAGGATGCTGGGCTCGATGGACCCTTGGTCTTTTCCCAGTGTGGCATTACTTATGTACTTATATGTACTTATGTCTTCTCCAAATTCCTCTCTCCATGCAAACAGAACAAGCATAAGGGGTCCCTGACAGCTGGCTGCATGATCAGTGTACAGTCTCTGGACAGGCACAAAAAAATCCAACTGGACTGAATATGGTTGGTATGGATTAGAAGAAAATACGCATTTATTTGGGTGTCTTGAAGCACAGAGAAATATACAAAAGTAAGGATATGAAAACAGTCAGGTATATACAGGCAATTCTATAAATACGTGCCCACTGACATCCATAATCAACAGTGACATGCATATATGCACTAGCACTACTCTATAAGGTAGCATCTAAATGCTATAACGCATTACTGCAAGGGGGTGCAAATGGGCGGAGCATGGGCGGCTGATGAGCATGTAGCCAAACTATGAGCACAACTATCATTTGCACACATTGACTGGCACACTTAGGCATGCCCACTTATGCCAGCCATTGCCCTGACAGAAGTGATCGCACCTGGGTTCGCGCTAGCATTCTATGAAGATTTGGGTGTTTTCTAAGTGTTATTGAATTGGTGCTAAACCCAGGGTCATTGTGGCACCTACTTCTTGCTCCCATGTAGGGCGATTCTGTATCAGTGTTACTTATATATAGATGCCAGTTTCTGCTCGGATAGTTTTTAAGATTGCCTGTATTGTGTTCAACATACTGCAAGGGAAATTGTTCCTCTTTCCTTCCGCAGTTGATAGCATACCAGCATTGTGAAGGTGCTCTCATTTCTGTTCTACTTGGTTGCTGGGGTTTCCATCTGTTAGGAAAATTTGTTATAAAAGAATCCATGAGGATTCTTTTTCTTTTCATGCTAGTAAGCTGTGGAATTCTACACCTGAACAAGTTAGTGTGATTTGTAGTTATTTATCATTCTGCTAGGGACTGAAATCTTATTTTCTTGATAAATATTTGAATGACTAATTTTTGTGAGCTTTCCTAATTTATGTTTTATATTTATGTAAGCCGCTTAGAATCTTTATTGATTTTAACGGGATATAAATAACCTGAATAGAATAGACTGATAGGAGCCTATTCTATAAAGGAAGGTAGGTGCTTGCTTTCCTTTATAGGATACTAGCATAACCGGGTATATATGTGTATATGTGCTTACGCACAAGCATTTACACCAGCCATAGGGCTACTGTAAATGCTTTCATCTAAGTGCCTGAGATATGCACATAACTTAATGTATTCTATAAGTTATGTGCCAAAGTGAGAATTCCTCCCCCCCCCCCCCCCCCCCCCCCAGGATTCACCCATGTGTACGCCTACCTGTAAAATATGCACTATGTATACTGTGCATATTTTATAGTATCGCACTTATACATGCAAATGCAAAATATCTGCCTATGTGCGTACATATGTGTATGCCGGTTTTCTAATCGGTTCCATGCATAATTGGCATGTAAATGTTAGCACCTAATTTACGGAATTACCCCCATAGTCCATACAAAGTAAAGCGATGGCAAAATGTATCGAACATGCTCAAAGTATTGTCAGTTCTTGATCTCTACTATGGTGTGCTCTCTCCTCTGTTCTCCCGCATCCCCCTTGCTCTTCACTCATGGATGGGTTTTGAACCCTCTCTGCTCCTTGCCTTTTTATTCTCAGGACTTTTAGCAATCCCAATCTCCTCCTACATACTCTTAGGTGAAGCCAGTTCTTACAGCATAGGATATACCCTGGTCTTCAGTCTCTCACTCCTCACAGACTGTGCAGCCTTTTAAACTTAGAAAAGTCCCTTCTCTCTATTAATTATTCTCACACCTTATCACATGCTCCTCATACTCAACATCTCTGGACCAGGCAAGTAGGATACACCCAGGACTTGGGTCCCACCTCCCATCACACATTCTTCCAAGCATGTACTCACACTGCTTCGGGGTTCAAATCCTTTCCCTGACTTGGATGTGGAACTGCTTGTAGCTTTTCTCTTTTCTTCTCCTTGACGCAAGACAAGATCTCTCAGATGATCCTTCCTTTCTGTAACCTGCGGTTAAATATTATTTTGTTGCCCTGAGCCCCCCCTGCTCATTTCAGGCAGGGGGGGCTCAGGGCAGCCCATAAATGGACCACAATGGCACCAAGACCAGCAGATGTGCCAAATCTACCGCTTTCAGTGGGAGACTCCTGCTTTTGCGAGTCATCTCCCGCACTCTCACTGGAGTTCTGGGATCTCCCGCTGAACAGCTCTGGTTCCAGGGACAGCAGGAAATGCCTTCATTAAACGTAATCTCCTACTCCCGCTCATAGGAGACGACTCTGTGGGTGCTGTTAGTGCTTGAGCACCCCAAATATTGAGAAAATATCTTGTATGTGTCCAGGGAGTGGGTATTTCCACTGGGCCTAGCACCCCCAATAATTTTGAAAAGTTGGCTCCTATGCTCCCGCTGGCCTTGCGGCAGCAGGAAATGATGTTTTACAAGGTGTTTCCTGCTGTTACTGGAAAAGGAAGTTGTGATGGGGCAGAGCTATAGGCGGTTCTGGGTGGAGCTGTGGGCGGTTCTAGGCAGAGCTATGGGTGGGTTGGGTGGAGCTATGGGCAGGCCCTAAATCTCTCGCTCAGGAGGCTGACCCCTTGGCAGCTCTGGACCAGTATATAAGATAAATTGTTAAAAAATGTTTTGATGATTGTGTATGGTTATAACCTTAAGGATTTAGGTGCCCAGAGGTCCCAAAGTGGTGCTTTGACCTTTGAAGAATTTTTTTTATGTAAAATGCTTTAAATTGTGAGTTTCTCTTGGGGGTTTGAGAGGTTTAAAAAAGCAAGTTTTCACATAATTCTACTTAAAGCATGTCTAAAAGGTGTTGTATGATGTTAAAAGTGAAAATGAGGGGTTTATTTAGGATAATTTTTTTTTTTTTTTTACTTTGGCAAGCCTTCTTCTACAGAGACTTGCATAGCTTGATCTGATTGGCTGCACAGCTCACTACAGGAACCTGTTTCTGAGGAACACTCTAGAGCCTCAGGCCAGGGAGAAAAGAGGGAAGATGGTTAGACTCTGAATAGGCAGGGTGAATGTCTGAGTGTCTGGGAGGTTAAAGTGTGAGTTGAAGAGATAAATAATTTGTTTGACTACTATATGAAGAAGTTTGGTGAGTGGAAATGGTAGCTAAAGTGTGAATATGTTTTGGATAGACCCTTTAATCTTTTTGTGACTCTTTGATGAGAGGAAGTACTGCTCTAAAATAAAGTATAAAGTGAAAATTTGTTCTGATAATTATCAGAATTACCTAGTAGTGATTTTTCATCCAACTGAAAAGTTGTGCGAACTTAAAGGGAAAGGGAGAGAATTAAAACAAATTAAAAGTCCTGTGAGAACCCTGCAAAGTGTGTACAGTTTGAGGAGCATATTTTTTTTATTGTGGTATTCTATAGGGAAGAGTTATTGAAGTTAATCTAAATTTCATACAAAAAATAAATCTGAGCTGTAAAAGGAGTCTCCACATAATTAATTATTAAGTGGGAGGAAAGAAACATTTGAGTTGTAACTTTCATTTATCCCTGCATTTATACATTGAGGTATAGTTTTTCTTTCTTGCTATGCACCCCTGTTAACCAAAATTCTGTAGAACTTTTACAGTTTAACTAGTCCTTAAGTAAACCACTTCTTCTGGAATAAATATATTCTGTTAAACTTTCAGTTGGTCATCGTTTCATTATCCTGTACTTACAAAACGTTTCCTTTGGAAATCTCTAGATTTTCACTTATTTTTCCTCTCAAGACAAGGTTAGTTCATTAATGAAGCTTTTTCCATTGTCTTTACATGAGTACTCTGTCTGAGGTAACGTTGCAGGACACCAGTGACGCACTTACATCCAATTCAGGTACATGAAGAAAGGTAGTTAGTGGGGTTCCCCAGGGGTCTGTGCCGGGACCACTACTTGTTAACATATTTATAAATGACCTAGAGATGGGGGTCACCAGTAAGATAATTAAATTTGCTGATAACACAAAGTTATTCAAAGTAGTTAAATCAGGGCAGGACTGTGAAAAATTGCAAGAGGACCTTACGAGACTGGGAGACTGGGCGTCTAAATGGCAGATGACGTTTAATGTGAGCAGGTGCAAAGTGATGCATGTGGGAAAGAGGAACCTGAATTATAGCTATGTCATGCAAGGTTCCACGTTAGGAGTCACAGACCAAGAAAGGGATCTAGGTGTCATCGTTGATGATATGTTGAAACCTTTTGCTCAGTGTGCTGTGTATCTCAAATATTATGTTCAATTCTGGTCGCTGCATCTCAAAAAAGATTGTGGAATTAGAAAAGGTGCTGAGAAGGGCGACGAAAATGATAAAGGGGATGGGACGACTTCCCTTTGAGGAAAAGCTAAAGCGGCTAGGGCTCTTCAGCTTTGAGAAAAGACTGCTGAGGGGAGATATTATAGAGGTCTATAAAATAATGAGTGGAGTGGAACAGGTAGACATGAAGCGTCTGTTTATGCTTTCCAAAAATACTAGGACTAGGGGGCATGCAATGAAGCTACAAAGTAGTAAATTTAAAACGAATTGGAAAAACATTTTTTTCACTCAACGTGTAATTCAACTCTGGAATTCGTTGCTAGAAAATGTGGTAAAGGCGGGTGGTAACTCGAAATTGGTATGCGTTGGGCGCTCGTAGGCGCTTACGTGGCTTAGTAAAAGGGCCCCTATATTTGTTACTGGTGAGCAACAATTGTTAACTTGGAATAGCAAATCTGAATGTAGAAGCCTCCCAACATACACTCAAAAAAGAAAAGAAAACATAAAATGGCTCTTTTACCTAAAATGGTTCATTGATCTGTAAATTGGGAACAACAAAACACCCAAGTCTGCTGGAAGGTCCTATATAGTGTAACCAAGCAGTGAGCATTAAGGAAGGAGAGTGGTTTTGGCTGTTTGAGGGATAAATTTAAGTCCTACATCGTTTAGGTGACCATGTTGTAAGAAAGGTATTAAAATAATTCACCATTGTACATAGAGCCCTCTCTTGCACATCTGAGGAGCACAAAAAAAAAAATAAAGAAATATATATATATATATTTTAAGGAGGTCCCAAGTAGATAAATGATGTAGGATTATGGTGCCTAATACAAAGAAAGAAACCTACAGTGACATCCTTCTGCATTGAAAGAAGACAGTCCAGCCCAGTTTTAATATTCCAGTTCAAGGCTTTTTGTTTTGTCTAGCCAGGAACAGGTAAAATAGGATATGTGGTCTCGTAAATTATACTAATCTTTGTTCCAAACTTGTCCGTTTGATCTTTTCTTTACAAAAACATCAACTTTATGATGTGTTTACATGAGCACTTCAAAGGACTCCCATTCAGACAGCAGACTGCACTTGCCCAGCTTTTCTGACAAAAGATGGAAAATGTGTAAGGAAAATATGGTTAGCCTAATTTCTTGGATGACAATTCGTATTCAGTACTTACTATTTTATTCTGTATGGGTTTCATTGGTGTAATAACATCAATATGTACGTAATGTATGTTCCAGGGGTAAAAAAATATAAACCAGACCTGATGAACAGAGCACAGGTCTTGGAAGCTAGTCACAAATGGTTTATATTAGTCTAATAAAAATGTTTCAGAGCTTTGTTGTCCGTTTTACATCTAAATGGACCAATGCAGTAACCATACTAATATATTCAAAAAGTGCATCAGAAAGTCGGCTGTTGAGAGGGGCCAAGATGGCTTCATGTATGTGAAAATTGTATTCGGCCTAGAACTTTGTTGATAGTGCAGATTATAAATTTTTAAATAAATGAAGAGACATGTTGGCGGAAGCTCCTACCTCCTTGATGGTGTGGATTTGCTTTGGCAACTTTCCTGGACCTGGAGGCCTGGAGGGGGAGGGGGAACTTCCATACTGAAGCAGATCACTTTGGAGAGGTTTTGTCCACCACTGGATAAAGTCTCCCTTCAGCTATGTGGGAGGAGTTATCCAGGGACAGTACTACAGAAGCTTCTCTGAGCCCTGTGAGAGGTTGGGCTCACCCTAGCCTGGATATGGGAATCGTGCTAAACAACAAGAGCCAAAGATGTTTACCTCATTGTCCATGCTGGAGGGAATGCCAGCAGAGGTCTCCTCCCCTTCGAATACATCTATACAGTTTATTCAAGATCAATTCCTGCAGCAAAAGGAGAGAGATTCAGACTGCAATAGGGGACTTGTGGCATCAGGAATTGGTTTGCAGAAGCTGACCCTCATCTTCCTCTTCTCCCATTCTCTTTCCTGAAAGATGGTTCTGTCTCATTGGCTCCCCATCTTTACTGAGAGTCAGAGATAGCACTCAAAAACCACAGGCTTTTCCCGGGCTGTATCAAAGACATACCCCAGTAAACATCAACAGGAAGCTGATACTTTGCTTAGTACTGGGGAAAGAAACAGGCCTCAATTAGCTGAGCTGCCTAACCAGTCCTGGGTAAAACAGTCACCATTCCATTCTTTTTCTTTCTGTAAAACAGATATTTCAGCCGTGCTAACCCTCTAAGTGCCAAAAATCATTGAATTCTTCTGTAGGCATTTATCAACAACAGGCTCTCTGTGTAGCCACTGCTATCTTTGGCAAATGTCTCAGTCTACAGTCTCAGGGGCAGCTGTCTCCTTTTTATTTTAGTATAATCCACCCCAATTATAGGTAAGCGCTACTGATAAGAGACCTTGATTTGAGGATCTCATCACACTGAGTTAAGCACAGAGGATCCTTATTTGTAAGGAAGGGAAAGCCAGAGCTCAGCTGACCAAACAGGAAGTTGACAGTGCAAATTAGATGGGCTTTATGGTCCTTATCTGATGATATGTTGAGGGTAATTTTAAAACAGGTGACCTAGAGCAAAAAGGAAACTATATTTGCAGCCCATTTTATTAAGACACGTGGAGGGGCATTTTTAAAAAAATGTCCAAGTCAGAATTGGAATGTCCTGCTCATAACATCCACAAAAAAGGTCCATCTCACAGCCGTTTTCGAACAAGAAAACATTGGGATTTCCTGTTTGCAAATATATGAGAAGGACATTCTTGCACTGAAAACGTCCAAAATTAACAACCACTTACCAAAATGAAACTTCCAAAATTCGAACACCAAAAAAGCAGGCACAAAAACATCTGTCAGGCATCATTTGTTCAAAAATGGCCACACAGACGTCCCTGCAGAGCAGAGGGGGCAGTCTAGTGGTCAGTGCAGTGACTTTAAACAATGAGACCCAGGTACAAATCCCACCTTAATCCTTTATATGTTATTGTGAGCCCTCAATGAACAGATAAAAGCCTACTGTACCTAAAAGGTAGTACACTACCCACTGCGCTAGCAGGTGTCTTATAAATTCAAGTACAGTATTTCTATGTTCCAGGAGGACTCACATATTTGTCCAGAAATAAGAGTTAAAGTGGGAGTTACACCTGATCCCATTGTTCAAAGTTTGCTGTTCTATTAGGAATGACCATAATACCCAAAGCTGTCACTTTCACTAATTAGGGGGGTGGGGGGGTGGGGTCAGTAACCACAGGGAGATTAGGGAATGATCATGCTTTCATCCCCCTAATAGTCAGCTGCTCAATCAGGGCACCTTTTTGTACTCCAGACGTGATTGAAACAGGTCTAGATAAAAATGTTCTTCATTTTTGCCTTGGATGTTTCTTCCTGTTCCATTATCACTGTAAGACATCCTAATTTTGGGCCCACCATAGTCCCACCTAAAACATACCTCCAACATGCCCCTTTGCTATTGGTCGAACTGCAGTGTAAAATGTTCTAATTCTGCCTTTCCAAAATCGTGATTTAAATGTTTTCAGCAAATGGATATTTTTTTGGCTGTTTTGGGTTGTCCATTTTCTTTGACAATGAGCACCATAAGCACAAATTCTACATAGACTGCAGCTAAAGTGAAGCCACAAACATTTACACCTGCTTGGGTGTGTTCACGCTTAAAGTATGCACAAACATGAACACTCATGTTTTATAAGATACTAGCCATTAAGCCCGTTAAAACGGGCGAGATTTCCAGCTACCCTCCTCGCCGCTGCTCCCGCCCCCCTCCGTGCCGGGCCCCCTGCACTGACCTGACAGCACCTCTCACCTCCGTGTGAAAGCGCTGCAGGCAGCAGCAGATCGCTCTGCTGCTGCCTGCAGTGCTTCCACACGGAGGTGAGAGGCGCTGTCAGGTCAGTGCAGGGGGCCTGACACGGAGGGGGGTGGGAGCGGCGGCGGGGATGGGGGGGGAGGGTGGAGGTTGGTGCGCGCGATGTTCGTTTCCAGGCTCCAGCGGCAGCATCCGACAGTCCGACTCCGTTTCCCTCTCTGTTCTGCCCTCTGACATCATCACGTCTTGACGCAGGGGCGGGACAGAGAGGGAAGTCTCTACTGCGCATTTGCAGGTGAGTCGGTCACTTGCCATTTATATGTTTGATACACACAAATTTTGGCTCTGCCCACACTCCACCCAAATCCCCCCCCCCCCCAACACCTGAGTTGCATAAAAGTGTATGCATTTAGGTCATTAAATACACTTTATATGTGGCATTTTACCCCATTATAAACATAACAGAAAGTCTTGTAGACTGCTTATGCCTTGTAATTCTAAGCACTTAACAAAACAAGAACTGGAGCAAAATCCAGGGATAACATACAGCCAGAATTCAAAACTACTTCTGATATGACTAAGAGGCAGATGCACTAAAGCTTAATGAGCCTTTAATGACCCTCCAACGAGGAAAATTTGATCCGTTGCATGCATCAAAGGGCTTTTACCGAGGAAGCCAGCAGCTAACGAAAACGGAATGGAGATGAGCAATTAGTGTGAAAACCCCATTGAAACGAGATGCACTAACCTTTTCCGATTGCCTTTACGCAGGAAAAAGGCAGGAAATCTAACGAGAGGTCTGGACCTCTCGTTAGCACAGCTCTGTGCCAGGAAAAATAGTAAAGTAAAAAAACAAACAAACTGTGAGCCAATCCCAGCGCATTAGCAGAGCTAATAGCACTGAGATTGGTCAAAAGGAAACTGAAAGGCACAATCCATAAACAGAAGCCTCTACAAGCCCCAAGGAGTTTAAAAATATTTGTTTTCTAGGCATGCATCCCCGTCCTCAGACTGCAAACAAAACACAAGCACATGGCTCCCAAATCAAAACAAAAATAAAAAAAAAGGGTCGGGAGGGGGCAAAGGCGCTCGTCAGGAGCGTCCTGTATGGCCGTCCTTGCCCCCCCCCCCCCCACCCGTGGTCGCCGTTCCCCCCTGCCCCACTTCCCCCTGCATTCTAAATTAAAAAGCAAGAAGAAAAGCAAACGTACCTTTAGCAGCCCCGGCCCCCCTCCCTTCCTCACTACTCTGTCTCCCCTCAGCTCCGCCTCCCGACATCCTCCGCCCTGTGCCCCGCCCCCTCTTGGGGTCGTCGCCGCCATTCCCCTCCTCCATCGGGCCCCACTCCCTCTTACCGGGACCGTCAGACAGAGGCGGGCCCAGGAGGAGAGAGACGCGCCACAGAAGCTGGGCGAAGACAGGCATCAGCTTTCTTCTTGCCCGTGCAGCGCCTTCGGACAGAGGAGAGAGGCGCTGCACGGTCCCGTTAAGAGGGAGTGGGGTCCGATGGAGGAGGGGAATGGTGGCGACGACCCCAAGAGGGGGCGGGGCACAGGGCGGAGGATGTCTGGAGGCGGAGCTGAGGGGAGACAGAGTAGTGAGGAAGAGAGGGGGGCCGGGGCTGCTAAAGGTACGTTTGCTTTTCTTCTTGCTTTTTAATTTAGAATGCAGGGGGAAGTGGGGCAGGGGGGAACGGCGACCACGGGTGGGGGGGGGCAAGGACGGCCATACAGGATGCTCCTGACGAGCGCCTTTGCCCCCTCCCGACCCTTTTTTTTTATTTTTGTTTTGATTTGGGAGCCATGTGCTTGTGTTTTGACTGTGTTTTGACTGTTTGTGGCATGCGCAGAGCAGCTAGCATAACGCTTGGCTGCTCTGCGCATGATTTGGGGGCCCGATTAACGATGTGTATTGTGATTCTTTGATACATTGTATGTTTCAATACCGATCTCAGCATGTGTGACTTTTTTTTTTGGTGCATTCTTCGTTATTTTAAAATCGTTAGGGACTTTAACGATTTAGATTTTTTTACGTTTGGTTGCTGCATCTTCCTCTAAGTGTAATTTAAAAATTTTTCATGCTTATATTATTATTGTATTATTCTAATAATAATATAAGCATGAAAATTTTTAAAATTACACTTAGTCATATCAGAAGTAATATGTTGCTTCATATTACAAATTTACAAAAAAAAAGTTTTAAAATTGTTTTCCTAAAATCTAAATAAAAACATGATTTCTGAAAAATAAGAGAAAAAAAATCCTTCCAGGCTCTTACCACTTGGAAACCCAAAGAAACTAAACCTGTTTAAAATGTTTTCTGCCCCTTACAGAAGGAAAATAAAACAAATTAGAATTGTTGGTCCTATAATTTCTTACCTGAGTGGAAAAGTGAATGTGGTCATATATATATATATAAGAATACTGAACCTTAACAATTTGAAAAAGAAGAAAGCCAGTTTCAACTGAATCCTGGCATCTATTGGAAGTGAGTGGATGGTTAAAATAAACTGATATTCTGACTTTTCAAAGAAAAAATTAAATGGACCGCCATATTCTGGGTTGATTGCAAATTTTTCAGTTGTTGACGAGAACAACCCAGATACATGATGTTGTAATAGTCCATTTGAGTCAGGAACAAAACCTGGACCAAACGTCTAAATTGATCAAATGAGAAATATTTATGAATTTGAAGAAGCTTTCACATCATCAAAAAAATTGTAGAAATAAGCTGGTTTATTTGTGGCTCTAAAGAGAGGGTACAATCTATTAGAACACCCAAAAGTTTTGTCACTGGAGAAATTTTATAATCCACTTTATTGATATTAATAGAATCAGAAATGGAGTCTATTTTTGTATCGACAAGTACATAATTATCTCCATTATGTTTCTGTACCAGTCACAGATGGAGAAGAGGAACTGCAAAAAAAGACAGAAGGGGAAGGACGGTTCAGAGATAAAGTCTCAGTGCAGGCCACAGGCAGCCTATGAGTGTTGCTGCTGCTGCGCAGGTGAAGACTGGCGAGGAGGTGATTTTAAGGTATGGGAGAGGCGGAAGATTAACCCCCTGTTAAAAATTCCTGGCTATGCCACTGATAGGAGGCACGGGGGGGGGGGGGAGTGAAGAACAATAAAGGGTGGAAAATGAAGAAAGAGAAAGTGAATAGGAGAATAATGGAAAAGGAAAGAATAATAGAAACTCAATCCCCCATTGTAACCATTACATAGAACCAGTAGTGATGGATGATTATATACAGTAGATGTTTTTAAATAAATAAAACAGCCAATCATATCCATCAGCACCATTTTCCAGCTCAGTCCTCTGGCAACCCTTATTTCTGCCTTCGTATTTCTGGAAGGCACTGTATCAGAGCTGTGTCACCCATTCCTGACACCCCAAAACACTCCACATAACCAAGGAAACACCATGAAGCCACAAGCAAGAGCATGGACACTTTGCATGACTGTTAAAGAAATCGGGGTCCTTTTACTAAGCTGCAGGCTCCCTTTTACCGCAGCAGGTAAAAGGGTTGTCTTTTTTTCAGGATAAGAAATGGCCGTGCGGTAAGTGAACCACTTGCCTCATGGCCATGTCAGGAGGATGCACTTACCACTACCCATTGAGGTGGGGGTAACGGCTCCCATGCTAACCCAGCGGAAACCGAGCAGTGCCATACTGCCGGGGTAAGAACCAGCGCTACAAAATTGAAAATATTTTTGTAGTGCTGGAAATGGCACACACTAGGGGTGGGAAGTACCGCCGGGCTCCTGCAGTAGCCCGACAGTGGTTCTGAACTGGCACACGCCAACCCTTTAGTAAAAGGGTCCCTCAGCGAGCAGATTAAACAGAGGTTTTATATAGGTGCAATTTCATTAGAAGCACAATACACTTTGCCTCTGCATGTCTTGCTGCTATGCTTAAAAGCAGGACTGGGTAGATGGTACAGTCAAAAGGATATGGGGTTCTAGCCTTTCTCCTGTCACTGGGCAATAAGTTTAACTCAATGAGTCTGAATATAACTAGCTGTAATTTTTGTTCAAATTTTAAAGCACCTTCAATTTGAATATAAATTAGCATTAGTAATAATACATTTCTATTGCCTCCATTTCAGGGTTGCCAACTGGCTCCAGATTTGCACATCAGGATTGATCAAATCCAAATTTTACCCCATTGCATACAGAGACTTGTAATCTTATTCTTCTTAGGGAATCCAGTTTGGAAATCAGAACTACAACAGTGCTGCCAAGTTACCCATTTCAGGAGGGAGACCTTTTGGCCGGTCCTGGTTTTAAACTCACATCCCAAAGCAGTGTAGCGTTTGTAGTCATTTATTCTATCCATTGAAATCAGTGCAGCAAGTCCCATAATGCACCAAGAAGAGGGTGACAGAAATCCAGGACCGGCCAAAAAGTCTTCTCCCTGGAACAGGTAACTTGGACGCTCTGCTACAAGTCCCTCATACAGTGGACTAGATCGATCCAGTTGGGTGAATCTGGAGCCATATAACAACCCTACACCATTCCTAGCAGATGTGGACAGCATCTTTGAAAAATCCCACATCATGTCACAGTGAACAAAGTGTAAACATCCTGAAAATAGATAGTTTTAAAACGTACTGGACTGATACACAGCAGCCCTCATCTAGCATATATGTAAGCTACTGCTGGTGACCCTTGGCCTTGTGCCTATTTATTTTTTTATTTTTTTAACCAACAGCAGAATCCAAGAACATAAAACAGTGGTGAGAGACAGAGCAATTCCTCCTACGTAGGGATGACTGTGGTGGGGGAGGGAAGCCCAAGAGAGGTTTAAGCAGTGCCTAAAGTTATGTTTGGAGGCAAAACAGATGCCACCTCCTAAACATGCGCCCTTGGAGAAATTGTGTTTTAATGCCCACTGTCTCCCAGGACTCTAAGGATATCCAATTTCCCATTCAAACGCCAGCAATAGAAAAACTGAAAAGCAGATTCAGGAGGATTTCTTCTCTAATCTGTGGCCAAAACCTGTAGCAAATGAATGGGGCTTTGGGTAGCTTTGTCTGTGCTGCCTCCCTTTTCAGTAATTCCTTCATTTTATTGCCTACAAAAGCCGGTCTCCTTCCTTCATTACAACCCTTAATAAGATTCCCTCCACATCACTGAAAGTCTGATTGTATGCTGGGTCTGTGTTTCACAAAACAAGAGAGTCTGGATTACACAGCCTTTTTCTACTGGTATTCAGCTCTCCCTGCACTTCCCCAGGCAGCTACAGAGAATTCAGTGCTTTGGCAAAATGAGGCCTATTGCCCTCACCCCATGCTGAGAACTTCAGACTGGAAGAGCTACATACCTCCCACCAACTGCTGTTTCTCAGCCTATACACATGCTGTCCTTTCAAAACTCTGAAGCAGGTGACTTAGTAAGACAAAGAAGGAGATTCCTTCATCTCCAAGTGAAACACAGAGTTGTGCTGGGAATGCTTAGGAGGGAGATGGCAGAAACTGGTAACAAGTTTGGCCCAAAAAGAAAAGACGTTTTGAGCTAGACCTGGTTTTAGAACAAATTAGGCACAAAAAGGTGCCCTAAATGACCAGATGACCACTGGAGGGAGTCAGGGATGACCTCCCCTTACTCCCCCAGAGGTCACTGACCCCCTCCCACACCCCCAAAAATGTGATTAAAAACATTACTTACCAGCCTCCACGACAGCCTCAGATGTTATACTAGGGTCCTTCAGAATAGCAAGTAGGTCCCTGGAGTAGTCTAGTGGTGGGTGCATTGCACTGTAGACAAGGGGACCCAAGCCCATACCTCCCTCTACCTGTTACACTTGTGGTGGAAAATGTGAGCCCTCCCAAACTCACCCAAACCCTACTGTCCCCACATATAGGTTCCCCTTTCACCCATAAGGGCTATTGTAGTGGTGTACAGTTGGGAGTCGTGGGTTTTGGGGGTTAAGGTGACAAGATAAGGGAACAACGGTGAGGTGTGTACCTGGGAACATTTATTTGAAGTCCACTGTAGTGCTCCCTAGGGTGCCCCATTGCTCTCCTGGGATGTCTGGGGAACCAGTCTGCTAAAAATGATGGCCCCTCCTACATCCCAATGGCTTGATTTGCTACATTTTTCACTTGTGCGTATTTTTTTGAAAATTGTCAAGAGAAGCGTACAAAACACAAAACCTTATTCGAAATGGTATTTTCGGGAAAAAAAGGTAGACGTTTTTCTTTTTTTTTGAAAATGACTTTTTTTCCTATTTGGACTCACACAGAAGAAACAGAATCCTAGGCTTCCACATCAGCTGCAGCAACGCACTGGCCTGGAGACCAGCTGAAGAGGACTTTGGCTGGCAGGGGTTAGGGACCCCCGCCAGCACAGGTACCCGACGGCGGCAGCGGGGACTCGGGGGAGGGTTGGCGGCGGGAAGGGGGGTTGAAAGGGGAGGGACAATAGGGGGGGTCCGCAGCACCGGGGGGGGGGGCTAAAATGCGCCCCCTCACATCAGGGTCTGGCCCCCCTCCCACCGAAGACTGAATACACCCCTGATTTACACCAATGAAAATAAAGTCCAGTGCGTAGATTTATGTGCACTGGTCCATATTCTATAACTACACATGTAAATTTCAGAACGCCCATGAAATGCCCATTTCCTCACCCAGAACTACACCCTTTTTTGCCTGCATGTGTTAGAAGTTTGGCGCACTTCGTTACAGAATATGCTTAACGAGTTGTGCATGTAAATTCTAATCAGTGCCAATTTTTATCAACCTTGATAAATTTGTTAAGTCAATTAAGTTACACGCGTTGTTATAGAATCGGTGCAGATCTCTAGACACGCTATATAGTGTTTTCAAAATTTTCCTCCATATGTCTAAGTATAAATTTTGTGCTACTCTAACATAGGCTATACAGCAGGGATCCTCAAATCCAGCCCTCGAGGTCCACAACCCAGTCTGGTTTTCAGGATTTCCACAATGAATATGTAGATCTCATACATATGCATTGTGGAAATCCTAAAAACCAGGCTGGGTTGTGGACCTTAACGGCTGGATTTGAGGATCCCCACTCTACAAGTATGTATTTTTATAATATTAATATTTCATACAGATGTGAACAATAACTAGAAATGTGTGAACATACTCTTCTGCTATACAGATATGTGAAAATGGGTAGTTATGGAATGTATTAATAGCAGTTGACCACTGGAGGGATTATGGCATCACCACTTCTTAATCTCCCCAGTAGTTGCTGTCCCCCTCCCTCTCCCCTGAAAGTGAAAGCAGAAAGGAAAACCAGGCTGTAAGTCAGCTACAGGTATTATGGCCACTCTGAGCAAAGCGCTAAACAAATTAGAGGACAACTAATTATTTTCCTGGGGCTCCCTCTAGGAACAGAAAAATACTTACTATGTTTAATGATATATGACACCTGCATTTAGATCAGACACCAACCAAGACACAATTGATATAAAACACCTGCATTGACATAAGACACTAAGCAATGTGTATTTTTAAAGCACTTAGACTTACAAAGTTCCATAGGTTACAGTGCAACTTTGTAAGTCTAAGTACTTTGAAAATACACCTCTTCAAGGCTATTGATGTGGTGTACATTCACATACAGTAGGTATTTTTGTGTTCCTGGAGGGATCACATTTATTTTTACTTTATTTGTTGCACTTTTATCCCACATTTTCCCACCTATTTGCAGGCTCAATGTGGCTTGCATAGTACCGTGAAGGCGATCGCCATTTCCAGTATGACAAATACAGAGTGATTTTGTGGTATAGAAAAAGTTCATGTGTGACAGACACATTAGGGAATTGAAAGGCGGAAGAGTTAAATTATGTTCAGTTCGAGTATTAGTTTCGTTGTGTTGCAGGGTTCAGGCATTTAGGTTGGATCGTTAGGTTATGCCTTTTTGAACAAGTTAGTTTTCAGTGATTTCCGGAAGTTTGATAGGTCATACGTTGTTTTCATGGTGTTTGATAATGCGTTCCATAGTTGCGTGCTTATATAGGAGAAGCTGGATGCATAGGTTGATTTGTATTTGAGTCCTTTGCAGCTTGGGTGGTGGAGGTTTAGGTATGTGCATGTTGATCTTGTTGTGTTTCTGGTTGGCAGGTCTATGAGGTCTGTCATGTATCCCGGAGCTTCGCCGTAGATAATTTTATGAACCAGAGTGCAGATTTTGAACGCAATGCCTTCTTTGATTGGGAGCCAGAGCAGTTTTTCTCGTAGGGGGTTGGCGCTTTCGAATATCATTTTTCCAAATAGAAGCCTGGCTGCGGTGTTTTGAGCAGTTTGAAGTTTCTTTATGATTTGTTCTTTGCATCCTGCATAGATTTACAAAAAATAAGTTATAGTGGGAATTAAGCCTGTGTCCTCTGGGTTACAGCCAACTGCACTAACCACTAGACTACTCCTCTGCTCTGCATGAGCATCTGTGTGGCCATTTTGATAAGAATGCTGCCAGACAGACGTCTCTGTGCCTTAGTTTCCTCCCATTTAAAATGTAAACATTTTAGTTTGTAAAATGGTTGTTCAGGATGGACATCTACATCATCCTTCTCATGTATTTTAGAACAGGAAATCTGGATTTCGCTCCTGTTTAAAAATTACTGTGAGATGGATGATGGGTGGGAGTGTTTGTTTGGGGGGGGGGGGGTTGTGGGGGTGTTGGATTGTATGAGCAGCATGTCCCACTTATGACTTGGTTGTTAATCTCTTTTTTTTTTCTTCTCTCATGATTATTGATATTCCTAAAACTTTTAGCACAGGAAAGACACAATGAAAAAACAATCCAGGAAGATACGTGGAGGGGCATAATTGAACGAAAACGTCTATCTCCATGGGCGTTTATCTCCGAGAACGGGTCCATGAAGGGGTGGACCGAACCGTATTTTCGAAAAAAAATAGACGTCCATGTTTTATTCGACAATTTGTGAGCTGGGCGTTTTTGTTTTTCAGTGATAATGGAAAATGAAAGCGCCCAGCTCAAAAACAAATAAATCCAAGGCATTTGTTCGTGGGAGGGGCCAGGATTCATAGTGCACTGTCCCCCCTCACATGCCAGGACATCAACCGGGCACCCTAGGGGGCACTTTTACAAAAACAAAAAAAAAGGTAAAACAGCTCCCAGGTGCATAGCACCTTTCCCTTGTGTGTTGAGCCCCCCAAATCCCCCTCAAAACCCACTGCCCACAAGTCTACACCATTACTATAGCCCTAAGGGGTGAAGGGGGCACCTACATGTGGGAACAGTGGGTTTGGGGGTTGGACGACTAATAAGCATTAAGCAGCACAATTGTAACAGGTAGGGGAGGGATGGGCCTGGGTCCACCTGCCTGAAGTCCACTGCACCCCCTAATAACTGCTCCAGTGACCTGCATACTGCTGCCAGGGAGGTGGGTATGACATTTGAGGGTGAAAATAAACAGTTGTGAAACGGCATATTTTGTGGTGGGAGGGGGTTTGTGACCACCGGGGGAGTCAGGGGAGGTCATCCCCGATTCCCTCCAGTGGTTATCTGGTCATTTAGGGCACTTTTTGGGGCCTTATTCGTGGAAAAACAGGGTCCAGGAAAAGTGCCCTAAATTCTCGCTAAAAACGCATATTTGTTTTCCATTATCGGCGAAAGGCGCCCATCTCTGATCAGCCGATAACCACGCCCCAGTTCCGCCTTCACCACGCCTTCGACACGCCCCCGTCAACTTTGTACGCTTCCGCAATGGAGTGCAGTTGAAAACGTCCAAGTTCGGCTTTCGATTATACCGCGTTATTCGTTTTTGGGAGATAAACGCCTATCTCCCAATATAGGCGTTTTTGTCTTTTGATTATAAGCTGGATAGTAGCAATAGGTAAGTGTACCATGAACAGGCAAGGTTTTGCAAGATGCATCTACCAAATATATGCTTATTTTCTATACCAGTTCACTGAATTGGACTGATGACTGTATATGGAAATGGGAGAGCATATGAACAGAGTATCAAATGCAGACATCAACAGGATATCATGTCTGACAAAAAAACCCAGAAAAGGCTAGAAACAGAGAGGTCAGGCTTATTTCTGATTTAGATTTTAGATTTAATTAGTTGCCTTTCCAAATTAGAACACAAAGCACTTCCCAAAACCAGGTACAGTCCTGTCAGACATCTGGAAAAGTCTTAATCTTGAAAGCACACTCTATACATATCTGTCCTATATTCATGGCACAGTGACAAAGGTTGATTACTTGCTAATCTCCTTGTCAAGTAGAATTTCAGGAGCCAAGACTGAAAGTATTTTTATCTCTGACTATGTTGTGATTTGGAACATATTAGAATCACAACTGTTTTCTTAGCCTTTCAAGTTGGTGAATTAACTCATTGTTACAGAAAAAGAATTATAGATTCACCAAATTCTTGCAGTCCAACTGGGATGTTTTTGGCCAGCTACAATGGCTTTGATGTGAACCCTTCTTTGCTTTGGAAAGATAGAGACAGCAATTATGCATGACAGATTCACTGAACAAAGGAATTTTGAACCAGAAAATAAGCTGAAATATGACATTTAAAAATAAAAATATATCCTATCAGACAATGGGAAAATACCAAAAAACAGGTAGACAAGTGGTATGGTGCTAAGTCCCAAAGGAAAGAAATAGTGGAAACAGACACGATGAAGGACAGATGACATCTTTAAAAAATCTTTATTAGTAATAGAATAAAAATAACACCTGACAGTGATTTTATGATTTGCTAGTGTTTATAATCTGTTATTTATTGTGTGTTGTGTTTTACAGTCAAGTATGTGCCCCTGAAGTAGCCCATGCAGGGCAAAATATAGCTGTGTTGGGTATTATTTTTATTCTACTACCAATATGACTCTCAGATCTACATCTCCACCCCTGAAATCTCAGCTATAATCCAGGACAAAATTTCATCCTGCTTGTCTGACATTGCTGCTTGGATGTCTCAACGCCATCTGAAGCTAAACATGACTAAAACTGAACTTCTCATTTTCCCCCCTAAATCCACCTCCCCTCTTCCCCCATTCTCTATCTCTGTTAATGGCTCTTACATCCTCCCTGTCTCCTCGGCTCGCAACCTTGGAGTCATCTTTGATTCCTCTCTCTCCTTCACTGCGCATATTCAACAGATCGCCAAAACCTGTTGTTTCTTTATCTACAACATTAGCAAAATCCACCCCTTCCTTTCTGAATACGCTACCAGAACCCTTGTCACCTCTCATTTGGATTACTGCAATTTACTTCTCACTGGTCTTCCTCTCAGTCATCTCTCTCCTCTCCAGTCTGTCCAAAATTCTGCAGCACGACTTCAAAATCGTTATTCCCACACTAGCTCACTCCTCAAATCACTTCACTGACTCCCTCTCCTCTTCCGCATACAGTTCAAACTTCTCTTAATGACCTTTAAATGCATCCATTCTGCAGCTCCCCATTACCTCTCCACTCTCATCTCTCCCCACATTCCTCCTCGTGAACTCCGCTCACTGGACAAATCTCTCTTGTCGCCCCCCTTATCCTCCATTGCTAACTTCAGGCTTCGTTCCTTTTCCCTCACGGCACCTTATGCCTGGAATAGACTTCCTGAGCCTGTACGTCTAGCTCCATCTGTACCTGTTTTCAAATCTATGCTGAAAACCCACCTTTTCACCACTGCTTTTGACTCCTAGCTACTACTCAATTGCCTCCCCTTGTTCCTTCTCACCCAGTACTTCCCTCACCCTTAATTGTCTTGTCTGTCTGTGTTATTTTAGATTGTAAGCTCTATTGAGCAGGGACTGTCTCTCTGTGTCAGGTGTTCAGTGCTGCGTGCGTCTGGTAGCGCTATATAAATGTTAATAATAATAATAAAGATTTTTAAGATTTCATCTCTCCATCATTTCTGTATCAGATAAAGGGAAAATACAATGCTCTAGTTTGTAATGAGAATCTACGGCCCCCGAATCTATCCAGAAGTGCCACTCTCCTTGCCTTACCTGGACTTTTAGCAGAATTATCTGGATAAGACAGCTGAAAATCTGGCTCAGCATAGCTACGTGACACAAGGTGCCACACTAGAAGTCACCACCCAAAAAAAGAACCATTGATGATACATTGAAATCCTCTCTGCTCAGTGTGCAGCGGCGGCTACGACAGCAAATAGAATGTTAGGAATTATTACGAAAGCAATGGAGAACAAAACACAAAAGAGTCAGTGCCTACTATCGTGACTGGGCTTCTTTAATTTCAAATTGCTAAAAATGGTAGGCACTAGTATAATTTAGTACTGATTTGCTCTCTTGCATCACCAAGCTCAGATACTGTCGCCGTTTTGAATAAGCAGGAGATTATGAGTGAACAGGTGTGATTCAGGTATGGGTCTATTCCTAAAGATAATTTTTAAAAAACCGTGACATTACTAATTATCGCCCAATAGCCTCCATACCATTGTTAACAAAATTAATGGAAAGCATGGTAACCAAACAACTTGTGGAATACTTGGACAAATTTTCCATCAAACATGCTTCTCAATCCGGTTTTCGCTCCTTATATAGTACTGAAACGGTATTGGTTACCCTTATATCCAAATTTAAACAACAAATTGCTGCTGGAAAGAGCACTTTTACAATTTGACATGTCCAGCGCATTTGACATGATTGATCATAACATCTTGGTGCATCTTTTGGACTACTTCGGCATTGGTGAATCTGTACTTGAATGGTTTAAGGGTTTTCTCTCATTTAGATCCTACCGTGTGAAAGTAAATTCAACTTTATCTTCTTCATGGAACGCAGTTTGCGGAGTCCCTCAAGGATCACCACTGTCCCCCATATTGTTTAACATAATGATGGCCCCATTAGCCAATGCCCTATCCAGATTAGTCTTAAATCCTTTTATTTATGCAGATGATGTAACAATCTATATATCTTTCAGTAAGAACTTGGATGAAATTACCAATCAAATTAATCTTGGACTGACCACAATGGAAAAATGGGCAAATTCTTTCCATCTGAAATTAAACGCCGAAAAGACCCACTGTCTCATTTTATCATCTCAATATAACAAATATTATCCTACCACTTTAAATACCCCCAACCTTTCATTGCTAATCTTGGATAGTCTGAAACTTTTCGGGATCACAATTGATAGATATCTAACACTGGAGACTCAAGTAACCAACACCACAAAGAAAATGTTTTATTCAATGCGGAGACTCAAACGAATAAAACCATTTTTCCCCGTGAAGTCTTCCATAATTTGATACAATCCATGGTCCTAAACCAGACGGATTACTGCAACGCTATATATGCAGGATGCAAAAAATATCTACTCAAGAAATTACAAACAGCTCAAAATACTGCGGCAAGACTGATATTTGGAAAACCTAAATTCAAATCTGCAAAGCCACTCAGAGAAATTCTGCACTGGCTCCCTATAAAAGAACGAGTAGCTTTCAAAATATGTACATTAATTTACAGGATAATCTACGGTGAGGTACCTGAATATATGCTTGAACTGGTTGACTTACCACCCAGAAAGAGATCCAGTACCTCACGATCATATTTGAACTTACACTATCCAGACTGTAATGGCTTAAAATATAAATCAATTTACACCTCAAATTTCACTTTGGCACTCAACTCTGGAATGCCCTACCCAAACCAGTAAAATCTACCCAGAACTACCTAAACTTTAGGAAATTATTGTTTAAAAAGGCTTATTCCCCAGGTTCAACATAATCAGAATTATATCTTACCATCATATGATCCAATGGACACTAATTACACGTTATTATCTTCCTCGTTTTATTATTGATTGTTAATTCTATCTTACTTAATAACTATTGCTGTTCAATTGTTATTCGTACCTTGTTTCTTAATTTGCAAAACTGTACTTATTTGCATTGCAACTTCATTACAGTACTATTGTAAGCCACTTTGAGCCTGTAATCAGTGGGAAAATGTGGGATACAAATGTGATAAATAAATAAATAAAATATATTCAGGTACTTGTTGTGTACCAGGGGCAATTGAGGGTTAAGTGACTTGCCCAGAGTCACAAGGAGCTCCAGTAGGAATTGAACGCAGTTCCCCAGGATCAAAGTCCACTGCACTAACCACTAGGCTACTCCTCCACTCACGGAGTAAGTGGTCTTGAACACAAAAATTATAGGGACAGGAATATGAACGTCAACATGTATACACTGGAAGAGTGGAGGAAGAGAGGAGACATGAGGGAAAATTAGGTTCTTACCAGTCATAGCAGATGAAGCCATTACTTATGGGTTGTGTCCATCAACCAGCAGGGGGAGATAGAGAGCACTCAACTTTTCACAGTGCCTCATGGCCAGCCAGCTCCACTGCCTCTTCAGTATTTGAAGCTTCCAAAGCAGTATGGCAAACCGCAATGGGAATAACATGAACTTCCCTCACAGCGAACGATGGCCCCTTAACAAGGGCATGAACTCAAAAAAGGAGGGAATGAACTCATCCTCCTGGAGGGAATAAACTCGTCCTCCACTTTGTATAAGCGGAGGGAATACTTGCATCCTCCTGGAGGGAAAAAACTCATCCTCCCAAAACATGAACTGAAGGGAATGAATTCATCCTCCTATAACTGTAACAAGAATCCTGAAGACTGTTTTCCGACTCCCCAAGGAAGGAATATAACTTCAGGAAACAAGAACAGCACCTAAAATCAGAATCACTGCAATACAGACAATCATACAGGGAGGACTCATGGCTTCATCTGCTATGACTAAAGGAAAGAAAATTATCATGGTAAGAACCTAATTTTCCCTTCCTTGTCATCAAGCAGATGAAACCATTACGTATGGGATGTAACAAAGCAATCCCTAAATAGGGTGGGAACAAGCCACACCAAGCGCTAGCACCTGTGCTCCAAAACGCGCATCCCTCCTGGCAGCCACATCCAGCCTGTAATGTCGGGCGAAAGAGAGCTTAGAAGCCCATGTTGCAGCACTGCAAATCTCATGAAGAGAGAGTGCTCCAGTTTCCGCCCAGGAAGAGGAAATCGCTCTTGTGGAATGTGCCTTAAAGGCTTCAGGTGGAGCCCAGCCAGACAGCAGATATGCTGAAAAGATAGCTTCTTTGAGCCAACAGGCAATAGTGGCTTTAGACGCTGAAGACCCTCTGTGAGGACCTGCAAACAGCACAAAAAGATGATCAGAGGTCCTGAAAGAATTTGTAATTCGCAGATACTGCAACAGAGTCCTGCGCACATCCAAAAGGTGCAACTGCCCAAATGAATCTGGAAACTCCTCCTCAACAAAGGAGGGAAGAAAAACAGGCTGGTTTAGGTGAAACGCTGAAACCACCTTAGGCATGAAGGAAGGCAAGGTCCGAACCGTGACCCCTGACTCTGAGAATTGCAGAAAAGGGTCTCTACAGGACAGCGCCTGGAGCTCTGACACCCGTCTCGCCGAGGTAATGGCCACTAAAAAGACGGCCTTCAGTGTCAAATCTTTCTCTGAAGCACGCTGAAGTGGCTCAAAGGGAGCCCCCTGAAGGGCCTTCAATACTAACCCCAGGTTCCAAGCTAGACAAGGTGCCCGCACAGGAGGACGGAGCCAAAGCACCCCTCTAAGAAACCGTGCCACATCTGGATGAGCAGCTAAGGACACGCCTTCAACCTTGCCACGCAGGAAGGCCAATGCTGCCACTTGCAGCCGCAGGGAATTATAGGCCAAGCCTTTGTGTGCACCATCCTGCAAAAAGTCCAGAATCGGCGAGACAGGAGCCCGCAACGGAGAAAGCGCTCTTGAAACACACCAGACTTCAAACTGGCGCCAAATCCTGGCATAAGCCACGGAAGTGGAGTGCTTACGGGCCTGCGGGAGAGTGGAAATTACCTTGAGTAGCCTTTATCTCTCAATTGCGCCCTCTCAATCGCCATGCCATAAGACCAAAGCGGCAGGCGTCCTCCATGGCCACCGGACCCTGTGACAACAGGTGCGGAACCAGAGGTAACGGAAAGGGAGCCTCCAACAGCATCTGTCGGAGGTCCGCATACCAAGGCCTCCTGGGCCAATCCGGGACGATGAGCACCACTTCTGGATGCAGCCGAATCCGCAGGAGCACTCGCCCTATCAAGGGCCACGGAGGGAAGACATACAGCAAGCCCAGGGGCCAGGGTTGAGCCAAGGCATCCAACTCGGCACAGCGAGGATTGTCTGCTGAAGAAGCATGGGACTTTGGCATTGGAACTGGTCGCCATAAGATCCATCACTGGCTTGCCCCATTTGGCACATATCTGCAGGAATACATCGTCTGCTAGTTCCCACTCCGCTGGATCGATCTGATGCCTGCTTAGATAGTCGGCTTGCGCGTTGCTCTGACCTGCAATGTGAGCTGCTGACAGGGACTGTAGATGCAGCTCGGCCCAGTGGCAAATTTGTTCGGCCTGCGCGGCTAGAGCTCTGCACTGAGTGCTGCCTTGTCGATTTATGTAGGCCACTGCTGTTGTGTTGTCCAACATCACTCGGACAGCCAATCCTTCCAGGGTCACTTGAAAGGCCAGAAGAGCCAGAAACACCGCTTTCAACTCCAGGCGGTCGATAGACCACTCCGATTCGTCGGGCGTCCACAGACCCTGGGAATGCTTCCCCTGGCAATGTGCACCCCAGCCCTTCAGGCTGACATCTGTCACCACTAGGCACCAATCGGGGAGCGCCAGCGGCATTCCCCGCCACAACATGCTGTCCGAGAGCCACCACTCCATACTGAGGCGGGCCGCAGGGAGCCAAGAAAGTCTGCACTGATAATCCTGAGATACTGGAGACCATCGTTGAAGTAGAGAATACTGTAGAGGTCTCAGGTGCGCTGTCGCCTATAGCACCACTTCCAAGGTAGCCGTCATCGATCCCAACAGCTGGACAATGTCCCAAGCTCGTGGGCGGGGCATCCTCAGGAGCAGACGGACCTGATTCTGAAGCTTGCACCACCTTTGCTCGGGAAGAAACACATAGCCCGAGGCTGTGTCAAACCTGGCCCCTAAATATTCTAGAGATTGCGAGGGGGGTCAGGTGACTTTTGGCCATATTGACGACCCAGCCCAGAGATTGAAGGGCTGAAACCACTCTGGCTGTAGCTAGATGACTCTCTTTTTCTGAGTCTGCTCTGATGAGCCAGTCACCTAGGTACGGGTGAACCCGGATACCCTCTCGCCTGAGAAAGGCAGCTACTACCACCATTACCTTGGAGAAGGTTTGGGGAGCTGTGACAAGACCAAAAGGCAAGGCCTGAAACTGGAAATGTTTTCCCAACACCGCAAACCGCAGAAACTTCTGGTGCGGGGGCCAAATTGGTGCAAGTAAGCTTCTTTCAGGTCCAGAGACGTGAGAAACTCTCCTGGCTGTACCGCCGCAATGACGGAGCACAGGGTTTCCATGTGAAAATGCCGCACTTAAGGACTTGTTTAGCTCTTTTAAGTCCAGGATCGGGCAAAAAGACCTGCCTTTTCGTGGCACCACAAAGTAAATGGAGTAGCGGCCTAGACCTTGTTCGGTGGGAGGCACCGGGGTCACAGCCCCTATCTGGCACAGACTGTGCAAAGTCTCCTTTACCGCCGCCCGTTTGGCGGCAGAACCGCATCGGGACTCCACAAACACGTCTCTCACCAGGGCATCGAATTCTATTCGGTATCTGTCTCTGATCAGGTCCAAGACCCACTGATCTGCGGAGATTTTGGCCCACTCCTCGAAAAAGAGGGAAAGTCTTCCTCCGATGACAGGAAACGAGGAGGGGGCCAGCGCACCATCATTGAGAGGGTCACCCCTGAACTCCAGGCCTTGAACCGGCAGCTGCGGAACGTTTGTCCGAGTGAAAGGAGTTTCTCTGCTGAAAGCGGGCACGCGAAGTGAACCTAGCAGCACGCCCCGGACGGTACCTTCTAGCTTCACGGAAGCGAGGTCTGTAAGAGGAGTGGATTGCCTGACCCTTAGAGGAAGGCTTCAGCCTATCTTTGGGCAAGCGCTGAGGTTTGGAATCCCCCAGGCCTTTAACAATGTTTTCCAGCTCCTCACCAAACAGGAGAAGGCCTTGAAAGGGCAACTTCACCAACCTTTGCTTAGAGGCCATGTCTGCCGCCCAATGTCGTAGGCAAAGAGTGCGGCGAGCCGCCACTGCTACAGCCATTTGTTTAGCCTAAGCTCTGACAATATCATAAAGGGCGTCAGCCAAAAAAAACAAGGCTGACTCCATCCGCGGAGCCACTTCAGATAAGGTCTCCGCTCCATCACCTGGCTGTTCCACTGCCTGCTGTAACCAAGCCAGCCAGGCTCTAGCAGCATAACAACTGCATGCAGACGCCCGAACAGTGAGACCTGCCAAATCAAAGGACCGCTTCAGAGCTGAATCAAGCCTGCGGTCTTGAATATCCTTCAGGGCAACACCTCCTTCAACAGGGAGGGTAGTTCTCTTTGTCACAGCCGTGACCAGGGCATCCACTTTAGGCATTGCAAAGCGAGCCAAATGTTCCTCACTCAGAGGGTATAATTGCCCCATAGCCCTGGCAACCTTCAAAGGTCCCTCGGGGTCAGCCCATTGAGCCGAAATAAGCTCTTGGATGGAGTCATGCAAAGGAAAGGCTCGAGCAGGCTTTCTGGTACTAGCCATCCTTGGATTAACAGAGGAGGCTGTGCCACTCCCAGGATCCTCAATCGAGAGGGCTTGTAAGGCATCTGAAATAAGCGCTGGCAGCTCCTCGCAGTGGAAAATCCTCACCGCAGACGGATCATCAAACTCCTGTGGCAATTCTGCACCCGACTCTGGCTCCTCAGCCCAAGAAGTTCTGCCAGACCCCTCAGAATCCTCATAGCCCGACCACGGGGGGGGGGGGGGGGAGGGGGTACGCCACACTCAGAAGGGGAATTAGCCCTTCTGCGTTTATCAGGAGGATAAGAAACAGGCAAAGCCAACTCCAAAAGGCCAGGATCCACCGGGGGGGGGCAGGCAGAGGGTCCGAAGATCCCTGTGGAAGAGCTCTTTTAAGCATATATGCCCTATGCAGCATTAAAACAAAATCAGGGGAGAAAACCACTCCCTGACCGCCCGGATCCTGCCCAGGGCTATCAGTTGTATTATTCGTGTCACTCAGAGGACCCCCCCCCCCCCCGATTCAGGGCTCTCCGTCGCAATGGAGGCCGCGCCATGTGGAAAATCCAAAATGGCGTCTGCTGCCAGCTCAGAGCACGAAAGATCGCCGCTCACCATGCTCAGGCCGGTTCTACCATCTGTACAGCACGAATTACAGAGCCCCGCTGCTGATTTGCGCTTGCCACATTTAGAACAGCGCTTTACAGTCTCCGCAGCCATTGCTGAAAACAGCGGTAAAATTCAAAAATGGCGGTTCGCGCCAAAAACGTCCCAATCGCGGGCCCACCCCCTGAGGAGTCAGAAAACAATCTTACCTCACTAGACCGAGTATCACAGTTCCAAGATCGCTGTGCTAAAGCGCGACGTGACTTTAATTTTTTTTTTTTAACGCTGTGAGGAAAGCAGAGGCAAAAGAGGTAAATAAAAACACTCCGGAGGCTCAGATAAGTGGGAAAGGCAGGGAAAGGCAAACCAATGTGCCTGCATCCACTGAGTGGGAAAGGACAGGGAAAAGCAAGCTAATATGTCCACATCCACGGGGGCATGGGTAAGGCAGGGAAAGGGCTGACCTATGTGCCTTCAAAGTGAAGCTGCTATAGCCTCTAACACCCCGGCTAACAACTGGCAAGCCAGGAGCCACCCCCAGGCAGATTTTTGATGGAGCTCAAAGAAGCTGCAGCCAACCTGCTTGGGGAGATAGAGAATACTGAAGAGGCAGTGGAGCTAGCTGGCCATGAGGCACTGTGAAAAGTTGAGTGCTCTCTATCTCCCCCTGCTGGTTGATGGACATAACCCATACGTAATGGCTTCATCTGCTATGACTAAAGGAAAGAAAATTATCATAGTAAGAACCTAATTTTCCCTCATGAGACATATTGATATATAAATGAAATGTCTGAAAACAGCCCCATAGTGAAAGAAATAATGGCTGGATGCTGATAATGTACAAAAAACAGAAGAAACCAGTCTTCGCAAGGAAATCAACAAGAAACAAAACAGCAAAGATGACCAACAAAAGCAAAAAACAAAAAATATAAAAAATATATATATATATATATAAAAAGTTAAAATTTAAAATTAATCATAAGATATGTATTTAAAAGATGAATCCATCAAAATCAAAAAATTACATAAAAAAGACGACACTTTGGATGTAAAAATGAAGAATCAACTTTATTAGCCAAACTGTAGCAGGGAGAAAGGGACTTGACACAGCTGTGTTTCGGCCGTACTGGCCTGCATCAGGAGTCTTCTCTGCCGTCTGTTGATTATTGATTCTATCCAAATATAAAAAGAATATGTGTGTCTTACCAATAAACTGAAGCTATAGTGCTCAATTGTACTGGAAACTAAGTTGTTGAGCGGAGAAGATCAGAGCAGCACTATAGCTTCAGTTTATTGGTAAGACACACATATTCTTTTTATATTTGGATAGAATCAATAATCAACAGACGGCAGAGAAGACTCCTGATGCAGGCCAGTACGGCCGAAACACAGCTGTGTCGAGTCCCTTTCTCCCTGCTATAGTTTGGCTAATAAAGTTGATTCTTCATTTTTACATCCAAAGTGTCGTCTTTTTTATGTAATTTTTTGATTTTGATGGATTCATCTTTTAAATACATATCTTATGATTAATTTTAAATTTTGACGTTTTTTATATTTAAATATTTTATTTTTATATTTTTTGTTTTTTGCTTTTGTTGGTCATCTTTACTGTTTTGTTTCTTCTTCTTCTTCTTCTGGATGCTGATAAAACAGAAGGAAATATTAACCACTAAAACAGCTTAGACTTTAAAACCAGATGAAACAATATTCAGGACTAGTAAAAGAGGCCGGTTTCTGAGCAAATGAAACGGGCGCTAGAAAGGTTTTCCTCCCCAACACCCCCCTCCCTGCCAACCCCTTTGTTGTTTTGCCACTGCTCCGCCCTCAACGTCATGACTTTTGATGTGAGGGCGGGGCCCGGAGCGATTTCGGTGGCTTCACCACCACGAACCTTCGAACCGTTTTGAAGGAAGTGACGTTAGTGGCTTGGCTTCACTGACGTCACTGTCTTCAGAACGTTGAGGGTGAGTTTTATATATATATATAGATATGGGCAGAACTACAGCAAACAGTATAAACATGTGCAGACCAGGGGCGTAGCCAAACAACAGATTTTGGGTGGGCCTAGACAAGAAGTGGGTGGGCACCAAGTGTTCTTCCCCCAACCACCACCAAAAAAATATCTCAGCTGGCGGGAAAATGTTTCTTTCCACCTTGGCAGGTATGCACTGAAAAATGAGCATGCTCAGGTGCCAGTATCATGGACAGTAGCATTTTTGTTACCATCAGGGGGAAGTCTTCAGCTGGCCGAGCTTGGGATCCCCACCAGCTACCACTAAACGTGTGCTACTGTTGGATGGGCCTAAGCCCTAAATGGGTGGGCCCTGGCCCACCCAGGCCCACCCGTGGCTACGCCACTGGTGCAGACACAAATGATAATTCCACCTACCCACTCATCGCACAGAGGATACTAGTTGGAAGCATTCTTAATTAGTTCCAAAAAGATTACATACCTCAAACTTGCAGACAACAATGAAAAAGCATGAAATAGTGCCATTCGTAATTAGAAACCCAATTATAGTGTGTAAACGATGATGATACAGACATTGAACTATGGTGAAGGAGTAGCCTAGTAGTTAGTGCAGCAAACTAAGGGGTCGTTTTACAAAGGCGGGCTGAAAAATGGCCTGCAGTAGTGTAGACGCGTGTTTTGGGTGCGCGCAGAATTATTTTTCAGTGCACCTACAAAAAAATGCCTTTTTTGCCGAGAATGGACATGCGGCAAAATCAAAATTGCCACACATCCATTTTGGGTCTGAGACCTTAACGCCAGCCATAGACCTAGCGGTAAAGAATCTGAGTGGTAATGACCTACGCACGTAGAAAATGCAAAAATATTTTTCAGATGCGCATGTAGCGGATGCGCGCCAAAATTGAAATTACCACAAGGGCCACGTGGTAACCGGCCGGTAACTCAAATTCGCCTACGCAGCTTAGTAAAAGGGGCCCTAAGATTCTTGGGGAACTGGGTTTGATTCCCATAGCAGCTCCTTGTGACTTTGGGCAAGTCACTTAATCCTCCAGTGCCCCTGGTACAAAATAAGTAGCTGTATATTCTATGTAAACCACTTTGAATGTCCTTGGAAAAACCACAGAAAGGCAGTAAATCAAGTCCCATTCCCTTTCCCTATTAAGGCTGAAACAGACTTAACTTTGAATTTAACACTGTGCACCCCCTTGGCCTGGACATGGCCTGACATTGAATTTCCGAGTTTAATACCCGCAGTGGTCAGCAAAATGCTGATTGCCGCTGGCTATCTGGCCCTTTATTGTCATCATCTGTTACAGTTTTAAAATATGCTGTATATTTTAAGATACAGTAATATGCTTGTACATTTCTATCTAGTCAGATAATGTACAAATGAATTTTTACCCTTATATTTCCCCATATTGTTAAATGGGTTTACTAAGCAAAAAGATATAACCTTTTCCCTTTGCATAAACAGCATGTTTCAATCAGCTGCAATTGGGGGTTGTTGTTTTTTTTTCAGGTCAGAGTCCTTCTTGAGCTCTGTGGGCTTCGGCTTCCCCTCCCACATAATCAATCATTGGCCTGTGAAAGCAATGACAACCACAGCCACTCTGATTTATCATGGTAATCCAAGGAACAACAATGCCCTGAACCTCTAGGCCTGATGGTGCTACAGATTTTTACTGCACTCTCACTGGCTGCTGTCCTTTCCCAAGCGTTATCATTTCAGTTCTCTGAACAGTATCAGCCCAATATTCAAAAGAGCTCATCTGGCCAATATTTAAAACTATTTAATCAGCCAGGCTGCCGAAAGACTGCACCGGGCCTGGGGCAGGGCTGCCACCAGCCCCCCCCCCCCCCCCCCGGATTGCTGCCGCCCCCCCCCCCCAATCGTCGCTAGCTCCCTCCCCAGATCCCTGCTGCAAAATACCTTGTTGGCTGGCGGGAATTCTGAGTCCCCGTCAGCAGATGACGTCTTTTTCCAGCACTGCTCTCTTCTGCCGATTGCCTGCCCCTGCGGCTGCTTTTCATTTCAGGGCATGCTCGGCTTCAAAACTGAGCATGCGCGCCTGAGAGGAAAAGCAGCACGCTCAGCTGGGCAGAACAGCAGCGCTGGAGGTGCTCCTCCGGGTCCTCCCCAGCCGTGGCGCCGGAGTTTTCTCTCTCCTGCTGTCGGGACGCCTCCATCACTCGGGTCCCGGCAGGCACCCTAGCCAGTTACGTTTTCAGGATATCCACAATGAATATTCAGGAGAGAGATTTGCATGCAGTGGAGGCAGTGCATGCAGATATCTCTCATGAATATTCATAGTGAAAACCTGACTGGTTAGGGTCCCTCTAGGACCAAGTTTGGGAACCACTGAATTTGAATATTGACCAGTGTATGTGTGTGTGTGGGGGGGGGGGGAGGTTCAGTTTTATATGATATTAGCACTGACTTTCTAAATTGGGCATCCAAATGGCTGAAGATTTTTAGGGGTCTTGTTTACTAAGCTACACTGTAGGTGCGTACACTTTTTAGCGCACGCTAAAATTAGCACGTGCTGATAGAGACGCCCATTATATTCCTGTGGGTGTCTCTAGCATTAGTGCGCGCTAAAAAGTGTGCACGCCTACAACATGGCTTAGTAAACAGAGCCCTTAATGTGGACAAATGCAATGCGATGCACATTCAGAAAAATAATCCAAATTATTGTTACCTGATGCCGCAGTCCACCTTGGGAGTCAGCACCCGTGAAAAAGATCTAGGTGTCATTGTAGACAATACACTGAAATCTGCTCAGTGTGCGGCAGCGGCGGCAGCCAAAAAAGCAAACAGGATGCTAGGAATAATTAGGAAAGGGATGATAAATAAGACTAAGAATACTACTCTGTATCGCTCCATGGTATGACCTCACCTTGAATATCGTGTTCAATTTTGGTCACTTTATCTTAGAAAAGGTTCAAAGAAGAGCGACCAAAATGATAAAGGGGATGGAACTCCTCTCATATGAGGAAAGACTAAAGAGGTTAGGACTATTCAGCTTGGAAAAGAGATAGCTGAGAGGAAACATGATTTAGGTCTACAAAATCCTGAGTGGTGTAGAATGGGTAAAAGTGAATCGATTTTTCACCCTTTCAAAAAGTACAAAGACCTCGGATACACTCAATGAAATTACATGGAAATACTTTTTAAAGACAAATAAGAATAAATATTTTTTTCACTTAATGAATAGTTAAACTCTGGAACTCGTTGCCAGAGGATGTGGTAACAGCAGTTAGTGTATCTGGGTTTTAAAAAGTTTTGGAGAAGTACCCGAAAGAGAAAGTCCATAGTCTGCTAGAGATAGACATGAGGAAGCCACTGTTTGCCCTGGGACTAGCAGCATAGGATGTTGCTACTATTTGGGTTTCTGCCAGGTACTTGTGACCTAGATTGGCCACTAATAGAAACAGGACCCATTCAACTGTCCTAAAATAACCTTCTATAGGCAAAGAGCAGTACCAAGTCAAAATAGCCCCATCAAAATATCCCCTACAAAAAAAAAACAACTAACAAATAGGCCCCCGGCATTATAGTCTCTGACAAAACGGCCTGCCCACACTATGGCCCCTGACATATTAGGCCCCCCCCCCCCCCGACAAAACAGTCCCACATATTAGCCCCCTTCCCTCCCAACAAAATAGCCCGATCAAGCAATGCTCACTTACCCATTACTAGCTGCCATCAGTTGTTTAGAATACTGAGCCTTTGGCATTTACGTGGTTCAGTTTAAATGCGCTGCTCAAACGTGCCATTTTTTCTATTAATATAGCAGTGCTTCACTCTCAGTGTATGTTTGCATTAGTGGTGAATATCTTTCTATATTTTTTGACTGTTTACAGTTATATTATTGTTATTTTAAAAAGACGCATAATTTTACTGTTTGAGACACTTAAGCTGTACTGATCTCTCTCGATAATAACCAAATCTGTTCAGTGTGTTGGAGTCTTTCAGATATAGAATTTTAGCTTGTATTTATGTAACATACTATGCTTTTTTAATAACATTAGTTTCCACCTGTGTGAGACTCCCCCTTTTTAAAAAGTTTTACTGTTGGCATTTTTAAGAAAGTAGGAGCATTTCATCAGACATATACATTTTTTAAGCCAGTAATGTGCTGATAACGTCTATTGCATGCTAGCATGTAGAGGTGCATTGCATGTTTCTCAGAAAGAGTGCCATTTTTTAAGAATACATATTTTTTATGTATATTTTTACAAATATTCTTGTAGTTGTGGGTATTGTTCCATTTTGTATTAAGACTTTGTCTTTTTAAGATTTGGGGAAAGACTTGTTTAGCAACAGTTTGTACAGCTTGTCAACAACCTTGTAACTTTTTTTCTGATGGCCTATTTATTATTATTATTATTATTTTATTTTTATTTTTTATTACTTTTTAAATTTAACATATATATTTTCTTTTAGCACGTTGGCATGTTTCTGTCAGTTTCTTTGATTGGTTTTATGAAGAACAAGTCGCTATTTTACATTCTCATATGTTTTGCATTGATACCAAATATTGTGGCTTGGCTGATACAATTTAAATCATTTTAAAAAAAATTTTGAGAGATACCTATTTTTGTCAAGGGGGCTATTTTGTGGGAGGGGCTGTTTTGTCTAGGTCTATTTTGTTAGAAGCTGATTTGTCAGGGCTATTATGACGGGGTGCCGTAAACAGCAGTGTGCATACACAGAGGACCTAAAGTCAATTTCTTGACTCCTATTCCTATTCCTATTTCACTTGACCCTACTTGTCCCTCTAATTACCGACCCATCTCCCTCCTTCCTTTTCTCTCCAAATTACTTGAGCGTGCTGTTCACCGCCGCTGCCTTGATTTTCTCTCCTCACATGCTATTCTTGACCCATTACAATCTGGTTTTCGCCCTCTCCACTCAACTGAAACTGCGCTTACTAAAGTCTCCAATGACCTATTACTGGCTAAATCCAGAGGTCAATATTCCATCCTTATTCTTCTTGATCTTTCCGCTGCTTTTGACACTGTCGATCACAGCATACTTCTCGATACCCTGTCCTCACTTGGATTCCAGGGCTCTGTCCTTTCCTGGTTCTCTTCCTACCTCTCCCTCCGCACCTTTAGTGTTCACTCTGGTGGATCCTCTTCTACTTCTATCCCTCTGCCTGTCGGTGTACCTCAGGGTTCTGTTCTTGGTCCCCTCCTCTTTTCTATCTACACTTCTTCCCTTGGTTCATTAATCTCATCCCATGGCTTTTCCTACCACCTCTATGCTGATGACTCCCAAATCTACCTTTCTACCCCTGATATCTCACCTTGCATCCAAACCAAAGTTTCAGCGTGCTTGTCTGACATTGCTGCCTGGATGTCTCAACGCCACCTGAAATTAAATATGACCAAAACCGAGCTTCTCATTTTCCCCCCCAAACCCACCTCCCCGCTCCCCCCGTTTTCTATTTCTGTTGATGGCTCTCTCATTCTCCCTGTCTCCTCAGCTCGAAACCTTGGGGTCATCTTTGACTCTTCTCTCTCCTTCTCTGCTCATATCCAGCAGACCGCCAAGACCTGTCGTTTCTTTCTTTACAACATCCGTAAAATCCGCCCCTTTCTTTCCGAGCACTCTACCAAAACCCTCATCCACACCCTTGTCACCTCTCGTTTAGACTACTGCAATCTGCTTCTTGCTGGCCTCCCACTTAGTCACCTCTCCCCTCTCCAGTCGGTTCAAAACTCTGCTGCCCGTCTCATCTTCCGCCAGGGTCGCTTTACTCATACTACCCCTCTCCTCAAGACCCTTCACTGGCTCCCTATCCGTTTTCGCATCCTGTTCAAACTTCTTCTACTAACCTATAAATGTATTCACTCTGCTGCTCCCCAGTATCTCTCCACACTCGTCCTTCCCTACACCCCTTCCCGTGCACTCCGCTCCATGGATAAATCCTTCTTATCTGTTCCCTTCTCCACTACTGCCAACTCCAGACTTCGCGCCTTCTATCTCGCTGCACCCTACGCCTGGAATAAACTTCCTGAGCCCCTACGTCTTGCCCCATCCTTGGCCACCTTTAAATCTAGACTGAAAACCCACCTCTTTAACATTGCTTTTGACTCGTAACCACTTGTAACCACTCGCCTCCACCTACCCTCCTCTCTTCCTTCCCGTTCACATTAATTGATTTGATTTGCTTACTTTATTTATTTTTTGTCTATTAGATTGTAAGCTCTTTGAGCAGGGACTGTCTTTCTTCTATGTTTGTACAGCGCTGCGTATGCCTTGTAGCGCTATAGAAATGCTAAATAGTAGTAGTAGTAGTAGTAGTAATTTAGACCAAGCTTTTAGTTCCTGGTAGGGCAGGTTCCCCAGATTCCACTAAAGGACCAGGTGTACTAATGGGATTTTTCCATTTTGTGCCTGTAGAAACACTGCTGAACATAGAAACAACAGCATCTAGCAGCCTACTGCGTTACCACAACATTTGGCAGTAAATGTAGTCTATGCACAACAGTCAGAGAGGAGTTGCCGATTAAAGAAAAATATACTCTTCCATACCGAACTACAGGAGTGCAGGTAAAGTATAAGAAGAACACAAATATATTTATTTATTTCACCTTTTATGTAGCTCTCTCCGTACTTTAAGGGCCAGAGTTGTTGGGGGGAGGGGGCGTGAGACACAGTCCATTGGATGGTCTTTGGTGCCCCGCCCAAATTTCTGCCCCAGACCCCAGCATGTTTAACACTGACCCTGAGTACTTTACAACAAATACCACACAGGGACTCTATATCACTCCCCCAGCTTATAATATAAGCAGACTTAATCCTATAGTATTTTGGCACAAATCATACAAAAGTATACAAGTAACATACTTCTGTTGCACTGACTTATTTTTATATATTTGAAATCAATTTCAATTTTAAGCATAATGGTAGAAAGCGCTACACCACTCCATGAAAAACTCCATTGGCTCCCAATCAAAGAGCGAATAAACTTCAAAGTTCACACCCTGATCCATAAGATCATCCACGGAGAATCCCCAAGTTACATGACCAATTTGATCTACCTTCCAGCCAGGAACGGGTCCAAATCTTCTCGAACATATCTCAATCTTCACCTTCCCAATTGCAAAGGTCTCAAATACAAAACCTACTATGAGTCCAACTTCTCCATTAAAGGTAGCCAACTCTGGAATACCATACCAAGACACATCGGAACAACCAATGAACACCTACCCTTCCAAAAGCTGCTGAAAACTTACCTCTTCAAACAAGCCTATCCAAAGGACCCAACTTAACTCATGAACTCAATCCACACCACTAACACTACCAATACCTCGATACATCCCTCCCTCCTGTCCTACTCCACACAACCATGTTATCTCTGTGACACTTTGTACCAAACATTGTAAGCCGCACTGAACCTGCTATCGAGGGGGGAAAGAGTGGGGTATAAATGCTATAAATAAATAAATAAATAAATAAATAAATATAATGTCTGTAATTAGGTTAAAAGTGACAGTACCAAATGCCATAAAATTCACATCTTTTTAGGGCATACAATGGTCTGCTTGTGCTACTTTTCTTTGAAATGCAACTCCCAGGCAACTAATATAAACATGTCAGGTCTTGCACTTGTAGTTTAATTTGTAGATAAGTCTGGAATATCCTTAGAGATTCTCCCTCTCCAGACAGCCACTTCAGCTGAAACATCTACAGATAAGACAGTTAAAATTTCTTGACACTGATGTTTATATGCTTTCATTCTTGACTCTGGTTTCAGAAAAGGAAGTGGAATTGTTAAACTACTACTGACAAACACTTAGGATCACTTCAACCCTACTCTTCTCCCACCAGTGGCTGATATTCTTATGTAAATTTCTGGAAGGTGGAGATTTCACCACTCTTATTCCTTTCCCATGTCAAACCATTGTAACTTGAGCTCCTACTCTTTATATTTTTCCCTAGTCTGAAACTCTCAATTCTGCCCTGCTCAATATTTATCTCTTGATATTCTCCTCCCCTTATGCAGTCATTACCTCTCTTCCCCAGAACATGGCATCCTGAATTCAGGCCACACTGGTGGTGCAGAGAATGATATTGTTTATTGAACAAACCATAAGAGATGGCACCAAAACATGAAAGAATTCCGAAAGAACATGTTCATAAGAAACCTTTCTTCAGCCACTAAACACACTTGACTAGGGAATGTCAATGCAGTACCCAGCATGCTCACATTTCTCCCTTCCTGACTTCAGCAATAATTGCTAGAAGTCTTACATGAGAGAGAAGAACATTATAATTATGGAGTGGGGTTTTTTAAAGGTCATACATTGGAAGACTGGTGCCATTTTTTATCTTAAGATCCTACATTGACCCAGATCTACCTCTCCACACCAGAAATTTCAGAAGGAATCCAGGCCCAGGTCTCAGCCTATCTGACATTGCTGCCTGGATGTCTCACGACCATCTGAAACTAAACATGGCCAAGACTGAACTTCTTATCTTTCCCCCTAAACCCACCTCTCCTCTTCCCCCTTTCTCTGTCTCTGTGAATAACATTCTCATCCTCCCTGTCTCATCAGGTCATAACCTTGGTGCCATCTTTGACTCCACTCTCTCTTTCTGTGCACATTTCCAACAGACTACTAAAATCTGTCATTTCTATCTCTATAATATCACCAAGATTTGTCCCTTCCTTTTTGAGCACTACCAAAACCCTTATCTACACTCTCATCACCTCACACTTCCTTTGCTCCCACTAAGCCATCTTTCTCCCCTTCAATCTGTTAAAATTTCTGCTGCATGACTTATATTCCGCCAGTGTCCCAATGCTCATATTAGCCTTCTCCTCAAGTCACTTCATGGGCTTCCTATCCATTTCCACACAGTTCTTATTGCCTTACACGTGCCTTCACTCTGCAGCTCCTCAATACCTCTCCACTCTTATCTCTCCCCAGTGGCGTTCCTAGGGTGGCTGACACACGAGGCGGATTGCTGATGCGCCCCCCCCCCCAGGTACAGCGCAACCCCCCACCCCCAGCGAAAGGACACCTCCCCTGGCGAAACGACGGACACCACCCCCCGGTGAAATGACCCCCCCCCCCGGGTGCATCTTTACCTGCTGGGGGGGTGCCGAGCGCCTGTCGGCTTCGCTTGTTCCCTGCTCCCTCTGCCCCGGAACAGGAAGTAACCCGTTCCGGTGCAGAGGGAGCAGGGAACAAGCGTTGCCGACAGACTCGTGGCACCCCCCCCCCCCAGTGGCGTGCACCCGGGGCGGACTGCCCCCATGCCCCCCCCCTTTGGTACACCACTGTCTCTCCCTACACTCCTCCCCGGGAATTCCATTCATTGAGTAACAGGCTCATTTTCAAAAGAGATAGATGTCCAAAAGGTGACATCAGCATTTGGATGTTTATCTCACAGAAACGTCCAAATCAGTATTAGACGGCTTTCTCTGAAGTCCGTCAGAAGGACGTCCAAATCTCAAGTGGACATGCCAGGGGTGTGTTCAAGGCAGGACTTGGACGTTCCTAAGACATGGACATCTTTCAGCAACAATGGAACAAAACAAAGATCTCCAAGACTAAAACTTAGATGTTTTGAGCTAGACCTGTTTTTATAGCCAACAGCTGAAGTGGGAATTGAACCCACTTCCCCAGGATCAAGGTCTGCTGCACTAACCATGAGGCTACTCCTCTACTCCATAAAAGAGGTGCCCCAATTGACTGCTGGAGGGAGTCAGTGATCACCTCCCCTTACTCCCCCAGTGGTGGACCCAGGCTTCTACCTCCCCCTACTTGTTACACTTGTGGAGGAAACTGTGAGCCCTCCAAAACCCACCAGAAACCCACTGTACCCACATATTGATGCTCCCTTCACCTGTAAGGGCTATGGTAATGGTGTACAGTTGGGGATAGTGGGTTTTGGGGGGCTCATCAGACAAGGTAAGGGAGCAATGGTGAGATGTGTACCTGGGAGCATTTTATAAAGTCCACTGAAGTGCCCCCAAGGATGCCCTATTGCTTTCCTGGGATGTCACTTTTCCACTATTCTACCTGATGCCAAGCTTTCTATATTTTTATAACATCTGAGCCTTGTGTCTATTGTTTATCATTAGATTTGGACTTTGAATTCATATCTATAGATGAAAATGAGGTTTCATTACATATATCTAAATACTGGAGTGCTATTTTTCCATACTTCATAGCAATAGTGTACATTCTGCAATTACCTGTCACAATGTAACTGAAGCTTTTACCTCCTTTTACCTCCTCAGTGCATGTAAATGGGTTTCATCCCTGTGTGGATTCTCTGATGCCATGTGAGGCTTTCTTTCCAACCAAAACTTTTACCACACTCAGGACATGTAAATGGTTTCACTCCAGTGTGTATTCTCTAGTGCATTGTGAGGTTTACCTTCTGACCAAAGCTTTTACCAGACTCTATACATGCAAATGGTTTCTTTCCCGTATGGACTTTCTAATGCACTTTTAGATTTACATTACAACCAAAGCTTTTACCACACTTAGAACATGTGAATGGTTTCACTTTATTGAAAATTTTCTTGTGTATTTTGTATGTTTTGCATTTGGATGTATTTGTTTGAACATGGACCACAAAATAAACCATCCAAATCACAAAACATTTTTCAAAACAGCATTTTCAAAGGAAAAGAGACTTTTTTTTGTAGAAAATGACCTTTCCTGTTCTGATTTTGGACATTTTACAAAAAACATTCAGATTTAGATGTCATATCCAAAAATGCCCCTTGTACATTTGACTTGCCCAAAGTCACAAGGAGCAGCAGTGGGAATTGAGCCCATGTTGTCAGGATCAAAGCCTGCTACACTAACCATTAAGCCACTCCTCCTCTGTTTTGGATATCTTGCATTTGGATGTCTTTTGTTCGAAAATAGAAAAAAAAAGGATGTCCAAATCACAGGATGTCCATGGTATTTTCGAACACAAAAGATAAGACATCCATCTTTTTTTTAAATGACTTTCTTTCCTGTTCGGAAATTGGACAGCTTTGTAAAACATCCAAATTCTGATTTAGATGTTTCTTTCGAAAATGCCCCTCTAAATCTCTTATCGTACCCTTCTCCTCCAGTGCTACCCTCAGACTCCGTTCCTTTTATCTTGCTGTACCATATGCCTGGAATAGACTTCCTGAGCCAGTACGTCAAGCTCCATCTTTAGCCATCTTCAAATCTAAGCTAAAAGCCCACCTTTCTGAAGCTGCTTTTAACTCCTAATTCCTATTCACTTGTTCAGTACCCATGTCTGTTTTATCATTCCCACCTTAAGTAATTCCCTTATCCCTTATTTGTCCTATTTGTCTGTCTTTACTATATTGTAAGCTCTGCCAAGCAGAGACCATCTCTTACATACTTAGTGTATAGTGTTGCGTACGTCTAGTAGCGCTATAGAAATGGTAAGTAGTAGTAATGCAGCCTTAAAGAGCGAAACATGGCCACATCAAGTATTATATTCCCCAGTCAAGTGTGTTTAGTGCCTGAATCAAGGTTTCTTGTGAACACATTGTTTTGGACTTCTTTCGTGTTTTGGTGCTATTCTCCTGTGGTCTGTTGTCATAGCACATGCCTCTTTCTCCATGTAGTACAGTACAGTCTCGATTATCCAACTATCTGAAACATCCGACAAACCCTCTCCCCCACCGGTGACATCACTGCGTTGCCATTAAGAAATAGGCAGGTTTTCTTCCTGTTTTCCGGCTTCACATGCTACTGGTTAGTGTTAATAAACAATATTGTATTTTAAATAAAGATACCCTATGCCTGTTCTTTATGCATAAAGTATGTTTTCTGTGCATTTTTAAGGGGTTACCATTGTTTTCTATATTATCCAACTTTTCACTTATCTATCAATGGCTCGGTCCCATTTACGTCAGATAATCAAGACTGTACTGTACTGTTTATCTACAGTAATGGCAACACTAGTAGCAGTCATAGCCTTGTTTTGCTTTAAACCTCTTTTCCTCTAATACATTTGATTTTATAGTTCTGTTGTAGATTTCATGACAGATTCCATTGCAACCATTCATCAGGGTTAAGAGGAAAAAGAGAGAGAGAGAAAAGGCCAGTCAAACATCCTGTCTACGCTACTGAAGCTATGTTTGCAGGCAACTGACCTCAACGAGCAAAATCAAATGATCCAACTGATGACATCCCTTCCCTAAACCTACACTCAAATCCCTGCAAGCTCTCCCCATAGACTTTAGCATGCAAAGATCTCCGATTCAGCAAAGTGGCCCTAATGTCTGTTTGTCCTTAGTGTCGATCCCTCAACTTGACTGAAAACTCCACAAAGAAACTCTCTCTTCTATGTATCGGTAAAGCACTACATACATCTTGTAGCACTATATAAGTCTTTAATAGTAATAGTAATGTACTGACCACATATCCCCTCATTCTATAACAGGTTGCCTGAAGTTAGGTGCCAATCACAAGCATAAGTTATAGAATATTGGCAGTTGGACACATAACTAACAGTTTGGCGTGTAAGTGCTAGATACATGCTCAGCTGTATTCAGTGGCAGCCCTACCATTAGGCCATCTGAGGCAGGGGCCTCAGGCGGAATTCTTCTGAGGCGGCATCACTCATGCCCTTCCTTCCCCAACCCCTTCCCTGAACTTACCTTTTCTTTTCTTGTTTTTTAAAAGGTGGTGATGATAGCGGCAGCAGCAATTCCCATAGGCTACCGTTCCCAGTCTCTTCTCTCTACTGCGGCCCGCCTCTCTAACATAACTTCCTGTTTCCTCAGAGGCAGGCCACAGTAAAGAGAAGGAGCTGGGACCGGCGGCAGGGCAGCCTATGGGAATCGCTTCTGCCTCCGCCTTTTGAAAAACAAGAAAAGGAAAGGTAAATTCTGGGAAGGATGTTGGTGAAGGAAGAGGGGGATGTCAGATCATGGCGGGGGGGGGGGGTGGCAAAGGAGGAGCCAAGGCGGAGGCTCATTCCTCACCTCAGATGGCAGATTGTCTTGGGCCACCCCTGGCTGTATTCTATAACTTTAGTGTGCAACTGTCTTAGGTGTAAATGCAAGGGGAGGAGCTTGGGTGAATCATGGGCGTGTCTCTCACAAATGCATGTAACCTACAGAGTTCTGTAAGTTAGGCATGCGTTACATTTAAGAATAGGTGCCCCATATAAGAGGTTACAGGAAGCTAAGCTTTTCCAGCTGCCAAGTGTGATATTCACAATTTTTTTTAAGAGGCGTTCCGCCCTTGCGGAAACAAGAAGTTATATCAGAAGATGGTTCTACACCACTCAGGATTTTGTAGACCTCAATCATATCTCCCCTCATCCGTCTCTTTTGGCCTTTCCTCATATGGCAATCCTCGTTCAACAAAGTTGCAATCTATTCAAGCCAAACAGGACAAATAAGGGATTAAGGAGTTTCATCAATTGTGGGAATGATTAAAACAACACGGGTACTGAACAGGTGAATAAGGGAATAAGAGTTAAACTTAGCTTCAGAAAGGTGGGCTTTTAGCTTGGATTTGAATAGGGCCAGAGACAGAGCATGATGTACTAACTCGAGAAGTTTATTCCAGGCATAAGGCACAGCAAGATAGACAATACTTATGTAGGGTTGTTTCTTCATCATTGAAGGAGATCTCCAGAATTCCACGGAGATTCTAAAAGGCCTCATCAGGGGTGCCAGATTTACAATTGAAAAACAATGGCTTGTATGTGCACCAGCCATCAAAATGAGTAAGACTAACAGAGGAAGTCATAAAATTAGGATAGAATGGGATGGTATTTTGGATTCTGCTCACTTATTATTGAGGTACAGGTACATCCCCATTAATATGTTTGATTCTAGAAAATGCCAAAAGCAAACAGTCACATACATAGAAAATAAAGCACCAAGAAGTATCAGAAAAAACTAGATTCAATGCCAGAGCCAGGCTTCTGCTTCCCAGGCTAGCTGGGCGTGTAGCAGAGGTGGTACTCCCAACCTCAGCAGAGACATGTAGTGACTGGACTTAGGAGGGCATGAGTACCTGGTTCTGCAGGGAGTGGGTCTATGGCCCTGGCCGGCTGGCCAAGGACTGGAACAGCGAAGACTGAGCTAGGTGGAGGGTTGCAAAAACAGGGAGAAAATACCTGGCTAACTGGGAAGGAAGAAGCAGAAGAAAATAATTTAGCTAAAAGAAATTAAAAACAGAAAAAAGGTCAGATTTAAGTTTCAAGAAAAAAATAAGTGAAATACACAAGAATCCTACAAGTCATGGTGCTTGGACAGTTGTTTTAAAACAGCTCAGCTTTATCCCCAATGGGATTTAAATTACTATAATTTCCAAAAGACACTAAACTCCACGAAAAATAGAAGCCAAACCTTTCTGTGCAAAAGTGTTGTAGATTTTATGCTTGAATCTTACACTTTCAGGCAGAAAACCTACCCCACTTCTTTGTGGGGGAAAAAAAAAAGATCTGACTTGCAGGCTTTTCTATTTTCCTTTTTTCAAATTCAATTTCTCATTCTTTTTTTCTGGTTTTGTATACTTGGTATTGTTTTTGTTTTTCTGAAACACTCCTTCCACTTCTCTCTGTCCATTTATCTTTCAGGACAGCCTTTTTGCCTTTCTCAAAGCTTCTCTTTACCTCTCAGCTGCCTCTCCTTTTCACCCTTCCATCCAATTTTTCACTCTTTGTTCTTCTGTCGCCTTCATCCTTCATTTCTAATCTCACTCCTCCTATCTGTCCCCCAGTCTCATTTCTTCTTCCCATCCATTCTTTCAACCTTTGCTTTACTGAAGGGCAAATTGGAGTAGGGTAAAAAAAAATGGCAGCTGACTGGGCAGGAGTGAAAAGAAAACAGCAATGGCTTGGGCTTGGGAGGGAGGGGGTAATTTTAAAGAGTGGCAGCTTCCAACTTAACATTACTTCCTGCAATTCTATGAGAAAGAGAAAAGTATGACTGGATTTTAGATTTATTCAGCCATTGCCGCAACTTCATAGGTACAACTTCTAGTCTTAGGAGTTTAGAAATTGTAAAATTGGGTATTTATGTTTCAGCTAATTAGAGGTCGTTAAAAAGTAGAAAACAAATCTGGTTTTACTGATGGTTTTACACTACTAGAGCTAGTGCTGGGAACCTTTTTCATTGGAATCAAATGTGTCACTTAGGCGTTATCAATGCAGAAAAGGCACCAAAAATGGAGGATACGGCAAGGCAAACCAGGAGAAGGACGCACTGAGAAAGTGATGTTTTTCCAGTGTTATTCAATGATTCAATACCCCTCCTATTTTTTTTTTTAATTTTTTGCATTGTTGGTGTTTTATTGATATACTAGTAAGGAAGGCCCGTTTCAAATCGCAATGAAACGGGCGCTAGCAAGGCTCCCCTCCGTCCCTTTGTGTCTCCGTGTGTCGCCGGCCCCCCTGCAGCCTCCGTGTGAATGTGTGACCCTGGCCCTTTTGGCACGCCCCCCGTGTGCTCCGCCCTCGACGTCATCGCGTTTTGACGCGAGGGCGGAGCAGAGGTACAGTGCAGTACAACGTTGGAGCTGAGAATGTGCTCCGCCCTCAACGTCATAACATTTGACGCGAGGGCGGGGCCCACAGACTGTGATTTTCTGTGGCTTCAGAGCTTCGAACTTATGAACCTGGCTTCAGTGACGTAGGTGCAAATAGAACGTTGAGGGTGAGTTTTATATATATAGATATCAGGGGAAAGAGAGGCATGTCTGCTCATTTTTTTTCTGTAAAAGCAAGGGCAATACTATCTGCTGTGCAGTTTATTTGTTGTTGTTTTTTTATTTACTGGGCTTTATTAACCGCCTTTATGAAAAGATTCACTCAAGGCGGTGGTTGTTGTATGGGTTGTCCAAATTTGAATATGTCACATCTTTCTGCCTTTCTGCCTCGCCTCACCCCATGCTTGGAACAAACTCCCTGAGCCCATACGCCAGGCCCCCTCCCTGCCCATCTTCAAATCATTGCTCAAAGCCCACCTCTTCAATGTCGCCTTCGGCACCTAACCACTACTCCTCTACTCAGGAAATCTAGACTGCCCCAACTTGGCATTTCGTCCTTTAGATTGTAAGCTCCTTTGAGCAGGGACCGTCCTTCTTTATTAATTTGTACAGCGCTGCGTAACCCTAGTAGCACTCTAGAAATGTTAAGTAGTAGTAGTATTTGATCTCCTTGCACTGGCTGCCTGTAGCCTATTGTATTAGATATAAATTATTGTATGTGTTGTTTACTTGTTTGTTTTTTGATTGTATATGTTTTGTCTAGATAAGGGTGGATTACAAATAATAAATCTTTAAATATTAAATCTAAATCTGCTTTAACGTTAAGAGTAGGAGAGGACAAGGATGAAGGGCAGCACATTCTTTTAAGTAGTTTATATAATCGCAAAGGAACCATCAATAAATTGGGGGGAAATGAGTGCTCTATGAATTTACAAGGGCTATCTGATAAGCTCATGCTGTTTCATGGAATGCTGCTAAGATGGAACTTGAGTGCAAGTTGTTCCATCATGTTCAAGGTGGCATAACTGCTGCCTCACAAGGTGAAGCCATAGTTCAGTTTGTCTCTTCTTCTGGGTGCAAGTCTGTGCTCTTGATCTGGAAAACTATAGATTTACCAAATTTGGCTCAAAATCAGAATTGCCATCACCTTCTACATTTCAAAATCATCAAATACGAAAGAGATTCTTTGGTGTGGTTATACCACGTTTATGGAATTCTACACCGCAGGAGCTGATATGTAAAACAGATTATCTAAAATTTAGGAAAGAACTGAAAACTTGGGGCCCTGTTTACTAAGGTGCGTTAGTGTTTTTAGCGTGCCTACACTTAGCACGTGCGCTAACCATGTAGGCGCCTATAGGGATATTGTAGGCACGTACATGGTTAATGTGTGTACATGGTTAACGCACGTTAAAAACGTTAATGTGCCTACAGAACTGCTTAGTAAACAGGGCCCTTGGTTATTTAGAAAATATTTAGGCAAGTTTTATTCCTACTAATTCTTTAGCCAATTCATTGTAATTGCTATATTGAGCAAATTATTCCTTTGGTTCATTCACTTTTTAAGTTTAAACTGTTTTGAGCTTTGCAGTTAAAACAATATATAAATGTCATGTTGACCATCATTATTATTACTGGAGTAATTTTGTCCAATGCAGAGTGCAAGGTGCTGTGCCAGATTTGTGCTTGCTGAGATAGTGGTAAGGAGTCAAACTTCTCAGGGCAGCGATCACAGGCTGAAGCAAACCATGCTGTCTTTACTAATGATAGCTTCCTAGGCCCCGATGCTCAAAGCTTACCATGTTTGCAACATTTGATTTAGACTGGTTATAGCAGGTCTAGCGCACACGTTATTCAGCATCTAGTGCACAATAGGGTTCTGCGTCATTTTTACTGTTCGCGGTAACAGCTACCAATAATCCTATGTGAATGTATTATGAGCTCATTAGTATAAAAATGTGCATTCCATGCAGTGCACAGAAAGGAGCGCCTATGTTTAACATTAAAAAATTTGTCAGCAGGTCTGGAGCTGTCGATGCATGAGGGCGACTTCTCAGTGTAGCAGTCTGCATGCATTTTTTAACAGTATCTGCTCATGTGCGTGTGAAATGTGCCATGCGCGTGTGTCCCACATGTAACAATAGTGTTAAAAAGTTGTTGTGGAACCAAAAAAAAAAAAACTCCATGAGACGTCACTGGATGCACGCCTATGATGTGGTTGTTGCATTTTTTTTCCTGGGCATGTGTAGAAGAACATTGACGTTTACTGAGAGACTGTTCTGCGCATGTGCTAGGCATTTTCCTACTGAGCCGCTTGCAGAATTTTCACGCTTCTCATTTGCATGCGAATTCCTTTGAGCATCGATCTCTGTTTCAACATCAGTAAATTAAAACCACGGATGTAAATGCATGCGGTATTTAACAGCGACTTTTGAGCATCGGATCCCAAGTAGTGATGGCAGCAGAGCTGCAGAGGGGAACCAAACTGTAAAAACAGAAAGAGATAAATGAACAGACCATGGAACAGGGATCATGTGCAACTCACAAATAAGGGTTTTAACAGTGTCAGATGTATCATATCCCCTCTGTCCTCCCTCTTAATTTAGGACCTACAGTCTCTTCTCATAGATGTTCTGATGGAGAAGTCTTACCATTTTGCTACCTTCTTCTGTACCAAGTCCAGTCTTTATGAATCTAAAAGTGATGCTTCTATCTAGGTGTCCCAGTGCTGCATGTGAGAGTGTGTTTTATAATGGAATCTGGGCACCAAGATTCCATTACATGATACTAGCATAACCCAGTATCGGTGCATCACATATAATATTATCAAGGTATGTGTTAGTGGCATTATCCATTCTTCTTCATTCCTTCATTCAAAATCTGACTTTAGTCCACAAAATCATTCACGACATAGTCCCAGGATACATGACAGACCTCATTGATTTACCAACCAGAAACAGACTCGGATCAGTACGATCATACCTAAACCTACATTACCCAAACTGTAAAGGGCTAAAATACAAAACAACCCACACATCTAACTTCTCCGACATAAGCGCACAACTATGGAATGGACTACCGTTTGTAGTGAAAACAATACATGACCACCTAAACTTCAGGAAATCATTGAAAACCAAGTAAACCATAGACTCCAAAATGGTCTCTTTCCCACGGAAAATGGAAACATCCTACTCACTCCGCTGTCAAAAGATGCTAAGAAAAGCACAATGGACCTAACCAACTACCGACCAGTCGCTTCTATCCCACTCACAACAAAATTGATGGAAGGCATAGTGACGAAACAACTCACGGAATACCTGACCAAACATTCAATTCTACATGAGTCTCAATCAGGATTTCGATCAAATCATAGCACTGAAACTGTACTAGTGTCAGCAATGAATTCATTCAAAAAAACAATCGCAACCGGCAAGAACATACTCATACTACAATTCGATATATCTAGTGCTTTCGACATGGTGGATCATGGAATATTACTACATCTATTAGAATACTTCGGAATCGGAGGCCCAGTTCTCAAAGGGTTTGAAGGATTCCTCACCACCAGATCCTACCAAGTAACAATGAATACTGACAGATCACCACCTTGGACACCGGAATGTGGAGTTCCTCAAGGATCCCCCTTTCACCAACTATTTTCAACCTAATGATGATACCATTAGCCAAACTCCTAGCCAATCAAAACCTTAACCCCTATATATATGCTGATAACGTTACGATCTATATCCCGTTCAAAAGTGACTTAAACGAAATAACCAACGAGATTAACCAGAGCTTCCAGATCATGCACTCTTGGGTGGACTCATTCCAGTTAAAACGTAACGCCGAAAAAACTCGATGTCTAGTTCTCACCTCCCAATACAACACAAATAACTACCCCACTATAACCACACCCTACTGCACACTTCCTATCTCAGAAAATCTGAAAATTCTTGGAGTCACTATTGATCGAAACCTAACACTCGATACCCACGTGAAGAATACAACGAAAAAAATGTTCCAATCGATGTGGAAACTCAAAAGAATAAAACCTTTTTTCCCAAGAAACATCTTCCGCACCCTAGTACAGTCATTAGTAATAAGCCACTTGGACTACTGTAACGCTCTGTTCGCAGGCTGTAAAGAACAGACCATTAAAAAACTCTAAACAGCCCAGAACACCACAGCCAGACTTATTTTTGGAAAACCTAAATATGAAAGTGCGAAGCCCCTAAGAGAGAAACTGCACTGGCTCCAGCTCAAGGAACTGAATTCATGCAAAATTGAGTTCAAGATCTGCACGACCGTACACAAAATCATTCACGCAGATGCCCCACTCTATATGTTAAACCTAGTGGACTTACTGCCCAGAAACGCCAAAAGATCGGCCCGCAAATTCCTCAATCTGAACTTCCCCAGCTGTAAAGGAATAAAATACAAACAGGCTTATGCTACTACCTTTGCGTACAAAAGCACACAGTTTTGGAACGCATTACCCATGGCCCTGAAAACCATGAACAATCTAACCAGCTTTCACAAAGCTTTGAAGACACATCTCTTCAACAAAGCCTACAAAGACATCCTCAATGAAACAAATCATTCCTTAAACCACCCAAGTACACCAAAAAACACCTCTCACACGACCTTACCTAACACCTTTCTATCTAAATCCTCTTATACCTCAGCTTATGATCGACTGTATTTAAATCATGTAACGACTATATCATAACTATACTCTGTAAGCCACATTGAGCCTGCAAAAAGGTGGGAAAATGTGGGGTACAAATGCAACAAATAAAACCCACCTCTTCAAAAAAAGCTTATCCCACCGATCCAACATAAATCCCACACCCAGCAACACAACATAAATCAAAGATCGTACTAGACAATTTACTTCCTCGACCCCATGACGCCTGATATACTTCTATCTCATGTGACCACAACACAATCTTGTATTTGTTACCAACCGTAATGGCAAACACCTTTACGATACTTTGTAAGCCACATTGAGCCTGCAAAAGGGTGGGAAAATGTGGGGTATAAATGTAACAAATAAATAAATAAATTATAAGATAAATAAATCTTTTTCAAAATAACGAGGAAGGAAAAGTCCATAGTTTGTTATTGAGATGGACATGGGGAAGCTACTGCTTGCCCTGGAATTGGTAGTATGGAATGTTGCTTCTAATTGGGTTTCTGCCAAGTACTTGTGACCTGGATTGGCCACTGTTGGAAACAAGATACTGGGCTAGATGGGACCATTGGTCTGACCCAGTATGGCTATTCTTATGTTCTTTTGCTAATTCTTTTACCCAGTCCTATACTAACAAATGACAATGAGGCAAAAGCTGTTGGACAGCAAAACCACATGATGCTACCACAAAGTACATTAACAGAAAAAAAATATTAGAGCTAGATTAGAAAGCTACACACAAAGAACAAAAAGAAAAAAAATCAAAGATCAGCTGCTGAGATCAAAATAAATATGCAAAGTAGTGGAAAAAAATCAAGCAGCCTCAGTTGTTGTGGGGGTAATTTCATAATGGGGTTTTTTTTGCACATGTAAGGAATATTTTATTTATTTATGTTACATTTGTATCCTGTGCTTTCCCACTCATGGCAGGCTCAACATGATGGGCAATGGAGGGTTAAGTGACTTGCCCAGAGTCACAAGGAGCTGTGCCTGAAATGGGAATTGAACTCAGTTTCTCAGGACAAGAGTCCACCACCCTAACCACTAGGCCACTCCTTACAGGTGGAAAAGGCCTCTTTTTTTATTACACACCTGTAAAAAGCAGATGCATGGAAAAGTGTGTCTACTTTTGCATGAATCACATGCTGGCACTCCTGCAAGCATAGTTTAAGCAGAGCTGGGAAAGAACTGAGAAGTGCATGCGTATTTGGAAAAGTAAAAATGTTTCCTGTATTTTTTAATGAGTAAAAGTGACAAAACCTTTACTTAATACTATAAAACACACTGCTGCACATATTGTAGCAGGACTTGCTTAGCCACGCCTATTCTAGCTGAGATTCTCTTCATGTACCTTTTTTCACTTTATATGGACCTTTCTGTTAATGAGGAGTGGCCTAGTGGTTAGGGTGGTGGACTCTAGTCCTGAAGAACTGAGTTCAATTCCCACTTCAGGCACAGCTCCTTGTGATGCTGGGCAAGTCACTTAACCCTCCATTGCCCTGGGTACAAGTAAGTACCTGTATATGTAAGCTGCATTGAGCCTGCCATGAGTGGGCAAGCACAGGGTACAAATGTAACTAAAATAAATTAGGTCACCTTTATTTTCTATCTAACTCCTGTTATTCTGTCTTATCTCTCTATATGTTCCATCTCCACTTATACCCTGTGCTGACATTGTAAGATCATGCTGTGCCATAACGTGTATTGTTGTTTGAATATGTTTACTGCTATACATCGCTTTGGGTGAATTTCTTCAAAAGGCGGTAAAAAAATCTTAATAAATAAATTTATCCCACCTATTCTACGATTCCAGGTGGGTTACAAATAAAATCCGAGTACATACATAGATTATATGCACATATTTCCACCTACTTCAGATCAGGTGTAAATGTGTGCAAGAGGATTTGCACACTGTTGGAAATAGTTCTGAAAGCGTACTCTGGAAACGCAAATAGGCTTGGGTTTGTTGATAATTTCCCATGGACCCTCTAGGTTCCCACCGGAGCAGTGGCTGCCCATATTGCAGCCTTTCAATGGCTTGTGACTTGGGCGATTACCAATATGTTGCAGAATAAAAAGGGCTCTAATTTGTCAAAATCAGCTTGGCAGGCTTTGCAGACGTTGAAGATCCAGAGGGATATTAATTATCATCGAGACCACCCACAAAGGTGGTACAGGGGTGGGAATGGATGCAACACAATATGTGGCTGAGCTAGAAAGACAACTAGCTCACCCTACCGCTATTGTTAAGCATGAAGTGGATGCATATGGTTTTCGGTAGCCTAGTGGTTAGTGTGGTGGACTTTGATCCTGGGGAACTGAGTTTGATTCCCACTGCAGCTCCTTGTGACTCTGGGCAAGTCACTTAACCCTCCATTGCCCCTGGTACAAAATAAGTACCTGAATATATGTAAACCGCTTTGAATGTAGTTGCAAAAAACCTCAGAAAGGCAGTATATCAAGTCCTATTTCCCTTTCATGCATCTATGCAGTGCTGGATTACTAAAAAGATGTTGTATTTGTTAATAGTAACACATGCTGTTGTTCCAGTAATTTATATTCTACCAAAGTGCATTAAAATATGCAGCATCCCTCTGGTTGCTCTATCGTATCAGCAAAAGGGTTGCTCCTTGAACTGCCATTATTTTTTAAGAACTTTTAAGAGTACCTTTATAAAGGGGAAGGGGGCACACCCAGTTCAGGAGGTTAAGTAGGCACCACTTGGGCACTATTTTATAAATACACCTAAGTAACTCACGGCACACATTTTCAAAAGAAAACGTCTCAAAAGCAGCATAAAGTGGCAGATGGATGTTTTTCTCACAAAAATGTCTAAATCGCGATTTTTGAAACTCAGAATTCGGGTGTTTTACTCTTCAGTTCATCTAAATTGCAAGGGGGTGTGTTGGAGATGTGTTTTGGGTGGGCTTCAAATCTGGATGTTTTTCAGTGATAATGGAACAGAAAAAAAAAGGTCCAGGACAAAAAGGAAGTACTTTTTTATCTAGACCTGTTTCAGCCATGACTAAGGGCCCTGTTCACAAAAGACGCACCAATGTTTTTAGCATGCGATAAAAATTAGTATGTGCTAACCGTGTAGACGCCCACAGGACTATTATGAGCATCTACACGGTTAGTGCACGCTAAAAATGCTAGTGCGCCTTTGTAAACAGGGACCTAAATCAGAAAATGTACCCTAACTGACTAGCTGACCACTAGTGGAATTAAGGTATAGCCCCCTCTTAATCCCCCGGTGGTCACTGACCCCCTCCCACCTCCCAAAGATGTGATGGTGACAGCAGGGGCGTAGCCAGACCTCGGGGGGAGGGGGGTCCAGAACCCAAGGTGGGGATGCAGTTTAGCCCACCCCCCCACCACCACCACTTTCGACCCCTCCCCCCCGCCACCCTCGACCCCCCCTCCTGCCGCCGACCCTCCCCCGTTGCCACCAGGTACCTTTGCTGGCAGGGGTCCCCAACCCCCGCCAGCCGGTCTTCTCCAGCTCTAGTCTCCGTCACCTTCGCTGATCTGTTTCTGTGCACACACAGGATGTCAGGAGTCAGGACTCACAGAAACAGATCAGCGAAGGTGCCGGAGATCTCGGCTGGCGGGGGTTGGGGACCCCTACCAGCAAAGGTACCAGGCAGCGGTGGCGGCGGGAGGGGAGATTGAAAGTGGTGGGGGAGGGGTCGAAAATAGAGTGAGCCAGGGCTAAATCTGTGGGGGCCCATGCCCCCATGGCCTCACCTAGCTACGCCCCTGGGTGACAGTACATACCAGGCTCTCTGACAGCTCCAGATATTATGGCCATTCCTAAGAAAACAGCAAGCAAGTGGATGGAGTAGCCTAGTAGTCAGTGCAGTGGACAGTGAACAATGGAACCTAGGTTCAATTCCCACTTTAACTCTTTAATTTCAGTACAAATATGTGAGCTCTTCTGGAACACAGAAATACCTCCTGTAGCTACATATGTAAGTGACTTGTAAGCCTGAGAGCTACTGCAGTGGTGGACCTTTTAGGAACAGAAGGTTTTCCCTGTTCCTGGAGGACTCACAATACAATATGAAGGGATTTAGATGGGTCTCTTTATGTGAAATCCACTGCACCAGAGGCGTATCTGAACTGCGGTGGTAGGGGGGGCCATAGCCAGAGTGAGGGGGCACATTATAGCCCCCCCCCCCGCCGGCGACCCCCCCCCCCCCCGCCGCCGTCACCTACGTTTGCTGGTGGGGGACCCCAACCCCCGCCAGCCGAGGTCCGCTTCCTCCTGCCGCTGCCTTTAAAAATATTGCTTCAGCTGGCGGGGGACCCCAACCCCCCGCCAGCCGAGCCGAGGTCTTTTAAGTTCTTCTTCGTCCTCCGTGCTGTTTAAAGCTGCTAAATCCAGTTTCGGAGTCTGACGTCGCAGCACGTTGTACGTGCAGGACGTCAGACTCACAGATTCTGTTTCTGTGAGTCTGACGTCCTGCATATACAACATGCTGCGATGTCAGACTCCGAAACTGGACGCAGCTTTGAACAGCACGAGGACGAAGAAGAACTTAAAAGACCTCGGCTCGGCTGGCGGGGGTTGGGGTCCAATGCCAGCTGAAGGAATATTTTTAAAGGCAGCGGCAGGAGGAAGTGGACCTCGGCCAGCAAAGGTAGGTGACGGCGACAGCGGGGGAGGGTTGACGGTGGTAGGGGGTCCAGGGCGAAATCTGCGGGGTCCAGGCCCCCGTGGCCCCATGCAGATATGCCCCTGCACTGCACTGACTGGTACACTGCCCCTCTGCACTGTTGGGATGTCTGTGTGGTCAGTTCATAAGCAGCTTTATGGGCGCATTAACATTTTTAACGCGCGTTAACCATGTACGTGCCTACAATATCCCTATAGGCGCCTACATGGTTAGCGTGCATGCTAAGTGTAGGCACACTAAAACACTAATGCACCTTAGTAAACAGGGACATAAGTATGGCTTGCTTTTCCCTGGGACTTTTTTTTTCCTCCCAAAAATGGTACTTGCAGATGAACATGAAAACACCTTGCTCAAAGTCATAATCAAACCAGAAATTTAGATGTGAGTTAGACGTGGGATTTTTTTTGTTGTTGTTGTTTTATTGGGGGGGGGGTTAGATATATTCAGCAAAATATCTCAGTTTGAAAATGCTCCTCATGTATCTATTTAAAAAAAAAAACAACTACCTTAAGCAACAGAAATCGCATCTACATTGCAGGTGCAAACATTTACACCTGCTCTTGATATTTAAGTACACGTGTAAATTAGCATACTGGAAAGGGAAAATATACAGTATATGGTTGTATGTATGTTTCCCCTTGCTGTTCCTAATAGTGCATCGGTGTCTGTATCTAGCTGGTGGCAGCCAGGAGAGCACTATCTGGTTTAGTGCCACTGAATAATTGGCAGATGGCCCCAGGGTCCGTGCAGCAAGGTGAGCATGATAAGCACAGCAGGGGTGCACTGCCAACTTTCAAAGGGTGCTAAAAGCTGCCTCCACTTACTTTTTACACTGACTCTGCATCACAGCATTACTGGCATTAGTCCTTCTGTTCTAGGTGCCCTGCAGTTTTCAATTATTTGCAGAGCCACAGGATTGTCTCTTTTTACTGCTGCCACTCAGCCTAACATCAAACAGGTCTAGTCACTGGCACTACATGCTCCTCCATGTCAGACTACAAAACAGGAACAAGGCCACTGACCAGACCCGTTTGAGGACAGGCAGAGCGGCAGCAGTGAAAGGAGAAGCTCTGGTCATTCTGCAAGCAATTGAAAAGCACAGGATATGTAGGAGAAGGGGGCTGACACTGGGGATAGAGCGAAGACAAGGCTGATACTGGGGATGGTGAAATGTTGGCTGAAAAATGGCCAGGTGAGGCTTTGAAATGGGTCATGCAGAGGCTGGGTTGGAGCTCAGGACAGAATAAGGGAGCAGGTGGGGGAATGGGGCTAGGAAATAGCCCTGATTTAGGGGCTAGAAGGTGGCTTGGAACTCATACAAGGCTGGAGATAGTGATGCTGGCAGAGGTAGGAGTGACAAAAATGGTCTGTTAGGGGTAGATGCTAGAAGGAGGCTGATGCTTGGGCTGGGCAGGGAGAAGGGGGGGCTCAACTACTAGACTGGGGGATGAGGATGGGATAGAAGAAGGGATCTAATACTAGACCTCAAAGAAGGGGATGGAGTCTGACGAGGCAAATGGGAGATGGAGGTTGGGGGCTGGGTCTGATGCAGGGCCTGTGAGAAGAAAGAAAAATGACAGATATTGGATATGGGAGAGAAGAAAGGCGATATGCAGAGGAAGGTGAAAATGGAGGGGTAGAGGGATAAGTACTGGGGTTAAGGCGGAAGAAAGTTAGGGTAAATTAATACTGGAGAAGGAGGTAGGTGAACAGGTGCTGGAGAAGGAAGTGTGGGCGAAGAGGCAGGAGCCAAGGATGATGGGGAAAGGGGAAAAAGAGAGAGACGGCTATGAAGAGTGTGAGGGACAAAGGAATAGGGCAGATCTTTGAAGGAAGTGAGAAAGGGTAGAAATAAGGAATATAAAGGGGGAAATGGGAACAAGACAGTAAAAAGACTGAAGTTGGAGAAGGGGATTAGTGGCAGGGAAAGAGCTGGGGATGGTATGGGATGAGAGATAGAGATAGATATGCTGAGGTGGCAATCAATACAAAGAGTGGAAAAGGAAGACTAGAAAGTGGGTGAAAGACAGGAAATAGGAGACTGGGGAAGAATAAGACACAAATAGAACAGAAGAACTAGGGAGGGAAGAGTAAAAAGCTAGTAAGTAGGTGAACGAGGGAGCCTGAAGAGTGCGTGTTAGGGGAGGGGGAGAAGGAGGAATGAAATGTAGCTATAGGTAGAGGAAAAAGAAAAGCTGATAAGAGAAATGGAGAAAATGACAGAATGGTCAACAGGCAGAGTTAGATATAAGGAAGGAAAGAAAGAAGATGGACGGTAAATAGAAGAAAATGGAAATTAGATCTGGAAAAGGAGGAAAACCAACAAGAGGAAGTAGTAAAGAGGAAAAACAAATGGTCAGACCACAAATGTACAAAAAGTTTGATTTTTTAATATTTGAGAATGAGATGTAAGCTTTGACAATGTAGATTTCTTATATTTTGTTCTGTACAGGAAGAAATATAATTCTGTTTCTTTTTTCTTAGTGTTCTACTGCTCAAAGTCTGGTTACTTGGGTTTTCAATTTAATTTTTTTGTCTAGGGTATTTATTTCCAATCTGTAGTCTCTGTTTTTTATTTTAACTAGGTGACCATCTGTGTTTTCCTTCTGTAACCACAGAGAAGGATTCTTTTAATATGTAGATTCTGTGTACGGTTGTTCTCTCTTCACAGCTGGAGGTGTTTGTTGTAAAATATTTGTGGCGCTGATTTTTTATAGGTAGGGTTAGAGCAGTTTGAGAGTTGATTTGCCAGGTTTTGTGTTGCTTCTCAGTGTCTGGTAGTGGAGGGAGTTTCTGTTGCTCTCACTGATGTGACACCCAAGTTTGAACACGTTTTTGTCATTCTGTTTCTGCTCTGTACTTGTTGCTGGGAGATTTATAGGTTGATCAGGGAATGTCTCATGCAACTGTATGGGGGGGGGCAGTTCTATGCTGATGCCATGCACTGAGCACCGATTGTATAACAGTATCTGTGCACCAAGATGCCGTTAGAGAATACCAGCATAAGTTAGCATTGATGCCCCTAAATATAGATGCAAATAGTTATGCCAAGTCTATAGCAGGCATAACTGTTCATACCTAAATGTCGCACTTTAGCACATAACTTACAGTATTCTGCAAGTTACACATGTAAATGGAAGCCCCTCCAGTCACAAACAGAAGGAAATTTGCTCCACCCAAGGAAAAGCACCAAGCAAAACAAGTAGAGCAACGAAAACTCTCGCAGATGGTGTTCAAAAAAATCTATTTAAAAGTTCCTCTAAAACAGTAAAGATGACCCGACATGACTCATGTTTCAGCCTGACCGACTGGCATCAGGAGTCCAGGGATCTGTCATTCAATATGTATTCCTAGATTTAGTCGTCAGGGGATTAACTTTCCAAGGGAATCCACACGATGGCTCCGTGAATCCTCCAGCATCTTTGCTAAAACGTTTTAGCAATGACGCTGGAGGATTCTTTACTGTTTTCGAAGAACTTTTTAATAAATGGATTTTTTGAACACCACCTGCAAATGGAAGCCCCCACCCATGACCAGCCCACAAACATGTCCCCTTGTACTTACGCACTAAGGAGCAAATTATACATGGCACCTAGATTTCCGCATGGAACTAAGCATATTCTATAAGATTTGGGTGCGGTTTATAAAATACGCTTAGTCGATACCGTAGGGCCTAAATGTACGCGCACCTGTTTACACCAATAAAAACCTGGTTTAATTCTCGTGCGCATAGGTTTAGGTGCACTGACCCGCACTCTGTAATTACACTTGGAAATTTCGAAATGCTCATAAACACACCCCTTTTAAACTATGCAAGTTTATTTTGAACTGTACGTTTTACAATTTAGGTGCAGTTCTTTATAAAATATGTTTAGCAATTTCCATGCATAAATTGTGATAACTGCCAATTAGTGCTTATTATTGCTTGTTAAGTGCTGTTAAAAATGCTGATTGGCTTGTTATGCCAATTAAGTTACGCATATATTCCACACGGAAATCTAGGCGCAATATATAGAATCTGCTCCTAAATTTATGCGCATAATTTATGCTCCTAAATCACGAGCATACTCAATGCTCCAAAATTATGCTCATAATTTAGAAACATAAATTTAGTAGCATAAATTGTGCTCATAAATTAGGAGCATAAATTTAGAAGTGTAAATTTTGGAGCATAACCTATATAGAATATGGCCCTAAGTGGCTTTTGTGCATAAATTAAGAATTAGGGAGTCTATGATTTATATAAAATTGACTGTATTTAAATCAGGGTGGGAACTGAAGACTGGGGGCAGAGATTGGGTTGCCCCCCCCCCCCAAAACAAAAAGGCATTCTGCTACTCCTGGGGAAGGGAGGCTAGAGAGAAGGGGAATGCTAGATGGTGGGGAGAGAGGGGTTGGGAAGAGGGAAGAAAGAAGAAATGATGGACCGGGGAGGAGGGGAACTGATAATTTGCAGGGAGATACCAGAACCCTTAGCAAAGCCTGTTCAGCATGATTTAAGCAGGTAGAAGCCTCTCCTGCCAGCTTAAGCCACACAGAGTATCAACCTCTGTATGTATAACATTTTCAAAGTTAGCTAAGTATATAATTATACTATTATTCAATAGCTGAGAGTAACACAAAGGTTGCCACCAGCTTTCCAGTGCTCCAATTCTGAGCAAGGAACATAAGATGGAAGGAGATCAGTAATGCTTCTGAATCATGGTTAGGTCCTAGTGACTAACTTAGGCTGCTCTCTTCTTCCTTCGTCTCTTCCCATTATTGTCACCACTTCACTGGTCAGGACGCTCAGCAGCTGCTTGAACATGTTGTTCTCAGTTCTAAAAGTTGTGAATTTTGCCTCTGCTCAGTAAGTGTCAAACAGGCTGATGCAGAAAGCCACCACAAGCAGAAGCTCACAGTTACTGCAAGGTGTACATGCACACTGCTGGGTACACAATGCACAAATGAGTTCAGCAAAGAATTTAACGGTGTGGTACACATGGACGCACAGTATATTAAAATGCATGGCCATTAGGTATTCCACTACAGAAGTAAACAGGGGATTTTAAAGCACTCATAATCAGGGCTGCTGAGACGGGAGGGCAGAGGGGCAAAATTTCTTGGGCCTGGCTTCTAAGGGGGGGGCCGGGCTCGGGCCTGGCACTGGCAAATTTCTTCCTGCCTGCTTCCAGGGTCTGTCCTCACCTGCCACCCAGGACCCGGGTCCCGACTCCCAACACAGACAGCAGCAGCGCAGGAGAGGACAGAGCAAGGAGCAGAGAGGTGGGGGGCAGGGGCGTGGCAGCGGTGGTCCAGGTGGGGGGGCATGGGGGTGTGGGCGCATGCACACGCGCAGCAGTCCAGTCCTGCCCTGGACCTGGCTGTGTCTCTCAGCAGCCTGCTCACAATGCAAGGAATTTACTGCAGGTCTGGGGCAATGCAGAAGTTTTACTTGACACGATTTAATGACGTTTTTTTCTTTTTTTTTTTTTCTGCAACTTAAAAGTCAGAACAGCAGGCAACTATCCTCTGAACATTCCCAAAGGAAACGGAAGTGCCAGCACTCATCTGTGCAAGAACCAGAATGCTGTTCTGTGCTAAAATATTAGCCCTGCAAAAATTCCTTGCACAAAACATTTTTACAAGGCTAATATTTATGCACAGAACAACAGTCTGGTACACACACATTTCTGCTGGCACTTTCTCTTTCTTTAGACATGTGCACAATGATGGTGCTCTTCCCATAGAACATTTGTGCATATTTGTCTGGCAGGCTTTCCCTCATTATTACACAAGTTCTTCACACTTTTAATTTATATCTCATCAGGGAAAGGGAAATGGGACTTGATATACCGCCTTTCTGAGGTTTTTGCAACTACATTCAAAGCGGTTTACATAAATTCAGGTACTTATTTTTGTACCAGGGGCAATGGAGGGTTAAGTGACTTGCCCAGAGTCACAAGGAGCTGCAGTGGGAATCAACCTCAGTTCCCCAGGATCAAAGTCCACTGCACTAACCACTAGGCTACTCCTAGGCTTACTGCATTGCCACAATATATTTGCTCATTAATCTCATAGTAAAAACATAAGTACATAAGTATTGCCATACTGGGACAGACAGAAGGTTCAACAAGCCCAGTATCCTGTTTTCAACAGTGGCCAATCCAGGACACAGTACCTGGCAAGATCCCAGAACAGCAAAACAGATTTTATACTGCCTCTCCTAGAATATACAGTGGATTTTCCCAAGTCTATCTTGATAATGGTTTATGGACTTTTCTTTTAGGAAATTATCCAAACCTTTTTTAAACCCTGCTAAGCTAAGTGCTTTTACCACATTCTCTGGCAATGAATTCTAGAGTTTACTCATTGAGTGAAGAAATATTTTCTGATTCATTTTAAATGTAGTACTTACTAGCTTTTTTGCATGCCCTCTAGTCCTAGTATTTTTGGAAAGAGTAAACAAGCAATTCACATCTACCTGTTCCACTCCACTCAGTATTTTATAAACCTCTATCATATCTCCCCTCAGCCATCTCTTCTCCAAGCTGAAGAGCCCTAGTCACTTCATACAGCTCTACCACAGGACTTCCTACATGGAACCCAAAGTTCTTCCAGCTGACTAGCTGGAAGGGTGCTACTATGCAAGTCATGAAGACAGGGATCATTCTAGCACCACACAGTGAGGTGTGAAAGTGCAAGGGTCTTCCTTGACATTTTTATTTTGCATCTGTGTCCCTCTTTTCTTTGAAATGCAAATGTGGGCTGGGGGAGAAGGGCATAAAAAACAGAAGAGCTAACACAAACCCACACTAGTATTAGCATAAGGAAAGGCATAATATGTGTCAATCTTTAACCTCTGGAGACCTGTGTTCAAAGAAAATGCTTCCAAGAAAACTGGCCCACTGTGTAATGTGGTTCTGGGATTCTGTGGGGGAGGAGAGAGGAGAAAGTGTTGGAATAGGAAAGACAGCAGAGCCAGTAGGTGCTAGCTCAATTCACAAAGAAAAAGTCACTGTCCTAATCAGCATAATTAGGTCAGAACAGAGGTGACCAGTTCAAAGGTCAGAATACTATTTTCACATCCAACAGAGATACTGTACAAGTCACTGTGAAAGCTTCAAACCATAATCCTTATTTTAGGACACCAAAGAGGTGGGAAAATGTGGAATACAAATGCAATAAATAAATAAATAAATCATGAAAGAGGGCACATTTTTACAATTAAAAGGAAAAGAAAGCATAACAAAATATACTATACAATTCCACGCTCGTTCAATTGAATAATGTTGCACTTGCCTGCTGAGGAAATCCAATGGCAATCTTTGAAGTTGTTGGTCTGCAAGACGGAGCGTTCTTCCCCGAAGCAACGGTCTGCGAAACAGGGAGACCATGTTGGGTTTTTGCGCTCGTGTCATATCAGGTTGTCTGCATGGACCGATGAGATGGAATGATGATGGACTGCAAATTTTGAGAACTGGATTTCTTCAGCATGGAATGGGAATGGAATTGAACTGCTTTAGTATAAGTGTTTGTTGAAAAGCACTGCTTCATGCCACTTATGGGATTTTTTTTGGTTTTAGTTTTGTTTTGTTATATGAGTGGAGATTTTTCAGAAAGTCCTGTGATGGCTTTTTTGTGGCATGTGGTTAGTTTTCAACCTTTGTTGAACTGAGGACTTTCTTTTTTTTTTATAGTGGCTGTAGCTGTGTGTTTTCTCATTCACTTAAGTTTACTATTTATGTTCAACATTAGCGTAGTGAGACCTCTTTGAAAAAGTTTAAATCTTTACTGAAGACCGCTGTTTGAACAAGCATACTCAATTACATACTCCTGAGTGCTGGAACAACCGGTTTGGAACCCAGTTATCCTGGAAGTATGTGCCCTGTATGTTTGCTGCTCTTATTATAAATGCTGTGTGTTCTTTACTATCTCACACTGTAGTTCTTTTTTTTTTTTGTTTGTTTTCATTTCTTCTTATTTTATTGTGTATGATTTTTGTTTTTAGAAGTGCAAGCTGCTTTGCCCTGCTTACAGGTTAAAGCGGTACAGAAAGTATGGAATAAATAAAATAAATAAATAAATTGGAAAATTGAGCAATTTCCGGCCACAGCAAAAAGGGGTCTTAGCATGCGGGAAAGACCTGCGTAAGGGTGTGCTAAATTCACTTTTTACTGCAGCACTGTAATAGGGCCCCTATATAAGTTATGCATATAAGAGACAGTCCCACCTTTACTTCACCCAGACTCCAAGCCTACCTGTAAAATACACCTTATGTACGAGATGCGTGTATTTATAGTTTTTCATTTACGTATATATTATTATTATTATTATTATTATTATTATTATTATTATTATTATTATTCTAAGGGCCCTGTTTACTAAGCCGCGTTATAGGCGCATTAACATTTCTAATGCATGTTAACCATGTGCGCGCGTTAACTGTGTACGTGCCTGTAATATCCCTACAGGCACCCACATAGTTAACGCATGCGCTAGTTGTAGGCGCATTGAAAACACTAACGCGCCTTAGTAAACAGGGCCCTAAATATTTATCTGTGGAATCATAAATGTTAAAGCCCAGCTTACAGAATTCCAACCAAGAAGTGCCAACCATGCCATAGAGACCTCCAAATTGTGAGGTGCAACTGGCCCTTTTCCACATCTTCCACTTGCCAACTTGCATCAAAATTGGCTCAGTAGTTCTATACATAAGAGGATATGATCTATGCACAATGTAAAGGGTATTTAAAAATGAACATAAAAATAAACTCCAAACTGAATATCAGGAATCCATCAGCATGTATGGGAGGTAGGAAAATGTCTGGAAACATCAAGTGCCATTATATTCATTAGTTAAATGTAATTACCAGCAAATAGAACTAATCACTCTCAATTGTTCTTCTTGAACTTCCTTAATTTGGCTACAGATCCCTTCAGAACTGTGATCAATGGCAATTAGTTAATGAACTAACGAACACCACAGGCCATAAACAGATCTACAGCTAATCCAGAGAAAAATGCTCTGTTTGGAGGCTCCTTTTCATTCACATATTTCTTGTATTTCTTTTAAGGAACCATCTTAGAAGAGTACAGTTCGTCCACTTCCGTGGCCAACTACCTTGCATTTCTTTTATTTACACTGAATATGTTGGTAAAAAAAAAAAACACTAAGAAAAATGCCTTTTTAATCTGGGCCCTGAAGGTGCTAGGAATAATTTGCCCTAATGTAACCTCCCCCCCCCCCCCCCCCCCCCCCCCCCCCCCCCCCCCCCGCACCTCTCTCTTAATTAAATCAACTGTAGAAAAACCCTAACTCCTTAATCTAGACATATAACACTATGCTGGGTGACACTTAAATGCTTTTCAAAACACTGGGACTGGAAACTCTTATAAATAAAAATAAACAAACAGCTCCTCACCAGGCCTATTCTTCCACTGGTATTCCCTATCCTAGAAGGGTATGTTTAAGGCAAACACTCACCACCTACAATCCAATTTTCTGACTTCCAGACGCTAAACACACATTACCAGCTATTCCTCTTACCAAACAGTGTTAGGACCTTGCTTCCTTGCAACCAACTCTCTTTCCTACTGCCCATTACTTCACTATTACTCCCTGTCTTCAGCACACATCCACACTCTTCAGCAGGCTTCACCCTTCTCCCTTTAATATCCCCTCTCTAGTCACTCACTCACAGGTATTCACCCCTTTCCCAATCCTAACTCAGCATATATATATATATCTTTCTCCACCTCAATCAGCACCAGCCTCACCCACACACAACCTCTCTCATCGCAGCACCAACTCCTTCTGGCCACTCTCACACTCAAGTCTCTGGAGCTAACTTCAATCTGTCTGTTTCATAAATAGACCTGCAGTGCAGATTTCCAGTAAAATAAGACATGTGGAGGGTAATTCTATAAGGGAGGACATCCTTTAAATGGTAGAGCAGGGGATCCTCAAATCCAGTTCTTGAGGTCCACAACCCATTTACACAATGAATATATATAAGATCTATTTGCATACAAATAGATCTCATACATATTCACTGTGGAAATCCCGAAAACCAGGCCGGGTTGTGGATCTTGAGGACTGGATTTGTGGACCCCTGCGGTAGCGTATTTGCCCACTGTGAGGTATTTTATTTATTTATACACTTTAGAATCCACACCGTCTACTATTCTGGGCAGCTTACAGTGTTACATGTATAATCATCCCCACATAAAACAACACATACAAAATAAAATCAGCATAAAACTCAATAAACAGATCAGCACCAACAGTACATGATAATCAGATCCGTCTCTAGGCATTGCACTGCAGCAAACATGCGTAAATGACCTCTTACAAAACACCAGCAATTTAAAAAGTTGCATTTTGAAATGATGGTGCGTACTTTGCCAGTGGGCATGTAGAGGGGTGCAGTTTGTGTGTACATTATAAAATACATATTTGTCTGCACACTTGAAAACTATAGGTGCAGACATTTACACCAGCTCTAGGGCTGTTGGAAATGTCCATGCCTACCACTTATGCTAGTATTATATAAAGTATGCACCTGCTTGTCTTTATAAAATAACCTCAACCTCTTCTTCGAAGGCACTTTAATTAGACACCCCCTCATAAAATTACGCTTATTGATCAGGTTGCACAACAAATAAGGACCAATTTTCTCTTAATGAGCTGCAATTTGCAGCAAAATATGAGGCAGCAACAGAGGCTGCAGGTTACACCCAACTGACGTGACGTTTGGCATGATTTGTAAAATGTAAATAAAATATTAGCAAGAACTCTTATACCGAACCATGACAAACATGCAGGATTTTACACAAGTGAACCAGTTTATTCACACAGCTCTAGACCTGGAGTCTCAGAACCTTTCCCAATTTAAAGACCAGTGCAGAGAACGGTAGGCCATTCCTTTATAAACATGCTACATAAATACTGTCAAATGCCGAATGTCAGCCTTGAGTACATTAACGGCCCTTTGAAAAGAGGAGAACCTTACAAGTCAACTACAAGTCAACAAAATGACTGAGCTATTTGAAAAAGTGATTTTTCTTAAATGGGTGTTTTAATACTCCTGCTATAATAACAGTTAATAATTCCCTTATCCCTTAATTGTCCTGTTTGTCTGTACTGATTAGATTGTAAGCTCTGTCAAGCCGGGACGGTCTCTTCATGTTCGTGTACAGTGTTGCGTATATCTAGTAGCACTATAGAAATGATAAGTAATAGTAGTAGTAGTAATAATTGTAAGTAACATAACCATCGTCAAATAGAGTGGGTTGTCAAGGCTTTAAACACCCTTCCCCCCACCACCATATTGTGCAACCAAGAAGGGACCATCCTCCATTCATAAGTCAGACTCTGCAATTGGATCTTAGCCAAAAGGCAAGAAATGGTCTGCTTAGCAAAGCAACGGCACAAGAAAGAGTTCACTCTCCACACTTCTTTGTCCACCAGTACGGCCGATTTTCTGCGCTATTTAACCAGCCAGGAACAACTCCTGGCTGGTTAAATAGCAGTTAACCAGCTAAGGACTAATATTCAGTACAAGATAGTCAGTTATCTCTGCTGAATATGAGCGCTTAGCACATAGGGGGAGATTCTATATATGATGCCTAAAAAATCAGCGTGGAAATCAACGCCAACTAAGTGTATTCTATAAGTGGCACCTAGATTTAGGCACAGTATATAGAAAATGCTTAGTTGATATCTCAGCACCTAAAACTACTCACCTCCATTTACACCAACGAAAATATGGCGTAAATCCCAGTGCATAGATTTAGGTGCACTGGGCCATAGTCTATAACTATGTGCATAAATTCCAGAACGCCCACGAAACGCCCATTTCCCCACCCACAACCATGCCCCTTTTTGCCTGTGCATGTAGGAAGATAGGAGCAATACATTACAGAATACGCTTAGCGAGTTGTGCATGTAAATTCTAATTATTGCCAATTAGTGCTCTTTATTGCTTGTTAAGAGCTATCAATGCTGATTAGCTTAAGCCAATTAAGTTACGCGCATTGTTACAGAATATACTTGGATTTTGGCACGGATCTCTAGGCGCACTATATAGAATCCGGGGAATTGCAGCTAACCGGCTATATTGTGCAATATAACCAGCTAGCTGTGAATATTCAGTGCTTCGCCAGATAAGTTTAGTGGCCAACTCGGACTGCCTAAACAGCAGTCCTATCTTTGGCAGCTATAAACTTAACCAGTCAGCACTGAAATTAACTGGTCCGGTTAAGTTTAAGCCAGCTGAAAAAAAAACAGATATTCATAAGAACATAAGAGTAGCCATACTGGGTCAGACCAATGGTCCATCTAGCTCAGTATCTTGTTTTCCAAACAGTGGCCAAACCAGGTCACAAGTACCTGGCAGAAACCGAAATCGTGGCAACACTCCATACTACAAATCCAGGGCAAGCAGTTGTTTCCCATGTCTGTCTCAATAGCAGACTACGGACTTTTCCTCTAGGAATTTGTCCAAACCTTTTTTAAACCCAGATACACTAACAGCTGTTACCACATCCTCCGGCAACAAGTTCCAGAGCTTAACTATTCATCACCAGAAACAGCCCAGAATCAAATATCTGGGCTCACCGCCGATCGCTGCAATTAGCCGGAATGTATTTTTTACAGAAAGGATTTTTTCCTTCTGGAGATGGAAAATCTATGATATATGGACAAGGAAATGCAGGACAGAGGTGCTCTTTGCCTAAACAGTTGGCCATTGTTATCTGGATATAACTGCTCAAAACCTAAAGGTCTAGGAGAAGATGTAACACCATTAGCTAAAATGGCTGCTTGGCCCACATGCTCCACCACATCCCCAGATAATGTTTGATTAATATAGAGTGCTATAAGCATTTGCAGACCCAAAATATTTAGTTCTAATGAAGCACTAACCTGTGCAGATATGACTACCAAAAAGATGGCAGGTTTGCTGAGTTCTCATAAGTATATAAGTATACAAGTATTGCCACACTGGGACAGCCCAAAGGTCCATCAAGCCCAGCATCCTGTTTCCAACAGGGGCCAATCCAGGTCACAAATATCTGGCAAGATTTCTTTAGGAAGCCATCCAGACCTTTTTTAAATCCCATTAGGAATCATATGTGAAGCAAGAACTCCAATATGGCAAGCAGTGGCATAGCCACGGGGGGGGGGGGGGGGGGGGCTTGAGGCCCTGGGCCCTCCACTTTGGACTCAGGCCCCCTTCACAATTGTGGTACCAGAGACATGGCTGTCAAGGATGCCCAAGTCCCACCAGCTAAATAGAGTCTCTGCCAGAGCCACGCCCGTACAGCTGAATCAGCGAGGAAGCCAATGCCAGCACTTCTGCACATGTTCAGTTTATGCAATGAGACCTAGCTACTAAAAACTGGAGTTAACAGTAAAATAACACTTCTTAATTGAAGCCCAGGTTGATAACTTCCCCCTCAGCGGGTTTGTTCTGTAAGAGAGTTACTTTCTTGGTTTCTTTGACTGGTTGATAACTTCCCCCTCAGCGGGTTTGTTCTGTAAGAGAGTTACTTTCTTGGTTTCTTTGACTCAACTGAACCCTTGGATGAGCTAACAGGTGTCACTAGAGAAGCCGTGTTTAGCAATCACTCCTTTTGTACCATCTCCCCAAGGCTATAAAAGCTTGTCACAGACACAGCCAGACAGCCAGTCTCAAATGCATGGCTAGACCATCAAAGCAGTCCTAAAAATACTTTTTTATGTATGTCTTACCTTCTTCATGCCTACTTGGGTTATTTCTACCATGTAACCTTAGGCCATCTCTCCAGACTCCTAGTACAGGAAATCCAAGAATTTAAACTTGAAGGAACTAACATTCAGTAAGCCGGTATCTGCTTAAAATTATCCCGATTTCTTTAACCAGACATTCAGCAGACTCAGCTGAATAAGTCCAACCTGCTGAACATAACTGATAAAGTTATCCAGATAAACATATCTGAATTATTGTAAAATAAATATTTTGGCAGCCTGATTTATCCAGTTTATTTTTTATTAGTGTTTGATAAAATCGCCTTTTTTACAGTGCAAATCACGATGATGTACAATCCAAAAAGAACTCCAGCAAAATATACAAAAGTAATTTACTCATAGAACAAAAGCATTCAAGTATTACCGTATTGATTACAGGCCTACTCCAGTTAGAATCTCTTTTTTTTTAACCTTTATTTTTATTAACAGAGTCATTTCTGCTAGGGAGAGGAACCTGACAGGGGTGTCCTCTCTCCCCACCCCTTTGCCTTGTCCTTAGAACCTTTTGCAAAGGCTATCCGCCAGAATATAAATATTCCAGTTAGAATCTTAAAATGATTAAGCCATCAGTGAAAATTGCTCTAACCAATATGACAGTGGTCTCCTACTTTTCTTTATAGAATGAGCTCTAAATAAGCATCTTCCAACCCCCGGATTCTATATAAGGCACGGTGAGTAGTGTGCAAATTGTGCTTGCGACCAATTTACACACACTATTCAATTGAGTAATGAGCCAATTAATTATGATAATTGGCTGATAACAACCAATTATCATCACTAATTGGAAATAATTGGAATTCACGTGCGCTTCTAAAAAGAGGTGCACGTAAATTCCAAGGCGCACAGCTGAAAAGGGGGCACGGTCATGGGAGAAGTGTGGGCATGTTGGAGGTGTCAATCACATTTATAGAATTTGAGGGAATGCGCATACATTTAGGTGGGGACCAGACTTTCAGTGGCGTAAATGACTGACCCTAAATGTACACATGTTCCCCCAGCCTAAGCGCTATTCTATAAACTGGATCTTACTGTAGATGTGATTTATAGAATACCACTACACGAATGATTCCAAAACATCTACACTTAAGATGCCATATACAGAATCCGGCCCTAAGTGCCTAAATATGGAATTGCCCTTTGCCTGGAAGGAGTTACAATGGGACAAAAACAAAAGAGGTAAAAGCAACCCTATGTGTACAATCCAAGCAAAAAAAGTAGGGATGGACGCAACGTCTTCCAATAAAGTTCAGAGGACGCACTTGAGAGTAAATGAACGAATGACTTTATTAGTAACGTCAACTTAAATCAGGATTCTGAATGCCTCAGACTGTAAACAGACTCGACATGGATCCGTGTTTCGGTGCAACAGTGCCTGCATCAGGAGTCATTCGATCTACATGTAAGCATACAGGCAGAATAAATACAAATCACATGTGTAAACCAAACAAACTCATATTGTCATACTACACGAGAAACAATATCATATTATTAAAACAATTATATAAAGAAATATATAAAATAGTATACAGAGAGTTATGATCTTATGTTCTTATCTGGCAGACAAAGCCAAATGTAATCATTTTGGACATATATAAATCTGGAGAACAAATAGATTTGTATTACATGTAAAACAATTGTTGGAAAATCAATGATAAAAATACATCTAAAATGTCCATCAAAGGCTAAATTAAACATTCCAGCCGACAGACAAAACCATTTAACTGGCCAGGAATTACACTACTACTACTACTACTTATCATTTCTATAGTGCTAGTACACGTGCGCAGCGCTTACACTTGCACATGAAGAGACCATCCCTCCTCGACATAGCTTACAATCTAATCAGGACAGACAAACAGGACAAATAAGGGATAAGGGAATTACCAAGGTGGGAATAATAAAACAGACATAGGTACTGAACAAGTGAATAGGGGTTAAGAGTTAAAAGCAGCATCAAAAAGGTGGGCTTTGAGCCTAGATTTGAAGATGGCCAGAGATGGAGCTTGACGTACTGGCTCAGGAAGTCTATTCCAGGCATATGGTGCAGCAAGATAAAAGGAACAGTTAAATGGTACTGAGAGGGGCTTTTACTAAGGCGCGCTCACGTTTTTAGCGCGCGCTAAACATTAGAGACGCCCGTAGGAATACATAGGCATCTCTAACGTTTAGCACATGCCTATTTTTAGCACGCAGTAAAAAATGTGAGCACGCCTTAGTAAAAGACCCCCTTAGCCAGCTATCTGCTGATATTCAGCAGGAGATAGCCAGCTGACTCCTGCTTAATATTCCTGGTTAGCGCTTAGCAGATATCTGGTTATATCATGTGATCTAACCAGCTATCCGCCAATTTTCAGCGCATCGCCGGCTAAGTTTGGAAGCCAAATCTGGCCGCATCAATAGCAGTTCTATCTTTAGCCGCTATGAACTTAGCCAACCAGTGCTGAATATCAACCGTCTATGTTCTTAGCAGCCAAAAATAAACCGGATATTCAATGCCAGTCACCAGAAATGGCCTGGCATTGACTATTCAGGCTCAGTGTGACCGTGGGAGGCAGACCGGCTACTTCCTGTGGTCTGAATATCAGGTCCATTGTACACGTGAGCTAAAATAAAAGAAAGGGACAACATAATCCATATTATGTATCGTAGACACGTACAGTAAATAAACATTGCAAAGACTAAACTTTATGAGAATCCTACATTATCGAAGCGTCGAGAAAGGTGCCAAAAAACGCCAAGTGCAGCAACAAAAATTGGACACACGTAAATACAAACTCTGAACAGATTACAAAATATGTCATCACTATCTATATATCAATAAAGAAAATATACAAAAAAAGAGTCAGAATGGTATTTATTTATTTAGATTTTGCTCACACCTTTTTCAATAGTAGCTCAAGGTGAGTTACTCTGGATATTTCTCTGTCCCAGGAGGGCTCACAACATAAGTTTGTACCTGAGGCAATGGAGGGTTAAGTGACTTGCCCAAGATCACAAGGAGCAGCAGCAGGATTTGAACCGGCCATCTCTGGATTACAAGACCAGTGCTCTAACCACTAGGCCACTCCTCCACTGTATATGTGGTATATATTGCTGTACATGTGCAGCAATACCTAGCTCTGTGTACGGCAGTGATATTCAGCAGGCCTAGAGCAGAGTAATCACACACTATCTGTCTAATTCTATAAACTTGCATGCACAATGTTATGCATAGCTCGCAAAGTTGCATGCACCAGTTATAGAACACTGTCAGTTACCTGCATAAGTTAATAATTCGTTGTTAATTCACATTAACAACTAATTTTATTGGCTTCAGTTGGTGTTTTGTTGCTAATTGGCACTGATTAGCAGTTATGTACCTGCCCTTAATTGAGATTATATAAACTGTATATGCAAAATCCATAGCAGGCAACTGCAAAGGGGTATAGATGTAGGAGTGGTATGGGCGGGTAAGGGGTGTGTCTAGCCAGTGGCATAGCTAAGGGACGCTCCCTCAAACGAACTTCCAACAGCGCCGGCGCCCATTTTTCATGTGGTCCGTCGCTCATACACAGTCCACTCTCTGCTCCCCCTGACGGCACAACCTGGCTATGCTTGTGTGTCTAGCATTTGCGTACTTGGGTTATACAATACTAACAGTTACTGCCTACAGTTAGGCCATTGAACTGGTATAGGCACCTGCGCCTACGGTTAGGCATTTTACTATGGATTTATGCTAATATTCGATAAACGGCAGTTACCTACTTAACTGCTATTATAGAACGGTGCTTAACAAACTTTATTCCAACATCTAACTTTAGGTGATCTATAGAGAATTACCCCCTATGGACTAGATTCAAAAAAGAGTGCTCAAAAAGCAGCACTGAAAAAAATCTGTGGAGAGCTATTCTATAAATGGCGCTCTGAGTTGGGCGGCATATATAAAACAGTGCTTAAAGCAGATCCCTGGTATTCAATTATACTGTGCGCATCTTTATTGAATGCCCCTCCCACGGCAATGCCCTCATTTGAGTTGTGCGTGGATCTTTATAGAATAGCGCTTAGCAAGCTGCAGGCGCTAATCCAAACTGTTGCCAAATAATGCAAATAATTGATTGTTAGCACCGAATTATGGTCACTGATTGGCTCATTAGCCAATTTAGTTATGTGCACATCTCAGGATAGTGTGTAATTTTGCCCCTCAAATTTGCATGCCATATATAGAATTGCCCTTTATTCCCCAGATTCTATGCAGCTCGACTTAAGTCGTGTGCGCAAATCCAGTCGTATTCTGGATTTGTGCACGCAACTTAATTAGTTAACAAGCCAATCAGCACCAATAATTGCCACTTAAGCAACTACTGACACTAATTAGCATTTACATGCAGAACTGTCTAAGCGTATTCTATAACGTGATGAGGGTAAATTCTAAGTCACCTAAATTATACACGGACAGATATATTCAATAAAAACACACATAGATTTTAGAAATGCCCATGACCCACCCATTCCATGCCCATGGCCATGCCCCTTTTTCAATTATGCAACTTAGAATTTAGGTGCACCTTGTTATAGAAATACACTTGGCGAGTTGTGCACGTAAATCTTAATTAATGCCAATTAGTGCTGATAATTGCTTGTTAACATCCAATTAACAGCACTGATTAGCTAGTTAACCAATTAAGTTACACGCATTGTTATAGAATATGCTTCGATTTCCATGTGGAAATCAAGGCACCATATACAGAATCCTGGGGTTAGCGCTTATTTTTGAGGGGTGCTGTTTACTTATGGGGGGATTCTATATATGGCGCCTAGAAAATCCGCATGGAAAACATTTCTGCCGAACCATATTCTATAAGCACCACCTAGATTTAGGCGTGGTATATAGAATACGCTTAGTTGATACCCTAGTGTCTAAATCTACTGTATGTACCTCCAGTTACAAAAAATGAAAACATGGTGTAAATCCTGGCATGTAGATTTAGGTGCAGACGGCCATATTCTAGAACAGTGCACATAAATTTTGGAACACCCATGAAATGCCCATTTCCCCAGGCCCATGACCATGCCCCTTTTTGTCTGCACGCATTAAAATTTAGGCACTGTGCATTAACGTGCAGAAGTTTTAATTATTTTCATAAAGTGCGCATTATTGGTGCTGTTAACAACGCTGATTGGCTTGTTAAGCCAATTAAGTTACACACATTGTTATAGAATACGCTTGGAGTTTGGCACGGATCGCTAGGTCCGCTATATAGAATCCGAAGGTATATGTGTAGCAATGCTAAACATAGCTAGTTTTTTCAAATGCCACAGTCATCATTAAAAAAAAAAAACATTGACCACACAAAGCCAGTATTAATCTGATAGAGAATCTGAGTTACATTGTGGACAGCATCATGTAATGTAATTAGTCTCTGCTACTTCTAGTGTTTGAATTGTTGACTGCAGCTGCCTTCCCCCGCAGGTGTAACTCCCAATCTCTGATCTTATCTTCAAGAAATTAAAGCCTTCCTTGTCACATCAATATAACCATAACTAGTAATTAGCAGTGAAGTAATGAGGAAAATACATCCTTAAAAAGGTATATAATAATAGACTTCCTTCTTTTAATGTCATGCTGTAGTTTGCTAAATTAGGAATACTTTATCTATTATCTTAAGTGGTGTATCACTACTCTTTCGGTAGTGTTTCATCTGTCGTCTAAGAGGCCCCAGCAATTCCCAAGAAGCTTTCCTAATGCTCAAAAAAAATAGATTGTTTCACTGTTAAATGCCTGATGGCATCTTCACAACAAAATCCAATGTTTTTAATTAATGATCTTTGCTTATACTCTTTATACAGAGGAATTGTTTGCCTCCTCTGTGCCAGAGCAGAGCAGACTCCCTAAGGGAGTCAGAACTGTTGTAAGATTTATTATCTATTTTATTAATTGATTTATTTTAGGTTTTATTTACCAACTTTTAACCCAAGGTGGAACAAAGCAAGAATAACCTGGACCTAAACAATATGTGATTACAGCAGTAAAATACATTCAAATACACGTGGAAGGGCATTTTCAAAAGAACGTACAAGTCAGAATTGGGATGGCCCACACAAAACGTCCAAAAATATGTCCATCTCACAGCCATTTTTGAACAGGGCAAACGTTGGGGTTTCCTGTTCAAAAATACGCGAAAACATCCAAAATGAACAACCATTTTCTTAAGTAAAACGCCAGGGACAAGAATGTTTGTCTGGCAGCACCTGTACAAAACTGGTCACACAGATGTCTCTGCAGAACAGAGGGGCAGCCTAGTGGTCGGTGCAGTGGACATTAATCCAGGGCACTCAGGTTCATATTACACTGCAACTCTGTAGCCCTCCAGAGATGGGGAAATACCTATTGTACCTGAATGTGCAGCACCTCAGGCTTGCAGGTGTCTTTAACATTTAGGTGCAGTAGGTATATCTCTCTTTCTGGAGGGCTCAGAATTTAAAGGTAAAATAACACAGTTGAATCTGGGTCCCTTGGTTTACAATCCACTGCACTGACTCCTAGGCTGCCCTTCAGACCTGTTTGCTGCTGTGTTCAGAATGCCCATAATAACTGATGTTGTCAGGAAGCCTATTGTCCCTTTCCAATGTCACTTTCAGGGGTGAGGGAGGGGGTCAGCGGCCACTGGGGAATTAAGGAGGAGGGGTCATACCTTAATCCCTCCAGTGGTCAGCTACTCAATCAAAGCACCTTTTTATACCCTAGATATGATTAAAACAGGTCTAACTTAGGATGCCCTTCTTTTTTGACTTGAACATTTCTTCCTTGTGACTCTGGGCAAGTCACTTAACTCTCCATTGCCCCAGGTACAAAATAAGTACCTGTATATAATATGTAAACCACTTTGAATGTAGTTGCAAAAAACACAGAAAGGCGATATATCAAGTCCCAAACCCCCCCCCCCCCCTTCAATTGTCGCTGTTGATTGTCCTAAATTTGGGTCTTCTCTAGTCCCACCCTAACCACACCCCAGCACATCCCATTGTTATTTGGATGAACAGCAGTGTAGGACATCCAAATTCTGCCTTTCGAAAATCTCAGTTTGGACATCTTTGGCAAATAGATTTTTTGTTATTGAAAATGAGCACCATAATAACATAGCATGCTACTTCCAATCTCAGTACAACAAACATTAAAACATCTTAATGGACAGCATAGGGTATAAGTGGAGGTGGAGCATATAGGCAGATAAGATACTGTAATAGGGGTCTGATAGCATGATTAACTTAAGGAAAAAAGTGCATGGACTCATAAAAGCTATATCTACTATAATAAAACGCAGCCTCAACGTTCTGAGGACACTGACGTCACTGAAGTCACTCACACCCCGGTTCGTGGTTTCATGGTAGTGAAGCCACACAACATCTTCATGCCCCGCCCTCGCGTCACACGTGATGACGTCGAGGGCGCAACACAAAAACAACACTAATTAACGCACGGGGAGCAGTAGGGAAACACGCAGAGCGTGTTTCCCTACTCCTCCCCTTCCAAAAAATCCCCGCCGCCCAGGACGTCCACATCAACCCGGCCCCTTTCCCCACATAGCCCCGCCCCTTAGAAGTTACCGCCCCGCCCACGGTACCACACTCACCCTCAGCAACGTCCCCCCCTCTGTCACCTCCCCTCCCCTTCCCTTACGCCTGTCTCCCTGGTGGTCTAGAGGTACCTGTTCGGTGGGGGCAGGAAAGAAAGAGCCCCCTCTTTCCTGCTCGTAGCGGTGGTGGTAGCATCCTTGCTACATCGTGTGGGAGTCTGGCTCTCGGCGTTTCAAAATGGCCGCCGAGAGTTCAAGCTGCATCGCGAGACTTCAACTCTCGGCGGCCATTTTGAAACGCCGAGAGCCGGACTCCCACACGATGTAGCAAGGATGCTACCACCACCCCTACGGGCAGGAAAGAGGGGGCTCTTTCTTTTCTGCCCCCACCGAACAGGTACCTCTAGACCACCAGGGAGACACGCGTAAGGGGAGGGGAAGGGAGTCCCCTGCCCGCTAGCGCCCGTTTCATCGCTGCCAGAAACGGGCCATTTTTACTAGTATATCATAAGCAAGTCCTGCTGCAGTATGTACAGCCAATCTTTGCCCTTGTGTGTGTGTGTGTGTGTGTGTGTGTGTGTGTGTGTGACTATCTAGTTAGTTGCTTTGTGCTTGGGAGAACAGCCAGGCTTTCACCTGCTTCCTGAAGTAAAGATAGTCTTGCATTGAGCAAAGCCTTTCAGGGAATGCATTCCAGAGAGTGTGGGGTCACTCCAGAGAAAGCTCATTGGTGGGTGTCACATTGTGTGATTTATTTTGGACAGGGCATGGTTAGGGGTGCTCCTTGGGAGGACCTTAGTGACCTTAGAGAGCATAGTTGAAGATCCTGTTCTTCAAGTGGTCTGGCCAATTACCTTCAAGAGCTTTGAAGATCAGAGGTAGAGTGTTAAATTTAGCTTTGTACTGTACTGCTAGCCAGTGATGTTTTTGCAGAAAGGGTGTGATGTGACCATGTTACTTACAATCTTCTATCTGTGATGCAGCGGCATTCTGAATTAATTGGAGCTGCAAACCCTTTTCAGTCACACCAATGTGGAGTGCATTACAGTAATCTAGCCTTGATTTTATCATGGCATGAGCCACTGTGACAAGATTTGCCTTCTCAAAGTATGGCAGAGACAGCGTAGTTGTCGCAGATGCTACAGGCAGCTCCTGAAGGTTGCTTGGAATTCGAAGGGGGTGCGGTGGTTCAGTGTGATTCCTTAACATACATATTTATATACTGCAGAACAATTTCACTATAGTACCACCATAAAAAAATAGTTATATACCCAGAGCTCTTCTATTTGAATTGTGAGACAATTATTCTGACTCAACCCCAATGTACTATATATAGGCAAAAGAGAACTGTAAGTACATTTTTTCTACATTTTTGACCCGGTAATTTCTTTCTGCTCCTTTGTACTTCTAGGTCAACTGGAACCAAGGGTGGTATCTGGTGCACCAGCCTTCATTCGCAACTACACTTTGCCTTTTTTTCTCTCTGCTCAGTCTGGTCACTGCAATGACAGTCCTTGATCAACTTCTGGAACCCTGCAGTAATGGATTCTGAATCAAGCTACCAGGTCTCATGCTTAAGCAACGTACATGCCCCCCCCCCCCCCCCCCCCGCCCTCCACATCCTTCCCAGGGGACGTGAATGCTGCCTCAGCAGCATCTCCAAACACAGCCAGTCCAAGGATTTATAAAATTCTGACACTGGTCCACAAAATTTATCACTTGGGTCACCCACTTTTCTTTTTTCATTACCTGATTCTGAACGCTTTACTCCTTACAACAGATCCTCTAGTAGTCCCCTTTCCATCAAATTTTCCTAGCCACCTTCAGGGATTCAATGTTTAGCGTCACCAGCCCTACATTATGGAACTCTCTCCTATCCTACCTACGTGTGACACCTTCCCATCAACAATATAAGCATCCCTTAAGGCCTATCTTTTTCATAAAGCTTTTGAGACATAGTGCTGAGGGAGGTGGTTGCTGATGTGACGAGTTTAATGGCACAATAACGGTGCACTCCCCTATCTCCTTCATCTTTTCTGATATGTAACTTTCATTCTCTCCTTCATCTTTTCCTGTTCTTATTTAATGTAAATCATGTTAGAGGGGTGGGAGCCTAGGATTGTTCATATTCTAACATATTCTAACACTATAAACAATCACCTTGATGGTTCATCTGGAAGACAGCATCTACTATAATAAAACGCACCCTCAACGTTCTGAGGACATTGACGTCACTGCAGGCACTCAGACACCGGTTCGTAAGTTCATGGTGGTGAAGCCAGAACACTCACCATATCTCCATGCCCCGCCCTCGCGTCACACGTGATGACGTTGAGGGCGGAACATGTACACAACCACACAAATGAACGAACGGGGAGGAATACTCCTCCCCTTCCAACAAATCGCAGCCGCCGAGGACGTGCCCATCACCCCACCCCTTTCGCGCCATCGCCCCGCCCCTTTAACGCTAGCACCCCGCCCGGTCGCCCCCTCTTCTCCCCCATCACCTCCCCTCCCCTTACGCTACTATCCCTGGTGGTCTAGAGGTACCTGTTCGCTCGGGGCAGGAAAGAAAGAGCCCCCGCTTTCCTGCCCGGAGCGCTGCTGCTAGCTGCCCTGCTGCATCCTCTGTGAGTCGGGCTCTCCACGTTTCAAAATGGCCGCCGAGAGTTGAAGCAGCCTCGCGAGACTTCAACTCTTGACGGCCATTTTGAAACGCCGAGAGCCGGACTCGCACAGGATGCAGCAGGGCAGCTACCAGCAGCGCTACGAGCAGGAAAGAGGGGGCTCTTTCTTTCCTGCCCTGAGCGAACAGGTACCTCTGCACCACCAGGGATACTAGCGTAAGGGGAGGGGAAGGGAGTCCCGTGCCCGCTAGCACCCATTTCATGACAGGCAGAAACAGGACTTTTTTACTAGTATCAAATAAAATCAAACTTGCGCTTGAACTTGAACCATCTGCTTGGTGGTACACAGCACTACCAATGAGTCATTGAGCCATCCCAAACCACAAGCACTTCTAATCAAACATATAAACGACAAGTGACCGACTCACCTGCAAATGCGCAGTAGAGTCGGAACGCTGACAGTGTAGAAGTCCAAGCCCCGCCTCCACCAGCAGTACAGCCCAATAGTGAGGAGGGCTTGGATATGGGCGTGGAAATCGGAGGAGGAGGGAGCAGGGAGGGAAGGAGGGGGCGGAACTGAGGGAAACAGACGCTGGGGGGAGGGCAGGGGAGAGAGCAGGGTTGGAGGACGGGGGGAGGCCATAGGAAAACAAAAAACTAGCCCGTTGTTACGGGCTTAACGGCTAGGTGGATATAAAGGAAGACAATGACAAGCTTCAAAATCTAGAATGCAATGTTTTCCACCTCTAAACAGTTGAAAATTACATTTCTTTACATGGGGGAGGTAGCACAGATCCTGAGGAGCAGCACTCTCCCATGGTAACACTGCAGGCCCACTAACAAGGAATGGAGGGCCGACTGCCGCGGGGAAGATCAGGAGCAGAGAGGCGTCACAGAGCCACAAGGGTGGCTGATAGTACTTCAGTTCTAGTGGCCACACTGGAGATGAGTTGAGGCAGTAGGTAATGATGCCCCAATCCAAACCCCAACCCTCACTGGCATCCTTAAGGGGAGATATGATAGAGGTCTATAAAATAATGAGTGGAATAGATAGAGGTGAATCACTTGTTTATCCTTTCCAAAAAATACTAGGACTAGGGGGTATGTAATGAAGCTATTAAGTAGTAAATTTAAAATAAATCGGAGAAAATATTTCTTCACTCAACATGTAATTAAACTCTAGAATTCATTCCCAGAGAATGTGATAAAAGCAGTTAGCTTAGCAAGGTTTGTAAAAGAAAAGTTCATAAGCCATTATTAAGATGGACTTGGGAAAATTCATTGCTTGTTTCTAAGATAAGCAGCATAAAATCTATTTTATTCTTTTGAGATTTTGCCAGGTATTTGTAACCTGGATTGGCCACTGTTGGAAACACGATACTGGACTTGCTGGACCTTTGGTTCTGATGACTTATGTTCTTATGACTGGAAAGGCCATATTTTGTTTATGGGCTTGGGCTAGATTCAGCATGTAGCACTCAAAAATCGGCACTGAAAAAAAAATTGTCACTGAGTGCTGATTTTAGTGTCAAGGCTTACACCTGCTGAAATTCCCAGTGCCCATATACATCCCAGGTATTCTGTAACACTGCGTGCAAATTTCAGGAATGTCCCTGACCCGCCCATGCATCTCCCATGGCCACACCCCTTCTCAATTCTGCACTAAGGGATTTGGGTGCACATTGTTATAGAATAACACATTGCAAGATATAGTAACATAGTAAATGACGGCATACCTGTACGGTCCATCCAGTCTGCCCAACAAGATAAACTCATTTTACATGGTATTTGAAACTTTATATGTATACCCGAGTTTGATTTGTCCTTGCCTTTCTCAGGGCACAGACCGTAGAAGTCTGCCCTGAGAATAAATACAAATTCAAATTGGTGCCAATTAGCACCCAATTACTGGCACTAAATTGACTTGTTAGCCAATTTAGTTCAGCATACACCTTGGATCAATGACCAGTTTGGGGCGCCATATATAGAATCTGAGGGTATCTGCTTTCAGTTTTTAGTTTTTCTGTTTTTATCCAGCCCAGCTTGCCCAGATAGTTATCAAGGCACTGGCACTGAATTTTGGTGGTGCCTGTATAACGTCTGGTTTTGCCTTAGCTCCACCCCTAGATCACCCCAGCCAGTGGCGGCCCTACCATTATACCAACTGAGTCGGGGGCCTCAGGTGGCACTCTCCAGGAGGGGCACTCTCCCCTTCCCTCATCAACCCTGTTCCCCTCGTTTACCTTATTTTTTTCTTTTACAAAAGGTAGCAGTGGCAGCGATTCCCACACACTACCCTGCCACCAGCACTGGCCTCTTCTCCCTATTGCAGCCCACCTCTTCCATAATTTGTTTCTTCAGAGGCAGGACGCATTAGATCGAAGAGGCCAGTGCCGGCGGTACTGCGGCAGGGCAGCCTATGGAAATCGCGGCCAGATTTTGAAAAAGAAAAAAATAAGGTAAGCACAGGAAAGAGGGTTGAGGAGGGAAGGGAGGAGATGCCAGACCGGGTACAAGCAAGGCGGGGGCAGCAGAGCTTGGTACTGAGAAAAATCAATTACTGCAACTCATTATTTCTAGGCATACCAGCTTCCCTAATACAAGCTCTACAGGTCATCCAAAATGCAGCTGCATGATTAATCACAGGAATCTCAAAGTCCGAACACATCACTCCAACATTTAAAAAACTGCATTGGCTTCCTATACCATACAGAATACAATTCAAGATTCTTCTGCTGATGCATCAACGGATATTTGGGACAGTCCCAGTCTACTTCCGAAATGCCCTGACATCATACCAACCGAAATGAACGCTAAGATCCGAGACATCCAATCAGCTATACCTTCTGCGAAATCATATAACTACGTTAAGACAAAACTACGAGCCTTCTCATTCACCACCCCAGCCTTGTGGAACGCTCTACCAGGATACCTGAGAGCATACGAAGACACCCACCAATTCAAGTGATTACTAAAAATGCATCTGTTTGTAAAAGCCTTCTCAGTCACATGAAGACCTTTCTGTTTAACCCCTCTCTTAATCTAAACTTAACTCCTTTCTTGATCTTGTACTTATTATTACCAGCTGCTCCCGCTCATCTGATCACGTTTCCTCAGCCACATAATGGCAGATGCTACCCAAGTTCATTACGTGTCTAAAACCACGTATGTAACAAGTAGTTAAAACTTTATATGTGAATACTGTCTAAGACCACGTATGTGTCAATCATTTAATCTAGGTATCTGAACACTGTTACCCACCTTGGATAAAGGAAGGACACAAGTGTAGTAAATAAATAAATAAATCTCATCCCTGCCTCAGGTGGCAGATTGCCTTGGGTCACCCCGACCACAGCACTACCCCAATAGTCCGGAAGCAGTCAGACTTGTTATTTAGTAGCATTCTCCAGTCAGCATGACTTAACCAGGTAGGTGTGAATCTCTTTTAAATTGCTGTGTCTTGTCTTCAAAGCTTTTTTTGAGGGAGCTCCAGTATACCTTTCAAGCAAGTTACAGAAGTATAGAACTCAGCGTAACTTACGCTCTTCTCAAAAGCACTGGATTCAACTCCCTTCTTTCAATTCTATCAGGCTACCTACAACAAGAAAGAGGGGATTTTGTTATGCAGGACCCTCCATGTGGAACTCATTACCATCTGAGCTGATCATTTCTTGTAGTTATTCATCTTTTTGTAAATCAAGGATCTCAAGGAAATTAAGCTTTCGATATATTCACAATTTGGAGTCATCTAGTGAAGAAGTTCAACGGGCGACTAAAATGATAGCAGGGATGGGACGACTTCCCTATGGAGAAAGACTAAGGAGGCTAGGGCTTTTCAGCTTGGAGAAGAGACGGCTGAGGGGAGACATGATAGAGGTATAAAAAATAATGAGTGGAATGGAACAGGTGGATGTGAAGCGTCTGTTCACGCTTTCCAAAAATACTAGGACTAGGGGGCATGCGATGAAACTACAGTGTAGTAAATTTAAAACAAATCGGAGAAACTATTTCTTCACCCAACGCATAATTAAACTCTGGAATTCGTTGCCGGAGAACGTGGTGAAGGCGGTTAGCTTAGCAGAGTTTAAAAAGGGGTTAGACGGTTTCCTAAAGGCCAAGTCCATAAACCACTACTAAATGGACTTGGGAAAAATCCACAATTCCAGGAATAACATGTATAGAATGTTTGTACATTTGGGAAGCTTGCCAGGTGCCCTTGGCCTGGATTGGCCGCTGTCGTGGACAGGATGCTGGGCTCGATGGACCCTTGGTTTTTTCCCAGTGTGGCATTACTTATGTACTTATAAAGTAGATGAACATTATTGGTTAGTTGGTTAAAATCTGTACAACTGTATTTTTGATCTTGCATGGTCAAGCCCCTGAATATATGTTGAACTTAATTAACATTTTAGCCAAAAATTGTGAGGCTTCTTCTAAACATTCTAGCAGCACAAAAATTAGGTACAAGAGGCTATTCTCTACTTCCTTTATATTTTAGCTGCAAAGAATTGGAATGCTGGCTTTACCTTCGATTTTACAAAGCATATTGAAAGGTTTTGAAAGATTTCTTATTACAGAAATGTGTGTTAACTAAATGAATCTGTTTGTAATATTGTATTCAATTGTCCCATTCCTGAGAATTCTCAGTTGTTTCTCATTGTGAGTCACCTTGAACTTTGTGATATTGGCAGTTGATAAATATGATATGTAATGCAATGAATAGGACCTAAACTTGCTTATGTGCCTTTACTTTAAGAAATCTTCAAAGCAGGGGGGGGATATGGGTATACCCAGATGTGTCTCATACAACACAAGATTGATACACATTGCTTCTTTCTATGTGGCACAAGACTGTCTTTGGGGCTACGTTTTTCCTCCATTATTCCTGCAAATGCTTAGTTGATCATTCTGGGGTTCAATATCTTTCCTATATCCCAGACCAATTGCAGTCTTTTCTTGATTCAAAGAACGTGTCTGTTAGCTACACCTGTATCTGTGAGTCTGATGCATAGATATAAAGAAAGGGAAAGGGAAATGGGACTTGATATACCGCCATTCTGAGGTTTTTACAACTACATTCAAAGCAGTTTACATATATTCAGGTACTTATTTTGTACCAGGGGCAATGGAGGGTTAAGTGACTTGCCCAGAGTCACAAGGAGCTGCAGTGGGAATTGAACTCAGTTCCCCCAGGATCAAAGTCCACTGCACTAACCACTAGACTACTCCTCCACATTAAACCTATATGAGTTAGATTTTCTTATTTAAACTCCACATACATATTTCTGCCCCCTCTCTTAATTGTGGACTAAAATGGTTGTGGGGGGGGGGGGTCATTCTCTTCTTTTCTTTGTATTGTTTATTGATTACTTTAATTATGCAGCTGTGCTGTTTTCCCCCTCTTGAGATTTCTGTTGCAACTTGCAAGTGGACGCTTGTAAAGTTTTCAAAACTTTAATAAATATAAATTTAAAGAACTACAACTCCAAAACAAGAGAAGGGAAATAACATCGGAACTGATTAAAAGCCTCCATGAGAGTTTGGAGCTAGTCACTTTTTCTTTTTTGTTCCATTTTTCGTTTTTCCCCAAGTTCTTGGTAAGAACTTCAATGCACACTGTCAACCAGGACTGGAATGCTATCTGCCTTTCTCTTCAGTTAAGAAAGGCCAAGTCTTTTCACAACACAGCTTTCAACACATCAGAACAAGAGACCTCCCACCCAACACTAGGGATACCATTCACATCTTCAAACTCAATATCAAAGTCTATTTAAACTCCATTAAGGAGCCGTTAGCATGTAGATTTCCCTGATAACTCTGTGAATGGACTTGTCAAACAAATTGCCTTTATTATGGGCTGATTAAATGCAATCAAGAAGGGAACTGGTCTCTTTCTAACTCTACCTCACAGCAGCTTGAATAAACATAGAGACCCAATTAGCACACAGGTGACAAAGAAGACTTACATTTAAAAACCTACCATTCTCTAAAGAAAAAAAGTGCATCCCCTCAAGGTCTTAAAAGCAGAGAACTATCTTTCTGGGAAAACACAGAAGCTGCAAAGGTTCTAAAGTTACCAGTGGCCATGCTCAATTTAACTCATTACTGGATACAGCAGGGGTTTTTTTCAATTCACTGCTTAGATCTACGAATTGTTACCTAACATGTGAAAGATAAAGTGCAATCCAATCTTATTTTACTTTTTTCAAATACCTCTTATTGCTTTTCCTACCTATCTCACAGGCTAAGAAATAATTACATTATTTAACATATCATACCCCATACAATAACTTTACAATTGCTCAAACTACATATCCAATGGAAAATATACTAAAAGTACTTGTAGTGATCATAGATCGCCACTTAACATTTGAACCACAAATCTCCTCGGTTGTATTCAAATCTTTCAAAACTCTTTGGAAGCTAACACGTATAAGATCTTATTTTCCAACCTCGACTCTTAGACTCCAGATACAATTCCTTGTACTAACACAACTGGACTACTGTAATGCAATCTACGTTGGTTGTAAAGAACAGTTAATTAAAATTTTTCAAACTGTTCAAAACACAGCTGCCCACCTTATCTATAATATGTCATGCCTTGACAGTGCAACCCCTCTGCTAATTAGACTTCACTGGCTACCTATAAAAGCCAGAGACTATTTCAAGATCTGCACTTTTATGTTTCAACTTTTTTATTATATTATCGTAATAACAGACCATTATACAACACCAAAATGAGTATATATACAACGCAGTCATCTAATTATATCATCAACAACTTGTTTGTAATAATTTTTTTCCCCCCCCCCCCCCATGTTCCCCTTTCTCCCCTCCCTCCCTTCCCCACTCCTCCTTTCCAACAACTGATATATTATTGTGATATTATTGCCAAAAGAAAGGATTAACATCATTTACATAATAAAGTGTAATAGTATCAACCTCCGATGACTTATGTGTTTTCATTTGTTATCCTCCAGTTTCGGCTATATATTATAACCAATATCACATCTTGATCATAATATCCCCCTCCCCCCCTATTTACCTATAGATAAGTCTTCTGTTATCACAATTGACACCCAAACAAAACAAACAAAAAAAAAAAAAAAAAGAAAAAACAAATATTACAGATTGTTAAGAATTCGACTTCTCCCTCTGTGAGTCATCCCATCCAGATAACACCCCCAGATTTTTAGAAAGCGCTCTTTGCGTTTGTATGTCCCTTTTGCCTCTCTCGCTTCCCAAGTGAGCAATTGGTGTACCTGGTTCCGCCAATGCCAGAAAGTCGGAGGGTGTGCAGAGGTCCAGTGCTGCATTATGCATTTCTTGGCAATGAGACATGTTTTGCGGCATAGCATCATTTTATCTTTGTTTAGCCTGGGAAAGGCGTCATGTTTATCTAGCACTAGACATAGAGGGTTCAATGCAATATCACAATTGACAGTTGTAGATAGAAATACAGCTATATGTCTCCAGTATTTTTTTATTGCAGGGCATGCCCATATCGCATGATATAGCGTATTATCTGCCCTCTGACATTTCAGGCAGGTAGCGGTATGGATGCCCCCTGATTTGTATAGTTGTGTCTGGGTAAAATAAGCCCTATGCAATATGCGAAACGCACATTCCCTTAGGTTAGCCCCTCCTACTATTCTGGGCATATCCTGTATTTGTTTTACAATATTCCAACCTGTCAATGCCTTGCCTATATCTGTTTCCCATTTCTGATGGAGTTGACTAAACTCTCTCTCAGGCATCAGTCCCCACAATTTCAGGTGTATACTGGAGATTGATGGCACCTCCTCAGCTATTTCTTCAAAGAATTTTCTAATTTTCTCACCTAAGTGTTTCTTAATCTCATCTGTATTTAGTGTGCGCACATAGTGCGTGAGTTGGCTATGCGCAAAATAATCCCTCCATTGTGCGTTAGTTTGCATTTGTGTTACTGCTTTGATATGCCCATCACCCCCCAATATATCTTGCATAATTGCTATGCCGTTTCTTTCCCACATGACAAAAGTTTGATTCTCTATCCCCGGTACAAACATCGGGTTGCCCCTTATAGTTAATAGCTCTGTATTAAAGGGGTCTCCCCCCAGAAGTTTCCCTATAAATCTCCACGCTTCCCTAGTAGGCTGGAGCAAAACACTATGTTTAAATCTATGGGGGAGTATCTTATTCGGGGTATGTAATAACGCTAGATAATTATATGGGGCGAAGTACACTATCTCATACTCAAGTGGTGTATGATCCGATGCATTCATTACCCAATCTCTAACCTGTCTTAGCAGGCAAGCCATATTGTAGTATTTGATATTTGGAATCCCCATTCCCCCTTGTCTCCACCCTCCTAACAGGAATTTCAATTGAAGTTTGGCCCTTTTCCCAGCCCAACAGAATTTTCTCAGAAGTTTATAAAAGTATTTTATGTCAGTCTGCTTGAGTTTTAGTGGTAGAACTTGTAAAACATACAGCCACCTCGGCATTATTACCATCCTTGTTAAACATATCCTCCCTGTCAAGGATATCGTAAGATTTTGCCAAGAGTTTAACTGGTGCATGGTCTGCTCTTTGAGTTTGCTAACATTTAAATCATAGAGATCTCTTGTATTTACCGGTAATATAATCCCTAAATATTTAAAAGATTTAGTTGCCCGCTTTAGAGGGAAATCTATGGGCCATAGGCTATGGGCATCTGTATTTATAGCTAAGGCCTCTGATTTGTCAAGGTTTAGCGTGAATCCCGAGTAGTCTCCAAACTCCCTAAAAATCTCTAATAAATTACCCAGCGCTTCTCTTGGGTTCTTTAAAATAATGAGCAAGTCATCTGCAAATGCAGCCATTTTGAACTGCTGGTGTTGTATGTCTACTCCAGGCACCGCTGGGCATTCTTGAATATCCCTAATTAGAGGGTCTAGATATAGTGCAAATAGTAAGGGCGATAGCGGGCAGCCTTGTCTCATTCCCCTGCCTATATGAATTGCCTCAGATAAGTTCCCATTGACCATTACCTGCGCTAGAGGGTCTGCATATAAAGCTTTAATAGCCTGTACAAACTCTCCTTTTATACCATATCCCTCCATCACCTCATATAAGAAAGACCATTCCACTTTGTCGAACGCCTTTTCAGCGTCAAAACTAATCATTAAAGCTTGTTCATTAGTGTGCTCTAAATATTCCAATGATGTCAAAATTCGTCTGAGATTCCTAGCTACCGACCTACCCTGCACAAAGCCAACTTGAGCTTCATGGATTATTTTTGGGAGAACACGGCCTAGTCTATTTGCTAAAATTTTTGCAAATAGTTTTGCTTCATGATTAATAAGCGATATAGGGCGATACGATGTTACTAGTTGCTCATCTCGATTAGGCTTTGGAAACACAATTATACGCGCTAGATTTAAATGTTCAGGTAATGTACCTTTTGATATCCATTCTTTAAACACTTTAGTTAATGTAGGTACAATCGATTCTCCCATTAATTTATAAAATTCTGCTTTGTATCCATCGGGCCCTGGCGCTTTACCCATCTTGCTATGTCTTATAGCCCATGTGATCTCATCCTCACTAATCTCCGCGTTCAGTAGATTGCAGTCATGTTCAAGATCTGCACTTTTATACATTTAATAATTTGTGGGTTTTAAGCCTGTAAACTGTATTATTTCTTGAAGTGTATTTCTCTAGTTTGGCCAGCAGGTGGTGCATGTTTAAAGCTGATACAGAGAAACAACTGTTTCCTCTTTAGTTAACACAGATAAGAGGTAACCTGCAGTGATGTGGCCAGCTATTTTTAAAACTTGTTGTTCTGGGCTCTGCTTGGCCCAGGAGCTCAAATTCATCTAGGAAATACTGGATTTTTCTCCAGTCTCAGTTTAGGAGAAAAGGAAGAAAGATCTTTTTGCTGAGACTCTATGAACAGTTATATTTGATAACCTGTGAGCAGCTATATTACCTGTACTCTCCAGGTACTATTTAGATAGTAAACAAATGTTTAGTTAGTTTCATAATTGATCCATATTTCAGTTACCAGTTATTGTTTTGCTGATTGAATCTTTTTGTTTGTCGTTCTAATTTTTCATGACAATAAACATTTTTAGTTTATTGCCTCTGCTTGTCTGGACTAACTAAGAAACCTGGTGGTTTGTGTATTGGGTCTGTGAGTGCTTTCTAAGAACTGTGGGACCATTGAGAGTGTGGCCCTAGTAACCTAGAAATCACTGGGGAACACCTTGAGAGTGGGAGACTCACCCAGAGGCAGCTGGGATCCAGTCAATGGAAGGAGGATGCTAGCATAGAGCACAAGCACCAGGTGCAGGTCTATCCCCTGAGCTGTGCTGGGTACAGACCCTCTAAGTGGCCATGGGGTAGCCCCAGGTGGATGGCTAGGTGTGTCATGACAGCTTGTTAAGCCAATTAAGTTGCGCGCCTTGTTACAGAGTATGCTTGGATTTTGGTGTGAATCTCTAGGCGCGTTATATAGAATCTGGGGATATGCGCTATTCTATAAAGGGTACTTAGTCCGGAGCACCCTTTATAGAATAGTGTTGGACACCCAAATTTGGGCTCATTTACTGAATCTAGACCAGGGTTGTCCAACCTCAGTCCTTGAGGGCCGCAATCCAGTCAGGTTTTAAGGATTTCCCCAATGAATATGCATAAGATCGCATGAGATCTATTTGCATGCACTGTCTCCACTATATGTAAATAGATCTCATGCATATTCATTGGGGAAATCCTAATGTAACACACAATTTTTGCTTCTCCGTGCTGTAAGCAAACGGCATGCAGAGAGGCCTAGAGCACAAAATGCGAGCTAACGTGGGAGAGCACACTGGCCGCACTTTCACACAGGTCTGCGCTAGTGGCAACTCTATCTTGTGCACAAAAAAATTGTATCGGCACTCATTAGATTACATTCATATACATCCATGCACAAGACAGAATACTATCCTCTGCATAAAAATACCAACATTTATGCAGAGAATAGCATTCCAGCATATGCACAGACGTAGGTACAGGCAATCTGAAGAGCGTTGATCCTCCTTTGTTAATCTTTGTTCAGCACACCTTAGAGCCTCTCCCCCGGATTCTATAAAGGTCATCCTAAACTTGGCCTGGATCCCAGATCGGTGCCCAAAATAATCAGTTAATGGGCTGCAATGTTTTAATTGCTGGAGCTAAAAAGCACTTAATTGGCACTAATTATGATTTGGGTGTTTCTTTGGCTAAGCACTATTCTGTAACAATAGGTGCCTAAATCGAATTGTGCGCAACTCAAAAGGGGTGTGGCCATCGGAGGGGCATGAGCGGGTCAGGGGCATTTGCAAAAGGTGAACTCAGTGATACAGAATAGCTGGGATTTACGCCCAATTTATGTACTAGGATTTATACCAGATTTCAGCTGCTATAAGTCCTTATGCGCAAAGTGAGCACCAAATTCGGTGGGCCAGTTTTGAGGAGGGGCCACAGGGGCAAATGCACAGGGCCCCACACTTCACTAAGGGGCCCTTTTACCAAGCTGTGGTAAAAAGGGCCCTGCAGTTACAGCGGCGGTCGTTTTTGCCGCGAACCAGGGCCCATTTTACCGCAGCAGGTAAAAAGCCCAAAAAACACAGGGCCATGTGGTAAGCTTACACTTACCGTGTGGCCATGCGGGTAGGGAGAATTTACTGCCACCCATTAAGGTGGTGGTAAGAGCTCTCACACTACCCCGGCAGTAGTCCCCTGCGGGGTTTTTTTTAATCCAGCAGTGCCGGAAATGGAGCACTCTGGAGGTGGAACTACCATCGGTGTCCACATTAGGCCGGCGGTAGTTCCGAGTTGCCGCATGGCAAACCCATTGCCGTGTTGCAACTTTTAGTAAAAGGGCCCCTGAGTCACCTTTGCAACTAGCTGCTGACTGAAAGTTACAGCTTCTTTTGCTTCTTTTCCCTTTCTACCTCCATCTCCTTTTCCCTCCCTCCACCTTCCCCTTAGTAATTATGCTTCTCATGCTCTATACTCCTCCCACCACTCCACTGGTATAGTTCTACATAGCTAGATAGATAGATAACCTATTTTTATAAATGTTGTTTATGTTTATTTATAGCCCGCCTTTATCCAAGGCAAGTAATAAATGAACATATACAATTAAAATACACTCAACAAACACAAATATGCAGCAAGAGTAAAGTAACAAGCAGATCATGGCAGTTCATTAATTTTACTTCCTCTAAACAATCAAGTTTGATCGTCTTCTCGGTGCTCCGCCAGGGCCATCACTGACCCCGGCAGGGCCGATCTGAGGACCTCACTAAACCATCCAATTGGTTGTAGTGACAGGCATTGTGTACAAAGAGCAGGGAGCTTTTGACCCGCACTTACTGGAAATTCCTTGTTCATTGGAAGTAATTGCAATCCCCGATCCCTATCACGAATGGAGTTAGGCGAATTACCCGCACCTGTCGGTGAAGGGTAGACACACGCTGATCCCTTCAGTGTAGCGTTCGTGCAGCCCCAGATATCTAAAGACATCACAGACCTGTTACTGCTCGATTTCATGTGGCTTAAATATAAGCTAATGTTTTATTTCTAATACAGTGTTATAAGTAGGTGATACAAAGTAACAATGTAAACTAGATGACAAATGTCTGTTCATTGGTTCTCTGTTTTTGCTATCATACTATCTCTGGGGTCCAGGGTATCCCAAGCTTGTAAGATTACCATAGTAGTTAGTGATTAAAGAATTCTGTTTAAATAAATAAATCCCTGACACCTAATTTGAAATCATAAGTCCTGGGTGGGGACCTACCAAACTGGTCTTCACAGAGCCCCACGATTGCTAAAACTGGCCCTGACGACATGCAAAAATTGACACGCAATGCTTGTTCTCTGCTGGTGTTGAAACCTGTTAGTACAGAAAACTTTTAAGTGTGGTTTAGTTCAGTTTCCAGGTCAGGGACCAAGCTTTCAACAGCAATTAATACAAGACACACCCAAGTAATCAATGTGTAAGAAGTCTGTAAAGAAATCCAAATAAGAAAGAAAAATCTTTACGAATGCAGGATGTTCTACTTTAAAACAATCTGTAATGTCAACTGTGGTATTGTTAAGGTAATTCAACCGGCTACCAAAAAGAATGTCTTTTCTTCCTTTTATGTATTTCCTGAGGAATATCAGTGCTTATGGTTTTCGAACAAGTCTTCTCTTTATTCATTCCCCACATTATACTGTAAATCAGAAGCCAGTGTGCAATTCTGATCAGAAACACATGTCGTAACTGCAGCGGGACCCGGAAGGCATGGCTACAGCATAAAGGTTATTCGAGGAAGAAAGAGGTGGTGAAAAACAAGAGCTAGGGCCTTAATAAAAGGTGCGTGTTTTATACCCCAAAATCTATATTAAAAGTGAGAAAACAGAGGAAGAAGGAATCAAAATCTAGCCATAAGTTCAAAACAGGCAGAAACGCAGTCAAGAAACACACACATTAATATTTAAGAATCAAGTTAGCTGAAGGCCGGACTATACCAAGCTATGGGCCCATCCTGTGCAATTCGCACACTGGTGCTCCCTATCCCACCCACTTCTCCACCCTAAGGAGAGAAGACGATGGTCTGTGATGAACGTTTGCGGCCACACAACTCGTACGTACATCTTTTGGTACATTGCTGGCTTAAGGAGATTTAAACTTGCATCTTTGTACGGAATGCACTTATTTGAATGGATGTCAAAGAGAGAACTATTCAGATGGTATAGAAAGTGAGGCAGCTCAGGATGTTTTCGGGGGGGGGGGGGGGGGGGGGTTCCAGTAACATATTCTGCAAGTCAGTACAGAATGAATATTAGAATAGACATAGCGAAGTCTTGTGTCCTCTCTCTGTTTTTATTTGCAATGCTAGGCAACTCTGCCTTGCAAGAAGTGTCAGATATAACTTTTGAAGAATGATCACACTGTCATTATAGTAGCCGTTGGCATATCATAGTTACCATTCCAGTAAAGGCCTTGTACAAAAGAAATTTTCATTCCTGTATCTCAGATTACATAGTATCCTGTGTTTTAGAAAAAAAAACAGAGATCTTAACATTCAATCAATTTTTCTTTTCAGTGCAAGCTGTGAATGAAACTTTCACTGGGCTTTCCATTGCTTAGCGGCAACCTGTTTAGCTGGCTTGCTAGCTCCTTAAGTAAATGACATAATTCAAAGTGCAATGTTCTCACAGCAGTCCCTGCTGGCCAAGTGACAAAATTGCAACAGCATTAGTAGTGACCTTGGCAATCAGTTGCATGTTTATGCATTCCAATGCAAGAGTGAGAGCCCTGGAGGCCAGGCACATCATCCCCCGTATTCCAAGTACGGCACCTAGAGTTACATGCGCAAATTGGCACGTGTAGCCGATTTGTGCACGTAACTGAATTGAATAATGAGCCAATCTGCGACGATAATTAGATGTTAACAATTATCAGTACTAATTGGGACTAATTAGAATTTACATGCACTACTCACTAAGTATATTCTATAAGGTAGTCTGCGTAAATTCTACCCAGAAAAGGGGGCATGGCCATGGAAGGAGCATGGGCGGGTTGTGGGCGTTCTTAAAATTTATGCGCATTGTTATAGAATAACCCATTCCGTGCCTAAATTTAGGCATGGGCATTTACATTAGCTTTTCATTGGCGTAATATGCTGCACCTAGATTTTAGTCATGTGCATGGCGTTACGCATAGTCTATAAACCGCACCTAACTTTAGGCGCGGCTTATATAATACTCCTAAGCGTGTTACAATCTGCACCAATTTTTTTAGGCAACATATATAGAATTCGGTCCCATGCATGAGTGGGAAAATGTGGGATATAAATGAATAAATAAAAATCTAATATAATAAAACGCACCCTCAACGTTCTGAGGACAACGTTCTGTGAAGCCATGAAGCCATCTGATGTCACTCCCAGGCTGAAGGGTTCGTGGATTCATAGTGTGAAGCCTTCAAGCCAGCCAGCCGTCTCTGCCCCGCCCTCGCCTCAAACCAAACAAATCCGGAAGCGAAGCGTCAGGGAAGGAGGCGGCGCTCCCGACGTCTAGCCTTCCCTTCGCTGTGTTCCGCCAAGGCGGAACACAGCGAAGGGAAAGCTAGACGTCGGGAGCGCCGCCTCCTTCCCTGACGCTTCGCTGCACGAACCGCCACGGAGGTAAAGTTAAAAAGAAGAAGAAAAAAAAAGGGATGCATGGATGCGAAGGGGGGGGGGCATGGATGCGAAGGGGGGGGGGAGAAGAGAGCGGGCCAGGCTGGGACATGGGAGAGAAAGGAGCATGGATGCGAGGGGGGGTCATGGAAGGGAGAGAGGGGACTTGCTGGAAAAGGATGAATGGAGGGGGCAGGGGACAGAGGAGCATGGATGGGCATGGATTGGGAGGGCAGGACTCAGGGAGAGAGGGAAATTGCTGGATAGGGATGAATAGAGGGGACAGATGGGCATGGTTGGATATGGATTGCAGGGCAGGCCTCAGGGAGAGAGGGCAATTGCTGGATAGGGAAAAATGGAGGGGCCAGGTGACAGATGAGCATAGATGGGCATGGATTGGAAGGGCAGGACTCAGGGAGAGGGGAATTGCTGGATAGGGATGAATGGAGGGGACAGATGGGCATGGATGGATATGGATTGCAGGGCAGGCCTCAGGCAGAGAGGGGAAATGCTGGATAGGGATGAATGGAGGGGGCAGGTGACAGAGAAACATGGATGGCCATGGATTGTGAGGGCAGGGCTCAGGGAGAGAGGGGAATTGCTGGAAAAGGATGAATGGAGGGGGCAGGGGACAGATGGCCATGGATTGGGAGGGCACGGCTCACACTCTCTCTCTCATATACAATGTCTTTCTGACTCTCACTCTCACACACTCTGTCTCACACTGTATCACATTCACTCTCTATGTGCCACACAGTCACTCACACATTCGCTTGGTCTCATACACTCACTCTCACAGAGAATCTGTGTCAAACACACACTCTCTCTCTCGCCCACACACACACACTCTCACTCACACTGTGTCTCACATACACACTTGCACACACTCTCATTCTCACACACACACTCTCTCACAAACACACTCACACCCAGACTCACTCTCTCACACACTCACACTTTCACTCTGACTCTCAAACAGTCACTCTCACATACACTCTCCCAAACATACACACTCCGAGGAAAATCTTGCTAGCGCCCGTTTCATTTGTGTCAGAAACGGGCCTTTTTTACTAGTAAATAAATAAATATGCCCACACACACACAAATCTAGGGCACAATTTACAAAGCAGATCACCAGGAAGGACGGCTATGTTAGGAAGTGCATAGCTCAGAGGTCACTTCTCCCTCACTCCTTCTTTGTATATATTGAGATGTTCCTAGCCACTTTTACTGGTTTTATTTGACACTTTCCTCATATGACTATCATCATGAATGTCCCTTAGTCCTTGTTCTGCCCACCTAAACCGCCTTCCCCCTCCTCAATGTAGTTTACAGGCCCTGCCTCTGGTTTGGGCTGATGGGAGCCTACACTCTGATTCCAGACAATACATATACTTATAGCTCACTCTTTAGCCTAGGAGTGAGCAACCACAGGCCTTGAGGGCCACAACCCAGTCGAGTTTTCAAGATTTCCACAATGAATATGCATGAGATTGATTTGCATATATTGCTTCCATTGTATGCAAAATTGATCTCATCCATATTTATTGTGGAAATTTTGAAAACCCAACTGTGACCCTCAAAGATTGTGGTTGCCCACCCCCTGCTTTAGCCCTTCACCCTCAAGATGGATTACAAAAACATAGAAGCATAGACTGGAAATAGCCATTTCTACAAAGTAACAGTTTAAAGCAAAATCATAAATAAACAAAATTACTAACAAAAAAAAATGCTCAACTAAAAGTGTTTTCAGATCACAACAAAGATAAATAACCATTTCCTCAATAAAAACGAGGGAATATTCAATATACTTCCTGCTTGATAACCAAATACTAATGTTAACATTTTTTTTTAGATCCAAAGTCTTTAGTTTCAGGGAAATATAAAGTCACACAATGATTTGAAAGTAATGTTCGATTTGAAAGTAATGTTCTATATAACTTTTGAAGAATGAGCACATTGTCATTATAGTAGCTGTTGGCATATCATAGTTACCATCCCAGTAAAAAGAAAGGGGAATCATATATGCTGGTACCAATCTATGCAGAATTTTAAAAACAAAACAGCAGACTTTAAATTGAATTTTGGTCTCTAAAGGTTCCGGGGAACCAGGGTGATTCAATCATGTTTTTGCAGGTACTTCCTCCTCTCCCTAGTACCTCTAAAATACCTGGGAGACATAATACCTGCCTGTGAAAAAACACGAGCATACAGTTATATCCTCCTCTGGAACTATTAACTGTTCAGTAAATGCCCATTTATGCATGTGATGTAGTGGGCTCTTGTTCTCCAAAGCTCAGGGCTAGTGTTAAAGGGTTAAAACCAGGCCTAAAACTTCCCTGAACCCCCATACTACAGGGAGCCCCCCCTTTCAAATTTCTGCACCGGCCCTCTGCATGTCCAACACCTGCCAAAGCACATACCTCAATAAATGGATTCATCTTTAAGGTGCCACCAGCCTTTTTGTCATTCTTCCCATGTTTTCAGTTTCTGGTGATTATGTTTAAACTGGGTGACAGATAAAAGTGTTTAGGGCTGCCGCTTAAATGTGCTTTCATTCCTTACCCCGCTCCATTGGTGTGTTTCTAGAGCAGAAAGCAGAGGTAAGGAAGGAATCTATCCAGGACCTGGGTCCTGCAACTGCTTCAGTACTTCCATATTCCAACTCTGAAAGGCATCACAGAGCTAATCAGCTCCCAACCCCCTTAACCAGAGGGACTGAATCACAAGCAGCCCAGTGCCTTGTTTTTCCATTCTGCTCTGGTTCAAAGAACTGACCCTACTGTATTCTGCTTCTCCACTTTCAATAATGCTCCCCCTCTCCCCCCCCCCCCACCCTACACAGACGCATGCTAAACATCTCCTTCCCAAGATAACTGCTGGTCTGGACTCCACAACCAGCTTTTAGCATGGGGAGGGGGGGGGTGAATTAATGCGCCCATCGAGTTCCCCTAAAATAATGCAAGCTCTGAAGACAGGTAATCCCAAACCTCCACTGCTCAATTTGTGTCATGGCTGAATTCTGCACAACCCTTACCCCCACCCCACCCCAGTGCCAGAACTAAACCCTGGTCGCTTCTTAATCCGCCTAAAACAGTCATCAAGCTGAGAAAGGTACTGCACGGATTTCAGAACTGCCTGATCGCAGGCGATCATCTAAGTATTCTGCTGGATCTAGTTTCACTGCCTTTGGTACCAGTTTACTTGTGGATTTACTGTCACTGTGCTGTGAAAAATTTCCGCAGATTACGGACGCTATTGAGCCACCCAGGATGTGAAACTTCGCACGGCCACAGCGTTTTATTCTGCCTCTTGGTATTTCAATTACGTTACCCACATTGTCCAGCAATTAAAAAGCAATAACACATCCAAATTATTATTATTTTTTAAAAAGGATAGAGGGTTTCACATTTTTTCTTTAAGAAAACCGCATGATCAAACAAGCTTGAACAAGTAACGCCGGAATCTCGCTGTCAGGTGAATAAAAAGTTTACAGATGCTTTTTTTTTTTTTTTTACATTGTACAAGAGCTCGAACAACATCGAATTAACAGTAAAATCTTTTTAGGATCTGGAAGAAAGCCTTCCTCAGTACCCGAGGGCGGAGGTGGGAGGCAGAGCGCAGCTTCTCCCCTACCTGAGAACTCCGAAGATGACTTGGTGAAGTGGCTGAAAACTACCACCAGACACATGACTCCCAGCAAAACCTTCTTGGACTGGGGTGAGGAGGACAACACATCCGAGAAACGCATCCTCAGCTCTCAGCGCCCCTGGGCTTGCTCGATCCTGCACGTTCAAAGCTTGCTTTCTGCCCTGATCCCAGAACGTACGGCTGCTAGTCCCATGGCACGAGCTCAGGACACAGACCCAGCCAGACTTCGCATCTCTCCCTCGGAGAGAATGAATGGCACCGACAACAAGCGTGAAACTCACTTCGGATCTACCTGAGCAGGACGGGCAGCCCCCGGGTCCTAAATTCCCTCCATTTTCAAATCTGAATAAAGACTTTCTGCACTAAATTCAACCTTTTTATTGCAGTTTAATTCATCTGTTTTGTTAACTATATAAACCTGTATGCAATCACATTGTAAAAGAAGCCCATAGACACCCAATATTTGATTAAATGACTGCAACATTACAAGACTGCCTAGTAAAGATAAAATTGTAGCAATAGATATTGGCAAAAAACAAAAGGGCTGTATCCAATTGGAAATGCCGCTATTCTGCATAATGGCAAAGCTATAAAACAAACATATATATATATATATATAAAGCTGTCAGACTTGTGAGTTCTTGTACGAAGTAGAGCGCTGCTGAGCCCGGTACTTGGACCAGGTTCTGCTTGGTGACCGGACAACCCCAGGTTTTACCTGCGCTGACCACTGTTCCCCAGAGGTTGAGCCCCTAGGTACAGGCGGCCTGCAGGACTTACGAGACGGAGCTGGAAGCGGGGTGGTGAACGTATCAGGCAGGCAGACAGCAAGCAAGAGAGTGATCCAGGAACAAGCAAAGTCAATAGGCAGGCAGCAGGCAGGGGAGTAATCCAGGAACAGGCAATGTCAACAGGCAAGCATCAGGCAGGAGAGTAATCCAGGTACAGGCAATGTCAATAGGCATACAACAGGCAAGAGAGTAATCCAGGCACAGGTAAAGTCAGTAGGCAGGCAGCAGGTCAAGAGGGTAATCCAGGTACAGGCAAAGTCAGTAGGCAGGCAGCAGGTCAAGAGGGTAATCAGGTACAGGCAAAGTCAGTAGGCAGGCAGCAGGCAAGAGAGTAATCCAGGTACAGGTAAAGTCAATAGGCAGGCAGCAGGCAAGAGAGTAATCCAGGCACAGGTAAAGTCAATAGGTAGGCAGCAGGTGAGAGAGTAATCCAGGTACAGGCAAAGTCAATAGGCAGGCAAGAGAGTGATCCAGGTACAGGCAAAGTCAGCAATGAGGGACAAGTAGATAAGAAGCAAACTACTGAGCAAGTAACACCTACCAAAGTAGAAGCCGAAGCATAGAGTCCAGGAAGAGCTCAGCTGATAAAGTGCTGGTATCTGACATCAGCAGGAACCAGCAAGGAGAAGGAGCACAGCCATAGGACAAGAGCAGGGGAAGGAGGAACCAGAAGACCAATAGGAGAGAAGCAAGGGAAGCCAGGCAGAGGGAGAGCAGACACAGGTGCGTGGAAGCAAAGCAATCAAGGAGCCTGCAGCCAGAGAAGAACTCCAAACACATGGCTTAGGCAGTGACGTAGCCACGGGTGGGCCCAGGTGGGCCCGGGCCCACCCACTTTGGCCTCAGGCCCACCCAGTAGCAGCACACCTATGATGTGGCTGGCAGGGATCCCCAAGCCCCACCAGCCAAAAACTCCCAACAACTATCCCTCCTGCATACTTTTTAAATAGCAGATCTTCACCTGCAGCGAGTAGCAACTGATACATAGTACTCACACTAGCCCCCCAGCCTTTCCTCTGATGTATTCCCTCCTATACGGAAACAGGAAGTTGCATCAGAGGGAAGGCTGTGGGGCCAACATGAGCAGTGTATATTCACAGCCAAATTTTTGTGAAAATCTGCGATTTAAAAAGTATGCAGGGGAGGGGGTATGTTTGAGAACCATATAGTATGCAGGTGAGAGAGGGAGAGACCAAATCACTTGTGGGACAAGGTGGAGTTCTTCTGCCCACCCATCTTGGGCCTGGGCCCACCCAAAATTGGGTGTCTGGCTACGCCCCTGGGCTTAGGGCAGTGCCAGTCAAGTGTGCGTGTCGACGGGACCCCACGCAGCCCAAGGACACCGCTTGCATTGAGGTAGGGGACATGACAAAAGCACTGGAAAGTAAAATTCTGCATTATCTTAAAATTCTAAAAAAATAAAATAAAAAATGCCAAGTCTTAAAAATGCAACAAATAACATATAAAAACAGGGAAGTAAACAAGTAAAAGCTAACAACTAAATATTACATTAATTGGCACCCATAAAAATTTGCACACACATCTGCTGTGTGCTATTCTATAAGGCATGGCACTTAACTCTAATAGCACACAAATCAAAAGGGGGTGTGGCCATGAGAGAAGGGCATGGGCATGTCAGGGCATTCTGAAAAGTTCCATGTATTTTTCCAGAATACTGCCTCAGCACATCTAACTTGGGCACCAGCATTTGCGTCAGGTTTCAGCAGGTGTAAATCTGTTTTCAAAAGTTAGGTGCAGGAATCAGCACATTTCAATTGCGCTTGGCACCAATTTCTTTCCTGCAGCGATTTCTAAGTATCATTTATAGAATTCTTCCCAATGTCACTTACATGTACCCACACAGAATAGTGCTGTGTCGTACTGCTTCTATTTATACATATAAGTGTACACATCCACAAACGTGCTAGCATTCTGTCAATTTATGCGCTCAAATAGTGCTTAAATGTGGGGGCCCAGTAATAGAATTCTCCTTATGATGCCACTGAAAATAGTCAATAATTCTATGAGGACAGTGGTTATAATCACTTATCAAATTACAAAAAAACACCCACTGTGAACTTAACCAAAAAGCCAGCTTTTTATTGAAATATATTAACAACACCTGTGATGGGGTAGGAAATGCCTCCGAGTTTTTGATAGCATTTACTTTCTAGGCTTAATATATCTCAGTCATTGACTAAAAACCTCCTCAGTCTTCATACTTCTGTCAAAATTTGAATCATGCCACTTCTCTCCTGGTTAAATTGTCTTGATAGAAATTCCACTTATCTTTATATAAGTCAAAAGTCACCGAGTTAATGCATGCACTCTTCAAGTCTAAATCCAAGGTGGCCAGGGCTACATCAACAAAGCTGCCCAGCCTTCTTCTTTTCCTTTCTGATTTATGAAGAAGCTGCTCTTAAATTTCGCAACCTAAAAGAATGGAGTGAACGTTTCTCTGCTTCCTTCTCATTACAATCTTTGTTATGTAGACATACTGATTTCTTGTCACCTTTTCAGCCTCTATCACTGTCTGTGATAAGACATCCTCCTTGCTAGTGCAGCATACTTCAGGGGAACCCGCTGACCGGCAGTTTCTCATTGCCTTATATCAAACCAGGGACCAGCAAAATACACTTCTGCCATTAGGCTGGGTCCTCCAGTACTTAAAAACTAGTAATACTTTAGGCACAGACCAAAGGTATTCTCAAAGTGTAAGATCTAGACATCTAGTAGGCCTGAACCCTATCCAAGTTTCTATCAAGACAATTTAATCAGAAGAGAAGTCATAAAACTTTTGACAGAAGTATGGAGAATGGGGAGGTTTTTGAGCCAATGATTGAGCTATAATAAGCCTATAAAGTAAAGGTTATCGAAAACTCTGAGACTTTTCCTACCCCATCACAGGTGTTGTTAATATATGTTGACAAAAAGTTGGCTCTTCGATTAAGATCGCAGTGGGTATTTTGTTAATTTGATAAGGCACCGAGGGGCAAATGCTCAAAAGTAGTCATAAAATACTGCCATAGAAGTGGTTGAACTTACTGATTTCTAAACAGTGACCGATGCTCAAAGGAAATCACATGCAAATGAGATGCACAGAAATTCTGCAAGTGGCTCGGTAGGGAAAGTGCCTAGCACATGTGCAGAACAGTCTCTTGGTAAGAGTTGATGTTCTGCGCATGCCCAGGAAAAAAAGGCATCATTTTAATTATGTTGCCAGCTCCACTGTCCTGCTGCTGTACTCTCTCTCCTTTCCCCTACAGTGCTTTGATATTGGCTCCACCTTCCTCCTTCAGCTCCTGAAACTCTTCTCTTACAGTGCTGCTGTGCTGCCTCTGGACTCAGGTTTGCGCACTGTGCTGCCTGCACCACCCGACTGCTGTTGCTCACAGGATGCCTCTCTGTTGACTCACCCCATGGTGCACTGGTGCTCATACTGTCGGCTCACTCACGCTGCTGATCACTTCTAGGCACTCCCTCGACATGGCTTATCTGCTCCGCACTTGTATTTGCTTTCCCTCAGGCTGCCCCCGATTGATTTTGCCTGCGCGCTTGGGAATCTCTTATTTTTTCAGCCACTTCAGGGCTAACTCTGCTTTCTCACTGAGGTAAGTGGTGGCTAATGATTAGGGCTGGCTAATGATTAGTGCAGTAGGCTTTGATCCTGGCAACCTGGGTTCAATTCCCACCACAGCTCCTTGTGATCTTGGGTAAGTCACTTAACCCTCCATTGCCCCAGGTACAAAAACTTAGATTGTGAGCCCTCTAGGGACAGAGAATGTATCTGCATATAATGTGTACAACACTGCATACATCTAGTAGTGCTATAGAAATGATTAGTAGTAATAGGTCACTGGACACAGGCACTGACTTTATCCTGTTGGGAAAGCCCCCCAGCTGACATCATAGGGGCTTTTCCCAGCCGATTGGCTGTCTGTTTTTGTTTCTCTGCCCCTTGTGGGGATTTAACTGTCATCATCAGGCTGCTTGTCACTCTGAGATTTAGGAGCTGTTCTCTGCTCTCCGCACTGGCTGATACCTGTTTTGCTCCTTCCTCAGCTCCTATTCCAATGCTAGCAAATGTGATACCCAGCAAGAGCTCCATCACACACACACACACACACACACACACACACACGCACACACACACACACGCACACACACACACACGCACACACACACACACGCACACACGCACACACGCACACACACACACACACACACACACACACACACACACACACACACACACTTAAAAATGCAAACAGACTGCTCCACTGAGAAGTCCTGCAAGCAAATGGTCCCTATGAGAAAAATTTGCACATTAAAGGTAGGTGCTCCTTTCTGTGCAGTGTATGGAAACATCTGTGCAAAACACAGAATGCTTATTTTAATACTAATGAGCTTGTTGTAATACATTTGCATAGGATCATCAATAGCTGCTACTGCGAATGGTAACAGCCATACAGAAACCCATTGTGAATTAGACGTTGAATAAGATGCACACTAGACTAGCTACAACCAGTCTAAATGAAACATTGCAAGCATGGTAAGCTTTGAGCGTCGGGGGCCTGAAAATGGTAACACATGGTAACATATTTATATTCCATATCTATCCGAGAGTCGAGCACAATACAACACATAAAATCAAAACAAAACATCCCCTAAACTAACAATAAATAATCACAATACTATACCCTCCCCCACCACACAAGCCTGTCCCCACCCCCACTGATACTGCATATCATACTTAACACCACACCATAACCACTCATCCCACTTCTATCATCCAGATGACATACATCAAGAGAAAAGGTGGCCCTTCATGTAACAGCAGCTGCTATATAGACAAGTCTTTTTGACAGTGTGTTTTTTCTAGCGAATAAGGTGCCGGAACTCAAATGCCAGGCCCCCCTTCATGGGTGGGGTGATTACTGAAGGACCTATCCCGCAATAGCCAGGCCCCCTGCAACCAGTCACAGAATCTACGACAAGGCAGAATTGGTATGTAGAGCCTGAGCTCTTTCATTAAAACTTAGGGACCATGGGTCAATTTTAGCAGACAATGGAAAAGGTGCCGGTACTCAATACCCCCAAGTACCTCCTCAAAAAAAAGCCCTGTTTTTTGAACACTGAGCTGAGTATTTCTAACTCACCTGTTATTAGCAGTTGATTCCGGTAATTTGGAATCAGTCCTATTTGTCTGCTCTTTATTTAAATCCACGTGAGCTGCCTCGGCATTTTTCCACATCCTCTCTATCAGGCGACTCTAATTTCCCTGTTTTAACAGGGTCCTTTGAAGTCACATCTTGGATGAGCTGTGCTTTATATTCAAGATATTTTATAGCACTTTGTTTAAAGGGATTGAGGTTTGCATGGTAATTTTAGCTTTTGAAAAAAAAAAACTTTAGAAAGACTTGATAATTAAAGGGATGTTCCAGTTGCCAGCATTTAATTATACATATACCATTCTGAAGTCTTATTTTCATTTTCCAATTCATTTTATTCAATGATTTCTAACTATTGTAGTTTTAAATTTCAATAGTTGAGAGTTCTTTTCTGGGTTAATTAATGTTCCCATCCTGTGTCTTTTCCATTTTGATACTGATCCATAACTTTGGTATAAAGAGATTGAAAGCAAAAAAAAAAAAGGGGGGGGGGGGTAAAAAGGGAAAATGCCTTATTTGGAAATGAAGATTAAACATAGCAGAGCATTAATCTGGCCTCCTTTGTATTCTGATGTCCAAAACAGAATTCTAGAATTCGGTGTCATCTTAAAAGAGCAGGTTTTATGAGTGTCACAGGGAGAAGGGATGTAGACCATAGCCACACAATTCTAGATTTATGTTTTTCTTCAGTACAAGGTACATTTCTTCCAATTAACTCCTCCTTTTCCCTTCCTTTTACCATCCTTTCTCCCCTTCCTTCATCACTTCCTCCTCCTCCCCTCTCCTTTCCCTGTGTCTTTCTTTTACCTTCCTCCTCCCCCTCATTCCTGCCCCCTTTTCTGTAGGACTTAACAAAGATCTGGATTTTCTATCCCATTATAAACCATAAAATTATACTGCTTTCTCACCCATCCATTTCTCACCTAACCTACCAATCATTTCTGTAGTGTTACTAGATGTATGCAGCACTGTACACAATATATACAGGTACTTTTTCTGTCCCTAGAGGGCTCACAATCTAAGTTTTTGTATCTGTGGCAATGAAGGGTTAAGTGACATGCTCAAGGTCACAAGGAGATGCAGTAGGAATTGAACCCAGGTCACCAGGATCAATGCAAGCTGAATTAGCCATTAGGCTACTTCTCCACTAATCAACCCCACCCTCTTCATGTAGACTGCTATTGGAATGTATTTGTGTTTCACTTATATATCTGGCCCCAATGCTCAGAAGCAAATGCGGGCACTGGAGGTCATTAACGCTGGACTAACACCCATATTTGCCAGCGCTGAATGCTGAGAGCCGACAAGAATGTGAACCAATGAGCTTGCCGGCTCACAGCACAATGAGCATGCAAATGCATGCTGACGAGGTCAGTCACTATTCCTCTCCAATGTTCAGCAGACGGCTGAACAAACAAGGACGCTCTTTCTGTCATCAGCCTTACAGGTTGTGCCGAGCCGTGGTCTATGAATGGAATAGGGAGATGCATGTGGCTGGCAACCAAGTTCTTGCATCTCAGATGGGCTCCCTTCGTAGTCTGAACTCAATGCAAGACTCAAAAAAAACCATGAAAGTTCAAAGCAGGAACTATGGCTTCAGAACTCGAAGCGGCCGGGAAGAGAGAGGCAAAGTATATTCACATTAAGGTACTTTATTAACACTAAGGCCCCTGAGGCAGGCACTTGGCTGAAACACGGTGCCATTTCGGGTATTACTAATAAAGTTTTTCCACCGTTATTTCGTTTTCCTGCTGTTTGTGAAGGTGCCTTGTTGATCACACTACTCCCTTGTTTGGATTTGTCAACATGTGTGATCTGAAGAAGAAGGGTTACCTTTGAAAGTTAATCAAAAAAATGTATTGTTAGTCCAATAAAAAAGGTATCATTTTATTTTATTTTCTCTGTTTTGTTTTATTTCAATTTATTACCTTTAAAAGTGGACTAACACAGTTACCACAGCACTTTACTGCAGGCTCTATGAAATGCAACACTTCTCTCAAACTTTTCTGGCCCACAGTACTTGGTTCTTCTCCTTGCATTCCAGTGGTCTTCAGCAGTTTTCAGTGACCCTCAGCAGTTTTCAGTGGCCCTGCAAAATGGACTTCATTGGGCCTCTCTACTAGCTTCTGGAAGTCTTCAGCACTTCCTATGGCATTAGCTCTCTCTCAGTAACTGGAACCTGAGAATTTCAATTAGCGTTACTGACTCTTCCTCTGGTAATTTCTCATCTTCAAATGATGGAGCCTGGGGGCTGTTCCAACCACTAGAAGCTCACCCACTGTCACATATACAACTCCCCATCAATGCTTTACAAGACAAGGAGCACGTCTGAAATCTGATGGACCATCTTACAATCCATAGAGCTCCTGGAGTTTCCTGTGGCAAAAGGTGTATCTTTCTTTCTTCAAGGCCCTTCAGGCTTAGGACACTCTCTTGTGGTTTAGACATAAAAATGCCTCCACTCCAGATTGTGTTTTTTCAAAAATAAGAATTTACTGAGACATTTGCTAAATTGTGTTAAGTTGACAAATACACATTCTTTCTAGTCGGTATCCATAAACAGTCCCTTGAATAGTTCACACATATGCAGAGGCCTCTCTAAACTCCAAATTCCTGTTCAGGTTTCTCCATGGAATTTTCCTAGATTTTTCAAATCCCCCTTGTGGTATCTGATTACTTCCTGATACTCTCCTCATCTCCTGAATTTCTTTGGAGACACCCTGGACATGAATGACGTCTCTTCCACAGCAGAAGCCTTTCCTCTTGGTTTTCACAGGTAGTAATACCTCTGGGAAACTTCTGCTGACCTCTATTAAAGATTTAAGGACTTGGTGGAAAGTGTGGATTCTCCAGGCCCAGAGGTATTCCATCAACCCTGCAGATCCTCTATGATCTTCTGGGTTTCTTTATAGAAAAACACTTCCATCCTTAAATCTGTTGCAAACTGAAGTGGGTCATTGGTAGTCAGAGCAAAAGACACACCTTTCATTAGGTTTTGGTCTGCACATAGGTGTCTACATTGATAGACAGTAAAGTCTGTTGTCAAACATTGGGCTTCTTTTACAAAGACGTTCTAGCGATTCCTTGCAGCAAAAGAGAGGAAGCCCATTCAATTTCTAAGGGCTTCCTCTCATTTGCCACACAGGAATCACCAGAATGACTTTGAAAAAGAAGCCCATTATTCCTTATGGAGAATTTTATCATGTGTAGTGAATATAGTTTTCTTTTGTTATCCATTTTTGTTAGTGTTTATAAAATCATTAACAATGTGCCCATGGACTGTCCAATTGCCTTGTAAATACTTATGCTTCAGACAGGCAAAAATCTGCCTACATATGGCCATTATTGTCTTTTCTGAATATTATTTTGAAATTCACTTTTTTTCTGTTCCTTTTATGGGGTTTCTTTCCCCCTTTTTAAATTTTTCTTAGGTCTACAATTAAATACACACATATTGGCATATATTCTTTTGGAGAAACACCCCTAATATTATGAGAGCCATTAGGTAAACAGAATTTGAAGCTATCCTGCTTATAATAGATGATCACTCATATTTGTTTGTGGTGATTGTTACCAGCCATTTTTATTTACTTGAATTTTGTCTCTGTCTGTTTTAGTCTGTTCCAAAGTGCTGGGAGTGGGGGATGTTGGAGTAGAGCAATTGGTCCGCATTTTGCAAACTGTGTCTCCCATAGAAAACAGTGAGGATTATTTGGGAGCCCCATGTCTGCAAATTCATCCAAGACATTGATATTTTGTTCCTGCATGCTAAATTTGGTGAATTTCTTAGGATTTATGCACGGATCTGCCCTACACCCTATTCTATAACATGCGCACCTAAATTTCATAGCACGCAACTCCAAAGAGAGCGTGGCCATGGAGGGGGGGGGCTTTGGCGGATCAGGGTCATCCCCAGAAATGAGGTGCGATGTTACAGATGCCCAGTGAAATACACTGGCATTGACCTCTTTTATATAATTCTTTCCAATGTTCCATATGAGACATTACTTTGTGAATGCTTTCCACCTTACATTTGTAGAAGGCATGTGTATGGGAATGGAGTGTGAATGTTGGGCTGGTTCTGGTTGGCGTGTAGTTGGAGGGGTCTAGCAGATAGAGGGTGGGGTGGTGTCTGTAATGTAGGAAGGTATGAGTGTGTGTGCATGGGTGATTGGGGTTGTGAGCCTGTGTGTGAAATGTGTGAACATGGGGTGGGTGGGGTGTATTTATGTGTGTGAATTGGAGGTTGTGCATGTTTGGAGGCATTGTATGTGAGGAATATGGTGTGACAGTGTTCCCAAATGGGTTAGTTTTCACAGTCACTATGACAGTAATGAACCTCACTCCTAAGCCAGGGTAAGTGGAATATGATCATAGTATCTCAAATTTACTGCTAACATTTGCCATGGTACTTACATCATAGGGCTGTATCTAGATGTTGGGAAATATGAGGGGATGTGTTTGAATGAGTAAGGCTTATGTATAGAAGGTGTCTTTGGATGGGTTATGTGTGTAGGGTAGATTTAGAGGTACAGCTCTGTGTGTGTAGGTAGGAAGGATGCCTTTGAGGGAGTGTGGACAATGTTTTTTCTTAGGTGTATGGGAGTTTTCCACCTGCATTCCTATTATAGGGGTGGTGCAGTAATATTGCAGTTTGAGGTAAGCTAATTCTACAGGACTCCCCCAGGGACCTGCCTGTCCCTTGTGTGACTTTGGAGTTATGAGGGAGATAGTTTGAAGGCACACTTTGGTGCCAACCTTTGCCACCTGCTTCAAGCCCTTCATTCTCTGGCTTCTAATACCAACATTATAATCAAATCTGCTGGTAAGGGCGGTGGAATTGTCATTTTGGACCAGACCAAATGCATTGGAGAAGTAATGAGACAAATTACCGACAGATCTTTCTACACACTTTTGGATGAGGATCCCATGGATAGCATGAAGTCCAAAATCTCAAAAGTGATTGAGTATGCTAGCCAAATGGATTATTTTACTACAAAAGAAAAAAAAATACTTGACTGTCAAACACCCTACCATTCTAACCATATATATGCTTCCAAAAGTCCATAAATCCAACACAAATCCACCAGGAAGGTCGATAGTATCAGGCAATGGATCAATTCTGGAACACTTTTCAAATTTCACAGATTTTTTTCTTGAAACCATACATTCCTTTGATCAGCTCTTATGTATGTGACTCTTCACATATGATCTCATTTTTAGAAGAATATGATAGAGACCTCACAGATCTACTGCTGGTGACAATAGACATTGACTCAATGCATGTCAATATTGAAGAATAAAACTTTATACATTTATGTTATTCATTTTGCTCATCTTGGAACTTATCCTTTTGGAGTCTTCCACCCCCTTGTTTTGCTCATTTGACTGTTGTGGAAGCGGTGTTTCCCCTTTTTTCTGTAAAGTATGATTGTCCACTAAGAACCTATCTATGCCTAAAATTTCATTGCACAAAGTTGGGTCCTAGGTTTATAGACCATATATCATTACATAGATGAACAATCTTCTAACCATGTAACCTTCAGACTCCTGAGACATTTAAGATTCCTTCCTTATTTCACATTTCTTTCTGAAACCTGCCACTCCAGACCCTTTCGATAGAAGTCAGATGCTTTCCATTTTTCAACCTTAATCAAGAGACAGCCCCAGTTCAAGATGGAAAATATATTGAATTCCAGGTGTGTCTTTAAAAAAAACAGCATTTGGCTGGGGTTCTCCCAGATTTGGTGCATCCAGATCAGGTTGGTTTTGTAGCTAAACGTCAAGCTGTGGACAATGTGCGCCGTACTGTTGATTTGCTTTATTTGTCTTGGCGGGAGGGGTTACCCTTATGTCTTCTGGGTTTAGATGATGAGAAAGCCTTTGATAGGGTACACTGGGCATTCCTCGATAAAGCATTGTCTAGATTTGCGCTGGGACAGTTTTTCTGTCTTTGGATCCAAGCCTTCTATGCTTCTCCGAAAGCTTGTGTTCGCATTAATGGGGGTAATTCAGCATTGTTTTCTCTTACTCGAGGGACTCGTCAGGGTTACCCACTTTCTCTGTTATTATTTGATTTGGTCATCAAGCTGCTAGCAGTGGTGACTAGGGTTAACCCTGACATTGTTGGGGTGATGTGTGGCGCCTCTGAGTTTAAAGTTGCACTTTGTGCAGATGATGTTGTATTGTCACTCCATCGTCCCCTGATAGCTCTCCCAAATTTACTCAGGGCTTTCTCTGAGGTCTCGGGGTATACATTAAATGCTTCTAAATCTGAGGGTCTGACTATTGGCTTTCCTCTAGCTCTTGTAGAGACTTTGCAGACATCCTTCTCCTTTAAATGGGCGACCAAGTCCATCCGCTACCTTGGTGTTCAGCTGCCTAAAGACGTCGGTGCCCTTTTTCAGGTTAATTACCCAGCTCTCCTTCGTGAAGTGACTCGGGATTTGGATAGGTGGTCCCCTTTGGAGCTTTCTTGGTTTGGCCGGATCGCTGCTCTTAAGATGAACGTTCTTCCTCGTTTCTTGTATCTTTTTCAAGTGTTGCCCTTGCATCTCCCTAGATCTTTTTTGACTGGTATACAAGATCGTTTGATTCATTTTGTATGGAACAATAAAAACCTGAGGCTCCCTCATGCCTTTCGCTATAAGGGTAAACGTTTTGGAGGCTTGGCGGTTCCTAATTTGCTTTGGTATTATAGAGTTGCTCAGGCTTGAGCGGCGATTGAATGGTTCCACGTGTCCCCCTCTAAGCGGTGAATTTTTCTTGAACAACATATGCTTGGGGCGCATTTTTGAAGCATCTTATTTGGCTGCCTTGCAAGTATCGCTTTTTGCCGGCAGATATGTGTCCCTCGATTCTTTCCTCTCTTTATTATTGGGATTCCCTCTTTGCTAAACCTAGTGCAATGTTATCATGTCATACACCCATTGTAGAAAACCCTTTGTTCCCTCCAGGTGTAGGTGGGGGGAGTCTTTTCTCATTGGGCTTGTCTGGGACTGAATACCTGGGGTCAAGGTTTTGATGATGAGGATTGTATATATTTTGAATCCTTATCAGCTACATATCAACTCTCGCCCTCTGATCAGTATGCTTATCTTCAGTTGAAGCATTTTTTGGCTAGTCCTACTATTTGATCCTGTATAGTGAGAGATGATTCCTATTTGGAGAACTTGTGCGAAGATTCAAAGAGTACTAAAAGCCTTATTACCTGTTTATACTTCTATTTAAGTAAAAATGTTTCTTCGTATCACCTTCAAAGGATTAACTGGGAGCATGAACTGGGGGTAGTCCTATCTCCTGATGATTGGCTTGTTTTGGAAAAAGCCTTATTGAAGTCATCCATTGCTGTGCCTATTAAGGAAAATACTACTAAGGTGTTCTATCGTTGGTATCTTACTCCAGTTAGATTACATCACATGTTTCCAAATGTTTCGCCTTACTGTTGGCGAGGTTGTCTTGAAAAGGGTACCATGGGTCACCTTTGGTGATCCTGCCCCAGGCGCAGGCATACTAGAAGGCAGTTCAGGCCTGTCTACAAGATTGGCTAGGCTGCTGTGTTCAATGGCACCCTGCGGTGTTTTTATTTGGCAGGAAGCTGCAGGGCCTTACTCGTAATCAGTCATTTTTGGTCCCTTATGTATGTCAGGCTGCTCACCTGAATTTGGCTAAACACTGGAAGCATGTGACAGATCCCTCATTACTGCTGTGGGTTTACAAATTGTGGTATGTCTCTGATATGGAACGTTTGACTGCGATTAAGCAACTAACCCAAGCAAAGTGGGAGGATATTTGGGCTCCATTCTTGCAAGTTTGTTCCATGTAATTGGATTCTGGGCTGTACAATGTATCAATAATGTTTTCTCCTTTTCTTGGGGTGATTCCCCTTTTTGACTGCTGTTAATTGTTGACACTGCAATGTCCTCATCCCCAGGGTGGGGGTAAGTGGGATGTTTGGGTCTGTGCTCCTTCAAGGTCTTGTGAATAGTGTTGTGTATTGTTTCTACTATACATTGACCTTATTTTGAAAAAGATGGAATAATTGTCATTCTATTTTAATTTGTTGGAGTAATTGTTATTTACTATTGGTTAATATTATTGGTTGTTGGTGTCTGATTTCTCAATAAAATTCTTCTACAAATTAAAAAAAAACCCAGCATCTGGCTCACTGGAAGGATTATGACCTTGTGGAGAGATCTGGAAGGCCACGGAGACAGCCTCTTACTGTGAATCGCTGCCGGCTGCAGGATCCTGTGAGACCTGTGGGGAGGAAGATGGGAAGGGAGAAAAGGATTTCGTTAATGTGGGAACAAAACTTTTTACCGTTCCTGTGGGGCAGTAAAAAGTTTTGTTCCCACATCCCTCTGAAGTGAGTGAACATTGAACCTAAGTCAGTGATGCTCCCAATTTGTATGGGTGATCGCTCACACGTTCACCTTAGAGGGAACACTGCTGCCCATACTCACCCACTTTGATGTCACCAGATGTGACATCATAGCCCTGCTCCTTTTGCATAAAACCCCACCTTATTTGCATAGCCCCATCTATACCTCATCCCTTTTGTATAACCCTGCCCCAAACCCCGCTCCTTTTAATGACATCACAGGAAGTGATATAGCCACACTCCCTTTCCCAAGATGGTGGCCACCACTGGTTGCACTACATCACTTCCTGTTTCTCCTGCTGGACACCATCCTGGATGGGTTCACATGAGGGGAAGTGATGTCTAAAACCCTGACACCACCCCCTACAGCCATGGAGGAATGTGCGCAGCTTAACCTGTATTTTTCTCACAGGAAAGAAAATAGACAGTTTTCTTTTTCTTATAATTTTTCTTTCAAAAGGATACCTTGTGCTTATTTTTAAGTTGGATCATGTTAGGTCTGTCTGTTTTTAAGAATGACAGACTGATTACTGAATGACAGCCGTTTTAGGTTTTAAAACAAAAGGATTGACCCCCTCCTCCTCTTTGCTTTAAAGGGCACATATAGAGAAAAACTAAGCTGTTTTATGTTTAACTTACACAAGAACCCATAGGGGGTCTGGCTCCTTAGGCGTTCAGATCCGTTCAAACAGGCAGAATACCCATGAGCCCTGCCTGCAAGAGCTGGTTTTCTCTGCAGCCAGTTCGAAAGGAAGTTTAAAAAACAAATTGTGCTGAATATGTAAAACAAACCTGTAACATAGTATTTGGCAAAGCCATCTTTTTTTTTTCTTTGAATGCTATCCTATTTTGTGTGAGTGGGCCTCAGTAGGGAGAAGAGGCCTATGGGAATCGCTATCACTGTTGCTGCCGCTGCCACCTTTTGGAAATGAAAAAAAGAAGGTAAACGCAGGGAAGAGGGGAGATGCCACTTCATGGAGAGTGCCGCCTGAGACCCCATCTCAATTGGCCTAATGGTAGGGCCGCCACTGATCACATCTCTCTTCATATGTCTTGTGGCACAAACCCCATACCATTATGTTTGTACCACAAGACGTGGCAGGCCCACCATATTGGGTGGGCAATTTTATAAAAGTCCAATTCCAAGGCTAAAGTATTGTTTTACCTGCAGAAATGCTTCTGAAAATGACTTTATCTATGTATTACATGTTGGAACAAATCAGTCATTTGTATTCTCAAAGAATAGAGCACCCTGTATCCAGAGATCATTTATCTGGGAAATGGATCCCCTCAAGCAGGCATCTCTTTTACCTTCTCTTCCTGCCTCTGCTCCATTTCCCCCCTACACAGTTCACATTAATCTGTGATACACCTCGAGGTTCAAACAGCTGACTTAAGTTGCATAGATCAGAGAAGCACTGAGGGATGGTAAGGGAAGAACTTGGCTGGGTTGGACCTGGATGGAGGGAGTGAGGAGAAGGAAAGAAGGGCCAGGCCGCTGGAAAGTTATTTGGAAAAATCCACTATCTAGAAGGTCTTAAAATCAACCAATTTGGATAAAAAGCACTCTGCTGAAATATAAAACTGTCCTAAAGAGGAGTTTTGTTCTCTCAGTGCCATTGGAAGATTGGCAGTTAATGCTGTTAGTTTTTTCAGATGTTAAAGCAGAACAGAATGGAAGTAGTAAATTTAGCTTACATCACTGAACATGACCCTTGAAGATTTTACATAATGCTGAAGTGACTCACTGATTGTAACACTACCAGAGTAGAGGGGAAACCAATAGTCCATGAAACTTTAGTGTCAATGCTCTGAACTTGGGCAGACAGTTGCACTTGTAGACTAAACATAATTGCCACAAGAGATTGCCGGTGCCAAGTCTGACTGGCCACAATTCTGTCAGCGTAGAGTCTGATGAAAAACAGGTGGCATGAAGAGGAAGAGGAGAGGTGGCCACGGGATTGGAAATGACAAGAGGCGGAAAAGAGGAAGTCAGGAGAAAGGGGCAATGGTCAGGAGACAGAAAAGGATCAGATGTCCAGAAGGCGAGTGTAAGGAAGCAGAAGAGAAACAGAGTAATGACAGAAAGTGGGATCAAATATTCAGAATGCGCACACAAAAAAATTCCTAAGTATAGAATTTCTGCTTACCTACTAATACATTAAACAAGCCTTTCTAGTCACAAGAAACTCCTTCCACTAATACGATATGTTTAGAGAGAGAATACTGTACAGCTTAACCGTCTAAAGTAAGCCAAATAAAAAAAATTCCAAGCCAGTTCAGAATACTCTGCACTAAATTCTCACTGCAGCATATCTGCTTAGCATGAGATATTCGTGGAGAGCTGCAGAAGGCAGAAGGCAGATGGCCAGTCCAACTGAAATTGCTCACCAATGAATTATTCTTCCAGATATCAAGTATTGCCATGATGCTGTTCAGGGACCCTTGATATTTTATGACAGTGTAAATAATGGTGCCAATGTGTGGTATGTGACCAGAACCTTCAAAGAGTTCAATGAATCCCCAAGAGACTCAAACCCTGGCATAGAGGTTCTCAACCAGTGTGCGACAGCAGAACCCCAGGTGTAGCACAACACAAACAGGAAAACTGTGGCTGGTGTCCAAAAGAAGAGGGATGACACACCAGGGTAGCAAAGTCTTCCTCTCACTTCTCTTTCTGCAAGATCTCCTTCCACTGGTAGGAGGAGCCAACACACAGTGGCTCTTACCTATTACTGCCTCCTCCTCTGCTGGTTTCCCCTCTGATCAATATAAGAAATGAAAAAAAAAACACTCCCTTTTATAATTACAGATCAAAATTTAAAATATATATATAATTTTATATAAAATTGTGCTCATAGAAAAAGATGGCTACAGACATAGGGTATGTTTACTAAGATGCGTTGGCATTTCTAACATGCTTTTAAATTTAAGGTGCGTTAAACGCTAACGCGCCTATACATTCTATGGGTGCATTAGGTTTAATGAGTGTAAATCATTTATGCACGTTAAAAATGCTAACGTGCCCATAGCGCTCCTTAGTAAACATAGGCGATAGTCTGGTGTCTAACAGTCACATCTCATTTAAATATAATCACTGCACAATAAAGTTTATTAATTTTATAAAGCAACCAAAACATTTTTCTTTTCAAAACTAAATGGCACAAAACAACAAGACACAACAGGAATTGGCTGCAACAAATTCAATTTAAAAAAAAAATAATCAAAACAGTGAATTCACTATCTAAAAAAAAATGTAATTCCCAGCTGGTAATTGTGAGTTAAGGAAACTTCATAAAACAGAAAAAAAGAGAGGTTCTTGGTCCCCGACATGGACCACGTTTCACCAGAGTTTCTTCAGGAAGACTCCAAAAATGAGTACAAAGAAGTTATACAAAAGTGTCCCAAAATTACCAAACCACGCTAGCGATTCCTGCACAGCAATGTCGATGAAGCCCATTCAACATGGAAAGTAAAAGGGGCCCTTAATCGTCTACAGAGTAGCTTCCACTTTTAAAATGAACAGTAGAGGATTTATTCTCATCCCACTCCAAAAAGGCAGACTTATCAATGAGATGATTCTTAATGAGGTGCACAGTTGCTTCTCACAGTTGTTAAGAAACACAGGAGCCCTTTACTAAGCCGTGTAGGCGCCTACACACGGCCAATGCATGCCAATTTGGAACTATCGCCCGGCTACCCATGTGGTCTGGGCGGTAATTTCATTTTTTACGTGTGTCCACTATGAGCGCTGGAAAATATATTTTATTTTCCGGCCCATGGCACTAACCGGGTGGTAATCAGCATTGTACGCATGTTGACGATTACCACCTGATTAACACGTGAGAACTTACCGCTAAGTAAATGGGTGGCAATAAGGTCTCAGGCCCAAAATGGATGCACGCCAATTTTTATTATGCAGCACATCCATTTTTGGCCAAAAAAAGGCCTTTTTTGCAGGTGCGCCAAAAAGTGAACCTGCATGTGTCCAATACACGCCTCTATACCAGAGCAAGCCACTTTTCGGAGCACCTTAGTAAAAGGACCCCACAGGCTGTTAAATGCGGAAGACAGCAGTTTGTCGGTTGGACCACTAGATGACCAAAAGCAGCGTTCATGGATAATAAGGTAATAGCAGAAAAACAATTTTTGGCTCATAGCAGTCGGCAAAGGCAACTGTTGCCTTACCAATTTATTAGATTCTTTTAAAGGTATAAAAAAACTAATGGATAATGGTGAGCCAGTTGTTATTAGGGGCCAGAGTCAATAAATGGTGACCAAAGTTAGGCACCAGTATAATCTGCACAGAGCACCTGTACAGAATACTAGCTTGGTGTGCGTCTCACACCTAAGTTTGGGCACAAGCACTTCTACCTGTCAAAAGCTGGTGTAAATGCTTGCTTGATGACAGGCGCGCCTTATTTCTGGGAACACTGCTGACCCAACCAGGCCCCTCCCATGGCTTTTGAGTTGCACACTATCCAGCTTATTTTCTAAATCGATATAATCAAAAGCTGATTTTGGGCGCCCTCAACTGCGGAGACGAACAAAGGTTACGGGGGCATGTCGGAGGCATAGCGAAGGCGGGACTGTGACGTGTTTATCGGCCAAGGTGAGATGGGCATCCTCGGTCGATAATAGAAAAAAGAAGGGCGTCCCTGGCGAGAATTTGGTCCGTTTTATTTGGTCCCTTTTTTTTTAAGGTCCAATTCACAAAAAAGTGCCCGAACTGCCCAGATGACCACTGGAGGGAATCGGGGATGACCTCCCCTGACTCCCCCAGTGGTCACTAACCCCCTCCCACCCTAAAAAAAACAACTTTAAAAACTTGTTTTGCTAGCCTCTATGCCACCATCAAATGTCATACTCCGGTCCATCGCAGCAGTATGCAGGTCCCTGGAGCAGTTTTAGTGGGTGCAGTACACTTCAGGCAGGCGGACCCAGGCCCATCCCCCCCTACCTGTTACATTTGTGGTGGAAAATGGGAGCCCTTCAAATCCCACCAGAAACCCACTGTACCCACATGTGGATGCCCCCCTTCACCCCTTAGGGCTATGGTGGTGGTGTATAGTTGTGGGGAGTTGGTTTTGGGGTTTTTTTGTGGGGGGGGGGGGCTCAGCACCGAATGTAAGGGAGCTATGTACCTGGGAGCAATTTGTGAAGTCCACTTCAGTGCCCCCTAGGGTGCCCGGTTGGTGTCCTAGCATGTGAGGGGGACCAGTGCACTACGAATCCTGGCCCCTCCCACGACCAAATGCCTTGGAGTTGTTCATTTTTGAGATGGGCACCCTTGGTTTCCAGTATTGGCGAAAACCGAGGGCGCCCATCTCTACAGCCGGCGATCTCAGCATTTGACCCAAATGTTGAGATTTGGGCACCCCCAACCGTATTATCGAAACAAAAGATGAAAGCACATCTCATTTCGAAAATACGGTTGGCCCCACCCCTTCACGGCACCATCCTCGGAGATGGGTGCCCTTAGAGATGGGCGTCCCCAATCGAAAATGCCCCTCCACAAATTTTAGGCATGCATGTTATAGAATAAGGCGTAGGACAGATCTGCACGTCTCTTAATTACTGCCAATTAAGTGCTTGTTAACTGCAATAATTGTTAATTAGTTTACACACAGATCTGGGATCCACACCTAAATTTGGGCGACCTATACAGAAATGGGGGAAAGTGTATTTGGATTTTCAAAAGGTGTTTGACATGGAGGGGCATTTTTGACATGGCATCTAAGTCCGGCTTTGGCCATTTTGCACAAAATGTCCAAAAAAAAAAAAAACGTCTATCTTTTTTTGTTTTCGAAAATACTGTTTCAAACAAGATTTTGTGCTTTGGATATTTTGTTTTTTTGGTCCATTTTTGGAAAAAAAAAAAACCAAACAAATAAGTGCAAAACGTAGAGATTCATGCCATTGGGATGCAGGAGGAGCCATCATTTTTAGTAGACTAGTCCCCCATACATCCCAGGAGAGCAATGGTGCACATCTGTGCACTTCCTGAAAATGCTCCCAGGTGCACATCTCACCTTTGCTCTCTTATCTTGTCCCCTAAGCTCTCCAAAACACACTGTCCCCCCCCCCATTGTGCACCACTCCAATAGCCCTTATGGGTGAAGGGGCACCTATATGTGGGTACAGTAGGGTTTTGGTAATTTTGGGAGGGGTCACAGTTTCCACCACAAGTGTGATAGCTAGAGGGAGATAGGGACCTGGCTCCCCCATTCCATAGTGCACTGCACCAACCACTACAGTACTCCAAGGACCTGCATGCTGCTCTAATAGACCTGACTAACATCTGAGGCTGTCATAGAGGCTGGTAAGTCATATTTTTAATTAATTAATTTATTTGTTGCATTTGTATCCCACCTCTTTGCAGGCTCTATGTGGCTTACAATACATCATGAATAATGAGAATACTTGAGAAAGTATACAATTAGTAATAACAGAAGGATTTTGGGTAACATGATAATGATAAAAGATGATCATATTTTAGCAAGCAATCATAGTAAGCAATATTTAAGAATTATATAAGAATTATATAGAAAATGGGCATTTAGTAGTAGCGAAAAACATGGTAATGGTAATCACATTTTTGGGGAGTGGGAGGGGGTCAGTGACCACTGGGGGGTATTGGGGGGTCACCCCGATTCCCTCCAGTGGTCATTTGGTCATTTAGGGCATCTTTTTGTGCCTTATTCGTTCTGAAAACAGGTCTAAACCAAAACATCTTAGTTTTAGTCCTGGACGTTTTTCTTTTGTTCCATTCTGGCTATAAAACATCCAAGTGTTATGCACACCATACTCCTGCCTTTGAAACGCCACCAACACACCCCCCTTCTGATGTGGACGCACTGCAGACTAATTGCATAGATATACATCTCAATGTTTTGATTTAATCCACCTGGTGTTTGCTGTTGAATTCAATTCACAACTCTTCTTCTAGCAAACGTTCTCACAGTCACTCTCTGAGAGGAAAAAAGACTTCAAATACCCGATACTGTTTCACTCATCAGTCCATAAAAAACCTCTCATAAGTGCTATTTCTGTATTACCCTTTTATTCTTTTCACAGGGCACAGATATTGAGGGTTCGGCTCCTAAGGAAGCAAAAGCGAAACAGGAGCTCGCTGTAAAGCGAACCCGCTAGAACACGCCCAGTCAAGATAAGTGCTTACTCTAATATAGGAATACATTACACACAAAAGGGTAATAGAGAAATAGCATTTATGAGAGGTTTTTTATAGACTGATGAGGACGCCCGCCAGCAGCAGTACAGAAATCTAGTCACACAGCACAGTGGCGTAGCCAGACAGCCAATTTTGGGTGGGCCTGAGCACAAAGTGGGTGGGCACAAAATTTTCTCTCTCCCCCCTCTCCCCAAAATTGGCTGTCTGGCTACCAACTGCCCCGAACCCCCCTCCCCCCAAACCACCGCTGCAGGTTTCTCCGGCACCACCTACCGGCACCCAATGGGCCTTCTTTCCCCCCCTCCGTCGGGCAGCGCCAGCCTAACCGTACAACAAAGCTGCACGGCACCGGATCCGTCAGCATGCTGCCGCTAGCTCCTACCTTGTCATCTTTCAGCAGAGGTGTTAGTTCTGCTGCTAAATCTGCAGCGGATCCATGCAGTGCCAGGGCTGTCTCTCTGTACGCTGCTGCGACTGCTTCCTCTGCGCTAGCCTCGCCTCACCTCCAATACTCTTTCTGAAGAGGCGGGGCTAGCGCAGAGGAAGCAGTCGCAGCAGCGTACAGAGAGACAGCCCTGGCACTGCATGGATCCGCTGCAGATTTAGCAGCAGAACTAACACCTCTGCCGAAAGATGACAAAGTAGGAGCTAGCGGCAGCATGCTGACGGACCCAGTGCTGTGCAGCTTTGTTGTACAGTTGGGCTGGCTCACGCTGCCCGACGGAGGGAGCGGAAAGAAGGCCCATTGGGTGCTCCGTTGCTGGGTGGGCCCAGGCCCGCCCAGGCCCACCCATGGCTACGCCCCTGACACAGCGGCTCAGCGGAGCGGTACATTTCACTAATTGAGTGAAACAGTACCGGGTATCTGAAGTCTTTTTTCCCTCTCAGAGAGTGACTGTGAGAAACATTTATGGTTTGCTAGAAGAATAGATATACGTCTGCAAAATAGGTTTCGAAAATACCGATTTGGATGTTTTGAGAAGAAAAACATCCAAACAGGGCTTTATGACACTTTGGACGTTTTTCTCTTTCGGAAATGTGCCCCAAAGTCTCTCATGAGAGCCTCCTTAGGAAATTAGAGAGTTATGGGATAGGAGACCATGCCCTTTTGTGGACTGCACACTATCTAAAAGACAGAAAACAAAATGTAGTTCTGAAAGGTCAATTATCCACATGGAAAAGGGTCACTAGTATCCCAAGGGTCTGTGCTGGAACTTGCGCTGTTTAACATTTTCATAAATGATCTGGAGATAAGATTGATGAGTGAGATGATCAAATTTGCAGATGCAATGTAGAGCCCAATTTTGCATAGATCAGAATTGAGATGTCCAAGGCAGAAATGGGAAGCAACTGCTTGCCCTGAGATTTGTAGTATGGAGTGTTGCCATAATTTGGGTTTCTGCCAGGTACTTGTGACCTGGCTTGGCCACTGTTTGGAAAATAGGATACTGGGCTAGATGGACCAGTGGTCTGACCAGTGGCGTTCCGAGGGGCGCTGACACCAGGGGTGCAGCCCCCCCCCATGCAGCGCGACCCCCCCCAGCGAAGGGACACCCCCCCACCCCCGTGAAAGAACCCCCCCGGGTGCATGCCGCTGGGGGGGGGTGCCGCGCGTTGGTCAGCGTCGTTCGTTTCCATGCTCCCTCTGCCCCGGAACAGGAAGTAACCAATTGTAAAGGAAGTAACCTGTTCCGGGGCAGAGGGAGCCTGGAAGCGAACAACGCTGACCGGCGCGCGGCACCCCCCCCCCCCCCAGCGGCGTGCACCAGGGGCGGACCGCCCCCCCTTGGTACGCCACTGGGTCTGACCCAGTGTGGCTATTCTTGTGTTCTTATGTTCAAGTTGGAACCAACTCAGTTCCAGCAGGCGTGCATGTATTTATATGCAGCCACTGTTTGGAATATGTATGTCAATAAAATACATGGCATTATTTTAGCAGCTTCGAAGTGCAAGTGGCAATTTTGCAATTTCCATGTGTTAAGTGGCATTGCTTCCACATGTAGCTGCCCCATTTTTCAAATCTACACATGGAAGTGCTGCCAATTAAGTAGTGAAGCTGCAATTTTAATTTGGCTTCATTTTAAAGGCAGAAATAAGCAATGGGAGATTAAGGAGAATGACTCCCTTAATCCCTTGAGTAAAGCCCTGACTGAAACATCACTTTTTGAAAACCTGTGTGTGTTTCTGAGGTGTGTAAAACCTTAGGGGAAATCATTTCCCATATATGTTTTATTCTCTTTGTAAAATAAAGAATGCCTGTGTAGATTTTTGTCTTGCCCAAGTCCCACCCAAATGCATGACCTCTTGAAATATCTGTGTGAGGTGAATTTCTACCTGTAAATAGCAGCTTTATGAGATTGCATTTACACGTGTATGCAATCTACACCTGAAAATGTTGCTCTTACAGGTGGAAATGGTTCTAAAATAAGACCAAAATTATTAAAGGTTTTTAAACTATCAAAGGATTGCAAGGATTTGAAGAAGGATCTTGTGAGACTAAGGCCATTATTTTAGGAGCCCTATGTGCAATTTTCATGTGGTAATACTGGGACTTACATGTGGAAACAACATCTATATGGAAATTACAATTTTTGAATAACAGCAGGCTACACATGTATGTGCTGGCTACATCGACAGATCCACGTTTAGAAAAGAGGCATGTTGTGGGCATGGCATGAGCAGTGCTGAAGTATTCTGCAAAGGGCGTGTACATGAAGAGCAGAAAATCTAAACACCGGCATCCTACAATTGCTATAATCACAAACAAATGGCAGCCTCACTTGTCTTTTGGAACTGGTGTTTGCTCTGATGGTTGCTGAAGGAGATCTGAGAACTGTTCAATTACCTGATTGTTGTCTGTGTCCACGAAGGTGTGTCTTTGGCTACCTTATATTTCCCTGCTCTGTTTGCAGTCCTCCTCATCATCATTGCAGCCCTCTCATTCAAATCTGGTTGCTGGTGAAGGGTCACACAGGGTGCTGATGGTGGAACAGAGGAATCAACATGGCTGACTTCAATGTCTAGGCTGTGCAGACCATGGCACAGATAAGAACAGGGAGAAGACACCTTTATCAGAGGATATATATAGGCTCAGAACATAGTTCCTGAATCTGGTTCTACTTTCATAGGACTGCCATCCACCATCTCTGTCTGTAGCTCAACCCCTCCTCCACGACACCACACAGAGTAGAAAGCCCATGCCAGAACCAGGTAGCTATCAGCCTTAACACTGGATCACTAATGCAGATCCAAAGACCTATTTGAGAAGGTCCAAGAGAATAGAGGCTGTCATGTTTTGGAACACCATACAACCAAGTGGACTATCCCAGGATACCTTTTAGCTGTTCAAACACATTTTGGCCTGAAAAATGCCTTTTGTCCCTTGGCAGATGAGCAGCAGGTGATGTATATGAGTGGGCACCCTGCTTCGTGTCACTGGATATGTAATACATTGGCTGGATGTTGTGCAGGCAGTTGATGGATGCACCTGGCATGACAGTTCAGATGTTCCCACACCTCTCCAGGTGATGACAGCCCAGACCCTGCAAACTACAGACAACCTGAATTGGCCAACGTGTTCCAGAAGACGTGTGCATCACGGTATGAAAATGGTGTATATGAAGGGATATGTGTGTTGGGGGAGGGTGGCCTGGATCTGGAAGGTGACATGATGGCACCAAGTGTTGGTCCTGACAAATGCAAAAAATAGCATACAGATAAATAAAAGATTTTCTTAATTTACATTATATATATGTACCATTAAAACATACAAAACAATATGAAGTAAAATAAGATTTTGGCCCAAGGGGGGCTGAGCTATGTGCCCCTGCTGCTTTACAGCATCACAGAGGGCCCATAGCTCTGCCCTCACTCCCTCCAGTTGGGTCAGCATAAGGCCTATTGAGTGCAGAATGTCCCAGAAGACCTGTTGCATGTCCTGCCTCATTGACCGTATTTGCAGGTGGACTTCCAGGACATTAAATGTTCAGAGAATGCAAACCCACCTGGTCCAATGTGGACAAGCTCTGCTGATATCAGATCAATAGGATCCCCTGACTCTTCCACATCCCCTCCCCTCTTGCCATTCTTGCTCCAGCTCCTCACCATTCTTTGCCTTGTGCTTCTCCTCCCCTCTTGCTTCCCCTAGGTCCTGTTGCTCCTCTACCTCCACCTCCCCCTTTCTTCTTCTGTCTCAATCTGTTTCTCTTTCTGTCTCCTGACTCTCCCCCTGCTCTTCTGTTGGCTGCTGATTCTTCTCCTCCTCCTCTTCACTGTCATCATCCTCCTGCCTCCCCACCCCCACCCCATTGTAGCTTGGGAGGCTGTTGGAGCAAAAAAATATCTATAAGCCTGGCATGAACTGAGGGATGAAAGACCTACAGGTTCCTCTTTAGTTTCAAAGGCCAGGCCATTTATTAGGTGTTAGGCACTGGCTAGGGCAATGGTTTATGCTTGGCCATGTTTTAAACTTTATGTAGAGGCAATGCTGGCTAGAAGCTTGTGGGCAGATTACACATGGGAAAAATGGAAGGGAGTGCAGAATTCTTTGGTGTTCCTTCTGCTCCATTGGCTGCATGGCAGTAGCATGGATAGTTTGGAGTGAGACCACAATTAGGGGTACACAATTGGTATGGTGTTGTAGCTGGGGACACACATCAAGATCATATGCCATGTTCCCATCTCTCAATAGGTCCTGTGGCAATACAATAAGGGCAATTCTATAACTGCACATGTCACTGCAACTAGCACAGTGGGATTCAAAAGAGGTTTGGACAAGTTCCTGGAAGAAAGGCCCATAAAAATGTCTTAGCCATGGGACAGCCATTGCTTATCCATAGAAATGAGCTATGAGAAATAGATCTATTTTTCGGAATGTGCCAGGTACTTGTGACCCGGATTGGCCACTATCAGAGACAGGCTACTGGGCTCGACAAACCCTGATGTGCTTCGTCATAACATTCCTTATGTTTTTATATCTGATGATCAGGTGACCTTCAGCAGCTGAAGGGCATATATGACCGTGATCAGCTGCTTTGCTCAACCAAGTTAACAATTTGTACAGTGTTGGGAGTTCAGAAGTGAAAAGCAGCCCACATGACACTGTCATCACAAAATGCTAAAGAACCTTTTTTTTTTTCCTCCAGCAACACTCCAGTGAGTGGAGGAGTGCTATACTGGTTAGAGCACTGGTCTTGACATCCAAAGGTGCCTGGCTCAATTCCCACCACTGCTCCTTGTAATCTTGTCACTTAACCAGTGGTGTGCTGGAGCCGGCTCACACTGGCTCGCAAGAGCCGGTTGTTAAACTTTGCTCCGACTTGCGAGCCGGTTGTTATTACGTGCAAGCTGGCTCTCCTCCCTCTCTCCCTCCCTCCGGATCCGGTCCATCACCTTCACCTTGTCCATCAAATTCTTCAGGGCAGGCAGTCTTGCCTGCCAGCTGCCGACGCTGACCCTCCCTCACTGCCGGTTCGCTCTTTAAAAATGGCCGCCGAGACTTCCAGAGGCGGCCTCGCGAGACTTCTGTTGAAGTCTTAGAGGCCGCCCTTGTAAGTCTCGGCAGCCATTTTGAATAGTGATCCGGCAGTGGGGGAGAGTCAGCGCTGGCAGCGGGCAGGCAAGACTGCCTGCCCCGAAGAATTCGACGAACAACTCGGGAGGGGGTGGCAGGGGAGAGAAAGGAGTCAGTCGCTGGACATGGGTGGCTGGAGGAGGGGCAGGGGAGAGAAGGGAGTCGCTGGACATGGGTGGCTGGAGGAGGAAGGGGGCAGGGGAGAGAAGGGAGTCGCTGGACATGGGTGGCTGAAGGAGGAGGAGGAAGAGGGGGGCAAGGGAGAGAAGGGAGTCGCTGGGCATGGGTGGCTGGAGGGGGGCAGGGGAGAGAGGTCAATCGCTGGGTATGGGTGGCTGGAGGAGGAAGGGAGGCAGGGGAGAAAAGGGAGTCGCTGGACATGGGTGGCTGGAGGAAGAAGGGGGCAGGGAAGAGAAGGGAGTCGCTGGACATGGGTGGCTGGAGGAAGGGGGGGCAAGGGAGAGAAGGGAGTCACTGGGCATGGGTGGCTGGAGGGGGGGCAGGGGAGAGAGGTCAATCGCTGGGCATGGGTGGCTGGAGGGGGGCAGGGGAGAGAAGGGAGTCGCTGGACATGGGTGGCTGAAGGAGGAGGGGGGCAAGGGAGAGAAGGGAGTCGCTGGGCATGGGTGGCTGGAGGGGGGCAGGGGAGAGAGGTCAATCGCTGGGTATGGGTGGCTGGGGGGGCAGGGGAGAGAAGGGAGTCACTGGGCATGGGTGGATGGAGGGCAGGGCAGGGGGAGAGAAGGGTCGCTGGACATGGGTGGATGGAGGGCAGCGGAGAGGAGGGGAGAGAGAAGAAATGCTGGACATGGATGGAGGGGAGGGAAGAGTGAAGAAGGAGATGAGATGAGGGAAAAGGAAGAGAGGAGAAAAACTGCACATGGATGAAGAAAATAGGCAGAAGCTGGATCCACTGGACAGTCAAGTCTGCGGAGGACCAGAAATAAAGAAGAAAGGAAAGAAATAAATGGAAAGGAAGCCCTGGAAACGGAGTTAAGATAGCAGCAGAATCAGACACTGGGCCAGCATGATCAGAAAAACAGTCACCAGACAACAAAGGTAGAAAAAAATCATTTTATTTTCATTATAGTGTTTGGAATATGTTCACTTTGAGAATCAGGTGCTCAACATTAAAAGTTTATATTTATTTACTTATTTATGGCATTTTATCACACATTAAGATTGGAACCTGGGATCACTTAATTTTTTTTTTCTGGAGTAATGCATTGCCACCCCCCCCCCCCCCCCCCCCCAGGCTCTCTCCCCGGCTATAGCCAGCTCTGCAATTGGGGGGGGGCGCAGAGGGGGACCGGGGAGAGAGCCTGTTGTTAAACATTTACCAGCACACCACTGCACTTAACCCTCCATTACCTCAGGTACAAACTTAGATTGTGAGCCCTCCTGGGAAAGAGAAATATCCAGTGTACCTGAATGTAACTCACTTTGAGCTACTACTGAAAAAGGTGTGAGCAAATCCAAATAAATAACTGAGCAAAAATGTACTGTGGTTACTAGATAAACAATATTAACTTTGCAAAATATTTGTAACACCTCTAACACAGCACGGCAGAGACGTTTAAGGATCTTATCAGTAGTATGTGGTTTTGCCAAGTATGAATCATTTAAAACATTACTTCTATAAATTAAAAAAAAAGAAGAAAACACATGGAAATGGAGACTGGACAGGCATTTAATAAGGAAATCTGCCTCTGTACAGTAAGCTGTAGTGCATGTTATAATGTTAGAGCTCCCTCTGGTGGTTGAGTTTTCCTGAACTGTATTTGAGTGCCTGATCCCTGCTTACCACAAAATACCTACCCTCGGGACAGGCAACAATTATAGGCCAGTTTGGAATTGACTAACACTGTGTTTTAGGTTACATAAAAGCGGCTTTATTTACCCAATATACTTAAAAGATTCTACAGCCACAGGTGGCCAGAATATTTCAGTGAGCATATTGTATTTGTGTGGCATTGGGGGAGGGGGGACTGTGCATGTCTCACTAAATCCATTATAGTACAGGATTATCAAGGATTTTAACATTTTTTATGAAGTGTTGGCATAAAGGAAAGACAAAGACTGTGTAACCTACATAAGACAGTTGTCAAAAATCTTAAGACTTTTTAAAGGACAGCTTTAATCTATGATCAAGGGGGATACTGTTTTGCTGTAAACAGAATGAGGCACTGGGATAGTCTGTCACTGTGAGCTATTCAGAAAATCAATAGGAGCCTTTGCAATAAGCTGGAAATGGCTGGCTGTTATAAACATACATGCATATAGAGACTAGCCTGCTTATAATCGAACGAGAAAAACGCCCAAGTTCTGACCTAAATCGGGAGATGGACGTTTATCTCACAAAAACGAATAACGCGGTATAATCGAAAGCCGAACTTGGACGTTTTCAACTGCACTCCATCGCGGAAGCGTACAAAGTTGACGGGGGCGTGTCGGAGGCGTGGTGAAGGCGGGACTGGGGCATGGTTATCACCCGAACAGAGATGGGCGCCTTTCGCCGATAATGGAAAAAAAGTATGCGTTTGTAGCTAGAATTTAGGGCACTTTTCCTGGACCCTGTATTTTCACGAATAAGGCCCAAAAAAGTGCCCTAAATGACCAGATTACCCCCAGAGGGAATCGGGGATGACCTCCCCTGACTCCCCCAGTGGTCACTAACCCCCTCCCACCACAAAAAAAATGATGTTTTACAACTTTTTATTTTTACCATCAAATGTCATACCCACCTCCCTGGCAGCAGTATGCAGGTCCCTGGAGCAGTTGTTAGGGGGTGCAGTGGACTTCAGGCAGGTGGACCCAGGCCCATCCCCCCCCTACCTGTTACAATTGTGCTGCTTAATGCTTATTAGTCGTCCAACCCCCCCAAACCCACTGTACCCACATGTAGGTGCCCCCCTTCACCCCTTAGGGCTATAGTAATGGTGTAGACTTGTGGGCAGTGGGTTTTGAGGGGGAAGGGTGCTATGCACCTGGGAGCTCTTTTACCTTTTTTTTTGTTTTTGTAAAAGTGCTCCCTAGGGTGCCCGGTTGGTGTCCTGGCATGTGAGGGGGACCAGTGCACTACGAATCCTGGCCCCTCCCATGAACAAATACCTTAGATTTATTCGTTTTTGAGCTGGGCGCTTTCATTTTCCATTATCGCTGAAAAACAAAAACGCCCAGTTCACAAATTGTCGAATAAAACATGGACGTCTTTCTTTTGCGAAAATACGGTTTGGTCCGCCCCTTCACGGACCCGTTCTCTGAGATAAACGTTTTCGTTCAATTATGCCCCTCAATGCATCATAGCCAATTCAATGACATGTAACCCCTGTTTCTAGGGCTAGCAGCATCTAGATCAGTGGAACAAGCAGACACTCCATGCTCTGTATCTGATAGGGAGGGAGAAGAGAAAACTCGTTTAGCATCCAAGTATAGAGAAAAATATTATACAATGCATCAGTTTGGGGGTGTTCCAAAGTAAGGGGGGCTTTTTACAAAGCATGAAATTGGCACGCACTGGGTCATTTTTTATCCGTGGCTGGGAAAGGGCCTTTTTTTAAATGAGGCAGTAAATGGTCCTGCTCCAATATGAGAGGAACACCAACAAAAGTGGAGGAACACTCAATCCCTACGTGAGTCAATCAAGCAGAGGAAGGAGTAGGGTAGGCTGGCTCTTTCCAAACAAGGTAGACAAATGCACAGTAATAGGTCTTTATTGAAAAACATAAGACTCCTGAGGAAGGTGCTTAGGCGCTGAAACACAGCAGCTGTGTAGAGTTGCTTGGTGATTTTCAATAAAGACCTATTACCGTGCATACGTCTACCTTGTTTGGAAAGAGCCAGCCTACCCTACTCGTGAACTAATAAGAAAAGTAGTGCGCGACTATTTACTGCCTGAGCCCTTAACGCCACCTATTTACTTGACGGAAAGGGCTCACCCACTACTCATGCAGTAATCAGGCAGCGCTGGCCAATGTGGAATGCCCTCGCGGTAGAAAATTAAAAATGATTTTCTACAGCAGTGACCGGCACACGCCAACTTCAAAATTACCGCCGGGCACCCATGCTGCTCTGATTTGGTGCACACTCTCCACATTTTAGCACTAACACAGCTTAGTAGAAGGGCCCCTGAATCCTGTCTACTAGGAAATTTGATGCAAATGAATAATATGGCAAACAGTGTATTTATGCCTATTACAATCCATGCAGAAAACCAAGAACTCGTAGGGGATATTGTGATATAGAATTGTAATATAAAAATAAGTGGTTCAAATTCACAGTCAATGCGCAATCTGCACATACTAAGGGTTTCATCATCACCCTCCACTAGCAAGAAGGGCATTCTCTGGAGATGTACCTTCCCTGAGCAAGAACTAATACCTCAAACAATTTTTCAATAAACAGTATGAGCTGTAAATCCTACTTAGGTAATCTAATACTATAAATACTGGAAAAACAGCAAAACTCAATCTATTTGAAAATTAGATAGACCACTGGCAAAAGCATAGCAATAATTAAAAAAAACTTTCAGAAAACTCCATTAACCAACTAAAGGGCCCTTTTACTAAGCTGTGTAGGCGCCTATGCGCATCCTACGCATGTCAATTTTGAACTACCACCCGGCTACCACTTGGCCCGGGCAGTAATTCCATTTTTTTACGTGCATGCACTAAGCACGCCAGAAATTTGCTGGCAATCAGCATTGTACGCGCGTAGACCATTACCACATAGACTTTACCGCTAGGTCAATGGGTGGTGGCAAGGTCTTGATTGGTTGAATGATATCTCCTTTAAAAATCTTTCATAGTTTGGTGTTCCGCTTAAATATATTTTCAGAAGGGCAATTAAACAATGCTGGGCACAATGGGCACTATGGACCCGATATTCAAAGCAATTTAGCTGGCTGGTTAAATCACTTGGTTGATGTTAGCCACTAATATTCAGCAGCATGTAACTGGCTAAGTGCCGCTGAATATCGCAGTTTGTGCCTAAAACAAAGCCGGCTATCTTGGGGGACGTTCCGGGGACGGAGTCAGCACTTGGCCACTTAAGTGCTGATATTCAGCCCTTAAGAAGGAGATTCTATATGTGACACCTAAAAAATCAGCACTGACTAAGCATATTCTATAATCGGCACCTAGATTTAGGCGCCGATTATAGGATACGCTTAGTTGATATTTCAGCACCTCAATCTGCGTGCATCCATTTACACCAACTAAAACATGGTACATAAGTATTGCCATACTGGGACAGACCAAAGGTCCATGAAGCCCAGCATCCTGTTTCCAACAGTGGCCCATCCAGGTCACAAATACCTGGCAAGATCCCCAAAAAGTACTAAACATTTTATACTGCTTATCCCAGAAATAGTGGATTTTCCCCAAGTCCAATTTAATAATGGTCTATGGACTTTTCCTTTAGGAAGCCGTCCAAACCTTTTTTAAACTCTGCTAAGTTAACTGCCTTTATCACATTCTCTGGCAACGAATTCCAGAGTTTAATTACACGTTGAGTGAAGAAACATTTTCTCTGATTCATTTTAAATTTACTACTTTGTAGCTTCATCGCATGCCCCCTAGTCCTAGTATTTTTGGAAAGCATAAAGGGAAAGGGAAATGGGACTTGACATACCGCCTTTCTGAGTTTTTTTGCAACTACATTCAAAGCGGTTTACATATATTCAGGTACTTATTTTGTACCAGGAGCAATGGAGGGTTAAGTGACTTGCCCAGAGTCACAAGGAGCTGCAGTGGGAATCAGTTCCCCAGGATCAAAGTCCACTGCACTAACCACTAGGCTACAGACGAGCGCTTCACATCTACCCTTTCAACGCCTCTCATTATTTTATAAACTTCTATCACATCTCCCCTCAGTCGCCTTTTCTCCAAGCTGAAGAGCCCTAGTCGCTTTAGCCTTTCCTCATAGTCGTCCCATCCCCTTTATCATTTTCGTCGCCCTTCTCTTTATAAATCCCGCTGCATAGATTTAGGTGCATTAGGCCGTATTTTATAACTAGGCATCTAAATTTCAGAATGCCCACAAAACACATATTTCCCCACCTATAACCACACCCCTTTTTGCTTGCATGGGTTAGAAGTTCGGCGCACACCTTTACAGAAAACGTTTAGCGAGTTGTGCGTCTAAATTCTAATCAGTGCCAATTAGTGCTCATTATTGCTTGTTAAGTGCTGATATCAGTGCTCATTAGCTTGTTAAGCCAATTAAGTTATGCACGGTGTTATAGAATCCACACCAATTTCAGTGCCTAAATCTAAGCACACTATATAGAATCTGAGGGTAAGCAGCCAGACCACATAAAAGGGAACGCATAAAGTCTGCCCTATTTTTATGCGGTAACCTATGGCTGCTTAAATGATGAATACTGACTTAAGCGGCTATCTGTTAAACAACTTTAAAATAATCAGATATTCAATGCTGAAGCCTGCATAGATCTCAGCTTTGAATATACTGGGAATAACGCCATCAGCAGTGCGCAAAACGCTCAAAGCCAATGGCTGAATATTGACCTCTACACAGTTAAATTACTTTTCAGTAGGTAATCCAAAAATTTTAACTACTGAGAAATAGTTGGTAGTTGCCTAATAGTTAAACTACATTTTAAGTGGTTAATTACTAAGGGTTCCTTTTTACTAAGCGGCAGTAAGCCCAACGAGGGCTTACCGCTCGCTATAACGGAAGTACCGCCAGGCTACCGCAGCAGCCCGGTGGTACTTCCCACCCCTACCATGCTGCCATTTTCGGTGCTACAAAAATAAATACAGACTGTACCCAGCGGTAATCGGGCAATGCCACATGCTGCCTGGTTACTGCAGGGTTAGCGCGGGAGCCCTTACCGCCACCTCAATGGGTGGCGGTAAGGTCTCCCACCGAAATGGCCAGGCGGCAAGTGCTTTACTTGCTGCCTGGCCATTTCCTGCAGGAAAGCAAGACCTTCCCTTTTACCAGCTGCGGTAAAAGGGGGCCTCGGCACGCGTGTAAAACACGTTTCAACGCCAGCACTTGCCCCCTTTGCCGTCAGAAGTGCATCCAAATCTCAAGGGGGCATGTCAGGGGCATGTTCAGCGTGGGACTTGGGCGTTTTTCAGCCATAATGGAATAAAACAAAAACGTCCAGGACTAAAACTAAGACGTTTTGAGCTAGACCTGTTTTTGTTATGAATAAGGCACAGAAAGGTGCCCTAAATAACCAGATGACCACTGGAGGGAATCAGGGGTGGCCTCCCCTTATTCCCTCAGTGGTCACTAACCCCCTCCCACCCCCAAAAAATGTGATGAAAAACATTACTTGCCAGCCTCTATGCCAACCTCAGATGTTATTCTCAAGTCCATTAGAATAGCATGTAGTCTAGTAGTGGTGCAGTGCACTGCAGACAGGTGGACCCAGGATCCTACCTCCCCTACCTGTTGCACTTGTGGAGGAAACTGTGAGCCCTCCAAAACTCACCAGAAACCCACTGTACCACATATAGGGGGGGGGGGGGTTGGGGGGCTCAGCAGACAAGGTAAGGGAGCAATGGTCAGATTTGTACCTGGGAGCTTTTTATGAAGTCCACTGCACTGCCCGCCCCCCTTTCAACAGAATTAGTATTTTAGTTTTTGTGATTGGTGATTTTTCTGCTTTGTTTGGGGTTCTTTTACTAAGAGGTGGCACATGGGCATAGTTTGACTGTTTAATTTGGGGGGGCAAAGGGTGTGGCTTGGCACATTTGCATATATACATCTCATACATATTCATTATGGCTATTAATAAAGTCAACAAAAGCACACACGCACCAGACTAAAATGCTGAATATGAAGCCAGCATATCAAAAACAATAGGGCCAGACATTTTATGAAATAACACAAAACCCTACAAAAGACACTCAAAAACTATACAGAAAACTTAACACACAACAGTCTTAACCCACCTATGACAAGACAGTGCTATACAGTTTACACTGGACCCTAGAGCACCAATATACCTACTACTGGAAAACTGTAACAAGCTGGACTGTTACACATTCCTACACAAACACTACATGCTAGCAGAATCCGTCACGTCAGTCACATATGCAGAACATGGACAGACCCTCATGTGATACAAAATAGGGAACCACAAAAAACATGCCCACAAAAACTGAAATATAGATCTACTACTACTTAACATTTCTAGAGCGCTACTAAGAAAGCCAGACTCTGTAAGCAGTGCAAATACTGGTAAAAGAGAAACAGAAATGTATTTTCTCCTGTACTTTGCAAAATACAACACTAGAAAAAAAATGTACATTTCATAAAGCAGGCACATCTTAGTCCTTAAAACGTATTAAATAAAAAGAATGTTTTCTTTTCTACCTTTGTTGTCTGAGCATTCTATTTTTCTAGTTGGTCTGGTCCCAGTCTCTTTTCCACTTTCCATGTATCAGTCTTCTCCTAAATTCTTTTCAAGGATGACTTTCCATTTCTTCGCTCTTCTCTTGTCTTCCTGTCCTTCTCTGCATCTGTCTGGCACTGATCTTTCGTTTTACGTCCCCCCCCCCCCCCACACACACACACTTTTCTCTCACTCTTTAGTCCTTAGTATCCATCTACCTATTGGCTTTGACCATCTCCCTCTCAATCCCTCTCCAGCACTCCCATTCCCAGTCTCCTAAATACCTCCCCCATTTTCACCCACTTCATTAGTCCTCCATTCTACTACTACTACTACTACTACTACTACTACTACTACTTAACATTTCTAGAGCGCTACTAGGGTTACGCAGCGCTGTACAGTTTAACAAAGAGGGACAGTCCCTGCTCAAAGGAGCTTACAATCTAAAGGACGAAATGTCAAATTGGGCAGTCTAGATTTCATGAATAGAGGTATAGTGGTTAGGTGCCAAAGGCGACATTGAAGAGGTGGGCTTTGAGCAAGGATTTGAAGATGGGCAGGGAGGGGAGCCTGGTGTATGGGCTCAGGGAGTTTATTCCAGGCATTCTCATACTCTGTACTCACCCCCTTTGCCCTCATCTACCCTCCACTGCATCTCATCACCCTATCAGTCCCAGCTCCATCCAAGTCTCTCCTTTCTTCCCTTGCCTCCAAGGCCACTCTTCTGCCTGTTACCTTTTACCCGATGCCCAATAACTTATCTTTCACCATCTTTTTAACCCCTTTCTACCATAACTCAACCCCCTCCAGAGACTTATCCCCTTCTCCTATACCCCTCACCAGTATCCCAATCCCTTTTCAATGTCTCTTAGCCTCTCTCCAGTCTTCCAGGTCATTCACATTATGTCTCAACCTTTTCTCACATCATCCCTTTTTCTTGCCCTTTTTCTCATATCCCTCATTCCACATCCTGCTTCATCCCCTCTCCCACCCCCCAGTCCCATCCATCCTCTGCTCCTTCCCTCTGCTCACCACCCCTCCCAGTCCCATCCATCTTCTGCTCCTTCCCTCTGCTCACTACCCCTCCCAGTCCCGTCCATCTCCTGCTCCTTCCCTCTGCTGTGCCCCATCTCTCCCAGTCCCATCCATCCTCTGCTCCTTCCCTCTGCTCACCACCCCTCCCAGTCCCATCCATCTCCTGCTCCTTCCCTCTGCTGTGTCCCACCCCTCCCAGTCTGGGTTGCACCCCGCCCACGAGTTCCAGGATCGCGCAAAGACACTTTGAGGACTGGGATCGTTATCCCCTCCCCTGGCGCAGCAGTCTTCAATCTTTCTGTGCTCCTGGCAGCGTTAGTGATGTATACACGCTGCCTTCGGTCTGCCCCGGAAGCCTTCTCTTCAACTTCCTGTTCACGCATAGGTGGGACCAAGAGACGCTGCAGAGAAAAGGCTTCTGGGGCAGAGCAAAGGCAGCATGGATACATTACTAACGCTGCCAGGCGCCCAGATAGATTGAAGACTACAGCGCCGGAGGGAGGAAGAGAGGGGGTAGATGGAATCGTGATCAGAAATTCAGGAGGTGGCAAGCCATTTGGTGGGGGCACTGCCCCCCTCGCCTCCCCAAACTATGCCCATGGCAAGCCTAATAGCTACTGCAGTGGACTTTGATCCTGGCAACCTGAGTTCAATTCCCACTGCAGCTCCTTGTGACCATGGGCAAGTCACTTAACCCTCCATTGCCCCAGGTACAAAAAAACTCAGATTGTGAGCCCTTTAGAGACAAAGTACCTGCATAAAATGTGCCCAGTGCTGCGTATGTCTAGTAGCGCTATAAAAATGACCAGTAGTAGTAGTTAGTAGTAAGCACTAACGTGTTTATTTTGCGGGAAAATGCACTACAGCGGGGCGCGCTCAGGTATCCTGCGGTAGATTACACTTCCCGTGTTCTACAAAAGACTTTTTAATTTTTAGCACTGGGAATGTGTTTGGGGGAGTGGAGAGCAGGTGTGCCCAGCGCTAATCAGTTAACATAGCTGCATTGCCGCGTGACAACTGATTAACACATTGTTAGCGCGTGAGTCCTTTCTGCCTACTAACTAGGTGTCAGTAAGGGATCACAAGCTAATGGCCCCGCTCTAATTGGGAAATTAGCGTGGGGCCATTAATTGAGGAAAAGAAAAATTGGTCATTTTACAGCTGTGTTAAAAATGACCTCAGCGCACAGGGAAATTCACGTGCTAGTCACAGCTCAGGCCATCTTTTAGTGCAGCTTAGTAAAAGGGCCCTTTGTTTGTTCCTACAAAATTATCCCCAACATGTCTTATAACTGGGCTATGCACTTCAAACTAGCTTAAACTGACAAAATAAATCACACAAGCCTAGCCTTTGGGTCATGTATAAAGAAGCTGTAGACAGCAATACAGGGTATTAGTCTCAGTAAGATAAATGTTATAATTAATAGGAAGATTAATGCCTGTGGCCAGGTGAAAAGCCAGGTCATCTCTAATAATATGCCTGTAACTGGGGGGGGGGGGGGGTGTCTCCTGCTTGCCAAGTGTTAATTTAAGGATTTGATGGATTGCAAAGCTAATTACTTTCTGTACCACATTTGACAAAGAAAAAAAGAAGTGATTTATATATTAGTGATGCTTAAGCAAATATTTAGTTATGGAGACCTAAACCTGTTCCTAAGATTTATTTATGAGGAAACAGGAGTAAAAAGTAATTACATATTAGCTAGGTTTCTGGGAGCAATCCTTAGTAAAAAAAAAACAAATTATTCTTCATGCACAAAAATGCTCAAGAGATCTAAAACTTCCTAGACATCATAAACAAAACAGAGAGGTTTAAAATACTTCCTGCTGGTGAAGAAAAGTGAACTTTGCCTTTTTAAAGATTGATTGAAAACACACAGTTTAAGACATATGTGCTGTCATTATTAAGATCATTATTTTTGATATTCAGCATTTTTCACAAAGCTACAATGCTGTTGAAGCACTGAGAAGCTTGTGTGTGATGATTACAACTGAGATACCATTGTGTCCTTATGAATACACTAACATTTTTAGAGGTAAATGTATAAAAATGACATAATTGTGGTAAAAAAAAAGTTCTACTGGGTCTGATTCAAAGCAATTTAAGTGGGCAGATGGTGGTAGAGGATGTTACATAGGAGCTGCACACAAATAAATAATGCACTTACCTTTACTGCGTAAAAGGAGTGGGAAGTGGACCAATGACTCCAGGGAAACGGGATATAAGATTTCAAAGTTCCCCTTCAGAACTCCTGCATCTCTCACCTTCCTTCTTCCATCCCATGATTTCCAGCTTCTCTCTCCTGCTTTCTCCCCTCCCATGATCTTCAGCATCCCTGTTTTTCCTTCCCCTCTATAATCTCCTGTATGTCTCTCTTTCCTTCCCTACCTGCCTTCATCTCCAGAATGTTTCTCTTTCCTTCTCCCCATCATCTCTCTTCTTCTTTTTCTGCTCACCCCTCCCCACGATCTCCAGCATATCTCCCCTTCTTCCTGGATAATAATACCATTATTCAGCTTACTCTCTCTCTTCGCTCCCCTCTTCTCTCCCCCTTGCCACATGCCATTAGACCCTTCATCTCAAAGCCGCACCAAAGTCAATTGTATAGCTAAGCAAGGTGCACTGCAAACTTCTGCACCAACATGTCCCCTCATTGTCATATAGATCCCCTATGGGTGAGCTTTTAAAAATGGATGGTAAAAGGATTCAATTACGGTGTAAGGTTCCTCACTAAACACTCACCACATAGGGAATTTACAGGAAAATTGGGGAAATTCAATGCTAGATATGCTATATAGGGTGCAATTTAAGGTGTTAAATGAATTTCCCCTGATGATGGTTCAAGTGTTACCAAGCGATAACAATATTGCACACTACTGTTTAGATTATAATGATTTATTGCAAAAGATGGGTTTTTTTATCCAATAAATATCAGCAATAAATAGATTTTAAAAACAGCTGTATTAAAATGTAGTTATTCTATTGAGTTAAAATGCTAATTTTAAAGTGCAAATGTTTTCCTCACATTTCACGACAATGAAATTATATGCATGCATTCCTGACCTGAAACAATTTCCCTTTCTAACCTTCAGAAAATAGGTACGCTGACAATCAATCAATACATTTTCATCTAACCAATATCCTCAACCAAACCAATCAGATAAGTATTACAATTGCTTATTTTCTCTATTGCTCAAAATTTACTTTCACTGTGAAATATTATTAAAGAAATTGATTCTTTGTGTGAATTTTTCTTTTTAAGGAGTCAAACCTCCCTCACTTGAATATGAACACACGCCTCCACCTCAAGGTAAATATTTGGCTATGAATGTAAAGTCTCTGAATCGCTGAGGGCAATGATGCTTGTACTTAGCTGTGCTTTTAGTTGACCTTTCTTGTATAGGGAGAATCTTTGGTCTTTCTTGAAACGTTGGTGCACGTGCTGCTTCGGCGTTGCTCCTTCTGCGTTGCTCAACAGCCTCAGTACCTGTACTTTAATTAACTTTTTAAACCCCATTTACAGTCAGTTGGGTCCTCTCCCCCCCCCCCCCCCCCCCCCCCCCCAGGAAGAGAATGAAGAGTTGCCAAGTTACTCATTCCAGACAGGAGACTTTTTGGCCAATCCTAGATTTCTGCCAACCTCAATCTGGTGCATTATGGGACCTGTAGCACTGATTTAAATGGATAGAATCATGTACTACACTGTTTTGTGATGTAAGTTTAAAACCCGGACCAACCAAAAAGTCTCTCTCCTGGAGTGGGTAACTTGGTAGCTCTGAGAATGGCATGTCAGATGGGGAGGGACCAGGCAGAGAATAACAGAGAATATCAGTGCAGGGGCTTACTGCATACCAAAACCAGCAGCAGCAGTCAAAACATGATGACAATCTGACCAGCAAAGAAGAAAAGCACAAAAAGGGCATTCACGACTGGAAACAATCTTTGAAGACTTGCTTGTGAACCAATTGGGACAGCCTTCAACAATCTGACCAGACATGCCAAGTTGCCCAGTTTTAGGATAGAGACTTTTTGGCTAGTCTTGCTTTTAACTCACATTCCAAAGCGGTGTGGGATTTGTAGTGCCTGATCCTGCTCATTGAAATCAGTGCTGCAAGTCGCATAATGCATCAGGATATGGTGGTCAGAAATCCAGGACTGTCCCAAAATCTCTAGCCTGGAACTAGATATCTTGTCTTTCTTGGCAGCTCTGCTGCCTGCTAAGGTAGAATTCAGAGGATCCCAGATCAGGAGGATCCGAGAGCAGCAGCCAAGGAGGTTTATTAAGACAGGAGCCAGCATGATGACAAAAGGCTGAAGCTGTGGCCCCAGTGCAGCCACCATATTGGTGCTACCAAAACAAACTATCAGCTGCTGTATCCACGTTGTCATCGTTCATTGTTATTTTATCTCAGTTATACTTAGAAACGTGCCGGCTTGGGCAGCATACAGATGTACACAGAAGAAGTATCACAACAGAATAACCTTTCATCGATTAGAGTAGTAATTTGTTCTAAATCGTAATCAGTGTGTCATATCAAGGGCTGGTTATAGGGACACCCTAGCACAAGTTGTATTGGTGCTGAGATTTTTTCACTAAAGGGCCACCAAAACAGACATCATGTTATGAGAATCAGGTGCTCAACATTCAGAGTTTTTATTCATAACTACAAAGGTTGTTTTAAACCTTAATTAGGTTGAAACCTGGGAGCATTAAAATCCTTGTTTTCCTGTGCCTAGCTCAAAAGAGAAAGAAGGTATGTGGGAACATGCTTCTTTTGTTTTGAGTAATGAAGTGGTATATTATAAAAATGCACCTGATATTTTTTAATACTATTATTTAAAAGAGAGGTATTGAATAATGAAGGAAGCATTATCTTCATGCAGAAGTCCAGAGTCAGTCTAAATGTGCCAGTTCTGTTGTATATATTTAGTTATACTTAAGGTCTTTTTGGATGTAAATGCAAGCAGCATACTATAAGCCACCGAGTTCATACAACATTAATTATTTTCAGTCAAGTAAATCTGTTTGCTGTCTGCTATGTGAATATTCCATCATTGTTTCTTGCTATCAAGTCTTAAATAGTTGTGGCATTTGCTTAAAACTTTGATGGTTTTAATTCATTATCCAGACCTTACATGCACATCGTATTGCTTTTTAAACCCAAAGGTGAAGCCTAAGGGTGGCTGAACAATTAGGTATAAACTGTGTTGTTTCTGACTTTATTTGTTTTGGACTGCTTTGTGTCTTACAGATCTGTACATTTGCTGTCTGGAATTGTGGAAGATGGAAAAGAGACAATAAAAAATACATTTTGGATGTACTCTATTGAAGTTGTTTTTACTTATCTAATGTGTATATGGATGCCTGTTCTGGTGTGTGCATGTGATAATGATTGAATAACTGTCTATACTTGTGGCTTTGATTTCTGACCATCGTTAAAGGAATTTTAAATGCCCAGTTGGGTATATATGCAAATCTCAATTTAGGAATCTTTTTACCAAGCTGTGGTAAAAGGGGCCCTGCAGTGGCGTTGTTACACGAGTTTGATGCGCGCCAAAGCCGCCTTTTACCGCTGCTGGTAAAAGACTTTTTTCCTGAAAGGGAGAGAAATGGCCATGCACTAATCAAAAGAATTGGCGTGCATGGCCATTTCCTGGGGGAGCCCAGTAGTAACTGAGCAGAGTGTGGCGCTGCCTGATTACTGTCAGACGTACCCCTGCCACTCAGAAAACATTTTTTGCTATGCTGGAAATGGCATGCAAAAGGGCATGAAGTACCGCAACCATAGAGCTGAATTTCCATGTGGCCATTGGTCGCAGCAGCGGCTCCGTTGGGCCCTCCTGAATAGTGTTGTCCTGCCGATTCCAAACGGTTAGCGAAAATATAACTCCAGAGATTACATAAGTACATAAGTAATGCCACTCTGGGAAAAGACCAAGGGTCCATTGAGCCCAGCATCCTATCCACGACAGCGGCCAATCCAGGCCAAGGGCACCTGGCAAGCTTCCCAAACGTACAAACATTCTATACATGTTATTCCTGGAATTGTGGATTTTTCCCAAGTCCATTTAGTAGCGGTTTATGGACTTGTCCTTTAGGAAACCGTCTAACCCCTTTTTAAACTCTGCCAAGCTAACCGCCTTCACCACGTTCTCCGGCAACGAATTCCAGAGTTTAATTACGCGTTGGGTGAAGAAACATTTTCTCTGATTTGTTTTAAATTTACTACACTGTAGTTTCATCGCATGCCCCCTAGTTCTAGTATTTTTGGAAAGCATGAACAGACGTTTCACATCCACCTGTTCCACTCCACTCATTATTTTATATACCTTTATCTTGTCTCCCCTCAGCCGTCTCTTCTCCAAGCTGAAAAGCCCTAGCCTCCTTAGTCTTTCTTCATAGGGAAGTCGTCCCATCCCCGCTATCATTTTAGTCGCCCTTCGCTGCATCTTTTCCAGTTCCACTATATCTTTCTTTAGATGCGGCGACCAGAATTGAACACAATACTCAAGGTGCGGTCACACCATGGAGTGATATAACGGCATTATAACATCCTCACACCTGTTTTCCATACCTTTCCTAATAATACCCAACATTCTATTCGCTTTCCTAGCCGCAGCAGCACACTGAGCAGAAGGTTTCAGTGTATTATCGACGACAACACCCTGATCCCTTTCTTGGTCTGTAACTCCTAACTTGGAACCTTGCATGACGTAGCTATAATTCGGGTTCTTTTTTCCCACATGCATCACCTTGCACTTGCTCACATTAAACGTCATCTGCCATCTAGCCGCCCAGTCTCCCAGTCTCGTAAGGTCCTTCTGTAATTTTTCACAATCCTGTTGCGAGTTAACGACTTTGAATAACTTTGTGTCATCAACAAATGTAATTACCTGGCTAGTTACTCCCATCTCTAAATCATTTATAAATATATTAAAAAGCAGCGGTCCTAGCACAGACCCCTGAGGAACCCCACTAACTACCCTTCTCCATTGTGAATACTGCCCAATTAACCCCACTCTCTGTTTCCTATCCTTCAACCAGTTTTTAATCCACAATAGGACTTTTCCTTAACATCACCTGCCTTAGAAATGGCACAGGACAAATGTGATCAAAGTAGAAATGACAGGGTCTACTGGGCATCTATGTCCGAAAACGGGTACGTGAAGAGGCGGGACAGACCGTATTTTCGAAAAAATGGACGTTTTTCAGCTGGGCGTTTGTTTTTTTTAGCGATAATGGAAACTAAAAACGTCCAGCTCAAAAACGTCCTAATCCGAGCCATTTGGTCGTGGGAGGGGCCACGATTTGTAGTACACTCGCCCCCCTGGCATGCCAGGACACCTCCCACAAAACCCACTACCCACAAATGTACAACACTACCATAGCTCTTAGGGGTGAAGGGGGCACCTACATGATTTATTAAATGTTTTAAATAAAGAACAACATTCAATAAGAGATGGAATAATATGTAACGATTGAGTAATTAGTGAGTGGTTAAAGTAAGTAATACAGTGTACTAATTACTAAGTGAGTATAACCCTTGTATATTGGATAATGAATATTTATTGTGGATATCCTGAAAACCTGACTGGCTGAGATTCCCCCAAGACAGGTTTTGGAATCACTTGGTTTGAGGAAAGGTTAAAGAGATTAGAGCTCATCAGCTTGGAAATAGACGGATGAGGGGAGATATGATTCAGGTCTACAAAACCCTGAATGGTGTAGAAAGGGTAAAAGTGAATTAATTTTTTACTCTTTCAAAAAGTACAAAGACTAGGGAATACTCAATGAAGTTTAATGGAAATACTTTTAAAACAAATAGGAGGAAATATTTTTTTTCACTCAATAGTTAAGCTCTGGAACAGTGGTTAGCGAATCTGGGTTTAAAAGAGGTTTGGACAAGTTCCTGAAGGAAAAGTCCATAGTCTGCTATTGACACAGACATGGGGAAGCCACTGCTTGCTCTGGGATTGGTAGCATTGAATGTTGCTACTAATTAGGTTTCTGCCAGGTACTTGTGACCTAGGTTGGCCACTGTTGGAAGCAGGATACTGGGCTAGATGGACCATTGGTCTAACCCAGTATGGCTATTCTTATGAGTAAAGGGCTGATAACCATGGAAACCCCTGTGGCACTGGGCAAGTCATTTCACCCTCCATTGCCTCAGGTATAACCTAGGCCGTAAGCCTTTTAAGGCAGGGAAATAGCTACAGAACCTGAATTTGTAAATTTTGAGTTTGCATTTGGTTAAAACTAAGTAATTTAAATCTAAATCCCAACTTTTGTGGGCAGTTAAGACTTTTATACAGTTGAAGAAATGTCTTTGCCAGTCATTATTTTTAGTTCAAATAGCAGTTGCACAAAGTGCTGTACATTTTCTGTATTGTAAACATTTAATAAATCAATAATAAATCTAACACTCCCATACACAGGCCATGTTTCAATTCATCTTCATCAGGAGACCTTATACAAATAACATCCTATTATTGTACTTATTTTAATCTACAATTTTCCATTTTACAACAATATATTCACAATACCTTTCACAGCCCCATTAGAGCGTCTGGTGCACCCAGGTCCTCCCTGTTTCCGGAACCACCAACCACATGAGTCAATCTACTGACTCCGTGTACCTCACTTCCTCTCTTTATACTGTTATTAATAGGGACCAATCTACTTCCTTATTTAAACCAAATGGTTCCACAGTTCCCCAATTGTATATCATTCGCTGTTCCCTCCGTACCAATTCTCGCTCAGGATTTCCCCTTTGTCCCTGTAACTGGAATAATACAACAAACCTTAGATCATCTACAACATGATTAAATTGTAACCAATGGCTAATGATCGGAGCCTCAACTTTTTTGCACCTAATGTTGCTAAGGTGTTGTGCCACCCGTATTTTGATCTTATGGGTAGTTTCCCCAATATACCACAATTGACATGGGCAACATATGCCATAGATTATGGGAGTGTTAGATTTATTATTGATTTATTAAATGTTTTAAATAAAGAACTGAAACCACTTAAATCTCCACACTGAAAAATCTTTGGTAAATATAATCACGCTCTTCACAAATCCAAAGACTAGAACTGTGTGTATGCAAACAGCTTATCTATAAAATAGTTTTCTTGTATTTTTAATTTTTGATTTTTGTATTCTTTATATATATTTTAGGAGCCCTCGGAAGATACCACTTTAAGGCAACTTCATTGTTTTTTGCCTAGTGGCATAGTCTCTCTTCATTGGGTCGTCCCTTTGTTTGACTATTTGTAAATGCTGTTGCAAACACTCACTACAAAGTGCTCAAAATATGTGCGTGCTCTGAGTGAAAAATAAATAAAATGAAAAACTTGAACATAAACTTATCTTAAATACCGCTACATATATCTTGCTGTTGGAGTCCACTTAGGCTTCCCCTAAATTGCGCCCGACGCCGCGGGTTTCACTGCTTTCATCAGGGACTCGGGTTAGAATGGCCCGCTTTGAATTCCCAACAGTCTGTGCATGCCGCTTCTCGTAGCGCTGTCTGCTGTTCTTTATAGGCGCTATTTGATGACTACAAGATACCGACGCTTCGCGTCAACGTCACTATGAACAGAAAAATCTGGCATTGGTAAATTAAATTAAATTTCCTTAGTGCCTGTTACAAAGACTTGGAATGAGTATACATCTCACTAAATATACATATTTATGACACTCAACTCGTCCAACTTCCTACTACATAGATCTAGCATGAAACAATTGATTACAGAGCTTGAGAAAAGAAAAATAAAAAAGAAAAATAATAATAATAACAAAGAAAAAGAAAAATAAGGACATCTAGAAATCAGATTAAATCATGGAATTCCATTCCACAGATTCATTCAACCCATATGGATTGATTGTATCCACCTGTGTATTCTTTAAATAAAGAACAACATTCAATAGATGGAATAATATATAACGACTGAGTAATTAGTGAGTGGTTAAAGTAGGCAATAAATATTCATGAGATTAATTTCCATGTACTACCTCCTTGATATGCAAATCAATCTCATCAATATTCACTGTGGATATCTTGAAAACATGACTGGCTGTGATTCCCTCCAGGACAAGTTTGGGAACTCCTGCTCTAACCACTGGGCTGCATCGCTTACATTTAAAACCAAGTAGTAATCCACAGACTGTATTCAGAGATAGCAAAAAAAAAAACCACATTTACTCACCTACATAGAACTCTGGAATGTTCAGCAATTTTCTTCTTGCTACCATATCTTTTCTTTCAATCAAGTATTTTAAAGGGTCTTTTCTATCTCTGGGTGGAATAAATTCAGGGCTCAAGAACCTGCACAATGATCAGAAACATAAGTAAGTAACCAAGCTATTTTAGACAAATCATCTTCCATAAGCCAACCAACTGCAGTTACTTATCATACCAAAGTGAACTCCACAGCTTGTTTGTTACATTTGTACCCCGCGCTTTCCCACTCATGGCAGGCTCAATGCAGCTTACATGGGGCAATGGAGGGTTAAGTGACTTGCCCAGAGTCACAAGGAGCTGCCTGTGCCTGAAGTGGGAATTGAACTCAGTTTCTCAGGACCAAAGTCCACCACCCTAACCACTAGGCCACTCCTCCACTCCTAGCCTATGAGTGGGGTTTACTAAAGTAGGATAAGGCAAATCTCAAAACACAGGCAAGGAATGAAAAAACACCCCAGTTCACCCTGACCCAAGTCCCGGATTTCCTAATTCCCCCCTCCCACCCACACATGCGGTTCTCTGCCTCTCCCTGGCTTTCTGGCATTGTTTAACAAATTTCCCTGTATGTATTTTCTCTGAAGTCACATTGAGTCAAATGATCATCGCATACTGCCCAAAACCTGTGTATAAGCATGAATGCAATACCTTTAGCAAACAGTTGAAGATACACATAATCATTTTACAGCTTCATGTTATGTATATAAATATATATATATATTTTTTTTTTATTCAATTATTCAAATTATTACAAGAAACATCTTGTTTAGGAAGTATCATACATATACATAAATCTTTCTCAGAAAAACTTAATCAAGAAAAGTAAAATAATTCACTCTTCGTAAGAAATTGACACTCAAGTCCATAAATCAGGAATCCAAAATGTAGGAAAAATACTGGAAACAAACAACAGAAAAAGAAAATATAACTGGATATCGCACTACATTAAGTGGGGTTGCCTAATTTCTTTATCGTTTATCCAATTTTGCTGAGGCTATAAGTGCAGATACATGAGCAGGTTCCATAAATACATATTTTTTCCCCCAAGCTTTATTATGCACTTGCAAGGGTATCTTTAAAAAAAGGTGCCCCCCAAGTGCAAAACTTCAGGCTTTAGGAGTAAGAATTGTTTCCTCCGCCATCTAGTCTCCTTAGAGACATCTGGAAACAGGAGAATTTTAAACCCTAAAAAGGGCTTTTCTTTATTACGGAAAAACATGCGGAATATCCAATTCTTATCCGGCAATAATGCCACAGTCGCCACCAAAGTGGCGACTGAGGCAAGTTCAGAGTCAGTAGTTTCAAGCAAAAGAGAAATGTCTATTGGTTTTTCAGGTATCCGATTCAGGTCTTTCCCAGGAATATAATAGACCAAGGTAAAGGGTGGAAGATTCTGTTCAGGAATATCCAAGATCTCACGCAGATAGCGTTTTAACATTTCCTGAGGGGTTACATTTTGTACTCTGGGAAAGTTGACAAATCTTAAATTATGATTTTTAGTATAGTTATCAAACACTTCAGTCTTCATCCTAAGACTGGTCAAATCTTTTATCATCGTAGATTGAATTACTTCAAAATTCGAAATTTTTTGATCAACTTTTTCCTCTAATTTTCCAAATTTACCTTCCAGATCTTTAAACTCCTCTTCTTTTTTTTGAAAATCAGTCTCCAAAGATTTTAATCTTGGTAACGTCTCATTATTTTGCTTAAGAAAAATTTGTCCCAAGTTAGACACCAAATCCCATAGAGTATCTAATGTCACTTCCTTTGGTTTTTCTACTAACGCTTTAGGAATTTCAAACCTTGTGGAAGTCAGCTCAAGAATCCAACTCTGTTCTTCAGCTCCTCTCCCCTCACTCCGCGGTGTCACATTGGGCAAAATGCCCTCCGTTCCCTTCTCCGTTGTTAACTGTGCTTCCAATCGACGCTCTACAGGGCCCTCTGTACCTTCCAGGGTAGACCCTGTCGATTCGAGGAGGAAAGAACTCACACCAATCGGCTGGGGAGGTGGTGAACGCATAGCGGGGCTTAGTGTGACATCGAGGCCAAGGGAAGCCGAAGTCTCCAGTTCAACGGCGTTCCCAGCTGGCGACATCCCGCTTACAGAGGCAAGACCCGGCGGTCTAAAGAATCGGTTGATAGTACCAGGCAATGGAGGGGGTAGTGGGGAAGCTCTAGCCGCTACTCTCCCTCAACGTTTAGGCATTATTTCTCAAAGGTAAGATCCCGACCTGCAGCGTCTTAATGGAGTGTGGCCATCTTGGATCCCTGTTTGGTCCTCATGTTATGTATATTTATGTGACTCAGACCACTCGCTGAAGCTGGGCAGAGAATTTGATTGTGAGCCTCCCAGCTGTGAGAAAGCAGGATGGCAGTTTCCCTACAGTTCCTGTTTTTATTACAGCACTGATAACACTTTTGTCTTCTGATTTCTAATAACAGGAAGTGTTCTTGCGGTGACCATGTCAGATCCACATGCCAGCAACAAAGAAAGCAAGTTTGTAGGAATTTGCACACAGCGATCGGGAACAGCACTCGGCACTACATTTGTGCTGCGTAATATCATAGAAGGGCAAGGCAAGTTTGATAGGTTTTTAATATACACTTATAAAGTGGGGAAGTAAGCTTGAGTTAAAGGGAACTGGGAAAATGTGTTTGACTCTTACTATTTATCTTTTTAGGTGTCGTTAAGGAACATATCTATTGCCCTTTGTCGCTTGAAATAAAACATGAACAGTGATATATCCAATGTGAGGGTGGCGGCCTTGTGCCATAGAGTAGCAGTTCACCGAGCCAATGCTTTCCAGCTGTGTATGGCACTAGACCTTTCCAAAGCTGTCCTATGTAATTTGGAGGACTGCCATGCTGCTTGCTCTATCTGTCGTAAGACAAGCTCTTTGGTGCGGCTCAGCAGAGAGCTGTAATACTTGTAATACTGTTCAGAATAGGAATCTTGCTTTCTAGTATCTTCATTACAGAGAAATAAATCAGCTTGGGGTCCTTTTACTAAGCCGCGTAAGCGTCTTCGCTCGCCAAAATGGAGTTACCGCACAGCTACCATGTGGCTCTTTAGGTTAATTTCATTTTTGCCGCGCGTCCAATATGTGCATTCGAAAAATAATTTTTATTTTCTGACGCACGTATCGGACGTGCGCCAAGTGGCATTTGGCGAGCTTGTCATTACCGCACAGTTACTGCATGAGACTGTACCGCTAGGTCAATGGTTGGTAGACCCAAAATAGACGCGCGGCAATTTTGATTTATGCTGCATGTCCATTTTTGCCAAAAATGTTTAAAAAGGCCTTTTTTTACAGGTGCGCTGAAAAATGGATTGGCATGCACCCAAAACCCGCACCTACACTACCGCAAGCCATTTTTCAGCTCACCCTTAGTTTGCTGGTTGTTTGTGTTGAAATGTTATAAAGCTGGATATTATTTGGCAGATGGTGATCTTGTAATTGATATTGGCTCGTGACCTACCAACAGTGTCAGAAGCCATGCAAGAGAAAGCAGCAGACTAACTGCTGTACTAAAAAAAACTGCATCCAATTTTTGCTTACCTTCCAGTGGAGGGGAAGGATGCAATTCTTTAAAACAGCATGGGCAAATGGGCACTAAAGAGTCTTTTGCATTGCTGTGGTTAATGGTACTAGACCATCATGGTAAACATTTTATGTAATGGCTCTTGGGAATTGGTGTGATGAATGATGTCGATGGTACATATGAATGCTTTTTTTCTCAGCCTTTCAAAAGAGAGAGGATCTGCTACATTCTTTTTAAAACATTCAGATTTTTATCATGTAAAAGGTATAAAATGGGATCAGAATGTATTTTTTTTATTTATAAAAATGTGATCGCTGCTTTACTGTCCAAAGGAGCGAACAATATCACATTTGCTTCGAGTTTTGGTATGGTGGGCGGAGCAGGGTGTGAAGGGTCTGAGGCTAGTTGTAAGGCTGCACTGCAGCAATTTGCTGGTCTTAGGCAGCACGCAGCTTTCTACTAGTTCATGGCAACTAATATTTGACATTTGTGTTGCTGTATAATCTCAGGAAACTGCCCTTTAGCTCCCCACCACCAGTGCTCATTTTGCTTGTCCCATGACCCACTGCTGCCACTGTTCATACGGCCTCCCCCCACACTCTTTTGTTAGTAGCGACAACTACCTTCCCCTCTTCCCAGTTGCCAGGAAAGACTGCCTTGCCTACACCTCCCAAGCAAACTATGTTGGTATCCAGCATTACTGGCTCACTTCTGTCACATAACCTGTGTTATAAGGTCAAAAATAACACTCTGGTAGTTTTGAATCTGCCTCATGGTCATTGTATTCATGGTTTTTTTGCCTTTGTGTTCAGGAGTTGAGATATGCTATGATTTGTACAGTCCTCGCATTCAGGATATCCAGGTGCTAAAACTGGAGAAGAGACTAGACGATAACCTGATGTATTTGCGAGATGCATTTCCAGAATACAGCACCTTTGATTTTGATATGAAACCTGTACCGCATCCTGTCACTGAAGAGGTTCCTGTAAACCAGGTAGTAGCTGTTTTTAGTCTAACCAGATCTGAGTGTGAGGGAGAAATAAGGACCAGGCGGCCCAGCCAGTGTGCTCAGTTTAACTCCTTCTGTAGTACTGTGGATCCCATTTGCTCCCTGGCTCTTTCCTTGTAACTAAGGATCCTCTGTGCTCATCTAGGGACAGGAAAATATTGTGGACCTTCAGATGTAGATTTTGTTCAACTCAAAGAGAAAATAAATCTTTAATTGTAATTAGGTCTAAGATAATACTCCAAAAAATATTTTTAGCAATGTTTTCTCTTGATTCGTTGTGGTTCAGTGTGCTTCTGTGTGATTCAACAAACTTTATCATAACAATTATTTTCTTCCAAAATTCCTCTTAAAAAGACTGTCAGCCACTTACAGATAGACCTTCTCACCACCAACGTTAGTCAGCCATTATCATATATATTTTAGGAGACTTTTCATTCCAATGTGAGTTTGTGTTGCATTACGTCGCATCATGGGAGGATTGTCTCCTTCTCCATTCATTCCTCCCGAGAGGCTCCATTTTGAACTTCCTGTGATGCAGTGTAATGCAACATTTGAATTCATGTCGGAAAGAAGTGTCTCCTAAAATATGTGATGATGGCTCACTAACAATTGGTGAGAAGAATTTTTGGAGTATATCTTAATTCTAATGACAATGAAAGGTGTATTTTCTCTTTGAAGAGTTGAAGAAAATTCTTAGAGCTACGAGTTCACCAATGTATAACTTTTTAATGCAGTAATAAACTATAGCTAGTGAAACAGGTTTAGGATGTATTTAAATTGCATTTGAGCTATAGCGGCTTTATTTGAAATTTGGTGCCTTTTTTTGCTTGTGCTATAAAATAAGCATACTTGATCCTGATTAGTGCCAGAAAGACTTATGCAGTCTGTGTCCTGAAAATGGCACAGAGGTACTGTCCATCATAACACATAAACAACCATGAGGTTGTTTAAATTTGCTTGGATTCCATCCTCTTTCTATTTAGGACTCCTCTGTGTTTATCCCACACATTTTTTAAATAACACTTTATTTTTTTTTTAGTGTCCTCCACCAGGAGGGTTTTCCAGGTATTCATCACCCTCTCCTTGAAAAAGTGTTTTCTGATGCTACTCCAGTTGCCACCCTGCAATCTCAATTCATGCCGTCTAGTTCTCCTGCATCCCCATCAATGAAACAAGATTTGTTTGTATATCAATACTTTTTAAGTATAAAATAATGAATGGAATGGGTGGATGTGAATCGCTTATTTACTCTTTCCAAAAATACTAGGACTAGAGAGCATGCAATGAAGCTATTAAGTAGTAAATGTCAAACAAATCGGAGAAAATATTTCTTCACTCAACAACAGATCCATAGCATCTTTCTGACCCCAGCTACTTCTTGGTATATTGGCCTTTTATCAGTCCAGGACCATTCTGACATCTATTATTGGGTTAGCACTTGAGGACTCACCTGCGCTGGGATGCCCTCCAGAGTGACGGTTGCTTGCTGCTTCTCTCCCACTGCTCAGCCTGCCTTTCCTCCTCTCTTCCTTGTGATCCTGGGCAAGTCGCTTAACGTTCCATTGCCTCAGGTACCACTTTGATAGATATTCCACAGGGTGGTTACAAACTCCATTCCATTCCCAGGCCTCTGCCTGGCAGCACTATGCGAGAAGGTACTTCTCAGAAGATCAGGGAATACCTGCTGAGTGGCGGAAGCCACAAGCTCTTTTCTGGCTGAAGAGTATGCCAGCACTGGGCAGGTGGAAGAAGGAGCTGACAGCTAGTGCTGGGACGGAGAAGGTGGCAGAGGCTAAAAGGGGCATTTGCTGGCAGACAGTGGGGGAAGGATAGAAGGGAGCTGATTGCTGGAACTTGGAGAAAAAAAGCTGGATTGGAAGGGAGGCTGGTGTTGTAAATTTGTTTTTTGGGTCACAATCCAGCTCATTTTTGAAAGTGATCGCCGGCCATCTTCTGACACAAATCGGGAGATGGCCGGCGATCTCCTGAACCCGGCCAAATCAGTATAATCGAAAGCCAATTTTGACTGGATTCAGCTGCTTTCCATCACGGAGCCGGCGAAACATCAAGGGGGTGTGCTCACGAGATGGCCGGCTTTGCCCGATAATGGAAAAAAAAAGCCAGGCCTGACGAGCATTTCCCCGGCTTTACTTGGTCCCTTTTTTTTCACGACCAAACTTCAAAGAGGAGCCCCAACTGACCAAATGACCACCGGAGGGAATTGGGGATGACCTCCCATTACTCGCCCAGTGGTCACCAACCCCCTCCCACACACAAAAAAAAACTTTTTTGGCAGCCTCAAATGTGATACCCAACTCCCTGACAGCAGTATGCAAGTCCCTGGAGCAGTTTTTAGTGGGTGCAGTGCACTTCAGACAGGTGGACCCAGGCCCACCCCCCCCCCACCTGTTACACTTGTGGTAAATGGGAGCCCTCCAAAACCCACTATACCCACATGTAGGTGCCCCCCTTCACCCTAAGGGCTATGGTAATGGTGTAGAGTTGTGGGGATTGGGTTTTTTTTTTTTTTTTGGGGGGGGGGGGGCGCTAAACAACCAAGGGAAGGGAGCTATGCACCTGGGAGCTATTTTTTTTTTTTTTATTTTTAGAAGTGCCCCCTCGGATGCCCGGTTGGTGTCCTGGCATGTGAGGGGGGCCAGTGCACTACAAATGCTGGCTCCTCCCATGACCAAATGCCTTGGATTTGGATGGGTTTGAGATGGCCAGCATTATTTTCCATTATGGCCAAAAACTGATGCCGGCCATCTCAAACCCGGCGAGCTCTGACATTTGGCCGGGCCCAACCGTATTAGCGAAGAAAAAGATGGCTAGCCATCGTTTTTGAAAATAGTTGGCTCCGCCCACTTACGGCGCAGACCCGCGAAGATAGCCGGCCAGCTATTTGGCCGGCGCCGTTCGATTATGCCCCTCAATGGAATCTACCGAAGTACCTGATATAGGGGTCAGAGAAGGGCGAGGCTGCTGATGGGGCTGGGAGAAGGAGGGAGCTGATGAATGGGCTGCGAGGGGACAGTTGCTGATTCAAGGGGTTGTGAGGACTGATGTTGATGTTATGAGAAAGGGAAGCTGATGATGTTGCTGGAGCTGGGAAAAGGAGAGGGCTGATACTGGAAAATTTGTGTTTTGCATCATTGAATGGAATCCTCCTAAAAAAAACTTCAAAAAACATTTTTTGCAATATAAATACACCAGTAAACCCCAGTTTTTTGGACTCTGGGAAAGCACCTAGTAGCCTGAAAAGTAAACATCTAAAATCAGAAGTCCTGTTTATATTTTACTATGAACCATATTAGCTCATTTTGGAAGCTGCTTATAAGGTGCCAAATGAGCTAAAAATAACAAATATTTCATACTTCAGAAAGAAGTTGCTTTAGAAAATTAACCCCAACAATGAACATAAGGTCTACTGGAAAGTCACATTCCAAAAGTTTGACTTTGTCCATCCTTAGTGCTCACATCATAAATTTATTAGGAAATGTAAGTGGTGTTATTAGAAATAATATATTCTGTAAAATTACTGTTTGCTACATTTTTTATTTGTAATTTTCAGTGTACTGTATTTAGAAAATTGCTATGACAATATGCATTTTTTAAATGTTAAGGTTCATAATACAAAAAAATATGATATCTTATTCTGTATTCCAACCATCACAGCTGAAAGTTAAAATGAAGCCTAAACCGTGGTCAAAACACTGGGAACGACCCAAGTACAAAGTGCAGGGAATCAAGTTTGAACTGTACTTAACAGAAGAAAAATTAAAAGAAGCAATGAAGTGGGACAGGCCCTGGGCAGAGTTTGATATGCTTAAAGAGTATGATACTACAAAAATAGAGGAAAGAATCTGGAAAGAAATCAATCCAGAGCTGGACAAATAATGCAGATGGATCATGGCTGAGTTCTGCTTTTGTACATTAAAATAAGATTGGTGATATACAGGTGAATCATGAAGGCACTGACTTCTTAAGACTGTAATATTTTACCTAAATAAAGCTGTTTTAATAAGACTAATGCTGTAGTGTTTTATATATTTTTTTATTTCAAATTATTATATTACAAGAACATTATGGAAACATGGAAGAAATTGCTAATAAAACTACACATTATTACATGGAAGTCCACATCAAGGGAAACCGCAATTGAAGTCGAAAGAGAAAAACAAATTCCAAGTTACTCCAAATAACCACAGGCATGAAGACATAAACATCTAATCAAAGCACCTGATTAGATCTTAATTACAGCAATATTAATCCACTTTCTGAACATTAGGTTTATCTGTAAGAAAATTCTCCAAATAGGATCTAGAAAAATATAAGAGCTGTTTCCATGTGTTACCAGACATTTACAAGAAAATTTCATGAAAAAGGAAGTAGCTGCTAATAAAACTTTAGGCTTTGGCTGTAGAAATGTCATTCACCTCATATTAATCTGTCAGGAAACATCTTTGTTTGACCACAAAACAGCTCATTTTTGGGTGGGAAATATGCTTTCATACTAACACCTTTTTGCTCTTCTGTTTGAAATAAAACTAGCAAAGTTGCTCTCTTTACTATATTATCACGAGAGGATTCCAAAAACTTAGTATTGCATTTCTAATATACTGTATAAAAGCTACAGTATAGTGTCTGATTTAAACAGGTACCCAAGAGTAGCTCAGACTGATTGCTAGGGAGGATAACACACCAACTCACCTCCTAGGCTTTAGACAATTAAATTGTCTAGTATGCTTCTGTACACAGGCAGCAACTGTTCATTTCCTTCTGAGCAGTTTCAGCCTGGCTGCAAGGTACATAGTATGATCAGAACCTCCACAACTGTTACAGAGAATTGAGGTACTGCCAACAGACCAGAAATCTGATGGGGACTCATCGGAAATTCTAAACCAGCCACTACCAAGAACTGGGTTCAAATAAGCTGGACAGAAAAATGGAAGCTCACCTAATTCCTTACAGGAAATGGATCAAGAAAATAAAAGTTACTGAGTCACCAAGATTGTGTCATACTATGGAAGACATACATTCTTCCCCCCCCCCCCCCCCCCCCCCCCCCCCCCCCCCAAAGGCTGTGGAGCTTCCCAATTTGTTCATAGTGATTTTTTTCCCAGAGAAATAAGCCCACTGGTAGAAGTTCTGGAGCAAATGTGAAGCAGCTATTCACAACCACTTGCAATCTTACTTGAGTGGCACAGTAGCAAATGACATAGCTAGATTAATTCAATCTAAAGAAAAGGTAGCAGTGAACATTTTCTTGGAGTAATTTTGCACCGAAACCATCAATCAAAATGCACTTAAATAGGCATCCCTGTGACAATCCACTAGTGTGATTGCCTTGTCTGGCAAGTATTAATTTCAGATGTGTAGTTTGGAAATGAAGGGTATGGTCGCTGACATTTACGAAGGCCTTTTATGTCCTACATTGTTGAACCTAGCTGTAGATAGCATCACATTAGAATTTAACCAACAGGATGTATGAATAGAAGGTACCAGTTCTCATAAAATTCCTGCCCAAGAAAGTAGTAAGAAGTGAGAATGCACTATGCTTAATTGTTTGAGGTTGTTGACCTCAAGCATCAACACTACAAAAGATCAAGCTTACTGTGTATTACGAACAAAAGACAGATCTAGTGTCCCCCCTTCTGCTATTGCCCTCCACAATGTAGTCCCAGAAGTGCCCTGCATATGTTGTGATAAGACAGACTACAGCCGTAGTGATTACACAGTAGATGGCAGCAGATACAGACCAGTATGTCCATCCAGTATGCCAAACAAGATAAACTCATTACATATGGTATGAAGTGATACATCATATGTATGCCTGATCTTGATTTATCCTTGCCTCTTTTAGGGCATAGACCATAGATGTCTGCCTGACACTGGCCTTGTTCTAAAATTTCTGAACTTGTCAAAACCATTGAAAAGCTTCACTCCAGCCCATCCAAATCTATTCAGCCTCGATCAGGGTACAGACCATAGAAGTCTGCTCAGCACTGACATTCCTACCTAATCTCCCCTAAGCTTCTTTGGATCCAATCCTAAACAGGATTCTGTTGTGTTTGTACGTGTTTTTGAATTCTACTGTTTTCATCTCTACCACCTCCCGTGGGAGGGCATTCCAGGTAACTACCACCCCTCTAAGTGAAAAAATACTTCCTGACACTATTCCTGAGTCAGCCCCCTTTCAAATTCAATTCGTGCCCTCTAGTTCTATCACCTTCCTGTCTCTGGGAAAAGGTTTGTTTGCAGATTAATATCTTTCAAATATTTGAATGTCTGTATCATATCACCCATTTCTCCATTCTTCCAGGGTATCCATGTTTAGGTCAGCAAGTTTCTCTATGTATGTCTTGCTACGTAAACCCCCTACCATTTTCGTTGTTTTTCTCTGAACCGCTTCAAATCGTTTTACATCCTCAGAAAGATAGGGCCTCCGAAACTGAATACAATACTCCAAGTGGGGCCTCACCTGTGACTTTGTACAGAAGCATCAACACCAGACTACAAGGAACTATCAGTGGATATGAGAGAGAGAGAGAGGCTCACGAGCAGTGTTTTGTTTGGCGCCTCAACACTTTACTATATTCTGAAGAAACATATGTTCAGCATATGGAAAGAAACATCACATAAATGTGTGATCAAACTGCAGAACAGGGCACACTTGTCACATAAAATGATATTGTCACATCTGTTTCACCAAGTAGTGTAAGCCCAAAGACCTGGCAGGGAACATCTGCACAAAACACAAAATTCTTTTTAAATTTGCCACGCATCTACCTTTTCCTATATGAGCACACAGCTCTGGAGCGCGTTACCACGCAACCTGAAGACGGTCTATGAATTGACCAACTTCCATAAACTATTGAAAACTTATCTCTTCGGCAAGATATATCACAAAGATCAGCACGTGTAACTGTATATTCTTTAATATATCCAGAAATGTCTTATAATGTCTTTTACTTTAAAACTATTATGTATTTCAACACCATGTAACCAATACCCTCTGTAAACCAAATGTATATTCTCTTCTATTTCCAATTTCCATGATGAATTGTAAGCCACATTGAGCCTGCAAACAGGTGGGATAATGTGGGATACAAATGCAATAAATAAATAAATAAATAAATATGTGCATCAGAAGTCATTCACCATATACAACATCCATGTTGATTTGATTTATATTGGAAAGGCTTGGTATTCCACTCAGGAGCACATTGAGGCATATTTTCAAAGCACTTTGGGAGGCTAAGTTCCATAGGTTTCTATGGAACTTTGGGAGGCTAAGTGCTTTGAAAATATGCCTCATTGTGGAACACTGGACTAGATCTAATTGCATCATTTATGAGCTCCCTTAATACAGCATCTTTTTGTTATTTTTCAAGCAAGGGCCAATTTGTAAAAATACGAGAGCAAAGATCATCCTTTCTCCACACCCATCCCTTTGAACTGGCTCTCCCCCTAATCCAGTTTTTAATCTCCTCCTCTACTTTTCTATACTTTGTCTAGAGCCTTGTTATGTGGCACCACATTTTAAACAGCTATTCGGGAGGGGGGGGGGGGGGGGCGGTCCCAGCTGCAGAACATAGCTTGCAGTGAGTTTGAACTGCATGCCACTCTATCTTGTGAGAGTAGAATGGGATTTTGGTCACCACAAAGCTCAAACTCACCAGAAGCTGCATGGCACAAATAATAGGAATCACCAACATCAAAAATGAGAGGCAAGCATATACCAGTGTCTCTGGGAAAATAATATACCACATTAATTAATAAATCACCAGAATGTGACCATATCATCATATCAAAAGAATCTTGTTGACCTCTTTAAATGTATTTTTTTATGTGCTCATATACTTTCTGGGGACATTCACAGACCTGAATGGTCTAAAGCAGGTATCCCGGTCTGTATAATCATAGCACATTTTTAAAAATCTAAGACCATGATTTGTTGGTGGTGATGAGGGACTCCCCGAATTCATTGAGGCAGCTCTGGGCACGGATAGAACAATACAGTGCTCTTTCAGGGTTTAAAATAAATGCACACAAATCACATTGGCTCACCATCTCTCCTGGGGTGGGAGGCACAGGGTTAGAGGAACTGGGAGTGGAAGAAGCTGAAGAGGCAATCAAGTACTTAGGAGTCCAAATCCCCCAGAACCTGGCTCAAGTGTGTGCCCAAAATGTGAACAGGCTTTTGGAGGATATGGTGGACAAGTTGAAGCTGTGGCAATCCCTCCCGCTCTCTTTGCTTGGCAGAATAGCGCTATACAACATGATGATTGTACCCAGATGGTTATATGTGTTCCAAACGCTCCCACTTTATCTTCCAAGGAAAGTGGAACAGCAAATAAACAAAATATTGCAGAAATTCCTTTGGAAAGGAAAGAAAGCAAAAATTGCTCTGCAGATTCTGCAGATCCCAAGAGAATACGGGGGCCTGGGCCTCCTGAGTTTGCGATACTTAACGGTAGCCTGTGGAATCAGGCACCTAAATGACTGGTTTTGAAAGACAAGTGAATACTCTGCTACCACTATGGAATTAGGCTTGTTTGGCCCAGACAACTTTACAGGATTTCTGCATGGTAGCAAGCAACATCTCCCAGCAGTCCTACAGAAGTCACATATTTTGCCTACGATGAAAATGGTGTGGAAATGGATCTGCCGCATGCATGGCTTTTCACCTAAAACTACCCCCTACCTGTCGATTTGTGGCAACCCGGGGTTCGAGCCTGGGACAAGTTATACTGTATTCAACAGATGGAAGGAAAAGGGGATAGAATACTTATATCTTGTGCTCACAGACGAAGGGCGTATCAGAACGTTTCCAGAACTGAGAGCTCAGTTCAAAATAAATTCAGCGGACTATTTCCATTATTACCAGCTGAGTGTCCAGTCTGACTTGGACAGACCTCACCAAGGACGTGAGGGAAGAACTGGCTGGTGCTATGTCGCTGGGGGCGCAATTGAAAGTGTCCATGGCCTACCATCATCGCCACATCCGAGATACAATGCCAGAATTGGATTACAGGGGCTACGCGGCAAAATGGAGCCAAGATCTGGGAAGCCAGATAACTGAGACTATGTTTAAGGACCATGTGCAGTCGCTCTGGCAGACCACAAAACTGGCAGAGCACTGAGAAATACAATATAAATTCGCACTAAGGATATATGTGGCGCCTAGAAGAGCTTTCCATATGGGAGCATCACCGGATGGAGCATGTGGGAAATGCCATCAAGAAGGGGCTACATTGGCTCACATGTTTTGGACATGCCCAAGAGTGGTTTGGTTTTGGAAAAGTATACTACAACAAGTGACAGAACTCTGGTCCCGAAGATGGACATATGATCCAAAGTTGCTTTTTGGACACCCAAGGCTAAGCAAGCCAACGCCGAAGGGATTCACAGACTTTGTAAAAAGAGCTACAGTAGTAGCGAAAAAAGCAATCCTGCAAGAGTGGCTGGGGAACAAACCACCATCACTGCAATATTGGCGAACTCAAATGCTTATACTTTTACGTACAGAACATCTGGCAATGCGGAACCAGCCACGGATAAGAAGACAACAATTTGAATGCAGATGGGCAGCCTTTTGGGAAACCTTGACCCCAATGGTCCGGAGCCAGATATTGAACCTATAATCCCCGTTGCTGCTGCTCCTGTAACCTCTGCTTGTTATTGGATATATAAGGGAAAAAAGTGGGGGAGGGGAGGGGGAGTAGTTTAGGGGGGGAAATACTAATATCAATAAAAATACAAAATGTGAAGATATGCTAATTGCTGTTATGGAACTTGCTTATGTAATGTGAAATGTTACAGCTGATTATGTTCACTTAATAAAAATGATTGAAACATAAAATCTAAGACCAATATTTTCAAATATCCATTGAACAAAGTTGGATGCACTTAACAGAATGGCATTTTTGGGTCCTGACATGGGTGTGTCAAGGCACCCGCTATTACAGAACTGTTTGTGCAAATATCTCTTAATATACTTCACACACTCACAGAATGCCAGGCCTCCCTTCCCTCTGCTGGACCCACCCATAAGCTAGACACCCCCCCCCCCCCCTTTCCCCCAGGCTCTTTGGCATCCTGATTTGAAGCAGCAAAACACAGAGCAGGTGACATAGTAGACAGTTTATTAAAACAAGTACCTGATGTGGCCATGTTTTGCCCAAAAAGGCTGCACCAGGAGTAAAGCTGTAGTCCAGACATATAAATTAATTAAAAACATACAAATATTAAAAATCATATCAAAAATAATTCCAATAAAAAATACACAGTTGTGTGCTGGGAAATTTTTAACAACAGGCTCTCTGGGCAATTTGGGAGAAGTGGACCAGGAGAGTAATGCATTCTTCTCCCCCCCCCCCCCCCCCCCCCCCAAGCTGGCAAGCCAAACCCCGCAAGCCAAATAGACTGCTGCTTATTTCTGGCTCTGAGCAATATGCTCAAGTTATACCAGCAGATAGATTATGGCATAATTATGGTATGAAGTTTCCCCCATTTGTTCCACTATGATGGGAAAAATTCTGGGAAGAGTGGCCAAGAAAGCAAGTTCTTTGGCTATTTGTCCATGTTTTTATTTAAAGGCAATTTCTTCTCAAATCTCAAATCTTAATGTCTTACTGCATTTATAAATAACTAGTAAAAAAGGTCCGTTTCTGTTTGAAAGGAAACGGGCGCTAGCAAGGTTTTCCTCTGAGTGTGTATGTTTGAGTGTATATGAGAGTGACTGTGTGAGAGAGGCTTCTGTTCCTGCTGCTGTGCATTCCCTGTGTTGTGGCTCCGCCCCTCTCCCTTCTACTGGCCAATCTGGTGTGGGTTTGTGCTGAACTATCAATTCTCAATTTTTTTACAATAATCTATGGGCCCTGTTTACAAAGATGCTCTAGTGTTTTTACCATGTGCTAAAATTTAGCATGCATTAACCGTGTAGATGCCCATATGAAATATTATGGGCATCTACACGGCTAGTGCACCTTTGTAAACAGGGCCCTATGTATTGACATTTCTCACTGCATGGGCTTCTCCCAATGCATTGCACGGAGAGAATGCTTATAGTGCTTATTAACAGAAATAAAGGGATATATAGCCTTGGGTAAAGAAGCTGTCTTATTGCAATTTCATATTTCCATGGTGTTTGACACCATGGATCATAATTTGCTGCTTTTTAAATTGAGTGAAATGAGTATTAGGGAATCAGTTCTTAAATGTTTTTCATCCTTCTTGGGGAAATAGACAATATAGCATTTTGAAGAATGGTGTAGCATCAAAGGGTTGGAAGTCGCACTGTGGTGTTCCTCAAGGGTCCCCATTGTTGCCTCAATTTTTTAATGTTTATATGAGCCATTCAGGTTACTTACAGTCTTGATATTTTTGTTTTGTGCCTTGTTCAAGATTCTTTAAGAACATAAGTGTTACCATCAAGGTCCACCAACCCCAGTATCCTGCTTCCAACAGTGGCCAATCTAGGTTACAAGTACCTGGCAAGATCCCAAAACAGTAAAACAGATTTTATGCTGATTATTGTAGAAATAAGCAGTGGATTTTCCCCAAGTCCATCTTAGTAAAGGCTTATTAAAGTTATCCAAACCTATTTAAATCCCACCAAGCTAACTGCTTTTACAACATTTATGGGCAACAATTTTCAGAGTTTAATTACACATTTGAGTGAAGAAATATTTTCTACGATTTGTTTTAAATTTACTACTTAGTAGCTTCTTTGCATACCCCCTATTCCTAGTATTTTGGGAAAGAGTAAAAAGTAATTCACATGTACCTGTTCCATTTCACTCAGTATTTTATAAACCTCTATCATATCTCCCCTCAGCCATCTTTTCTCCAAGCTGAAGAGCCTAACTGCTTTAAACTTTCTTCATAGAAAAGTCGTCCCATTCCCTTTATCATTTTCTTCACCCTTCTCTAATTACACTATATCCTTTTTTGAGATGTGGTGACCATAACTGCACACAGTATTTGAGGTGCGTTCGCACCATGGAGTGATACAAAGGCATTATAACATTCTCAGTTTTGTTTTCCATTCCTTTCCTAATAATTCCTAACATTCCATTTGCTTTCTTAGCTAACACTACACATTGAGCAGAGGGTTTCAATGTATCAACAATGACACCTAGATCCTTTTCCTGGGCAGTGACTCCTAATGTGGAACCTTGAATCACCTACCTATGGTTTGGGTTTCTCTTTCCCACATGAATCACTTTGCACTTGCTCACATTAAAAGTCATCAGCCATTTGAATGCCCAGTCTCCCAGTTTCGTAAGGTCCTCTTGCAATTTAACAACTTTGTGTCATCAGCAAATTGAATTTCCTCACTAGTTATTCCCATCTCTAGAGCATTTATAAATATGTTAAAAAGCAGCAAACCAGCACAGACCCCTAGGGAACCCCACTATATACCCTTTTCCATTGAGAATACTGACCATTTAAACCTTACTCTCTGTTTACTTTCATTTAACCAGTTTTTAATCCACAATAGGACACTACCTCCTATCTCATGACTTTCAAATTTCCTCAGGAGTCTTTCATGAGGTACTTTGTCAAATGCCTTTTGAAAATCCAGATGTACAATTATCAACTGGCTCACCTTTATACTCATGCTTATTCACCCCTTCAAAGAAATGTAGTACCCTGTAATACACTGCAGACTTGATACACTGTCTTAATGATATAAACAGTTTCATTTACTTTTTTTTTCTTTTAATCAAAGAGCTTTTTCCTTACACCAGATGCATGCAGACAGGCTAATCTTTGTGCTACAACTCCAGTAGCAGAACCCAAGATGTCTTGAGGATACCATGACTGGACCTGGAGCCATTTCCTATATTCTTCATCTGGTAATTTTAAACTAGATTTTTGTTTCCCCTGTGTTATCAGTAAAGGCCATTACAGGTAGATTACATTTTTTTTGGAAGCAGCAGGCTATGTACTGTAAAATTATTATTAAGATCTGTCTCACATCTTTTTCAGTGTAGCTCAAGGCAAGTTCCATTCAGGTATAGAAGGTATTTTCACGTCTAAGGAGGGCTTACAATCTACCTTTGTACCTGAAGCAATGGAGGGTTAAGTGATGTGCCCAAGGTCACAAGGAGCTGGGTTTTCCTGGTTCTTAGTCCACTGTTGTAACCATTATACTACTCCTCCACTCCAAAATAGAGTATGCTGTTCTGATTCAACTGACAAAAGTTATGTAATCAGCAATTTAACACAAGTGAAAAGTTCAAATTTGATTCCATGTGCATTATTAAAAAAAAAAAAGCACAAGGTTGCAATTTAAATTAATAATGAAAACAAGGATAGTTATCAAAGTTAGTGAGACAATTCCATATGGATTTATAGCTACCAGAAATGCTTAAGGTTAAGACCAGATAATATAACATGAGATTTTTTTAAACAAAGGTTTATCCAAATCTACTGATAAAATTAAACATTTTTTCATATCTTCTTTAATTTAAAAAACTATCTTAAAACAGATGTAGAATACGACAGATTGAAAAAATTCGGTAACATACAAATTGTCTTTTTTCATGATACATAATTTAACAAAATGTTCTGCTTCCCTATGGCAAAGTTAAACATAGTTGATTCCATCACTTCACCACACTGTAGTTTATAAATATACAAGGTGTACAAAAATACAAGATACATAATACACATTTTTTAATAGTTCAATATTTTTGACAATGTCATGTCTTTGTTTCACATTTCAAGTTTTCCAGACTGTATTTCTTAATAAGAACATCTGCAGAATCCAATGCTTTTATCTTCATCAACAGAAGTACCATCTCACTAGTTTCCGCTCTACAAAAAGCAAACTGAAATTAACAAATAGGAAATGGAATGTAGGGATCCTATGACCACTCACATGGTTATTACTAGATTTTTCTTCCAATGTACACTTATGTTTGAGACACAACAAAAACAAAATGGAATTTCCTTTTCTAATATACCAGCAAGGTCCTTCTAAAGCATTTGCTTTAATGAAATAGCAAAAGATGACAAGTCAAATCCATCTTTTCCCAGAGCACTGAAATCCATTCAATGGCAAAGTCATGCAAGCTCAGGCCACACACTTACTTGAAATTATGGTACATTGCATCTGAAGACTGCAACAAATGGTTGCTAAATTTTGCCAACTGTGGGAGAGTTGATCCACTTTTAAGATCTTTGAACCATCTTTCTGGAAAACACTCTACCACCTAGCAAGGCAAAAAGATAATTGTTACAAAAAATACATACAAATTATTTATAAAGACAACACTACAGTACAACAGGTCAAAGTAGGATTTATTTTCAGAATTTCTTAAGAGCATGAAGCAATGATGCCTGTGCAGGGAAGGTTAGAATGTGTAAGTGTTCAGAATACATTTTTCTTGTATGTACAGCTTAATTTTAGTATTAAAAGTTGTAACCATCTTGCTCTTCTATGAAAACAATAGGAAGCACTACTTGTGTTTCAGCAGTAAGTGGCAGAGCCATTGTACAAAGTCTGCAGTGCTACTAGATGAATAAAGAACTGTAAAGATACACATGACAGACATCATCAAATCCTGCCAGGCATAAACCAAACAGAAATCAACTACTTAGAGACCTACGTTCCCTTAAGTCACCATGGGGTCCTTTTACTAAGCCGCAGTAAAAAGTGGCCCGCAATAATGCGAGTGCATCTTTGGGGTGCACGTTGGGCCATTTTTTTTTTTACTGTGTCTAGGAAAAACAGCTTTTTTTTTTAAGGGGCCAGAAAATGAACGTGAGCTAAAATTGAAACCAGCGCGCGTCCATTTTCAGCCTGAGACCTTATTGCCACCCACTGACTTAGCGGTAAGGTCTCACACGTTACATGCACGATCAGCATGCAGCGCATGCCAACTGCTGTTTACCACCAGGTAAGCGTTCATGGTAGAAAATGATTTTCTACAGTGGGATTCGGCAAGTGCAAAATTTGGAGTTTTGGAATTACCGCTTGGCTCATCGATTTAGCGCACACTGTATGTGTAGGCCCTCCCCCACCTTTGTAAAAGGGCCCCCTAGTGCGCCATGAAATTTGTTAGAATTGTGCCTGCACACAATGATTTAAATTACTCATATTGATGAAAAATACTGTGCACTTTTGATGCTGCAGAATCTGTACTGCGGGTCAGTAACTTATATGGGAAATATTTCTTGCACTGTTGCAACTAAGAACATTGTGTGCTTATGGCCAGCTAAATAATCCCCAATATTCAGTGTCGGGCCATGTCCAGGTACCAGTACTGAATATCAGGGGTTAATTTTGGGCGGGCAGGCTGCAGGAGCTAATGTGGGCCAGGCCGATATTCAGCTGAGCCCGCATAAGAAAGTTATGCGTGCCCAGGCTGAAATGGCTGCCAAGTCCTCACGCAGCAGACTCGTCCTCTTGTAACAGCCTCGTGGTGCTTTGCGTCAGGGGCAGGAGCCAACCCCTTTCACTCCTGCCCCTAGTGGCAGCTTCCTGCAAATGGCTGCCACGAGAGGTCATGAAGGCCATTTTCAAGAAGCTGCCGCTATGGACAGGAGCAAGGGGGATTTGCTCCTGCCCCGAAGGACCATCAGGGAGGTCAGGGTGGGGTGGGGCTGCAGCCGGGGGAAGTGTTCTTGGGGAGGGGCACCCCGTGGGGCTTTTGACCTGTCCCTAACTTTACCTGCTTAATTTATGCGAGCCTCGGCTGAATATTGCCAGCACCCACATATAAGCCCTGGCTCCTCCCCAGTGCTGCCCCTTGGCCCATCCCCGACGGCCCACCTTTTTTGCGGGCCAGTCAGATTGCGATTTGAAAATCTGCGATATTCAGTGGCACTCCCCGCTTTAGTGCCACTGAATATCTGTGGTTGGGCGGTGACAGGTGATTTAAGCAGGCAGGAGGTCTGCCTCTTGTTTCTGTCTTCCACGTTACAAACAGAAAGGGAAATTCTATAATAGGTGCTAGAAACAAAGGGAAATTCTGCACCCTGTTAGGAACTTATTCTATAAGGGAAAGTAGGGGATTACTTTATAAATATTTGCTTAACAGGTAATAAACTTGGGTGGTATTTAGTTGTGATCACTTATACCAGCCACAGAACTAGTATAACTGTGTATGCCTAAATGCCGAGGATATACACACACTTCATAATCTACTATAATAAAACTCACCCTCAACATTCTGAAGACAACGTTCTGAAGTCACTCAGTCACTCACTGAAGGGTTCATGGATTCATGGTGGTGAAGCCAGAACACTGACCATGTCTCTCTGCCCCGCCCTCGCATGACAGACCAATCAGAAAAAACACCCTCAACATTCTGAAACACAAAGGACCATCACAACACCGTTCCCAGGCAACACAAGACAGACCAATCAGAGGAAACTACGTGACAATAAGGGAGGAGCATTCCCCAGCAGAATGGCTCATTATCTGTGCAGCACGAAGAGCACAGAACCACCGCTGGAATGAGAGAAGAATATTCCTGCTGTGGGTATGTGCAAAAATAGACCGGGGGGAGGGGGGAATTTTTAAATGCCTAATGCCAGTACTGAAGAGTGCCAGAGGGCCTATAGCATAGACTATATTTGGGATCGCTTGACATGGAGTCAGAGGAGCCGGAAAACAACGTGCCCGTCACCATCTGGGACAAGGACAAGCTGCGGCCCAGCTGGAAGGATTACCTGCGACCCAGCCAGCAGCAAACAGCGACCAAGGAAGGGGGAGGAGTAGGGAAACACGCTGCGTGTTTCCCTACTCCTTCCCTGCCTAGGAATCGCTGGAGACTGGCTGCCAAACTAACAAAACAACCGCACACCGACGCACCACCTCCATCATTAGAAAGGCAACCACTCTTTCTTCAACAGAAATGCAAACTAATAATACAAAACAAACAAAGAATACATGGTTTCTCAGGCGGCTGCAGGTAACTCCCCACCCCCTTCCTCTTCCCCTTTTGCCGAAGCGGCCAAGGACGTGCCCAACCATCCCCAGCCTCAGGCAAGCTGTCTCCCACCTCGGGGATTCCCCGAGCACTCGGAAAAAGACGGCGCTGATTCCTGCAGCGCATAAATGTTCCAGCATTCCCCTGCAGCCAGCCTGAAATGGACCAAACATACTGGATCACCCCCCCCGACGGCCCGAGACCGTGCTCTTCTCCCTTCCGCCAACTTAAAACAACCATCCCCGTCCTCAGGCAAGCAGTCACCCACCTCCAGGATGCCCAGAACCCCAGCCCAATGGAAAAAGATGGCGCTGCTTCCAACAGCACATTTCTCTTCCAGCATTCCCCTACAGCAGCCCTGAAACGGCCAAAAAATACCGACAGACAAAGAACGTGCTCCTCAACCTTCCGCCCATCTAAAACAACACTGCTGCCTCAGCACAACACAAAAAAAAAAATATGGGAAAAAAAACAACACTCAACAAAGGCTGACACCCCCTACAACCACATTTACATTTCACCAACAGAAAGACCCCCCTCCACAAACCTCCTTGACAGACAAAACCACACACACACAATACAACAGAAACACACCCTCAAAGCCACACACCAATCCAACCCACTTTGCCAGCACAGCACAGCACATCCCCCAACCCCCAAGCAAAAAACAAAACAAAAAAAAGACACACATCAACAACCTGCACACACACCGCACCCTCACACACTCACACACACACACACACACAAAATAACTCTGACACATACACACAAAAAAAACCACATGCTAGCGCCCGTTTCATTGGTTTCGGAAATGGGCCTTTTTTACTAGCATTTGATAAGGTACATGTATAAGTGTGAGTCCCACCCAGGTTCCACCAATATGTACCCCTCAACCCTTGCAAATACATGCTAGGTGAGATGTGTGCATATTTACAGGCAAAAATTTGGGCTAGTGCCCATTTTATAGAATAGCTCCCAGAGTGTTTTATACCTTGGATCAGTGAGGAGCCACCTAAATATATCCCTGTGGTTGCAATATCTCAAATTGGATGCAGTTGGAGAAATCTGAACACAGAAAATTTTTGAAAGATTACATACATATATATATCAGAGATATTTTTCAATGTTTTACCATTCCATGTCTAAGAACACTTAAAGGCAATAAACTATTCTATGAAGCAGCAGTGATAAAATTACTTTAATTATGTTCTTTCACCTCCATTGGATGTGGTATGTATAGGTGAGTGGAAGGAAGGTTGTGTGTGAAAGGAGGTCTGTTATATTGCTATATGTTTGTGTTGAAAACTGGGGGGAGGGGGGGAAACAGTGTTCCAGTCATTATTATTTGCTTACATTTATTTGATGCTGTTTACAACCACTGCTGTATATTTTGCTGTCAAAACATAATAAAAATAACTTCACAGAAAATATCCAGTTGTGCTCAAAACTAGCTATCTAACTTTCCTCTGCATTTCCCAAACAGGACCAATTTTTGGCGTATTCCTACAAAAAATACTAGGAAAAAAAATGTATCACTGCAGTTTACAAATATAAATAAATAAAATATACATAACTACAACAAATATTCTTAATACATGCAATAGATACACATAACCTTAAAATAACACAAAAATGTCTACTTTTTGATCCTACACTTTTTGTCCTTTAGATTGTAAGCTCCTTTGAGCAGGGACTGTCCTTCTTTGTTATTTGTACAGCGCTGCATAACCCTGGTAGCGCTCTAGAAATGTTAAATAGTAGTAGTAGTATTCAACTTTAAAAATGTATTGCCTCTAAGTGACTGAACAACCCATTTAGAGATACTCAGGTTTTGAGGTTTAGAAGAGGTATATCTGCCCGCTTTTCTTTTGGTTGTTTTTCTTGAAAGCAGCTGCTCCTACTTGGATTGACTTATCCTTTTTCTTGTCTTTATGGAATATTAGCCTATATTGATCTTTTTGTCGTGGATTCTTTTTCCTTAAATTTCACTGCCAATACTTCTGTGCAAAGTGGTTAGGGCTTTCTAGTTATGTAAAATGTAATAAATAAAACATTAAAAAATAAAATATAGTGAAGGGTATCAATAAAGAAAACAAAAAAGATTTAGCATATGCCTGTTTAAGGGTGTACGTGTTGGAGGAGTAGCCTAGTGGTTAGTGCAGTGGACTTTGATCCTGGGGAACTGAGTTCAATACCCACTGCAGCTCCTTGTGACTCTGGGCAAGTCACTTAACCCTCCATTGCCCCTGGTACAAAATAAGTACCTGAATATATGTAAACCACTTTGAATGTAGTTGCAAAAACCTCAGAAAGGCGGTATATCAAGTCCCATTTCCCTTCCCCTAAAGTTCAGCCATAGCCCAGTCTCAACAAGCTCTAAGGGCAGGTAATGTTCTTGGCATTTGCCTACATCAGTCTGTTTCTTGAACAGATATACACATATATTTTTAGGAATATCCCCCAAATTAAGCCAGTTTAGTAAAGGTTCAGGAAATGATATGCACACCATTGTTATAAGGTTTCTAGTGCAGTTCAGGAGTACATTCTGCAGCAGTTTTCAAAATTCTACATGAATTCTGTGGTATATTTGAATACAGACTTTATTAAGTACACACAAAGTGAAATATTCTACTACAAATGTGTTCTAAAAATAAATTGTTTGGTAATCTCTGTACATTTGATTACATATTTTTTCCTCTATTACATTATTCTTTTAAAAATCAATTTTTCTTTTCCTATGACTCGCCTCTTTGAAATGTGCTCACTCCCTCTTTCCCTCACATTCTCAGTATTACTGCCCATCATCTTTTCCATCCATTCTCCTCATACAAACAAGTGCTGAATGTAAATTGATGAACTGTGTATAGTGTGAACCAGGGGTTCTATTTTCAAAATGTTTATTATCTATTCTCTGTCTGTACAAATGTATATGTTATAACCGAGTATATACCTTTTGTGAACTAAACAATTTCAACTGTGGGATGAAGAAAAGTAGTAGTAAAATTTCCACAAAACATGGATACATTTCCTCTTTTTCCAGATTACATTCACCACTGTACTTAAGATTTTACTTTGCAGGCCCAGCCCAGTGTCAGTACTGTGTATATTGTGTTCAGTTTTGGAGGCCGTACCTTGCGAAGGATGTAAAAAGAATTGAAGCGGTGCAAAGAAAAGCTACGAGAATGGTAAGGGATTTGCGTTACAAGACGTATGAGGAGAGACTTGATGACCTGAACATGTATACTCTAGAAGAAAGGAGAAACAGGGGTGATATGATACAGACGTTCAAATATTTGAAAAGTATTAATCCGCAAACGAACCTTTTCCAGAGGTGCGAAGGCGGTAGAACGAGAGGACATGAAATGAGATTGAAGGGGGGCAGACTCAAGAAAAATGTCAGGAAGTATTTTTTCACGGAGAGAGTAGTGGATGCTTGGAATGCCCTCCCACGGGAGGTGGTGGAAATGAAAAAGGTAACAGAATTCAAACACGTGTGGGATAAACATAAATGAATCCTGTTCAGAAGGAATGGATCCTAAGGAGCTTAGCCGAGATTGGGTGGCAGAGCCGGTGGCGGGAGGCGGGGATAGTGCTGGGCAGACTTATATGGTCTGTGCCCTGAAGAGGACAGGTACAAATCAAAGTAGGGTATACACAAAAAGTAGCACATTTACTATGTGAAGGATCTGGGTTCAATTCCCAGGCCAGGTCCTTGGCTCCCCAGGATGGTCTTGTATACTACACAGACAGTGCTCTCAGTCCCTAGTGGTAAGAATCTCTTAGTCATTGTAAAACAGTAATACCTAATAGCTGGATTAAGAACCCATATTTCTAGAATGGATTTCAATTTGTGGCTCCTAACCAAGGACTGTTATGGTGGTGGCTGTGCTGAGTTGGGGAAAGAGATATAAAACGAGGAAAACCTTTCCCCAGCCAGTTGCAAATGAAATATCACAGCACTGTTGCTCAACTAAGCTCCATTTGGATTCAGCTGAAACCTAATGAAACAAAAGCAAACTGCAGTGCTAAAAATTAGGGCTGCATTTCAATTAAAATTGTAATCATGCAATTAAAGGCAGGGGCATAGCCAACAGCGCACTGGGTGGGGGGGGGGGCACAGGGGTGAACTGGAGGGCCATGCATCTCCCTCCCCCCCTTTAGATGTCATACCTTTGCTAGCGGGGATGCCAAAGCCCTGAAAGTCAAATAAATCTGCTGCCAAAGCCTCCCCCCTTCTCCTTAGACTGCTTCAGAGGCAAGGAAGTTAGTGGCGTACCTCCAGCTGCCAATGCCAGCACTTCCCGAGTATGCTCAGGAAGTGCCAATGTTGACAGCTGGAGGCACGCCGCTGACTTCCTTGCTCCTGAGGCAGTATGTGAAGGAAGCAGGCAACTGAGGCAGTGGATTTCTTTAGCTGACAGGGCTTCAGCCAGCCCACCAGCCATTGAACAGGTACTGCAGCTGTTGGCCAGATCCCCAAGGCTGCCTTTCCCTCGTAGGTACACCACTGATTAAATCTCCCTCCCTCCTCTATTCTGCATCTCTCCCTTCCTGCAAAACTCTTGCAATTCCCCCCCCCCTCCCCCCACCATTTACAGTCTGGAATCTCTCCTTTTCCAGCCCTCAAAGCTCTTGCAATTCCACTCCCCTCCCTTCAGACCTTAAAATCACCTTGAGTCTTTGCCTGGGCAGTGGTATTAATAGGCGGCCTGCACCAGGGCTCTCTCTGAACCGTCCTGCCCTTCAGAAAACAGGAAGTTGTGTCAGAAGAGGCAGGACAGTTCAGAGAGAAAGCCCTTGTGAAAGCCGCAGGCAGTCTATGAGTGCTGCTGCCTTGGCAAAGACTGGAGGTGATTTTAAGGTGCAGGGGGAGTGGAGGGGGGGAGGAAGGGAAGTGAGGTATGCTGACCACAGGCAGGAGGGAAATATAGCATGGCACATAATTAGCATGTTAATTGCAGCATTAATCATGATTAAACTGCCGCCCTACTAAAAAGAAATAAATGAAAAGTTTTACCTTGCGACACTTTTCCACATTACTGGGGTCAGGATGTGCATGAAGGAGAATCAGTAAAAGATAACGATTTAGCAATTTCTCCAGTCCAAGTTCATATAATATTTCTTCCTGTATCAAGCCATCCCAACAAAAAATGTTGGAAAGCAGCTAAAACAAAAGTATAAAAAACATAGGTTAAACTGATGGAAGAGTTGCAATATAAGTAAAGGAGGTTGCTTCAGAAGTTTTGTGTGGCAATTCTACAAGTAAATGCCAATTTTTAGAATATGATATTTTATACACAGAATTGCTGCTGGATGTGCAGATTTGAAAAGGAGGGTGGTGGTCTAAGCACAGCTTGGGTGAGCCAAAAACAAATATGCATGTTCTCATCTGCATTTATACCTGCTTGGTAGCATGCCTACGCATCAGCTACCTGCTTGTTGGGACTAGGTTTTCTAGAAACGTCAGAGTGCAACTGTACTTACTTCTGTAGTGTCTAAATCACTAATAAAGAAAAAAACCTCACACTCTGTTCCATAATGTGTTTCTATTGTGCATGTGTGTGTGAACTCTACACATACATGTGTAAAACTAAATCATGCCACTCTTTGACTGTTTCTTTATGAAAACTTTGCTGTTTGTGCCAGCGTCCTTATAAACATTTTACAAAAGGCTTCAAGTTCAGCACAGCCTTTTGTAAAATACTTGGGGAATAGTTTATGTCCCAACTTGGAGGTCTCATTTCCCACAGAGCAGCCCTATGCAAAATGGTTTTTAGAATTAACTACTTAAGTTTCCTTTCCACTAGAAAGCATTCACACAGAGACCAACCATGATAGGTTAAAGTGGTCATAAACATATCAATGAACATTTCAGACACTTTCTCATGGCATAAGCCTGTGGCCTTTAGCACTTCCCCCTTATTCTATAACAGGTTTTCTAAATTTAAACACCATTTATGCGCTTAAATTTATAGAATACTGTAGAGGCCAACCAAAACCGGAACAGAACGGGTGCCACCAAGCCGCCCTTCCCCCACAATGGTCCTCCCTAGTCACTCCTACCCCCACCGGTTCCTCTATAAAAATGGCTGCCGAGAGTTCCTGCTGCTGCAGCCATTTTTATGGAGGAACCAGCAGGAGCAACTTGGATAGCCCCTGCCCCAAAGGGGTCATTAGACCACCAGGGCAGTTAAAGGTAGGCCTGGGGAGGGCCATCAGTGGGGCCAGCTCAGTAGCTCCTGCTCTCTTCTGGGGTGGAGGGGGGCAACCAAGTGAGTCCCGCTCTCTCCCAGGAGATGGAGAGCAGGGAGGATTTTGGGCTGGTTTCCGTGCTGAAGCCAAAACTGAAATTCGGTCGGCCTCTAGAATACTGCCACCCATGTATGCAAGTCATAAATGACAGATAGGCACTTAGCTCTATTCTATAATCTTAGCATCCAAATGGCTTAGTGCATAAATAGAGAGAGGCATTCAACAGGGAGAGGTACAGGTGTTGCCATAGCTGGGGCAGGGTATGATACATACCTGTAGCAGTTGTTCTCCGAGGACAGCAGGCTGATTGTTCTCACGACTGGGGTGACGTCCGCGGCAGCCCCCACCAACCGGAAATAAGCTTCGCGGGACGGTCAGCACGCAGGGCACGCCCACCGCGCATGCGCGGCCGTCTTCCCGCCCGTGCGCGACCGCTCCCGCCAGTTGAATGACTAGCAAAAAGTATGAAACACACAACTCCAAAGGGGAGGAGGGAGGGAAGGTGAGAACAATCAGCCTGCTGTCCTCGGAGAACAACTGCTACAGGTATGTATCATACCCTTTCTCCGAGGACAAGCAGGCTGCTTGTTCTCACGACTGGGGTATCCCTAGCTCTCAGGCTCACTCAAAACAAGAACCCAGGTCAATTAAACCTCGCAACGGCGAGGGTATAACAGAAATTGACCTACGAAGAACAACTAACTGAGAGTGCAGCCTGACCAGAATAAATTCGGGTCCTGGAGGGTGGAGTTGGATTTACACCCCAAACAGATTCTGCAGCACCGACTGCCCGAACCGACTGTCGCGTCGGGTATCCTGCTGGAGGCAGTAATGAGATGTGAATGTGTGGACAGATGACCACGTCGCAGCCTTGCAGATCTCTTCAATAGTGGCTGACTTCAAGTGGGCCACTGACGCTGCCATGGCTCTGACACTATGAGCCGTGACATGACCCTCAAGAGTCAGCCCAGCCTGGGCGTAAGTGAAGGAAATGCAATCTGCTAGCCAATTAGAGATGGTGCGTTTCCCGACAGCGACCCCTAGCCTGTTAGGGTCGAAAGAAACAAACAATTGGGCGGACTGTCTGTTGGGCTGTGTCCGCTCCAAGTAGAAGGCCAATGCTCTCTTGCAGTCCAATGTGTGCAACTGACGTTCAGCAGGGCGGGTATGCGGCCTGGGGAAGAATGTTGGCAAGACAATTGACTGGTTAAGATGGAACTCCGACACCACCTTCGGCAGGAACTTTGGGTGGGTGCGGAGCACTACTCTGTTGTGATGAAATTTGGTATATGGAGCATGAGCTACTAGGGCTTGAAGCTCACTGACCCTACGAGCTGAAGTAACTGCCACCAAGAAAATGACCTTCCAGGTCAAGTACTTCAGATGGCAGGTATTCAGTGGCTCAAAAGGAGGTTTCATCAGCTGGGTGAGGACGACGTTGAGATCCCATGACACAACAGGAGGCTTGATAGGGGGCTTTGACAAAAGCAAGCCTCTCATGAATCGAACGACTAAAGGCTCTCCAGAGATGGCTTTTCCTTCCACACGATAATGGTAAGCACTAATCGCACTAAGGTGATTCCTTACTGAGTTGGTCTTGAGGCCAGACTCTGATAAGTGCAGAAGGTATTCAAGCAGGTTCTGTGCAGGGCAAGAACGAGGTTCTAGGGCCATGCTCTCACACCACACGACAAACCTCCTCCACTTGAAAAAGTAACTCTTTTTAGTGGAATCCTTCCTAGAGGCAAGCAAGACCCGGGAGACACCCTCAGACAGACCCAACGCAGTGAAGTCTACGCCCTCAACATCCAGGCCGTGAGAGCCAGAGACTGAAGGTTGGGGTGCAGCAACGCTCCGTCGTTCTGCGAAATGAGAGTCGGAAAACACTCCAATCTCCACGGTTCTTCGGAGGACAACTCCAGAAGAAGAGGGAACCAGATCTGACGGGGCCAAAAGGGCGCGATCAGAATCATGGTGCCGCGGTCTTGCTTGAGCTTCAGTAAGGTCTTCCCCACCAAAGGTATGGGAGGATAAGCATACAGGAGGCCGGTCCCCCAATGGAGGAGAAAGGCATCCGACGCTAGCCTGCCGTGTGCCTGAAGTCTGGAACAGAACAGAGGCAGCTTGTGGTTGGTCTGAGAGGCGAAAAGGTCCACCGAGGGGGTGCCCCACGCTCGGAAGATCTTGCGTACCACTCTGGCATGGAGCGACCACTCGTGCGGTTGCATGACTCTGCTCAGTCTGTCGGCCAGACTGTTGTTTACGCCTGCCAGGTACGTGGCTTGGAGGAGCATGCCGAACCGACACGCCCAACGCCACATCCCGACGGCCTCCTGGCACAGGGGGCGAGATCCGGTGCCCCCCTGCTTGTTGACGTAATACATTGCAACCTGATTGTCTGTCCGAATTTGGATAATTTGACAGGACAGCCGATCTCTGAAAGCCTTCAGTGCGTTCCAGATCGCTCGGAGCTCCAGGAGGTTGATCTGCAGATCCTTTTCCTGGAGGGACCACAGACCCTGAGTGTGGAGCCCATCGACATGGGCTCCCCACCCCAGGCGAGATGCATCCGTCGTCAGCACTTTCGTGGGCTGCGGAATTTGGAATGGGCGTCCCAGGATCAAATTGGTCCGGATGGTCCACCAGAGCAGTGAAGTGCGGCAACTGGTGGAGAGGCGGATGACATCTTCTAGATTCCCGGTGGCCTGGAACCACTGGGAAGCTAGGGTCCATTGAGCAGATCTCATGTGAAGACGAGCCATGGGAGTCACATGAACTGTGGAGGCCATATGACCCAGAAGTCTCAACATCTGCCGAGCTGTGATCTGCTGAGACGCTCTGGTCTGCGAAGCCAGGGTCAAGAGATTGGTGGCCCTCGCTTCGGGAAGGTAGGCCTGAGCTGTCTGGGAATTCAGCAGCGCTCCTATGAATTCCAGAGACTGAGTTGGCAGGAGATGGGACTTTGGGTAATTTATCACAAACCCCAGCAGCTCCAGAAGTTGGATAGTGCACTGCATGGACCGGAGGGCTCCTGCCTCCGAGGTGTTCTTGACCAGCCAATCGTCGAGATATGGGAACACGTGCACTCCCAGCTTGCGTAGATAGGCCGCTACCACCACGAGGCACTTGGTAAACACTCGTGGGGCAGAGGCGAGCCCAAAGGGCAGCACACAATACTGAAAGTGCCGTGCGCCCAGTCGGAATCTGAGATACTGCCTGTGAGCTGGCAGTATCGGGATGTGAGTGTATGCGTCCTTTAAATCCAGGGAACATAGCCAATCGTTTTTCTGAATCATTGGCAGAAGGGTGCCCAAGGAAAGCATCCTGAACTTTTCTTTGACCAGGAATTTGTTCAGGCCTCTCAGGTCTAGGATGGGACGCATCCCCCCTGTTTTCTTTTCCACAAGGAAGTACCTGGAATAGAATCCCTGCCCTTCCTGCCCGGGTGGTACGGGCTCGACCGCATTGGCGCTGAGAAGGGCGGAGAGTTCCTCTGCAAGTACCTGCTTGTGAAGGGAGCTGAAAGACTGAGCTCCCGGAGGACAATTTGGAGGCAGGGATGCCAAATTCAGGGCGTATCCGCACCGCACTATTTGGAGAACCCACTGGTCGGAGGTTATGAGAGGCCACCTTTGGTGAAAAATTTTTAACCTCCCTCCGACCGGCAGATCGTCCGGTACGGACACTTGTAGGGCGGCTATGTTCCCGTGGATCCAGTCAAAAGCCCGTCCCCGGCTTTTGCTGTGGAGGCGCAGGGGGCTGCTTAGGCGCACGCTGTTGACGAGAACGAGCGCGCTGGGGCTGTCCCTGTGCCTGACGAGGCCTTCGGGCCGGCTGGTTGTACCTACGCTTTGCAAAAGAATAGGGTGCAGCCTGCCGTGCCCGGGAAAAACGCCCACCCGTGGGGGCGGGTGCTGAAGGCGCCCGGTGGGAGAGCTTGTCGAGAGCGGTTTCCCGCTGATGCAGTTGGTCCACCATCTGCTCGACCTTCTCACCGAAAATGTTATCCCCCCGGCAAGGGACGTCAGCCAGTCTCTGCTGGGTGCGGTTGTCCAGGTCAGAGGCACGCAGCCATGAGAGCCTGCGCATCACTATACCTTGGGCCGCAGCACGAGATGCCACGTCACAGGTGTCAAAAATCCCCCTGGACAGGAACTTTCTGCACGCCTTCAGCTGCCTGACCACCTCCTGATAAGGCCTGGACTGCTCCGGCGGGAGCTTATCGACCAGGTCCGCCAGCTGTTGCACATTGGTCCGCATGTGGATGCTCATATAGAGCAGGTAAGATTGGATGCGGGTCACGAGCATGGAGGATTGGTAGGCCTTCCTCCCAAATGAGTCCAGAGTGCGAGACTCCCGCCCCGGGGGCGCCGAGGCGGTATCCCTCGAACTCCGTGCCCTCTTGAGAGCAGAATCCACGACCACTGAGTCATGGGGCAACTGGGGCCGCATGAGCTCTGGGTCAGAGTGGATCCTGTACTGGGACTCTGCTTTCTTGGGAATGGTGGGATTAGTTAGTGGTCGCACCCAGTTCCGGAGCAGCGTCTCCTTCAGGACATTGTGCAGCGGTACCGTGGAGGACTCTCTAGGTGGTGATGGATAGTCGAGGACCTCGAGCATCTCGGCCCTCGGCTCTTCCACAGAGACCACGGGAAAGGGAATGCTTATAGACATATCCCGCACAAAGGAGGCAAAGGAGAGACTCTCAGGAGGTGAGAGCTTCCTCTCCGGTGACGGCGTGGGGTCCGAGGGAAGGCCTGTAGACTCCTCGGAGGAGAAATATCTCGGGTCCTCCTCTTCCCCCCACGAGTCCTCGTCCTCGGTATCGGACATTAGCTCATGTAGCTGAGTCCGGTACCGGGCCCGGCTCGACGTCGAGGCACCAAGGTCTCGGTGTCGTCGAGCGGTGGACTCCCGCGCCGGCGGGGACGGAGCTCCCTCCATCGACGTCGACGGGGACTCCACCTGCGTGGCTGTCGAGACCGGCACCGCAAGCGGCGGCGGTGTCGACTGCCCCGGCGCCGGGCTAGAGCTCGCCGGCGCCACAGTCATCGGCGCCGAGGGCGCAAGCACCCCCGGCGCCGGCACAGCCTGGCGCATCAGCCCTTCCAGGATCCCCGGAAGGATGGCTCTGAGGCACTCGTCCAGGCCCGCTGCCGGGAAAGGCGGTGGGGCCGGTAAGGGTGTCGGTGCCGGAAGCTGCTGGGGGCCAGGAGATGGCACCGAGGTGCCGGAACCCCGACGCGTCGGTACCTCCACCACCGACGGAGATCTCTCCTCTCTGCGATGACGCTTCGGCGTCGACTCCTCTTCAGGGTGCACCGAGGGCTCCCGGTGACGGCGCTTCTTGTCTTTTTTCCGGTGCACGTCACCGGTGCCGGAGGGCATGGAGGAGGAGGAGGTCGATCCCCCTCGGTCTCGGGGTACCGGGTCCGACAGGGTTCGGTCCCGTGGCTCACGAGTTGAGGGAGTGACCGGGGCCGACGGCCCACGCGGTCTCTCTACCCCACTCTCGCCGGCGGACCGGCGGGCCGACGGGACCTGTTCTCCTGGGGTCGCTGCCATCGGTGCCGATGTCTCGGGCATCGATACCGGTACCGAAGAACCGGCCTTCGATACCGATGCCGTCGAGGTCGACGTCGAGGGGCCGGCGCAAGTTCCAAAAAGACGGTCCCGCAGAACTTGCCTCGCAACCTGAGTCCGTTTCCGGAGACCGAGACACAAAACGCACGACTTGAGATTGTGCTCCGGCCCGAGGCACTGGAGGCACCAAGCGTGGGTGTCGGTCTGCGAGATCGGCCGGCCGCAGCGACCACACTTTTTAAATCCACTCGGGACCTTCGAGGACATCGACGGAAAAATCGCGTCGGCGAAGTCAAAGTCGGCAATGGTGGCTAAAATCACACCACGAAAATTGTAACCGACCGAGCGGCCACTAGGCCGCAACGAGGCGTCCCCGCTAGAAAGCGAGGGAAAAGAAGGAGCGCGTGCTCCACACGCGCAAAATTCTTTTTTTTTTTTTTTTTTTTTTTTTTTAAAAGAGAAAGAAGAAAAAGAAGAGGCCGAACAGGCCAAAAGCGACGATCCGCGTAAACGCGGTCGAAAAAATCCGGCGGCTGAAACGAGAGAGAGGGGAAAACACAACTCTCTCAGTCGCGGAAAAAAAGTAACTGGCGGGAGCGGTCGCGCACGGGCGGGAAGACGGCCGCGCATGCGCGGTGGGCGTGCCCTGCGTGCTGACCGTCCCGCGAAGCTTATTTCCGGTTGGTGGGGGCTGCCGCGGACGTCACCCCAGTCGTGAGAACAAGCAGCCTGCTTGTCCTCGGAGAATGATATTTACATACTTAGTTTATAGAATACTGTAAATTAAGAATGTAAATGTCATATTTAGGCACTTGCATTCACACCAGTTACAGACCTGGTGTAAGTGCAAGCACTTAAATGTAGATGTGTTGATACTGGTTTATACTAGTTATAAAACTGTCCCCTGTGCAACCTGGGGTCTGTCTCCGTATTTACAATGTTGTATGTACATAGCGTTTTTAAAAAAATTATAATACATATATATATATAATAACTGCTCTCATTTTTAGTGTAAACTTAATGACTTAAATAGTACAGATCATTTACCACTGTGGACAAATTGTCAAGCTTTCTTAATTATGACAACCTTAATATTTTAAGCAAAAAATCTGGTAGGGAAAAGAACATCCTCTTTCCTTCTAAATCAATTCAATAGATTACTCTAAAAATCATGTTGATGTGATTAAAAAAAACTACATATCACATGAAATAAAACCATGACAATTAAACCACTCACAATAAAAAGAAAAAAAGAAAAAGGCAAAATGAAGTCAATACCTTCACAGCTGACCAAAACTGTCTCTCTTGGAACTTTGAATGTGGTAAGGATTTGTCATCCAGGGCACTAGCCACAAAGGGGGAAAAAAGGAAAAATAAACTAGTATAGAAATAATTGAAAACCCTACAGGTACTTTCATGGTCTTTCAGCATTAATGAAAGAAATGTTCCCAATAACAATGAGGATGACCACAACCCTGTGTTTCATGGAGTAGCTGCATTAAACACATTATGCATCTATATATTTTTTTTAATTCTGTAGTAAAGTTTCTGAAAGCCTGCATCAAGTCAGTGCAGGCCCCATAACAATCACTGTCCTTGCCTCAAAGGAAAATTACTGCAGTAACATTTAAATTATGAAGGGAGATCTGAAAAAAAATAGTTAGGAAACTAAAACAGACTGCCAAAGTAGCAGTTGCCAAGGTTAAAAATTTGCATGTAGTGTTAACACTGTTTCAAAATATTATTTTGAAAGCCCAAACTAATGAATACCATGCATTACACACAGAAAATGACTGCCGACAGAGAAGCTATTAAAGCCAAAATGCCATCTTCCAAAAACTAGAAACAAATCCAAATTAAATATTTGAAATAAAAAAAACAGAAAAGAACATTAGCATTGACAAAGAAGATGTAAAGCTTTAAGAAGACAGACCAAAAGAATTTGACAAAAGAAAAACTTTAAAAAAAAAAACTTAAAAAAAAAAAAAAATCTTTTTTCAAGAGTATTTGAAGAAGCCTGTAACAGACTCTGGACTACTAAATATACAAGGGATAAAAGGGGTGTTCAAGGAAGAAGAAATTCTGATAATTCTCTTTCCATTAGTCCTTCCCACTATTCTAGAACCTGTGGGTTAGTTCTGTCCATCAATCAGCAAGTTGAGATAGAGAACTGAAAACTGAGCTGAGACATCTCTCTGGGCATCCAGTCCGGCACCTCAGTATTTATGTAGGCACGCAGTAAGGTGAAACTCAGAATAAACACAACAACCTTAAACAACTCACCAACCTAACACTAACCAGACGAGCAAAGGTATGGACCTCCTCTGGACAATTTGAAGAGAACAAGAGATATACAAGGAAGCACCAGAGAAGGTAACAGTTGTTATCTGACTCATTACTTTGCACTGACTAAACATCTCAGAAACTTCAGCAGGCCTCTTGAGTAGTGGGAAGGGCTAATGGAAAGAAAATGATTAAGACCGACCTAATTTCCCCTTCTATTATGTAGATTCCACTATTTCAGACCCTGTAGGATGTTCAAAAGCAATCCCTAGAGTGGATGGGATCCTGGTGCCACCACCCTAAGGACCGAAGCCACACAACTGGCTTACAAGCATGCCACAATGTCCACCATGTAGTGCTTGGCAAAGGTATGCAGTGTCGACCACATCGCCGCCTTGCCAATACCTACCGGAGACAATAAGGTAGTCTCCATCCAGGTGTTGCTGTACAAATCGTAGAATGAGCCTGCAAGGCCTGAGGAGCCTGCTGATCCATAAGCAAATAAGCTGATTCAATAGTTTTCTTCAGCCATCTAGCAACTGTGGGCTTGGAAGACATGAGGCCAAGCCTCTGTTTACCAAAAAGCATAGCCTGTCTCATCTGCAAAACTAATTTGTGAATTCCAGATGTCTAATGAGGACTCTACGCACAACGAGAAGCTTCAGAGAAGAATACTGAGCCTCTTTGTCCTCTGTGAAAGGACGGAAGCGCCACAGATTGGATGAGATGAAATGACAATACCACGTTCGGAGGAAAAAAAAAAGAAACCCTAAAAAAGGATCAAGTCAAGAGCCTGAAACTCTGAAACGTTACGTGCAGATGCAAGACACACCAAGAATGCAGACTTTAATGTAAGATCTGTCAAGGAGGCCTTCCAGAGTGGCTTAAAAGGAGGCTTCTGAACTGCCCAGACTAAATTAATGTTCCATGCTGAACACTGCGTACGAAAGGAAGTCCGCAAGTAGCTCTGTCCCCCACAAGAATTGAACAATATCTGGGTGACCTGCAAGAGATATCTTCTGTAGACGGCCCCTGAAACAGGCCAAAGCCACAACCTGAACTTTTAGAGAACCCAACGCCAATAATTTCTGAAGGCTCGCTTGGAGAAACGCTAGGATATGTGCGATCTGAGCACCGAAGGGAGAAAGTCCACGCTCAGAACACTAGCCCTTGAATATCCTTCACACTTGTCATGGATGTAGAGCGTTTCTGAGCCTGAAGCAAGGTAGCAATGACTGAATCAGAATAACCTTAGAACATAAGAGTAGCCATACTGGGTCACACCATCTAGCCCAGTATCCTGTGGCCAAGCCAGGTCACAAGTACCTGGCAGAAACCAAAATCATAGCAACACTTCATACTACAAATCCCAGGGCAAGCAGTTGCTTCCAATGTCTGTCTCAATAGCAGACTATGGACTTTGCCTCCAGAAATTTGTACAAACCTTTTTAAAACCCAGATACACTAACTGCTGTTACCACATCCTCCGGCAAAGAGTTCAAGAGCTTACCTATTCGTTGAGTGAAAAAATATTTCCTCTTGTTTTAAAAGTATTTCCATGTAACTTCCTCGAGTGTCCCCTAGTCTTTGTACTTTTGGAACGAGTTAAAAAAAAAAAAATCAATTTACTTCTACTCATTTCACAAGCATTCAGGATTTTGTAGACCTCAATCAAGTCCTTTCAACTGCCAAGCTGTAAGACCAAGGGGGCATGGATCCTCCATGAGCACTGGACCTTGCTTCATTAGGCCGTGTACCTGCAGAAGATAGAGAGGACCCCTGTCCAGCAGCTGAATCAGGTCCACGTACCAAAGCCTCCACAGCTAATCCAGAGCTAAAAGAATTATTTGACCCCGGTGCAATGCAATCCTTTTCAACATGTAGCCTACCATGGGCCAAGAAGGGAAGACATACAGTAGATGCATCTCTGACCAGGGCTGCAGTAGGGCATCAATCCCCATCAAGTCCGGTTCTTTCCCCATGGCTAGAAAACTTGGGCACTTTGGTATTCTTTATGTCACCATCAAGTCCAGAAGCAGAGAACCCCATCAGTCCACTATCAACTGAAACCTCTGGCTGGATAGTTCCCATTCTCCCGGGTCCAAGGACTGCCTGCTGAGAAAGTCTGCCTCCACATTCAAGAACCCCATGGTGTGAGCTGCCAACAAGCAGAGAAGATTTTTCTCCACCCAACTCATGAGGAAGACTGCAGATCCCACATTGCTTGTTGGTTTAACCCACTGCCATCTCATTGTTGGAGAAAACTCGGACCGGGCCCTGCCAGAAAGGAAATAAAGTTACATAAGGCATTTCACACTGCCCTGAACTCCAAGTAATTAAAGTGACCACAGCAGGAACACCGCTTTACTGCCTCCGCAGGACTCGCCATTCATCCCAACTGTCACAACAGCAGCACAATGTTTCCCAAGTGGAGAGTCAAGATCCCTCCCTTGTATCTCCAGAGCTCCAAGCAGTTCTGAGTCAAACTTTAGTCAGACTTACTATTTGCTGGCTGCTCCCCCCAAGCTCACAGTCACCACAAGTTTTACCAAAGAAAAGCTCAGGACTGATACTCTGTTCCACACTCTCAAGCAAATCTCTTTTCTTTCTCTTTTTTTTTTTTTTTTTTAAGATTGTTGTGCTGGAAAAGGGGAGTTCCATAGGAAACAGGAGAGAGGTGAAGGGAGAAAAGAAGTAAATTTATAGGGCACCACAGACAGGGATCCAAAGAACTCCTGATATGACTCTGCAGACTCAAGCCACCTGCAAAACTCAACTGGGGGCCAGCTGACCAACTAGGGACCAGCAGCTAATCACTCAGAACCAGAGGCTGAAAAGTGTGTCCATCCACCTGCTGGACATAGAAATTACTGAGGAGCTGGACTGGATGCCAAGAAAGATGCGTCTCAGCTCAGTTTTCAGTTCTCTATCTCCACCTGCTGGTTGATGGACACAACTATCCCACAAGTTCTGGAATAGTGGGAAGCTATGTAATGGAAGACAGTTAAAGCAGAATAATAAAGAATCCAACTTACTAAAGTGTGGTAAGATTATGCAGTTACTTCAGATTAATGGCCATAAGATTATGCCGTTACTACAAATTAATGGCCATAATTAGTTTACAGTAACTGCAAAACCTCCTAAACTCTTGCAGGCGTTCCTAATATTTTGCCATTCAGCTAACTCACAGCAAAGTACATATATACATAAGTAATGCCACACTTGGAAAAGACCAAGGGTCCATCGAGCCCAGCATCCTGTCCATGACAGCGGCCAATCCAGGCCAAGGGCACCTGGCGAGCTTCCCAAATGTACAAATATTCTATACATGTTATTCCTGGAATTGTGGATTTTTCCCAAGTCCATTTAGTAGTGGTTTATGGACTTGTCCTTTAGGAAACCGTCTAACCCCTTTTTAAACTTTGCCAAGCTAACCGCCTTCACCACGTTCTCTGTTGACTGAATTGTAGCCAATACAAAGCCGTTAGTTTTACTAATTCATGTGGTGATAATTGAATCACTTTATCTGCCATGGTAACAGTTAACACATGGCAACTACCTCTGCATTCCATGTCAGGAAGTTACTATGGGCATTAGCATGTGCCAAAGTGCAGTGCCATACTAACTGTTAACACAGCTTATTAACTAGACACTGGCATCTAAATGAATTCTTTCCTTTGATATTTACTGAGGAGGGTGACGATTTGAAAGGAATGAAAAAAATTATGGTGCCTGTGAAGATGTAATACAACAAATGGTCAAACCAAAAAGTATCAAATTACTGGTACCAGATGGCAAAGTCACTGTGGCACTTCTCTTTTGCTATTCTTGAATTTCTCTAGAAGCATAACAAAGGAGAGTACTGAAGATCCCTTACTGCAAAAACTGCAAGAACATTTTTGTCCAGTACCAGGCAAAAGTACCTACTAGCATATTAAAGTCTGCTCTGAACATGAACACAAGTGAACAAAAGCAACAAGGCTGAAGCCTTGATGTGGCTGTGAGTCAAAGCTTTCAAATCTATATTGACCAAAATGTAAACCCCTTACCTTTTGGGATAAAGTGGAATATAGACATCTTCATCTATAGCTTTCTTCAGTCTTAAAACAATGAAGTTCAACAATTCCTAAACAGGACAACGTATAAAAATTTTGCTAAATCTATGTAATTGGCACAACATTATACCAATAGCTGTTTGTACACTTTTCACATTCTGCTGTCTAAAAACAATATAATGCACTGAAGCTGAAATTTGTTTCACCCATCTAAACATACTCGCACCAACACAAATGGGATCACAAAATCAGTGGCTGGAGTCATGAAAAACAGGGCTGCTCTTTCCCCTTCCTCTGGGTCACCATCCTGACCTGCAGTTGGCTGTAGCAGTCAGTATACAACCACAGGCCTCATCAAACATGGGCTTCTTGTTAGAGCAGAAGTCTGTACAGAGAGGTAAGACCTATGAGCATGCAGGTTACAGCAGGTTCATGTTGACTGTTGCTGCTGGCTAGAGGGGATGGATGCGATGATAAATAGAAATCTGTTGGGAGTGGATAGAGGGATCTACAATTTTGTTTTTGTTGCACACAGGGTAATGTGGATTTACAAGACTTTTTTTTTTTGTAATAAATCATGTTTATTGGTTCCACCCAAAAAATACAGAGAGTGCAAGTAACAAAACCAGCATGAACCAGATTATTTAACATAGAAATAACAGTAATCCTACCTCCATACTATCCCATTCCCCCCTCCCAAACCCAGTGCTGCAAATGTCAATATCAAAAACAAAAGAGAGAAAGTCATCATCACTGGTTCAGTAACCTGCTGCGAGCCAATGGAGTAAGCGAACTCCACAAGGGCTCCCAACAAGCTTGAAAGCGATGACCAGGAACCGAGTTCATGGATGACAATGAACACCATTCCAGAGCCACTAAATGCAGCATAGCTGATCGCCACTGTGTCACTGTAGGTGAATCAACCCCAAGCCCAAGTCTGTAATATACACTTCTTCCCCAGTAAAACAGATTGGTTTTTTTTCAGCCCATTAAACCTCTGGGAGTTGGGCGAACAACAGAGATCTTATCAAAAAACATATCTGGTGCAGGTTTCCACTGACATTTCCAAAGATCACTGACACGTGAAAGTCAAGAGAGTAACTTAGCTTTCAAGTGCAGATACAAAGCAACAGGTGGGTCATCGGTTCAACACATCAACTTCGGCCAAGGTTTCGCAATTTAACGCTGTGTCAAGGCGTGAGTAACCATAAAAGTTCACAATATGAGCATGCTTCCTGATTGCTTCCTGCTTGCTAGTCCCTGCAGGAAGCAATCAGGAAGCATACTCATATTGTGAACTTTTATGGTTACTCACGCAACCTTGGCCGAAGTCGGTGTGTTGAACCGATGACCCACCTGTTGCTTTGTATCTGCGCTTGAAAGCTAAGTTACTCTTTTGACTTTCACATGCTGTATGGATCCCAAGCTGATTCTGTCGAGCTTTAGCATCTCTTTTTACTATTCTTGGAATTAAAGGGTTTTTTTTTGCATATGATGATATAATTCCCAGCAAAAGTTTTCTCAACCCTTGTTATTACTAAACAACTACTTGGGTTGGAGGTTGGATTAAATTCAGAGGCTTTCCCCTTAACTCCTTTTAAGATAGATGCACTCTACAGAATCCATAGTCTATTGTTGAAATTACTATTTTTTGCCATTACATGAGAGAGTTCTTTTTTGTTGTATATTTCGGATAAAATAGCATATTTCTCATCCTCTCATGAATTAAAGAATCAACAGCTGCCTGCATGGTCAAATATGCTTCTTACGAGGACTGTATAGGCCACTGAACATATGCCCTCTTTGCTATTTTCAATTTCTTCTCCAAATGTAATACTTCTTGTGCTACTTGTTTATTACAAGCAACTACATATGCAATCACATCACCTCTGATTACAGCTTTAGCTGCCTCCCAAAAAGGTTGGGGGCTATTTTTATGTTGAGCATTAAAAGTCTCATAGGCCTTCCACCTCTCCAGCAGAAAAATCTGAAAAGACAAATCCTCAGAGATAAGCAGGAAATCTCCAATGTCCCGGAAGTGACCTAGAGAGTCTCCAAAATCCAACATAACCTGAACACAGGAATGATCTGACACCTCCTGAAGAACTATAACAGCCCGGTGAAATGAACAAAAAAAGGATCTTGACAGCAAAATATAATCTATACGAGACCAGGTAACATGGGCACAAGATAGATGTGTATAGTCTCTTTCATCGGGGTGCAAAAGCCTCCAGGGATCTACCAAGTCCAATGCAGTACACAGATATTGGACCCCTCTTTGATCACTACTCTCTTCAGGAGCAGCATGTCCTCCAGAGCGGTTCAGTCTGTAATCCAAGACTCTATTTAAGTCACCTGCCAACAATAAAGGATGACCAAGAGCTATGCCACCCACTCTAGCCAAATTCACAAAAAAAATGAATGCTTATATAGATTTGGTACATAAACCCCAAGTAAGAAAATAATAGAGACATGAGAAGTAATTTGCAATAATATATACCTTCCCAAATCATCTCTACAGATCTCTAACTGAACAGGACAAGTTTTTCCGCACCAATACCACCCTACCATTTTTTGTTAGAAGCTGAAGAAAAGTAAACATCCCCAACCCATGCACATTTCAGTTTAAGATGTTCCTGATCAGAAAGCTTAGTTTCTTGCAAACATGCTATATCTGCATGGTGATGCTGCAATAAGGTTAAAATCTTAGATCTTTTAATCACTTCAAACGTCCACTGCAAACAGACATCATCAAATTATTCCACCTCCTCTCTATCCACCTTGGTGTCCCAGCCTCCTCCGAAGGGAAAAATAGTCCACATTCACTCCACATCTTAACACAATGGACGTGCCTCATCAAGCTAGAGGTGATCACTTCAAAATAGCACAGACATATTGCCTGCCTGTGACAAGTCTACTGTGAATAAGAAAATGCCAGTTTCTCATTCATTCATGTACTAACTCAACAGTTTAATTTTTACCTTTGTCGCTTTACTAGGTCCACAATCTTTTAGGATGTTTTCACAAACTTTTACTAGATTACTTGTCTGTGAAGATGATAATGGATTCCACACATGTTCCACAAGCTCTGCAATAAATAAGCTTGTTATGGTAGTTTGCACATATATGGTCCCAGCAAAACAGAAGCTTCAACAATAAAGGGCAATCTTTGTTTCAAAGTAACTTAAATACAGTATTCAAAAGCAGCCATACTATTTTGGAACTTAGGGTATGATACATACCTGTAGCAGTTGTTCTCCGAGGACAGCAGGCTGATTGTTCTCACGACTGGGTTGACGTCCGCGGCAGCCCCCACCAACCGGAAGAAGCTTCGCGGGACGGTCGGCACGCAGGGCACGCCCACCGCGCATGCGCGGCCGTCTTCCTGCCCGTGCGCGACCGCTCCCGCCAGTTGAATGACTAGCAAAAGATGAAACACACAACTCCAAAGGGGAGGAGGGAGGGTAGGTGAGAACAATCAGCCTGCTGTCCTCGGAGAACAACTGCTACAGGTATGTATCATACCCTTTCTCCGAGGACAAGCAGGCTGCTTGTTCTCACGACTGGGGTATCCCTAGCTCTCAGGCTCACTCAAAACAAGAACCCAGGTCAATTGAACCTCGCAACGGCGAGGGAACAACAGAAATTGACCTACGAAGAACAACTAACTGAGAGTGCAGCCTGACCAGAATAAATTCGGGTCCTGGAGGGTGGAGTTGGATTTACACCCCAAACAGATTCTGCAGCACCGACTGCCCGAACCGACTGTCGCGTCGGGTATCCTGCTGGAGGCAGTAATGAGATGTGAATGTGTGGACAGATGACCACGTCGCAGCCTTGCAGATCTCTTCAATAGTGGCTGACTTCAAGTGGGCCACCGACGCTGCCATGGCTCTGACACTATGAGCCGTGACATGACCCTCAAGAGTCAGCCCAGCCTGGGCGTAAGTGAAGGAAATGCAGTCTGCTAGCCAATTGGAGATGGTGCGTTTCCCGACAGCGACCCCTAGCCTGTTAGGGTCGAAAGAAATAAACAATTGGGCGGACTGTCTGTTGGGCTGTGTCCGCTCCAAGTAGAAGGCCAATGCTCTCTTGCAGTCCAATGTGTGCAACTGACGTTCAGCAGGGCGGGTATGCGGCCTGGGGAAGAATGTTGGCAAGACAATTGACTGGTTAAGATGGAACTCCGACACCACCTTCGGCAGGAACTTTGGGTGGGTGCGGAGCACTACTCTGTTGTGATGAAATTTGGTATATGGAGCATGAGCTACCAGGGCTTGAAGCTCACTGACCCTACGAGCTGAAGTAACTGCCACCAAGAAAATGACCTTCCAGGTCAAGTACTTCAGATGGCAGGTATTCAGTGGCTCAAAAGGAGGTTTCATCAGCTGGGTGAGGACGACGTTGAGATCCCATGACACAGTAGGAGGCTTGATAGGGGGCTTTGACAAAAGCAAACCTCTCATGAATCGAACGACTAAAGGCTCTCCAGAGATGGCTTTACCTTCCACACGATAATGGTAAGCACTAATCGCACTAAGGTGATTCCTTACTGAGTTGGTCTTGAGGCCAGACTCTGATAAGTGCAGAAGGTATTCAAGCAGGTTCTGTGCAGGGCAAGAACGAGGTTCTAGGGCCTTGCTCTCACACCAAACGACAAACCTCCTCCACTTGAAAAAGTAACTCTTTTTAGTGGAATCCTTCCTAGAGGCAAGCAAGACCCGGGAGACACCCTCAGACAGACCCAACGCAGCGAAGTCTACGCCCTCAACATCCAGGCCGTGAGAGCCAGGGATTGAAGGTTGGGGTGCAGCAACGCTCCGTCGTTCTGCGAAATGAGAGTCGGAAAACGCTCCAATCTCCACGGTTCTTCGGAGGATAACTCCAGAAGAAGAGGGAACCAGATCTGACGGGGCCAAAAGGGCGCTATCAGAATCATGGTGCCGCGGTCTTGCTTGAGCTTCAGTAAGGTCTTCCCCACCAAAGGTATGGGAGGATAAGCATACAGGAGGCCGGTCCCCCAATGAAGGAGAAAGGCATCTGACGCTAGCCTGCCGTGTGTCTGAAGCCTGGAACAGAACAGAGGCAGCTTGTGGTTGGTCTGAGAGGCGAAAAGATCCACCGAGGGGGTGCCCCACTCTCGGAAGATCTTGCGTACCACTCTGGAATGGAGCGACCACTTGTGCGGTTGCATGACTCTGCTCAGTCTGTCGGCCAGACTGTTGTTTACGCCTGCCAGGTACGTGGCTTGGAGAAGCATGCCGAAGCGACACGCCCAACGCCACATACCGACGGCTTCCTGACACAGGGGGCGAGATCCGGTGCCCCCCTGCTTGTTGACGTAATACATTGCAACCTGATTGTCTGTCCGAATTTGGATAATTTGGCAGGACAGCCGATCTCTGAAAGCCTTCAGTGCGTTCCAGATCGCTCGGAGCTCCAGGAGGTTGATCTGCAGATCCTTTTCCTGGAGGGACCACAGACCCTGGGTGTGAAGCCCATCGACATGGGCTCCCCACCCCAGGCGGGATGCATCCGTCGTCAGCACTTTCGTGGGCTGCGGAATTTGGAATGGACGTCCCAGGGTCAAATTGGTCCGTATGGTCCACCAGAGCAGTGAAGTGCGGCAACTGGTGGAGAGGCGGATGACATCCTCTAGATCCCCGGTGGCTTGGAACCACTGGGAAGCTAGGGTCCATTGAGCAGATCTCATGTGAAGACGAGCCATGGGAGTCACATGAACTGTGGAGGCCATATGACCCAGAAGTCTCAACATCTGCCGAGCTGTGATCTGCTGAGACGCTCTGGTCTGCGAAGCCAGGGCCAAGAGATTGGTGGCCCTCGCTTCGGGAAGGTAGGCCTGAACCGTCTGGGAATTCAGCAGCGCTCCTATGAATTCCAGAGACTGAGTTGGCTGGAGATGGGACTTTGGGTAATTTATCACAAACCCCAGCAGCTCCAGAAGTTGAATAGTGCACTGCATGGACCGGAGGGCTCCTGCCTTCGAGGTGTTCTTGACCAGCCAATCGTCGAGATATGGGAACACGTGCACTCCCAGCTTGCGTAGGTAGGCCGCTACCACCACGAGGCACTTTGTAAACACTCGTGGGGCAGAGGTGAGCCCAAAGGGCAGCACACAATACTGAAAGTGCCGTGCGCCCAGGCGGAATCTGAGATACTGTCTGTGAGCTGGCAGTATCGGGATGTGAGTGTATGCGTCCTTTAAATCCAGGGAACATAGCCAATCGTTTTTCTGAATCATTGGCAGAAGGGTGCCCAAGGAAAGCATCCTGAACTTTTCTTTGACCAGGAATTTGTTCAGGCCTCTCAGGTCTAGGATGGGACGCATCCCCCCTGTTTTCTTTTCCACAAGGAAGTACCTGGAATAGAATCCCTGCCCTTCCTGCCCGGGTGGTACGGGCTCGACCGCATTGGCGCTGAGAAGGGCGGAGAGTTCCTCTGCAAGTACCTGCTTGTGATGGGAGCTGAAAGACTGAGCTCCCGGAGGACAATTTGGAGGCAGGGAGGTCAAATTCAGGGCGTATCCGCACCGCACTATTTGGAGAACCCACTGGTCGGAGGTTATGAGAGGCCACCTTTGGTGAAAGAATTTTAACCTCCCTCCGACCGGCAGGTCGTCCGGTACGGACACTTGTAGGGCGGCTATGTTCCCGTGGATCCAGTCAAAAGCCCGTCCCCGGCTTTTGCTGTGGAGGCGCAGGGGGCTGCTTAGGCGCACGCTGTTGATGGGAACGAGCGCGCTGGGGCTGTCCCTGTGCCTGACGAGGCCTTCGGGCCGGCTGGTTGTACCTACGCTTCGCAAAAGAATAGGGTGCAGCCTGCCGAGCCCGGGAAAAACGCCCGCGGGGGCGGATGCTGAAGGCGCCCAGTGGGAGAGCTTGTCGAGAGCGGTTTCCCGCTGATGCAGTTGGTCAACCATCTGCTCGACCTTCTCGCCAAAAATATTATCCCCCCGGCAAGGGACGTCAGCCAGTCTCTGCTGGGTGCGGTTGTCCAGGTCAGAGGCACGCAGCCATGAGAGCCTGCGCATCACTATACCTTGGGCCGCAGCACGAGATGCCACGTCACAGGTGTCAAAAATCCCCCTGGACAGGAACTTTCTGCACGCCTTCAGCTGCCTGACCACCTCCTGATATGGCCTGGACTGCTCCGGCGGGAGCTTATCGACCAGGTCCGCCAGCTGTTGCACATTGGTCCGCATGTGGATGCTCATATAGAGCAGGTAAGATTGGATGCGGGTCACGAGCATGGAGGATTGGTAGGCCTTCCTCCCAAATGAGTCCAGAGTGCGAGACTCCCGCCCCGGGGGCGCCGAGGCGGTATCCCTCGAACTCCGTGCCCTCTTGAGAGCAGAATCCACGACCGCTGAGTCATGGGGCAACTGGGGCCGCATGAGCTCTGGGTCAGAGTGGATCCTGTACTGGGACTCTGCTTTCTTGGGAATGGTGGGGTTAGTTAGTGGTCGCACCCAGTTCCGAAGCAGCGTCTCCTTCAGGACATTGTGCAGCGGTACCGTGGAGGACTCTCTAGGTGGTGATGGATAGTCGAGGACCTCGAGCATCTCGGCCCTCGGCTCTTCCACAGAGACCACGGGAAAGGGAATGCTTATAGACATATCCCGCACAAAGGAGGCAAAGGAGAGACTCTCAGGAGGTGAGAGCTTCCTCTCCGGTGACGGCGTGGGGTCCGAGGGAAGGCCCGTAGACTCCTCTGAGGAGAAATATCTCGGGTCTTCCTCTTCCCCCCACGAGTCCTCATCCTCGGTATCGGACATTAGCTCATGTAGCTGAGTCCGGTACCGGGCCCGGCTCGACGTCGAGGCACCGAGGTCTCGGTGTCGTCGAGCGGTGGACTCCCGCGCCGGCGGGGACGGAGCTCCCTCCATCGACGTCGACGGGGACTCCACCTGCGTGGCGGTTGAGACCGGCACCGCAAGCGGCGGCGGTGTCGACAGCCCCGGCGCCGGGCTAGAGCTCGCCGGCGCCACAGTCATCGGCGCCGGGGGCGCAAGCACCCCCGACGCCGGCACAGCCTGGCGCATCAGCCCTTCCAGGATCCCCGGAAGGATGGCTCTGAGGCACTCGTCCAGGCCCGCTGCCGGGAAAGGCGGTGGGGCCGGTAAGGGTGTCGGTGCCAGAAGCTGCTGGGGGCCAGGAGACGGCACCGAGGTGCCGGAACCCCGACGCGTCGGTACCTCCACCACCGACGGAGATCTCTCCTCTCTGCGATGACGCTTCGGCGTCGACTCCCCTTCAGGGTGCACCGAGGGCTCCCGGTGACGGCGCTTCTTATCTTTTTTCCGGTGCACGTCACCGGCGCCGGAGGGCATGGAGGAGGAGGAGGTCGATCCCCCTCGGTCTCGAGGTACCGGGTCCGACAGGGTTCGGTCCCGTGGCTCACGAGCTGAGGGAGTGACCGGGGCCGACAGCCCACGCGGCCTCTCAACCCCACTCTCACCGGCGGACCGGCGGGCCGACGGGACCTGTTCTCCTGGGGTCGCTGCCATCGGTGCCGATGTCTCGGGCATCGATACCGGTACCGAAGATCCGGCCTTCGATACCGATGCCGTCGAGGTCGACGTCGAGGGGCCGGCGCAAGTTCCAAAAAGACGGTCCCGCAGAACTTGCCTCGCAACCTGAGTCTGTTTCCGGAGACCGAGACACAGCGTGCACGACTTGAGATTGTGCTCCGGCCCGAGGCACTGGAGGCACCAAGCGTGGGTGTCGGTCTGCGAGATCGGCCGGCCGCAGCGACCACACTTTTTAAATCCACTCGGGACCTTCGAGGACATCGACGGAAAAATCGCGTCGGCGAAGTCAAAGTCGGCAATGGTGGCTAAAATCACACCACGAAAAACTAGCCGACCGAGCGGCCACTAGGCCGCAATGAGGCGTCCCCGCTGGAAGCGAGGGAAAAGGGGAGCGCGTGCTCCACACGCGCGAAAATCTTTTTTTTTTTTTTTTTTTTTTAACAATACGAAGAAAGAAAGAAAGAAAGAAAGAGGAACCGAACGGGTCAAAGCAACGATCCGCGTAAACGCGGTCGAAAAATCCGGCGGCTGAACGGAGAGAGAGGCAATTGCACAACTCTCTCCAGTCGCGGAAAAAAAGTAACTGGCGGGAGCGGTCGCGCACGGGCGGGAAGACGGCCGCGCATGCGCGGTGGGCGTGCCCTGCGTGCCGACCGTCCCGCGAAGCTTCTTCCGGTTGGTGGGGGCTGCCGCGGACGTCAACCCAGTCGTGAGAACAAGCAGCCTGCTTGTCCTCGGAGAAAAATTTTTACCTAAGGTCACAACATGAACTCTTCATTACACACAAGAAAAAAAGGGCAGAATTTCAATCTATGTACATTATACAGTCTCATGCAGGGTCGGTAAAACACAACACTGTTTCATATAAGTGTGATGTTGCTACATATCAGGTACTTTTGTTTTCAGGACTAACTTGTTTTCAGATTTTGTAAATTCTTGGTACAGTTTTAAATAAATGAAAACAAAATGTATTAGTGTTTGGGGTGCATAAAGCCATTTTTTTAAAACTAGGATAAACATACACTTTTCAATTTTGGATGTTTTACCTCTTTCCTCATTCTTTTCTTATTTTGTTTATATTTATTTTGACTTCTTTAGTTTTCTTTAATTTTTGTTCTGTCTTGTCATTCATAGGGTTTTTCTTTCTCCCTTTGGTTATTTATTTGCATATTTAGTTTTTCTCTTTAGTCTTATTTAATCTATTCCCCCTCTAGCCTTTTCAACAGCTGCACCTCCTGCACAGCAGCACCTCAATTCCTCCCAAGTCATAGGCAGGCGCCAAGCACCAGCTGATAGGCACCTAGGAATTTTCTATTCCAATTAAGGACCATAGATAACACAATCTAAGGAGCCCTTACACTAAAGTGCATTAGCTATTACCACACATTAAACCACACATTACCAGCCTAACGCTCTAACCGCTTTTGCAGTATTCCTTTGGGTTATCATAAGCTAAGTTGCACATTAAGAGAAAACTGTGTTGGGGGCAGAACTAGGCAGGGAATGGGTGGACAGTGGACAATTATAAGTATCTCAATGCATAGCACTTACCACATACAAACTTAGAAGTTAGCATAGGACCATTTACCGCCTCTTAAATAGACACTGCCAATGTCTCTGCGCTAATTACAATATGTTAATGCTTGACCTGCCATTAAAAAATGTCTTGCATGCTCCCAATAACTGCCATATTAAAGTTGTAGCTACTGTGCTTTAATTTTCCCCCAGGGCTCACCACTCTCACCAACACTATTCAACCTGATGATGGCCCCTCTTGCCTGGACACTATCCGAGAAAGGCTTCAACCCTCTTAAATACGCAGATGATGTATCAATCTACATCCCTTTCAAAAAGAATTTTCAAGAAATCGCAACCAGGATAACAGACGGCATAAACACGATGGAATAACAGGCAAAGATGTTCAAGATCAAACTGAACAAAGAAAAAACCCACTTTCTGATACCCAAATCATCACGAATCACCGTCATGAGCACATCCCTTCCAATCACTGGCAATCTAAAAACTCTAGGTCACCATCGACAAATCTCAAACACCGCAAAGAAAATGTTCTAAACCATGTGGAAACTAAAACACATAAATAACTACTTCCAAAGAAATATATTTCCGCTCGCTACTCCAATCCATGGTCCTCTCACATATGGGTAACTGCAATGAAATTTATGCTGGATGCAAGGAACAACTATTAAAGAAAATGCAAACAGCACAAAACACAGCCACAAGACTAATATTTGGAACATATTGCTGTGAAAGCGCAAAGCAACTACTCCAAAACCTACACTGGCTATCCATCAAATCACATTTATCATTCAAGATATGCTCACTGGCCTACGGAATAATTCTCAGCCTAGCATCAAAATATATGTCAAACCTAATAGAACTACATGTACGAAACATACTCAAGGGAGCAAGAATCTACCTCACCCTACACTTCCCTAAATCCCAAGGAATAAAACACAAATCCTTATACTTGACCAACTTCACATACGTATGCCCCAAGACTTGGAACACATTACCAAAAGATCTAAAGTGCACGTACGACTACATAACCTTCCGGTAACACCTGAAAGCCCACCTCTTCTTCAATGAACCCACATGTTCAGTGTCTGAACAACAACTAACATGTCCAGATGCATGATCACTAACAGATTCTGGACAAAGCTCCCGACTATTGCAAATAGCACTGTAACTGAAATGCCTGAAGTAATCTGTAAGCCACATTGAACCGACAACTAGATTGGAAAATGTGGGGTACAAATGTAGAAATAAATTTTAAAAAATTTTCATTAAACCCCGGTAAATCCAAAAATCTAATGCACTTTAGTAGGACTCCTAAATGTGCTAAATTGTTTGGCAAACTGCAGCTCACATGAAGAATCAAAGGAAAATCTAAATTTTGATGGTAAAACTTCCCAAATAGTTAATTTACTAAATTTGATCATGCCTAACAGATGCACCTCATACTAACATATTCATTTGGACAAGAACTACAAGCCCTGGTTTATGAATAGCCTAGCTACTTCAAATAAATATACTCAAAATATTGAAGATAATATTGGAGTAAAAAGATATATACTTCCAATGGGCTGGCCCGGCTCAGTGGTAATATATTGCACGTCTATATGGAGGACCTATGCTTTAGTTCCAGGCCAGAGGATGGTTATGCTGCTGAGTATTTGCAGCTCCTGATTGGGAGGAGTCCCAGTCATTGTGCAATGGTGACATCAAGTGGCTGGATTAAGGACTCATATTCACAGGATTCCGCACATATCCCTGGTGCATGGTTCCCCTGGTTAAAGACCGCCACTGCAATGATTGGGCTACATAAATCTGGAAGGGAAAATAGGAGAAATCTCCCATGTAGTTATGAACAAATGGCACCGGTACCCATCCTCAGTGCTACAAGAGATGGAAACTCAAAATAACAGGAGGAAACTGCAGCCCCCATCCTCCCAAAAGGATGCATTTTAAAGGCCTTTGTGCAAATTTTATTAAATCATAGGTACCATCACTAGGTAACTGAGTAGAAATTATAATTACTTTGATTCTACCCTCTTAATTTCTGTTTAATTGTAAAACAATAAGTTTAAATGATCATATCAATAAACATGCAGCTTATTAAAAAAAATATCCCAGGGCAAGAAAAAGCTAATCCCACCTATATTTCAAAGTAGCAAAACAGTATGGATATGGTGACGAACCAGAGGGATGCTACAGTATATAGGAAGATAAATCAGTATCGGAAAGAAAAAAAAAAGGAAGCAAATATGCTGTTGTACAGCTCATTGGTAAAACTTCCAATGGGATATTGAGTGTAATCCTGGTACAGGACCATACCGAGCTATGGTTGCACCCAATGCGACTCATTTCTTCAACACTAAAGAAAAATGATGTCATTTTGATTTTGTTTTGTCATTCTCTCCTAAAGGGCAACTGAAGAAAAACAAAATTCAGCAACACGGGCTGTTTAGCATAGCTGTGTCAAAGGAAAAAAAAAAAAATCACAGGCTTGCTGAGCAAAGAAAGAAATACATAGCCAAATCACAACCCCCCCCCTCCCCCACACACACAAAAAAAAACTTTAGAACAGCAAGGGGAAAACGGGGTGGAACATTAAGGGAGTTTTTAGACCAAAGCTCAATGGGGGGGGGGGGGGGGAGGAGGAACAAAACAGAATAAAGCTAGCACAAACTGTGGGCAGTGGAACTACAGGGGGAGAACTCCCCCCCCCCAAATAAAAAACTAAGGAAGGTCTTTTACAAAGGCGCGCTAGCATTTTTAGCGCATGCTAAATGCTAGAGACAGCCATATATTCCTATCCCTAAGTTTGTCCAATCTTAGTGACTAAAAAGTAACAGGAGCTGCAGGGCTGAAGCAGCATGGATACTGCCACACATGATTTTCCTGCTTGTCTTCAGAGACTATTTTAAATTACCAAGCAGAAAGCCTTGGTTTAACATTAATCAAGCTAGTCCAACATTAGCCCCAAAGGTATATTATATATCATATACATCAGGAAGTAATTCTAACCAACCTGTGATTTTAGGGATAACTGTGTTTATAAGTACTGTAGATAACACCTTCTGATCACCGTGATCTTCTTGCTTCGATTCTAACCCATTTCCAGAGTAGATAAATGTTTTAATCTCTTTGTACCATGATGCCTGCTCCAAGTTCATGTACTGCTGTTTAGGTAAATAGAATATAAGCAACAGGACTCAATATTTCCATTAAATGTTTTCTGTCATCTCAATAGCAGCAGTTATACTTATATACTGATCAACTCGTATATTTTTGAGCTTCATTTCTTACTCTTTAGTCCTACTCCTAGTTCTCATCTATAAATCACATTAACTTTTTAATGTGTGGAGTTCAAAAAAATTTAAGCTCCGACATCAGCTCTTTAACATACATCTAAACATCTACAAACGCTCAAATGTGCATCTCCTGCTCGCTCCATGTTCTTCTCTGATTATCCGAATACAGTCTGCAGGAAAACTAGATTCTACACCAGTGTTTCCCAATCTTTTTGTGGCTGTGACCCTATGATTACAGTCAAATAAAATTTTGAGACCCTCTGGAGATGCAGAATAATGATGCACCTATGGATAGCCTAGTTGGGTCTTGATCCCAAACATGGGTTTTGTGACCTGATTTGGGGTCCCCGACGCACCATTTGTGAAGCTCTGCTCTACATAGTAGAATCTCTCCCTTTCATAGTTTACAACTTAACAATTCAAAGCCTTTTAACAATGATAATTGCAAGCAAGCAATTATGGGCTGGGCTTTGTGGTTTAATCTTCACCAAGCCTTTTCCAAAGATCCAACAGTTCTAGGCTTAATGTTAATTGCCTTTTTTCACAACAATCTCAATTTATACTTCATCCAGAGTAGTTTAGGACTTAATTCTCTATTACTGTGGCCAGCTATCAACATAGGCAAAATAGCAAGCATAATTTTCCAGCAGCTTTAAAAGTTTCAGCAAGAGTCTGCTTCCAAAATAGAAAGAACAGTTTCCTCAAATAGAACAGGGAAAGGCAGTCTGGATGTCACCTCCTGCACTTCTCACATCAGCATTTCAAATACCCAAACCCTGCTAAAGCCAACCACCATGATCCTTATCCTCTTCACTTATGTCTTCCAAAACATATATGCCTTTGTCTTTGGCATCCACATGTCCCTTCCATTCTCTCCCCTCCAGGTACAGACTCCATTCTGCTACAAAATTCTCCCTATGTGGCTAGCGACTCCTTCCTTTAAATGTGTATGAGTGTCAGCAGCTTGCACCATCATCTCACAAACACAAAAACATATCCTGAATGTCACAATTTAGGGAATTTCAAGGATTGGCTTAAGACAGAAAAGCAAAAACACTACTAACAGGGAATTTTTTTTTTAATGGTTATTTCCAGAAAGGTCTAGTGGACAAGCCACGATTTCAGCTGTACTGAAAATGGTATTTCCCCACACGAAATTTGAGATACTTCCTGTGGCTAGGAAGTACCTGAATGTGTGTATAGGCATCTTTTAAGTCCAGAGAGCATAGCCAATCATTTGTATGAATCATGGGGAGAAGATGCCCAGGGAAAGCATCCTGAACCAGATACTTTTGTTCAGGTCCCTGAAGTCTGGGATGGGACATAATGTGGGGGTGGGGGGAGATTATCTTGGGCAAAAAGAAGTTCATAGAATAGAATACCTTCCTTTCTTCCTCTGGTAGGAAGGGTTTGACCACTTTGGACTGTAAGGGCAGAGAGTTCCTCTACAAGTATTCCCTTGTGTAGAGAGCTAAGACAAGACACTCTCGGTGGACAATTTGGAGGACATTTGTTCCAATGGAGTGTGCAACCACAGCAATTTGAAAGACCCACCAGTCGGAGGTTAGAAAGGTCCACCTTTCATGGAAAATAATTAAGCCCCCTCCCCCCACCATCAAGTAATCCGGCATGGCTACTGGGATTGCAGCAGCTATGCTCTCCTGGAGCCAGCCAAAAGTTTGTCCCTTGCTTTGACTGGGGAGCCAGCTGAGATTTTTGGGCACACTGCTGATGAGAGCAAGTGCTGGGGCTGCTGAGGACAGAAAGGAGTAAACCTAGGCCTCTGAAAGTAGTAGGTACTCTTTCTTGGTCTAGCCAAAAATCTTCTAGAGGAGGTGGACGCAGAAGGCGGCTGCCAGAGAGGGACTTTATGACATCAGAATGTTTCTTAATGAGGTCTGCAACCTCCTCCACCTTGTTCCCAAAAAGGTTATTTCCTCAGCATGGAATCTCTTTCTTGAAAGCAGCCTCTTTTGCCCTTTTTCAGCAACTTGTTTGGAGAACCATATAGGCTTCCTGTTTCTTCTGTTTTCAGCTTGGCAGTGGTCCAAACTGAATGCTGAAATGGTCTATATACAAGGAAAGTAAACAAAAACAAAAGAAACAAGAAGCCTATATGATTCTCCAAACAAGTGGCCAAAAAAGGGCATAAGAGGCTGCTTTCAAGAACAGATTCCAATGCCGAAGAAATCCCTAAAGAATATGCAGTATAAACATGTAACAAAGTTCACCAATGTTCCAGTCAACAATACAAAACTAAAATGCATTTACTATTTCTGTACTTGATAATCGTATAGAAATCTATAAATAGCATTTAAATATCAAAACTTTATTTCAATATCAAAAACAAATTAAAAGCTATTCACAACCTCTGCCCTCTAGAGACCGTTTCGAACACCAATGGGATTCTCATTTGCTTTTAAACCATATCCTTTGATAAAAGCTAAATCACTATGGCATACTAATGCCAGATCTCATATAATGTCCTCTTTCTAATTTACTATAATCATCACAACTTTAAATAATCCTCCTAATGAGTCCCATAGTCAAATATCCCACATGCCACAAGTGATCCTTCGGCGGCTCCAATTCTCAATGACTCCAACTCTTCTTGATCGAATCTCCAAATCGTCAATTGTTCAAAATATGCAAATGTCAATGGAGCACTGTAGAATACCTTCATTGAATTTTTACATCCATCAATCCAATAACCAAGTTCATCAGGAAAGATTCAAAAACCCCACATAACAAAGCAGACTTCAACGGAGTAAGCCTCCACAATTCTTTTTACCAATACTGAGCAAAAAGCTTGTGATAAAACAAATCTCCTTGGTCTCTACATGGACCATGTTTCACGTGCACTTCCTCCGGAGACCAAAACCTAAAAAAGAAAAAAGAAACACATAGCCTAGACAACAATCTACAGTTTCAAAAAATTCAAAGTATCACAATGTAAAAACTTACCATCTGCCAATGTAGGGTGTGGAGCTGCAAACCTCTTTGCAATGGCATCCCTCTAAACTGAGAATGCTAACGCATGTGCAGCAGTAATTCATTAAATGTAAAAAGAAAAAAAGTTCCCACCACAAAAAGTGGTAACAGGGATTCACCCCATCAAACTGATCAATCCACCTCCTTATTTAACCCACTCAAGGTCACTGTATCCCACATAAAGATAAATTTCTGTTCGTTTAAACACAATTTCTTCACAATATCCCCACCACCAATAGAAGCCATTGAAGTCCGCTTTGTTATGTGGGGTTTTTGAATCTTGCCTGATGAACTTGGTTATTGGATTCACAGATGTAGAAATTCAATTAAGGTATTCTACAGTGCTCCATTGACATTTGCATATTTTGAACAATTAACGATTTGAATATTTGATCAAGAGAGTTGGAATCACTAAGAGTTGGAGCCGCTGAAAGATCATTTGCAGCATGTGAAATATTTGACTATCAGGCTCATTTTCAAAAAAGGCAGACGTCCAAAAAGTGACATAAGTCAGCATTTGGACATTTATCTCAAAGAAACGTCTAAATCAGTATCATCAAAACCTCTTTTTGGACGTCTTTGTCTGAAGTCCGTCAGAAGGATGTCCAAATCTCAAGGGGGCATGCCAGGGGCATGTTTAAGGTGGGCTTAGGCGTTCCTAAGACATGGACGTCTTTCAGCAATAATGGAACAAAACAAAAGCGTCCAAGACTAAAACTTAGAAGTCCTGAGCTAGAACTGTTTTTATAACAAATAGCTGCAGTGGGAATTGAACCCACCTCCCCAGGATCAAAGTCTGCTGCATTAACAACTAGGCTACTTCTCTACTCAACACAAGAGGTGCCCCAAATGACCAGATGACCACTGGAGGGACTTGGGGATCACCTCCCCTTACTCCTCCAAATCACAAAACATTTTTCCAAACAGCACTTTTAAAAGGAAAAGATAGGACTTCCGGTGACGTCATGACCGCGAGGGGTTGAAGGAAAAAGATCTCTCCGGCTTCAATCCCCCCTTCGCATGATCAGCTCACAAACCGCGATATAAAAACGAAATTCGCCGCAGCCTGAAAAGGTAGAGAGGCCGGCAACGTACACTTTAACTTAATTGGCGGCGTAATGGCAGCGAAAAATGTACATAAAGATAAGCTCCGTGGTAGAGGAGCAGAAGACAAGATGGCGCCGCCCGCAAGTCCGCCGGGCCCGACAGTGTCATCGGCCTGGATCGCCGAAATAACCTCAGAAATGTCCTCAGTGTTAGAAGCTATGTTGGATCGCCGGCTTTCCCCCATAAATGCTAACCTGGAAAAGGTAAAAGAACAGCTCACAGATCTTTCTCGGGATTGTGCAGGCTTTCAAACACGTGTGAGTGAAATTGAGGATAGAGTAACGGAGGTGGAGACAATACAAGAAATAACTCAAAAAAAGCTGCAGGCGATGGAGGAAAAGATTGAGGACTTAGAAAACAGGTCCAGGAGAAATAATATCCGAGTGGTGGGCCTGCCAGAAACGTTACCCGAACGGGGCTTGGAGGTTTTTTTGGCACGCTGGTTTGCCAGTGAACTACAATACCCAGAAGCCTCGGGGCCGATACAAATAGAACGGGCTCACCGCATCGGGATGAAAAGGACGGGCACCAATAAGCCAAGAGTGGTAATTCTAAAATTTTTGAACTATGCGCAAAAACAAGAAGTGATGAAGTTGCTGAGAGCTGGGAAAGCATTAGAGTATGAAGGAATCCCAGTAAGATGTTTCCAAGATTATTCAGCAGGGGTAGCAACACGGAGGAGACAGTTTTCGGAGGTTTGCTCAACGCTATTCCAAAAGAAAATAAGATTTGCACTACAATACCCTGCCAAATTGCGGGTCACGCATAATGGCATTACTAAGACATATGAGACGGCAGGGGCGGCTAAAGAATTTCTACAACAGCTGGGAACATTATCTTCAGATGCAAGTTGAACAGCATAGAAAGAGAACACTCTGAGAACACTGAGTAATGTCATACGGAGAGGTCAGCGGAGACCTGATTGGTCAAGATATGACACTACAGTAATCTCCCAGCCAAGAACAAAGATGGACCACTTATAGTAGCAGAAAGATTGGCAAGAAGGCTGCAGTTGGAAAGTTAAGGTCCTATGGTTTGTGAGTTAGACTTGAACGTTGATTTTTATTTTTTTTTTTTTTTGCTGTTAATTAAGACACTATATGGCAGACACGGCCTGTGGGTGAACCGATTTGAACCCCTGGTAAGAGGGGGGAGACCCTGTAAGTGTCTGCTCAGCTTGACAAGAAAGTTATGTTTTATGTTTACTGTAACATTGTATAATGCGGAGGGGGGAGGGAGAGACGTAAGGAAGTCAAGGTCCTAATTGGTGGACCTGAGAATAAGGGATATAGGGTTTGGGGGGGGGAGGGGGTGGGGGGAGGGAAGAAGGATGCAAGCAGGGCACAAGTCTTAATTAGTAAGGATGTAGAACATAACAATGAAGTTGACACAGTGGAGGTGCAAGTGGGGGGGGGGGCAGAGGCTGGGATGTCCCCCTCGAGTACAACAGTGGACATTTATGGAGAAAGGCACACACTTTCAAATCCAAGAATAGTAAGAATACTAACGTGGAATGTAGGCGGAGTTAATTCGCCAATCAAACGTTCTAAGATTTTACAGCAATTAAATAGGCAAAGGGCGGACATAGCACTCTTGCAGGAGACGCATCTGAACCAGATTGAACATGCCAAGCTCAGCACCTGGTGGGTCGGGGATTGTATAGCAGCAAATGCACAAGGTAAAAAGGGAGGAGTAGCGATACTAATTAGAAAAGGCATAGCCTCTGTAATTAATCCACTTCTGATTGATACTGAAGGCCGCTATGTTATATTGGAAGTGGTAGTTGGGAGACAGAAACTGCTAATCTGTAATGTTTATGCTCCAAATAGATATGATCGGAAGTTTTATCAAACTTTGATAAATTTTTTGCTTAGGCAACCGCACGCAGCTATAGTGCTGGGGGGTGATTTAAATGCAACTTGGGACCCCTCCCTGGACAGATCAGCCCCGGAGACGGCCTCTTCATGTTATAATAATAGAGGCCTCTTACAGTTGAGCCAGATGTTGGGCCTGGTTGATGTGTGGCGGGTGCTGCACCCAGGTGAGAAAGACTATACACACCTGTCGCGGGCCCACTCCACTCAGTCGAGAATTGACTATATTCTGACATCACGTCAGATGTTTGGGGAAGTGACAACAGCGGAGATAGGACCGTACATGGTGTCGGACCATGCCTGGGTTAAGATAGAATGGATACCAAGCGGTACAACTCCACAGGAATACAAATGGCAATTTCCCCTGGAGTTCAGTTCAGATCCAATGCTTAAAGGCAGGTTACAAGCTTGCTGGGCGGAATACAGTACTCATAATCAAGAACACATAGAAGACCCAGTTTTGTTTTGGGAAGCGGCTAAGGCGGTTCTTAGAGGTGAAGTGATAAGTCATGCACACTTTGTGAGGAAGACACGAGATAGAAACATCTTGCGTTTGAGTACCCAACTTTGTAAGTCACGGAAGAGATATGGGGAGACAAACGCGATAGGTGATAAACAACAAGTGCTGGAACTTCAGACCGCCTTAAATGTACTTTTGCAAGAAAGGGCACACAAGTCACAGTTATACTATAGATATATGCTCTATAAACATGGTAATAAAACAGGCAAGTTGATGTCAAAAATAATTAACCCCCGGGGAGGGACTAAGAATATTTTGGCACTGAGACAAAGGGGGGGAGGGCTCCACACATCAGACAAAGCAATATGTGAAACTTTTCGGGCCTTTTATCAAGAGCTGTACGCTTCCCCAGAGGAAGA